>NW_024387040.1:6797629-7997629 GCF_900408965.1 Simochromis diagramma
GTGCCATCTCACAGTCGCAAAACGTCCTGCTCCAGCAGCCCTAACCCAGCCACCATTCAGCCAGGTCCTGCTTTAACATCTTGGGATCCCAACTGGGATAACGGCCCAAACCATCTGAAGTTACAGTCTCCAGAAGGTCACTCTGATCACTGACTAGTGGGCAAATGCACCACAGGAGTCTTTCTTTTCAGGGAGGAGAGGGGGGTAATAGATTTCCCCTTTTCAGCATGCTGAGCTCATTACCATAGCTTGACTGATTCTTCCCCTCCCGCTATAGAGATTAGGGCCTGTTGTGATGTGTGCTTGCTCATTCCAGCCTGATGGTACTGAAATTGCAGAAACAAAACTATTTTAATGTTAGTAGGAGTATAAGACAACTTATACTTACAGTATATATGAGTGGCTACCAGATGCTGTGCGCGGTGTGTTTGTTTCTTTACTGTGAGCAGTAGCTCTGGGTCCCATTAAATGCAGGGAAACAAAACAAGTGCCACTTTGCTACCGTTTTTGCTGATTCCATAGTTTGTGTTTCATTTAAAACAATCTAAGTCCACGGGGGAGTACATGGGAGGGTCTTTGCCGGCTAAAGAGACTGTGTCATTCCACAAAGGCAGACTGGTTCATCAGCCACTCTCTTGGTCGCTTGTCTGGGCTTGCATTACCACAGGCACCCCCTCCATCCCACCACACACAGACATGCACACAATTTCTTCCTCCCTCTGTCCTCCCTGTGAGGCCTCTTTTGCACTCAATGACTTCCATATGGAGGCCTCCCTTCCTCTCACAAAGTAAATATTTATAGCAGTGTGAATAATGCTGCCATCTTTTCTTTTTTACTTGTTTCTTACTAACTACACTGAGATGTCTCTGAAACAAAGAAAAAATCCTAATTTTTTTTTTTCTTTTTCGGGAAAAGATGGAAGTTCTAAGGGAAACCATGTAATCTAAAAAAGGAATGACTCCAGTAAATAGCACTTAGCTCAGCATAATAAGAATGTAAATTTATGCTCATTGTTTTCCACTAAGAACCCAGTTGGTCATATTTCTGATGACTGTTCTTATTGCAGAGTCATAAACTTTTTTTTTCTTTTTTTTTTAATTTGTATTCTCAGCATCTGTAGCAATCAAAGTGTCTCTGTTGTAATTATGCCTCTGGCTTGTTTTTGTTCCATAACGGCTCTGTTTGCATTTGCTTCATGTTTCTCCTAGTGCCATCACCACCTACACCCAGATGGATGCAGGACTCATCTTCAACCCCACTGCCTTTCTCCACGCCTTTGTTTTTTTCCTCCAAGTGCTCATTGGCTCCTTCCTCTTAGGTCTCATTTTCACGGTAATAACAGCCCTCATATCCTTTTCATCCCGTCCCATCTCTGCCTCTACACCCCAGACTCAATTATCACCTCAGCATCCGCCGCAGTATATCCTGTTCCTCAACACTATAATTGCTTCTCTAACAAACCCCTACTGTACCACTTTTACCAACAAAAGCGATGCAGCTAAAGTCTAAAGTGCTCCTGCGACATTAATGGCTGCAGAGAGGTCGTCAATCAAGCCAATAGCCTATGATGAAGTTTCGACTTGCGCCGTCGTCCGGCGTTTCTCTCTGATCTTCAAGTAATTAGACTTTAGGATGAAAAATGGGAATGTGTCATGAGGGGTTTGGGCCAGGACTCAGCTCTTATTTACAGTGACTAATCTCTGGGTGTAGGCAAACCACAAAGTGAGCATTTATTAGATTTTGCTGATGCTAACCATAGCAGCATCCTGCTCTTGTGTCTGCTATTTGTTAAAGAAATTCACTTTGATGTGTAGTTGCTCATTTATCTTTTAATTAATAACCACACCTGTCCTTATTAATTACAAAAACAATCAGGCTTAAGAAGGTGTATTTTTATTATTGCATGCCCGAGGAGTATTTTAAGCGCAGCCTCTTAAATACCCTTCAGGCCTAACTTTGTAATATTTCCAGTAGCCAAACCTACCCTTCGTTTCTTTCTATGTGGCTGTCAGAAATATGAAAATTCTAGTGTCTACTGTTTTGCCCAGAACACCGTGTAAAATATTGCTCTATGGTTTGCACCGAAGCTTTGCCGGAGGGGATGTGGGACAGTGGAGCTCACTGCCCGTGTTTACTCTGTATGGGCGATCCCCACGCTTGTTGAGCACTATTTGCAGTTGCTTTATTTTTGCAGGCAGCGTACCGCAGTTTCTCTATCTCCAGACTGTAGCACTGGAATGCACTTGTGCAACAGTGGGAAATCTGTCCTGCATTTGCAATATGAACCCTGGCCTGTTGCAAAGTGTTAAATACTTCATGATTATCTTATGTATCTTTAACTTTCATTTCACCTCACCAAATTCACTCGGCTGCATGAAAATCCCCTGCTGGAAACGTCAGTTTTCTTCTTGCTGTCCTGGAGCAGCTACCTCTCGGCTGAAGCCTGCGGGCTATCAGGTGAACACTGTGTGACTTATGTTGTTTGTGTGTCTGTGGCCACGTCAGTGCTCTGGGTAGCTGCCCTTCTCCCCTCAGGCGTCTCTTCTCAACTGCTCGCGCTGGCTCGCATACTGCTCTACAGTATCAGTGACACCCAGCATCTGTTTGACTGGCTTCAAGGCATTTTCTGTTTCCACTCACACTCCAAAAACCTGGAAATAATGTGCGCACATACTGCTGTCCAGTCATGACCATCTGCACAATTCCCTGCTTGCATACAAGATTCAGCTTTTTGGTTTTTTTGGTCAATCAACCAACACTCCCTGTACAGTCAGTGATCTCTCAGTCAGATGCACTCTTTAACCCACAAAGTGTTTTGCATTGTTCCAAGAATCTTCTCATCACAGACAACTGGAAGTACCAGTCCTATTCTTCTCATTTTAAAATAGCTGCTTCTCCCTGAGAACGCTTGTAGTTTTAGTTTGGAGATGACACCACTTACAGGTCCTTACCCAGAGTGGCTGCTCTTTAAGAAAGTCAAAGTGATGACGTATCTTTGCAAACTCATGTTTGGAAAAGACCATTTCTCGACTCTGCTGCCTAGAATTGTCTTCTGTTTCTTTACTGATGTGGTGTAATGTTGTTTTGAAATATAAGTCGAGTATACATTAGCGCACATTAGTATTATTGTTCCCGGGCCGTTCCACTCGATTCGCTGATGCTGTAGAGCTCTCTCTTCCTTGGCACTGCTCCCTGTGGCCTGTGGAGGCAGAGAAGATGGTTTTAATGAAAAAGCTTGACCTTTGTCCATTAAATTCCAGATGCCCTGTTTATAAAGCGCATTTTAAATACTGCCCAGTGTGGGAGTCGCACCACAGAAAAACCTCAGTCGGTAATTCTCAGAGCCTCTAGTTTTCTAGTAGAAGCATATTTCTACATGCATTTCCTGGGCTGGTTTTAATACTTTGTTTTGACTTGAAACCTTCACTGTTATAAAATCTAGTTTAATACTGATATTGTTGTCTAGGTAGTGAAAATTACTGTTTCGGTGATGAATGGTACCCTATACCTTATACAGCATTAACGGTAAAGGCGTTTAATGGTCGCTTTGAGATGAGGCAGCACATCATACCAAAGAATGCAATGACTGATGTGAGTCCTCCCTGGTGTCCTTTGGTAATCGAGGCTCTTTCTGTCTCTGTTAATTGCTAGAGTTTAGTGAGGGTGTGTCTAATGACCCTCAGCCTTGCAGGGAGCCCTGCTGTCATTAATCTTATGCCCCTCACAACTGCTCATTATGAGAAGCATCTAATCTGTTGCAAAGTGCTCTGTGTGGAAAAGACTTAGAAAGAGACTTAATGCAGCAGATAGGTGATGTGTTATCTCTGTCAGTGTTATGTAAACCAAGGACGATGTTGTTGCCCCCAACCAAATGGAACCAAAATGAGATCTGCCACGATGGCGCGCTCCATTAGATGTCGTTGCACAATGCTAAGAGGTATATTTTGACCAAGCATTACTGGAACTAGCATAGTGCAGGTCCGTGTCAGCATCCCGATGTAAAGGCGGATGGTGAAGAGAGACTAATGGACTGGCTTAATTTAGCAGTCTGAACCACAGCTGCTATTTTGTCTCTGCTGCCATATTTATTACAGCCAACCCTGTCTTCTACCTATTGCTATACCCATCGCAGCAGTTTCACATTTTTCCACCTTCTGTGATTCGCTCAATGAGAAGGAAGCTAAAATGTGAAATCGAATTTCTGCAATGAACCAAGCGTGTCCTGCGAGGCAGCAGCCCACCTTTCATGCTTTGTGCTTCAAACTCCAGCTCTCTGGTCCAACCAGCCTCCCCTGTGAGCCTAATCACTCTCTCCACCCTCTGTCTTAGGAGCAGAGGCTGCTGTCTGTACGTCTTTCCTTTTTGTACTTTGCTTGTCGTGCATTTGTTTTTTGTTAGTATCTCCTCCCACGCAACTGACATTGTGATTGTGATGTCACTTTTAAAACTTTTTTTTTTTTAATCGTTTCCAGAGCCTCGTGTATCTGGACAAGTAAATGTTTTTATCAGATATATAATGATGCTTGAGTTGGGTTGGGCAGCACATTTTTATTGGAACCAGGAGAGTGGGTGGATGCAAGGTTGGGCTGGTCTGATCCGGTTAATTTTTATATGAGTGGCTGCACACAGGAGGGTTTAATTTTTGGATGTTATAAACCAGTGCTTACATGAATTACTGTAACAGTGCTTTTATTTAATTGATCTTTGTCCTCACTTCCCCACTTTTTTCTGAATGTCGGCGTCTCTGGCTTGTTAACAAAAAAACATGGATTGAACCATGGAGACAAAAGCTCTTTTCAGAAATGATCCTCCTGTGATGGTAGAACCTCCTACACCATATTCTCAGCGTGACAAGTCTCAAGCCTCTGTGTGTTAAGCAGCTCCCAAACATACAGATTCTCTCATCCTGATTACTAATATATGCACGTATAAGTGGTTTCGCATACTTTCAGCTGATCAGATCCGGCGCATTATCAACTCCCTGCTGTTGACAGGATTCTCATCTATGAGCTTTGTCCACAAAATGTAAATGCTCACATTTAGAAGATGCCGTGGATGTTTGGGGGGTTGTTTAGGTGGTGGGGGGGCTATATCATTTTTGAATTTTCATTCATTTCAGAAGTATTGTTTATCTTTCAGGTATTGTGGCAGTGATGTTTTGCGGCTTGAGTCAGGCAAGGTACACAGTTCTCAACTTGTCCTCTGAGGGCAGGGCAAGGATCAAGCAGGTGGGTTAACAGAGCGCAACCGAAACTTGTTTTCCTTTTGCTTGACAGTCATTTTTAGTCTTCTCGTTTGTGTAGAATGACTCTTGTCGCCAGCATTTGCAGTTCGCGCTCATTAATTGCCATTAGTGCTCAGTTGTCCAGCGGGCGTCCGTGTGGGACATCAGTCTCCAGCTATCTACTTAAAAGGCTGAGCACAGATGGAGGCTAGCACACTGTCACACTTTGCCAGCAAGCTTCATAGAGGAGCAAAACAAATCAGAAGTACACACATATACTTATTTGTGCATTTATTATTCATTATCAGCACCATAGTGCAGCTAACTGTTTATCACAGACACTCCTAAAAGGCAGCACAGTTGAAGCCTCTGCCTATAAAGTGGACTGGCTATGCGGGAGAGCATGTTCACTTGGCAGAATGCCTCTATCTGTATTTTTTAGGGTTTATACATGCAGCTTATGGTAAAATGTGATTGAGTGTATACAGGCAGTAGTTGAATAGCTAGTAGGACCGATACTTTTCTTTCTATGATCCCCAAAAAGTGCACTTATTCAGCTGGATATCTTTTTTTTTTTAACCAGAGCTCTAAATCATATAAGAAATAAAAAATATGGTTAATGAAATTGTATCATCTCTTATAATTTAATGCCATTGCATGAACAGTATATGACACCAAAGTTCCTCAGCTTGGCTTAGAACGTGACAAGCTGGAGCCTGAGTCGATGAGTTGTAATAATCTTCTAATAAAAAGCAGAGTTCATTAGCATATGACTTTTTGGGTCCCTAAAGATGTGCTGTTTTATCCCCCAGTACGCTTCAAATGAAATTATTTCACACAAAGATGATGACAAGAACATGTCTGCTGTTACAGGAAACCATATTATGCCCTCGAGCTGTAGATGTTTGCAGCTGCCGCCTCAAAGGGAATAACATAAACACTGGATTTGTCGTGTTTGTACAGATCTAATGCTATTTATCCATTCCTCTACTTCACTTTCAGCCATCTTTCGGCACACAAAGTTGTTTTTTCAGAGGATGTCAAGTTGACTGCACTCATTGTGTACTCAGTGCTCGGCTGATTCTGACCCCTACCTTAACCTTAATATGGCCTAACCATAAACACTCACTTGTGCCCTGCTTGTTTGACCCATTTGTCCTCAAGGGGAGGCAGATACCCAGAATGAGACTCTGTAAATAGATTTATGTGTTTCTAACAGCAAGCATACACACACACACACACACACACTTCGAACAGATGATCTCAGATGACCTTCTCTCTCATGATCCTCTCAATCCCTTTTATAATTTGCAGCTCTTTGAAGTCTTCAACTTCCTCGGGGAGATTTCCATCTTCGGCTACATGGGATATATATTGTTGAAGTTCACTTGCCATAAATTTGAACCACACTTCATTTCTGGGGCACTTGTATCCTTTTCTGCTGTATGACAGAGGACTTTACCCCCTGTTGTGCAGCTTCTGAATTCCACTCCCATCTCAGGAACAGGACTCAGTTCTGTCTCCTATTAGTTTAATGACAAGTCATTTAGTAGATCATACTGGTTATCCTGTTGTATTTCTTGCTACCTCATTGCAATACTGTTACTTCCCCAGTCCTTGGGGGAGAGAGGGAGGGGCGGTGATCTTGAGAGCTCTGCAAATGTCATCCAGCTGGTTTCCTGCAGTCAAGATCTCTACAGATTCTTATTGTTACTGATGTTTTTGTTTGGTTTTTCTTTAGCAACGCTGTAATTAAACTGTTTAAATCTTTTTGCTGTTTAAAATAATCTTACCGTTCTTTCATTTAGCAGATTGAAGATGACGCTGTTTTAGCTTTTTCTGCATCTTTAACACGATGTAAAGATTTACGCTTTCTGTTCTGTGTTTTGCACAAAAATGAGAAAATGTTGATTGGTTGTATTTCAAATATGAATCATATTGTGAATGTGAATAACGAAGCACAAAATTAATCAGCAAAAATATTCCAGCTATCGTAGAGCAAGCAGCCCCACCCCGGACAAGTTTTAGGGCTAATGCAGAGAGACAGACAACCATTCACACCTACAGCCAGTTTAGAATCACCAATTAACATGAATGTGTTTGGACTGTGGGAAGGAGAATATGCAAACTCTACACAAACGAGCCCTAAGATGCCTGGCTGATTTGAATCTTCTTGGTGTAAGACATCAGTGCTAACTATCACACCACCGTGCCGCCTCACATTTATCTTATAGCAACGAAAATGAGAGAATTTGCCATTTTCTTACTTTTCTGTCACTTTACAGTGTTTAAAGTTAGACCAAAAAGCTGTTACATTAATCAGCTAGTCTTGACATCTAGATATTTATGCTGTTTAGCAGAAAAAAAATCACAGTTAATATCAAAAACAAATGCCAGGTTTTGAAAAAAATATGCTCGGAGACATCCAAAGTTCATAGCTTCTGTCTAGATTTAATATTTTGCATATAGTGTCAAATATGATACAGGAAGAAATCCATCACAGGCAGGAGATGCATATGTTTCTCCCCTGGCAGCAGCCTCTGTAGACCAGAGTACAATGGCGATAGAACTCGAGTCATCTTATCAAAAAACGATCTGCTCTTTAATGATAAATAGAAAAATCTTACTATCATAACAGATGTCTCGTGTTCAGAAGCTTTATTGTATCCGTCAGCTTTGCTTTCTGAGAGAAATGATTGGGCAGTGATGGACTGATGGCTGCTTGCTGTACAATTGTCCTTTCCTGAGAGCTGGCACGACCATAGTGTATGCTGGAGGAGCGACTCTAGTGGCTGCACTCCAAGGAGCTGTTCTTTCACAGTCCAGTGCCCAGATGGCCAGCAATTATTATTACAATCCATCTTCTACCATAGGGTCAAAGGGGCCGCAGAAATAGTTGACTGAGCAGATTCTTTATTCCAGTACTCTTATGTCCAGCAAAAAAAAGAAAGAAAGAAAAGAAACAAATGATTTGAGCATTGGGTCTGATTTCTTTAAAATGTGTTTTTGGCAATCCACCTTCATTAGATGGAAGTCAGGAAATGTGGGGAACGAGTGCACAGGAATTTAATAGGAGTTTTAAAAAGCTCCGGCTGGCTATGTACACATACAGGAAGATCAACCGGATGGACAAACATGAATAAGTGGAGGTCGGTTTCCAGTTTTATGGCTCTAAAAGTGTCTATGAAAAAGAAATAACCCCAGTGATTCCATCCTGTTAATCGCTCTTTGGTTATGCTGTAGATTTTAATCGCTGTAGCTTGCAGCCTTTGCCAGTGACAATAGAGATAGGCTTTATTGGAAATGAGGCTGAGATGAAAGTGCTTAATTACCTCCATTCGAATAGCTCAGAGGCCTTTGATAAAGAAAAATGACTGCTTTTGGGAGCAGGATATTGCTTTTGAAAATCCATAGGGTGCGTGAGATGTAATATTGACTGCAGGGTGCGAGGGAGTACTGTTTTAGTAATAGCCCTGTCAGGCCGAGGTGTCCTGCCTAAAATATTGGTCCCTTTATTTATACCGTTATATTTAGACTTACTAAGGATAAACTCAAATCCCTTCTCTTTCTGATACCAAAGAAGGGTTACCTGTCTGCACAGATTAGTTTTTATGCAACAAATTTCAAAGAGGATCTTTTTTTTTTTCTTTTTTAAGAGCAAAGAGCTTTCCAGACCCTCTTCACTTTGGTTCGCTCAGCTTACCCTTAACTTACGTCAGACTATCAAAAAGGGAAAAAAAACCTATGAGAGGATCTGAGGCTGTATTTCTAACTTCTTCTAAAAGCATGACCGATGACGTGACGTGTATCCTGGATGGCAGCTATGTCCCTGGTAATTGTACAGATATCATCTTGATAACTTCTGCCCAGGACACTTAGCATTCAGTCTCATCCTACGTGAGACATCAAAGTGTGTGTGGAGGGCAGAGACAGCTGGCGCAGCCTGATTGGCTTCATGCCTCAGCATGGTGCCACGTTGCCGTGTTTTCATCCCAAACGGAAAATATCCAGAGATTTTTTTTCTTCGCGTGTTTGCGCACGTGCGTAATATTTAGTGTTATTCACAGGTGGACGTCTATAGCCTGACCTCACAGTGTTGCATTTATTTATTTCTGGATGCAAAGAATTGAGCAAAAAATGTGATTACTTATCAATGATATCCAGTTAACCAGTGTAATTTACGGCACTTTTTTATTCCCCGGCAGATTTTCGACAGTATAAGACCGAATGATCAACTTTCCGTGAAACCTGCAAGTCTCATAAATGTTCTCCTTAATCTGCATTCAATGCATACAGCTGTCCGTCTTTATTTCAAGAGCATTCAACATCTACCCCTTATCTTTCCTGCTGAACCTGGGTCGCACAAACAAGATACCTTGCAAGTTCCAGCACTTCATGATGTTTGCAGGTACACTTTTCATTCTAGTTGTTGTTTTTGCTACGAGAGACTGGGGGGGGGGGGAGAAGAAGAAAACTTTCACCCTGATTTATCCCATGAAAGCTCTAATTATTCCACTCTCCTCTTCGCCTGCAGCTAATGGCATGAGTAGAGATGCTGAGAAAATGTGTCCTCTGTGGAATAAGTGCGAGCTGGTGTGCGCATTAAGTCAGTTAAGGCGAACACAAAGACCAGCACCTACCTCGGGGTTTAGAATAATTCACCTTGTTGGAGGAAGAATTTTTGCATTAATCAATACTGTCTGAATTTGAGATTTATGTTTTTTAAAGAAGCTTTTTATCTATTTGTTACCTGTGAGTGGAAGCATATATAGAAGTCTTAGTCTTACTTATCTGAGGTATCTGAGACTAGCGGTTGGCACCCTGAATGATTTGATGATGCAGGAGAAGGGAACCTTTGATGTGGGGTAGCGCCACAGCAGCATGTTTCTCTGCTTGTCTGACCCACTTTACGTCTTACGTAAGGTTTCTTTATAAAAAGCCCTTGTCTTGCTATTTTTCAAAACTCCCCCACCGTCGCCGCTATCACCTCCCTCATCTTTTTTTTTTTTTTTTCAGAAAAGGATTTGCTCTGGGAATTGTTTTGGCTTTAAGCATTATGTCACCACTGTACAGCAATCTTGGAGTTTGTTTCAGGGCTATTTGCTGGTCAGCAAGTGGTCAATGATAGTGACTGTCAGGGTGTTATTTGTTACCCATTGACAGAGTTATTAACTGGCTCAGTTTCTGTGTAATTGGTTGGTAGATGGTTGTCTGGTGGTTTAATGGAAGGCATTAATCCAGCTGTTTGCTCAGAAATGTCTTCTCTTGCCTCAGGTTTGAGGGGGGCTGTGGCTTTCAGTCTGGCTGTAAAAGTCACAGCTAAAGAAGCGAGTCACACCATCTTCACCACCACCCTACTGATGATTGTCTTGACCATCTGGGTACTTGGTATGGCTGCTGATCCCATGCTGCGGCATCTGGACATCAGGTTGGTTCTAACGCCTTGTCGAGTGATACAGATAGTGGGATGCGCGAAAGACCTGTCGTCCTGTCTCTCCATCTGCCCATCTGTGTCTTCTTCATTTGTTCTGCCAGTGCCCACAAATTTACTTAATTAGACTCTCACATGTATTCTCTCTCAAAATACAACAGCTCTTTGTAAAAGGAGCACATTTGAATTCTGAAGCCCCCTCCTCTTCTTCCTCACCATCCACACACAGCCTTTGTGCAAACGTGCCCTCCATTAGTGACTGGCACAGCTGGAGTGCACAGGTGCTCCACACAGATAATAGTAAAATATGTGCTCATATATATATATGGGAGCACATATCGAAAGATTTAAAGTCTGTATACTGCGATCAAGGCCAGTGGGTGATAATGATTAAAGAGCGCAGAAGAGGCGTAAAGGATGCAAGGCGGTAATTAGATACTTATATTGTTAAAGGGTAATCTATGGCCCAGATCACAGTGGTATAATTGACTCCCACAGTCTGTGAAAGAAGTCTGTGCGGTGTACATGGTTTCAGCTTGATGCAACTCTAAGAAAGATATCCTTACAAATCAACTAAATGCAAAGTGTTCGGTATAATAATAGGAAGTACATAATAGTGAACACGGCCTGATTTTCAAGGATAAATGACACTTCAATAAAAATTAATAAAATGATGAATATGGACAAATTTTGTTAAGTGGAAAAGATAAACCATAAACAAATGTTGATCAAGGGCAAAAAAACAACAAAAAACAAAACAGTAAAAGAATATACAGTAAGTAAAGAAGAGCTAAATGTGTGTCTGAGGATCTTAGGATGAGATCTGGCTTGTAGGATTGCGTCAGTCCAGCTGTACAGTAGGTCCAAAAGCTCCTTTGATGGGAAATTGAAACACACAGCAGCACAATTTGTGATGAGAAGCAAAACCTGGAGCTAACCTGCTGCTAATGAATTGCAGATTGGCTTTTGTAATTGAATCTAGTTGTTCATTTGAGCTTTTATAGCCAAATAAGCTTCATTTAATTGTAATTCCACAGTTTATGAACCAGAGAAAGAGCCAGTATCCGTGTGAGATCTCCCCGGATGCTGGATTTGTATCCACAAACCCTCTTCTTTTGTGTGGTACAAGCTGAACTGCTTTGCGAAGGTTTTAAGGCATTTGGCTGTCCACTAATCAAGCAGTTCAGTCCTCAGCCACTCCGCATACTGAAGTGTCCTTGAGCAAGACACTGAGTTGCAACCAAAGGATGGCCAGTGCCATGGAGAGCAGATTTGCCAACATTTGTGGGATGAGAAACATTTTGTAAAGCTTTTTGTACAGCTAAAGTAAAAAAAAAAAAACATATACAAAAATCAGACACTCTATTAGGTACACCTGCTCAGTTAACTGATAATACAAATATCTAATTGGCCAATAACGTGGCAGCAACTCATTTACACATGTAGATATAGTCAAGACAACCTACTGAATTCATCATGGAGCATCGCAATGTTTCAGAAACTGCTGATCTACTCTCATTTCCACCCACAACCATCTCTAGCTGGTTAAATCATGTATATTTCTTTAATTTGATTTGTACTGGCATGTACTGTAAATCTTTACATCCATTATGTTAGACCCTTACATTTAGAGAGAGCTGTTGAGTTGTATTGCTGTTATACCTCCCACTCCCTCCCTTCTTCTTGCTTTTGTGTCTGTGTACATACTCTACATGTGCACCTGTGGATATTTGTCCTGAATAATGCATCTGCCTGCTGTTTATCCACATGACATGACTGTCTTTATGAGTAGTCATTCCGTCAACGCATCACAGTACAGTGCGTCGTGCCTCCAGGGCTGTCATGTTTCAGAGAATAATGCTTTTCCTCACTTCCCATCCCAAACTCCCACGACTGCTTCCCTCTTCATCTCCCTTCCCTCAACCGATTGCATGAAGTAAAGGGACAAGAAGCAATTTTGAAAGACTTCATTTTGGTGAATAATACATTACATTTCTTCACCTGGAGCAAATTTACCTCCTATTCCATCTTTGAAATATAAAGTGGTTTTGTGGAGGAGTCTTTGAAAGTTGTACTCTGTGTAAAATTATTTCTGTATATACAGTGCAAGAGGGTGTGCAGAGTTAGAAAGAACTTGAAAAACACAAGAAGTTATAACTTGTAAAACTAAGGAGAAATATTTGGGAGTCTGCACTGCCTCTTGGTCAGAAAGCAAAGGTACAAAAATCTGTATGTAAAGTGCTATTTATAAATGCTAAAGCAAGACTTCGTTATGTCGTATTCTCTTCTATTAAAGGTAATTTGCTACTGAAAAGATATGTGGGTGCATAAAAGCATATCAGAGTGCTCTTACATGCGTAGACTTGTGAAAAACTTAAGCACGCCCTTACTGCCTCCATGGGAATTAAATGGGTAACCAGCAGCCAGGTGCTGTTAATCAGATGCACTTGATTAACTGATAATCAGCAAGTGTGAGCAGCTCGATAAAACAGAAGTTTTGGCAGTTTTGCTTGTATGGAGCGATCAGGTATGTGCTAACAAAATTACATAATTTTCCCAGGCGTGGAAGTTACAGAAAAAAAAAAACAACAACACAAGAGATACTGTACGTCTTTGAGTCTACAGACCTTAAATGTTAAAGTGCATGACAGAAAGTATAGTTTAAAAAAGACTGAACAAATGTGGCTTATTTGGATAGTTACCTGGAGAAAGCCTCTTCTATCTAAAAACAACATGGGAGCACAGCTTAGCTTTGCAAAGTTGCATCTGAACAAACTTCAAGACATCTGGAAGCAATGTCCTTTGGACGGACGACATCAAAGCAGAGATGTTTGGCCATAATGTGCAGTACCATGTTTAGTAAAAACCAAGCACAGCATATCAGCGTGAACACCTCATACCAACTGTCAAGCACGGTGGGGTACTTGACAGTTGCCATTTGGATTTGTTTTGCAGCAAAAGGACTTGGGCAGCTTGCACTCATTGAGTTTATTATAAACTCTGTATACTAAAGTATTCTAGAGTCAAATGTGAGACCATCTGCCCATCACCTAAAGCTTGGTCCAGATTGAGTTGTGCAACAGCACAATGCTCCCAAACACAGCCAAGAGTCTGCAACAGAATGGCTGGCAAATAAAATAATCATGTTTTTGCCTTTGCCCTGTTCAAGTCTGGACTTGAACCTGATTGAAAAGCTCTGGCAGGACCTTAAGAGAGCTGTGCGTAAAGGAGTGCCTTCAAACCTCGATGAACTGAAACAATGGTGTAAAGAAGAGTTGGCCTAAATTCTTCCACAACCATGTGAGAGACAGAAAATGATTTCTTCCAGTTACTGCTGCTCAAGGTGGTTTAACAAGATAATGAGGGCATGGGGTGTTCTTTGTTGTTTCACTGGACTTCATAGGAAACTTTCGTTTTTTTACATGACTGCCTAAGACAGGAAATGACCAGATTATCTGTCAGTGAAGGTTGTTTACAAACTGACATCAGAATTTTATCTCTCATTATAAAAGATACTGGGAGTTTTCTAACCACAAAGTGGACACAAGAATTCAAGAAGGACAAAGAAAGTAGCTTTTATAGCCAGGCACAAATGGGGAAAAATGTATTTGATTGCACTGTTTTTTTTTTCCTCTATTCTTCTATCTATAGAGGCTCACGTTGTGCTACACAGACACACAAACAAGTACACGAATACAAAGCCATTGATGCATGCTACACACGAGTGAGCTGAGCTTAGAGGGGGTGAAGAGTCTTTTAGACTGCAATGTGAAATTCATGTGCTGCATGCTTAGATAGACTGTTAAAACCATGGACCATATGAGCACTGTGTAATAAAAGACTCCCTCAGTTTTCAGCTCACTGTCCAGACATCACACTTCACTTGATGAAATGTGCTTTTAAAGCTAGACTGTCTCCCAGTCCTCCTCTCCCTCTACAGTTCCTCCATTTCAGTCTCAATTTCAGGGTACATTATTGCCCACACTCACAGCAGCATGAGTTTCATCATGATGCCACAAAATAAACTGATTATTTACACCTTACTGCACGTGGTAATGAAAATGCTATTTTTCTTGATCGTACAGTCCCTTGTAATTATTGATATATTGGGACACAACTGCAAAGCCGTGTAATCGTTATATTCTCTGGTTCTCCTCCTCTGCATTGTTGCGCTTCTTTCGTAAGCTCAATGGCAACCTCCAGAGATGTTGTTGTACTCAGCAGGGGGTGCAACACAAATTTTGGAAGACCAACTCCCAAAATAAAGACTCCAAAAATAACATTAAAAAGGAACAAAAAAAGGGGGTTCTGTTTTCACTGAAGTGCAATCAAGTGCAGGAGGAGCTAACCAACCAAAGATGAAAGCTCAACCTTGATGCAGTGCAGTAAAGTCTGACAGCAGGAGGAATTTTATTGTTATTGCGAAGCCAGTGTTTAAACATTGGGGAAGATTGCAGTGGACTTCAGAACAAGTTACTTTCAAATCATTTTTATTTTTGCTATATTCATCTGATGCATGGCACCGATAATTATAACAGCTATAAATAGTTGACATAATTATATGTTGGCCTGTGGAAAAAAACAAAACGCAGAGACACACTCAGATGCATAGTGTGTGTCACACTTCTGGTTCTCAGTCTCGGTCCATCTCCTCGGCTTTAATGTGGGCTGGAGGTGGCAGGGTGCCCCATGGGGGATTTGAAACTCAGTCACAGTGAGCAGTCTGGGGCCAGTAGGCTTTGAAGAATAGCCAGTCATGTCCTCTTCAAGCCATTTCATTTTGAATGTCATCATTTTCCTCAATCACTGTTATTATTTATGATCATCTATTACTAGCAGTGAACTGGTGCTTTGCATACTCATGTATTTATTGGCAAAAAAACATACATTGCTTAAAATTACTAAACCAACGCACAATGTAAGGTTTATGCCACAGCTGCCCTAAATTAACAGTACTGGTAATTACCAGAATACTTCTTTGTGTTTTTAATGTTTTAATGCTGAAATTTGCTGTTTTACAAAAATAAGAAAAACAATAAAGCTTATTATTATTATTTTTCACTAATATCCTAAATTACACTTAGTTCCCTCATTCCTGAACAGAAAAAACAGTTTGAGTGGTTGAATGTTAGGCTACATTTTAAAATTGTTGCCATAAAAATGTGAGTTCAGTCAATTCAGTCATTTTTAATTAGTTTTGAAGTAATACCCCCAAAGAATCAAATTTTGGGGGAAACAAAGGTTATTTCTATCAACATAAGCTCTGTGCATAGCTACAACAAGGAGGCTAACTTGTGACAGAAAGCATAGTGAAAATTAACTGCCAGCTATCACTATTAACAGTATCATTGTAAGGATTTTACTAAGATCTCAGCTCTTGCATTGTACAGCCTCACAAAGAGCCTAGGTCGGCTATAGACTTGTGTAACCTGCGTTCTTCATGTCGTGAAGATGATTGATCGAGGATGTGAGAAGAGAAGAAAGCTCCCATGTATCCCATTTGCCCTTTGTGAAATTATGCCATTTCAAAATACTTCATGGTGCCTATTGAGGGCAGGCTTTGCTCTCTGCTGCTGTGTGTGTGTGTGTGTGTGTGTGTGTGTGTGTGTGTGTGTGTGTGTGTGTGTGTGTGTGTGTGTGTGTGTGTGTGTGTGTGTGTGTGTGTGTGTGTGTGCATTCAAATGAGCAGTATTCAAAATTTGGAGGCTAAGGCATAACAGCTGGAGTCTGGCTAATGACTGGCCTGCTTGTTTTGAGAGGACAGATGGACGGGTGGAAAACTGATGTCACTTACTCTCCTTCATGCCCCACTGACCTCTTACCTCTTTCTCACTCCCTCTCTCCTTCTCTTTCTGTGCCTTTGACATCCATCTGCCTCTCAAGTGTCAATATTGGGAGCTTTAACAGCAGCTTTCATCAAATTATAATGTACATTTGCAGTTTTTGCCCTTTTCAAGTCTTAGAGTATTAGAACAAGACTTAACACGTGTAGATCCTCCCTCTTCATAGTAGGCTGAAGGAGAGAGGAAAGTCAGCCACATATCCTCATGTACACAGGCAAATACACACTGCCCATAATAAAGAGACGTCAACCTGATCGGAGGGAAGATACTTCAAAGAACTCCAAAGATGAATGGCTCCTGCATAGGTTTGCCCCTTCTGTTAATGAAAGAAGACAACGGGGACAGAGAGACAGAAGCTTAAATCCATCATTGGTATATTCTTTATTCTGTTCAGTCAAAGTGATTGCTTTGCAACAAAGGAAGATGGAAAAACACAAGAAAAGTGTGTATTAGAAAACAAATCTACAACAAGGAATGACTTTGAAATTTAGACAGGGAACAAATACTATAATTTCTTCCCTTAAAAAATGGAATATATATTCAGTATTGAGATTTCAATCTTAGCTGTACAATAGCCTTGTGAACGTCAGAACTTGTAAGAATGCTCGTCTTTCTTTAGTCCTTTTAACGAATAGATTGAGGGGGTTAGGTAGCTGTCTCCCTGTCAGTCTGTTTTGTCACATAACATGCATCTGTCCATTTTTTGCACTCCACTTTGTATGCCAACAAAACACATTCATTATTAATGAAGGCCGATGATCCAGTGATGGATTGGAGCTACAATACTGAGCCCTGAACACTTTGTCACTGTTGTTTTTCAATATAAAAGGCAGCTTACTTCTTATTCTTCTTATTGTTTTTGTTATCCTTACCTCTCTTATTCCCCTGTTCTCCCCATCCTTTGCTGTACCGAAAGTTAAATCTTATTTTTCATTGTATTAGTCTCATTGCTCTCACACAGTGGGGACTTACGAGTTCAGCCAGCCGCACCAACCACTGATTAAGCTTCTGAAGTGTCCAAGAGCCGGGTTTTAACTTAACATTTCAGATGACTCTCTTCAGGGAAGAGGATCTGCCAACAAAATACACCCTTGGTCTTTTTCCAGCAGGAGCTCTCAGCTCCAAATATTCATGACCTCAAACAGGCATTAGCCAGTTTTGTCTAGGCAAAGCAACACAACACTGATACCAGTGAAGCCTGGCAATCGCTGCTATGCTTAGGCTGAAGTTGTATTTCAAACTCATTCTGTATTTATGAAGGAGGAAAACAGTCACGGAGTTCAGCTTGTAAGGTTACAGCGTTGATGAGACTTCAGTGCCATATTCGAGGTCTTAAAAAACGTTAGCTCCTGGAACAGGTAGGGACCTAGGTAAGGATGTTATTGAAGAGGAACATCGTGAGACAGATGGAAGCTGGGAGATGAAGGTAAATTATGATTCTGATGCTGATCAGGCATGAAATGTTATCTCTTCACATTAGCCTGCCAGGGTTACTCTCGGGCACCAGATACAGATAGTCCTATCTTACCTTACCTATCAACACACATAGGAGTGTAGATAGTGTGTGTGTGTGTGTCTGTGTTTGTGGATGCAGACAAAAAAAGGTGATAGCTTGAGGGGAGCGTCCAACCTGCTCTTGGTGTGCTGGTTTTCCTACACAGTTCAATAGGTTACTCTCATAGTGGATTGATAGTCGTAGCAGTGTGCAAAGACTAAACAGATTGCCGTGGTAACCGCATCTGTCAGATCGGCCAATACAGCAAGTTTATCAGGTGGAGATTGACTCTGGACGGAGGACTCATACACTGGAGCCCTGTGCTTCAGCTTTCACTAAAAAGGCCCAGAGGCACGACCTAATGGATATGACGTCAATACAGAGGGAGGAGGAGGACCATTAAAAGGAACATCAGGGCAAGAGAAGCAGCCACATGTGTGTCTATTCATGTGAGTGTTTCAGGGAACAATGATGCTATAAATACAGAAATAGGGACATTTCGCATGAGGATGCAAAATATGCAAATGGAATAAACACAGGGTTTGTGGATGAACATTTTTTTGGTCTTTTTAAAGAAAGAGGGAAACAGGTGGGGAAGAATATATTGGGACTGGATCAGTATGTTTTGTGTGTAACATTGGTAGGTGTCTGTGGGCTCAAAGAGGATCCACACATGAGTTTGAATAGTAAAATAGACGTGGGGTGCTTCTGCTGCACGCCCTCTCACATATTCACAGATGCAAATGCACATGTGCGCACATTTTTCCACTCTGCTGGTGGATGAACAGTGCTATAAGAATGCAGACTGCATGGACTGCTCAGAATGAAAGCGGTAATGAGGACTGATGGATGGTATCGACGGGGCCAAAATTTGCAGCACTGCAGAGAGCTGCAGAGGTAGAGAGAGGAAGAGAGTTCGAAGCACTCCGGATCCCAGGGCTGCATCACTGTGCGTGCTGTTTACAAGGAGGCTGTGCAGTTTGTTTTTGTGTGAGAGTTGTGGGAGCTTCCTTTTGGAAGTGGAGAGGGCTAATGAATTCAGCTTTCCCAGCATCCCCAGCTGCCTCGCGACCTCACCTCTCAATCACTCGCAATGGGTACCTTTTATTTATAGAGCCATTATTTTTAGCCCTCTATAATTTCAGCCGTCTGCCTCTTGAAGAATTAACAGCAGGCACATTGGAGGGAAAGATGGAGAAAGAATATGAGAGAGAGACAGCCAGAAAAGATTGAAAGAATCAATTGTACTGCATAAAAGAAAATGATTTTCTTTACAACCTAGTTCTTAATTTCACAGTTTGGGCCTTCGTTTTTTATGAATTATTAAAACATTTTACTCACAGTTTAATTGGCAAGACTTGGAATGCAGCACTGAAGTCAAGAAGGTGAGACACATTAAAAATCTACATCTTCATATACTGTCTGGGACATCTCTTTGAGGCTTCAAAGTGATGCTTCAAGTTGAATGTTTATGTCAGCATGCAAACATTTAGGGAAGCTCATTTCCCTACACAGCACTTTTTTGCCTAGATTTTATTACAAAATAACTCAAAATATCAAGTTTTTTCCTCAATTATGAGCTATTTTAAGTTTGAGCCAGGAAGTGGTAAAATTTGAGATACCTAATTCAAAATGCCGACTTATGGGTAGCAAAGAAAACATTTGATTTGATTTGATATATATATATATCTATATATAGATAGATATATATAGATATATATAGATATAGATATATATATATAGATAGATAGATATATAGATATAAATATATATAAAAGCTGGACTTTTTTTTTCAGTAAAGTTCGCCACAAGGCTAAAACCTAACCATTTGATCCGAAATCTGCACTCTTAGTCCCAACTGTTATTTCTAGAGTCAGGAAATCATCACCCAGAGAGAGGACAAAAGTGCTGGTCAAATGTGGACTCCCAATACACAGATGAGGAAAGAAGGAAAAATGTATTGTTTCAGCAGATAGAAGGGAGCTGAGTGTCTGTGTGGGGTGGTGGCTAGAGACAGAGAGCGAAATGGATGCAGACTAACTCACTGAGAGACAATCAAGTGAAACTGGAGAATGAGTGCTGGGAACATGGTCGTTTATTCGGCCTTGAAAGCCTCCGAGCATTGGCACTGCACAAATCAAGCCCATACAATCAAATCTTCATTGAAGGCATCTGTGCGAACCAACCAGCACATAGCTATGGGTGACACTTCACCACAGAAATGTGGGTTTGTGTGTATGTGTGCCCAGCATCTGAGTGTACGGCCTCCTGACTGTTAGACCCCTGCCCCAAGGCAGAACCAGAGGAAAAGGAGAACAGTCTTGGCAGCCATTGAGTGCGCCATCTGTTCCCGTGGATGTGGTCAGTCTGAATTAGACCCTTCTGTATCTCTTGCACGCTCAAACACACACACAGAGATAAACAATCCCGTCTTGTTTCTGCTTGCTTTCTCATCTACTGTATTTCATGGGGCACAGTACATCTGGCTGTCCAGGCTGCCACGGCCCCCTGGCCATGTGTCTGGACTTCTGTTCAGAGGGTCCGTGGTTTCAGGAGGAGCAAAGGCAAAAAAAAAAAAAAAAGAAAGGAAGGGTTGGGGCTGGGGAGGACTCATATCGATTCATACCCGCCAGCAACGCGCCAAGAAACTGCTTTCATAATCCTCCCTCTTAAATAATTCACCACTCGCCCTCAAAATTTCATCAGCACCTACATATAGAGAACAATCTCCCCCACAGCAGCAGCAGCATTTTGAGGAAGGTAGAGGATGATGAGGCAGCAGATGAGTGAGCAGGTGGAAGATAGCCTGTTGATAATATCCCTGTCAAAACCCAGAATCAGCTATCGCAGGCCACTTGTGTGGCTGCAACACATTCATCTGTGCGTCTCCAGACATGACAGTATACCAGTTTTTGGGACGTGCGATTTATCAGGTACATTTGACTAATGTTCAGACCAGCTGGCTGCAGTCGTAGGAGACAAATTTTACATTGTACAGCCGGCATTATGGAGCAAAGTACTCTATACTGAATAATCTAAAAGCAGAGTGCTGTTAACCATTCAACCATTCCTACAGTCGCCTCTGCAGTGGAAAGAAACAAGCCCATTTCCCTGGGCAACATATAAAATACAAAACAGGATGAAGTTATTGGAATTGCTTTGTCAAGTTAGTCTTGTTACCAGTGATTTCTTTCTCTGAGATTCTCCTGATGTATTTAGGTGGTGTCGGCAGACATCACCCTTGATCCTCAACAAGAAAGAGATGGCAGCATCCAAATACGACAACCAAAGATTAAGACATCCCCTTAGAGCCTGCCGTGGCTCAAAAGAAGGCACTTGATCTCATATCCTTGAGGGTAGTTTGGCAGGAGTGAGAACAGGAAGGAAGGAGAAATCAAGACATGCTAAAGGGGTTGTTCTGCCCCAAAGGTATGAATGATGTAGCAGTTGCCGGCAAATGCCACTAGACTAGTAACAGACTTATTGAAAGATTAATAAATTTGTGATTAAATCTGGTTTGATTTCCCTGATGCCAACGCGGTGACTTGTCAGCAGTAATGCAAGAGGCGAATAATATATTTTCAATCACTTTGCAAGTTATTAACAGTCATTATTCAAGTTGACGTCATAAAGCAGTTCAGCCTTCAGCATGAACCCAGCTCAATATCTGAGCATCTTTACTTTTTACTTCTTTACTTACTTCACAAAAACTCACAGCCACTAGTAGTTCTTGCCAAACTCACCTTTAACTTTCTTTAGCATTGATAATATTATCACTATGCATGTAGACCCTCTAAGACTAAAATAAACATTGTTAAAAAAGAATTCATGTTGGATTTGTGCAGTATTGGGATGTTACGTTGCATCCTTTTGGACAGTTACTGTCCCGCAAAGTCCACGAGACTAAATTTAGGCTGTTTCCTTATGACATGCTGAGACATGCAGGTGGACAGCAAGAGGGGAAATTAATTCTGTGCAATAATAATATCTTTGGCTCGCACAGGCTTCTCCACTCCCAGCCATCTTTGGATACCTCCAGCAACTCAGCTGGCTATAATGCTAAAAACGTTCCTTCCTGCTGAAGTGACACTGTTTGAAAAACTGATGGCCAGCAGTTCACACAGTGAGGAAATACTGACATTCAGTAATATTCTTTGTTGTTTTTTACATTGCTTTGTATATAATATGATGCACAGCAGGATCTAGATAGAAGATGGCATTGTGCTATGGTTAACTTGTTCTAAGATGAGAAAATAAATAGTCAAAAATACATATAAATATAAATTTCCTACTACGTTATATTGAAAAATTGTTATTTTTCCAACATTTCATTTATCTGATAGTGCCTACACTTTCTTTTACACTCAAAACAGCTGAAACATAAGCCATAATGGATTTATCTAACAAAGTAGTTTGAGCAGAAAGCACCTTTGTAACTGATCACATGTAATACTACTGATCATGATCCTCAGTTTTATACTCAGGATTTTGAGTACTTAGTTTGTATCCCCTAGTTTACGATTTACAATATTTTATTATTAGTGATATTATTACTGTTTTTATTTTGTTAATCATGATTAGGGTTTATATCTCATTCCACACTACTAATGTTAGGTTGCTACATATATGTGTGTGTAGTCTGTGTATTGGTTAGTTACTTTGTGTTTTAATTTGTGTGTTTTGCACTTAGATTTTCTTGCCCTTTGTCGTGTTATCTAGATTCGATTCACCTGTGCGTACATATGGACTTTGGGCATTTCTCTGCCTAAAATAAAGTATGCTTTGAGTCCTCGACCTCACAATTCATGACAATTACAGCCAGCAGCCACTTAAATTAGTTTTTCACAAACTCAAATAAAATGAGAGAAATTTCCATCGATCCATTTTCTTTCACTTATTCACGATAGAATACAGAAAAATATCAAATGAGGGGACAAATTGAAGGTCATTTTGAATTTGATGGCAGTAATACTTCTCAAAAAGTTGGGACATGGCCACTGTGTAGCATCCACTCTTCTTCTTCTTCCCTTCAGCCCATAAACATCTGAGGAGACCTGCAGCTGGACCTTTTGGAGATGACTGTTGTCCCGTTTTTGTCTGATATGTCATTCAATCCAAGGTCTTCCCTGAAAATGACATCATCTAGATGGGAGCATGTGTTGTTCTGAAACCTGTGTATACCTTTCAGTATCAGTGGTGTCTTTCTAGATAGAAACTAATGCAACACGATGAGATACTCGACCATTGTTTTTGGACTTTTGGTTGTTGTTGCAGATTTGTGATCCTCTGCCCATCTTTATTTCTGAGAAACTCTGCTTCTCTAAGAAGCTCTTTTTATACGCAGTCATGTTACTGACCTGCTGCTATTTAACCTAATGAATTGCAAAATGTACCTCGAGCTCTTTCTTTTTTTTAGCACCACTTACTTTTCCAGCCTTTTGTTGCCCTAGTCCCAACTTTTTCAAGACGTGTTGCTGTCAAATTCAAAATGAGCTAATGTTTAACAAACAGTAGTAAAATTTCTCAATTTAAACATTTGATACGTTTTTATACATTCTATTGTGAATAAAATGAGTGTTTGTGAGACTTGTAAATGATTGCATTTTGTTTGTGTTAACATTTTACACATGATGCCAACTTTTTTGGAATTGGGGTTGTAATTGGTGAGCTTTAGAGTTGCTGGTAGGTGGTAATGTTACTTAGGGTGGTAGATGTTTTCCCCTATTACCAGTCCTTAGAGAAATATGTGCAGCTGATTGCTGTGGCGTTATTGTGTTGTTGTTCAAAGACTAGACTGCTATTAATCTCCTAATCTCATCTGTGCAAAAATGTGATGAAGTAATATTTCCAGAATTTCTGTATTTTCTGTTATTGCACAGCACACATTCACATGTATGACCGTAAAGAGACGTTTTGATTGATTCTTTAATTCGTCAGACTGAATATAAACATAAAAGTTCAAACCAAGCATCAAAATAGGGAAGAAAATTGATCTAAGTGACTTTGAATTTGGTTATTAGAGCCAGATGGGCTGGTTTGAGTATTTCAGAAGCTGCTGATCTACTCGTATTTTCACACACAACCATCTCTAGTGTCTGAAAAAGAGAAAATAGCCAGTGAGCAGTAGTTGACTTGGCAAAAATTTGTTGTTAATACCAGAGGTCAGAAGAGAATGGCCGGGTGCCATTCCTGTCAGCGAAGAACAGGAAACTGAGGCTACAATTCACACAAAATTGGACAACAGATTGGAAAGACATGGCCCGGACTGATGAGTGTTGGTTACTGCTGCAACATTCAGATGGTGGAGTGCATGCCTTGTATCAGCAGTCCAGGCTGTAGGGTCTTTACCACACCATATAAAGCGCCTTGAGGCGGAAATTGAATTGAACTAAATTGCTGGTGGTATAATGAGGGATTATCTCTTGCATCCCTTAGTACCAGTTGAGTATGAGTATTGTTGCTCACCACTATTGCATTATGGCCACAGTGTACCCATTTTCTGTGGTACGCAAACTATGTCACAAAACTCAGACAATCTCAAACTCAAAGGACAATGAGTTCACTGCCCTCAAGTTGCCTCCACAGTCACCAGATCTCAATCCAGTGGAGCACCTTTTGGGATTTGGTGCAATGGGAGATTCATATCATACAGCAGCTGACTGATGCTAACATGTCAATGTGAACCAAAATCTCTGGGGAATGCTTCCAGCGTCATCTATCTATCTATCTAATCTCTGAATTAAGGCATTTTTGAAGGCAAAGGGGTTTAGCTATCACTTCTCAGGCAGATTGTTTAAATTTTTAGTTGATTAAAGTCTTTTGTCTACATGAAATGCAAATTAAATGCATAAAAAATACAGCCCAAGTTATAACAAATGTATTTTAAAAATGGGAAAATTCCATTGCAATGACTGTGCTAAATCTGTGAGTAATTTGCTCAAGGTTCTGACTAGCCAAAACGTCCAACTTGGTATTACATATCCAGAGTTATTTCTGGCCATCGATATCTCATAGCTCAGTTCAAACAACAGAAAAGATAACATAATATTTGGACATCTGCTGAGTGGGTGATCATTCATCAGTGAGCAAAATGGCAGAGCATATAAAAAGTTTTGCCTGGTTAGATGAGATAAGAAGAGGACAACGAACCGTGCACTTATGTAAATGCTTTGCGCATCCCGCTAATATCTTCAGTACACGTGCATCTCAGGCACACGCGTCCCTCTACACTACCCTGCCAGTTTTATTTTTACACCAGCTCAAGTGATTTGAAATTTAGGTTAAAGCACATTCTGGGTCTTTGTAGATCGACCTACATATTACAGTCGAGGACTTGGTCATTTATGACGCTTTGTTTTGCTAGACTGCAGTATCAGGAAGGGAAATTTGTGTTCCAGTTTTATGTCCTTATCCACAGCAGAGTCATAACACTGAGCGATACAGGGCTCGGCCATGACCGCGTGAACTTATCTGTCTTAAAGCTTGGAAAGACATTATGTTCTATTGTCCAAATCCAAGATTGCAGTATCTTGCACAATATGTAATGTCTTAAACAGTCGCGCTTGACTGTTCAGGCACTTGAAGGTTTCATTTCGTGCATAGTTGTGGAGCTGATCGCACTGCAGAGCTCACGGTGGGGTGCTAGAGTTTTGTGGGTGTGAGAGAGCTCTTGGCTCGACTTTCTCATGACATCTGCAGTTCAAGTTCAGGATTTTGTTTCAGATAACGTGTGATTGTGGTTAGTCATCGCATATCGATAACTTCAGTGTTATTCTTCGGCAGCTCCTGCAGCCCGCAAGGTTTTTAAATTCACATTGCTAGCAAAGTATAAATGCCATGTAAGGATCAGGCGAATATATTTACACGTCTTATGAAGTCATAATCATGTGTGTCATTGTGTTTACTTACACGTAATGCTCGCAGAGTGAGAGGGGGGCACGTCTTTAATTTAATCTTTGCTTTACTTGAACTGCTGCTTTTTTTTTATTGTCAGTGCCAAGCCTACACTACATTGAAATCTTAAAACCAGCCTACGAGTCATTGCAGGTATTGATGTCTGCACTGTTTGGGGATTTTATTTTGTTTTATTTCTTTAGCTCAATGCCAGAGCTGGAGTATAGTCATATACGTCCTTTTTGCGATATAACCCGTATAACCTGTAGCATCTACTCACTTTTACTGATGAATTAACTGTAGTGCAATAAATTAGTTGTTATTCAAATACACACATGTACATGTATTTTGCTTCCGTTGAGCTTGCGGTCGCCTTTATATGATATGACGTATGTAACAGCATCTGTACACTTACATTCAATACTTTATTTAAAGTGCTCTGTTTTCTGGAAGTACTCTGTAGTTATGATTGGGGGTAAAGTGTGTTTGCTGTAGCTGGAAAGTCTGTGGGGCAGAATTTAAACCCAGAAAATATCCTTGCGTATGTGTCAGCTTTGGTTCCAGGCTCTGTTCCTGAGAGCTGTCAAATATGATATCAGTGTGTCCCCGGTGAGAAGAACAGCCAAATGGGATTTTCAAACAGGAAACTGGAAGGATGAGCTTTCCTCTTGTCCATACTCACAGTATAGTGCAAACACAGTCCCTGTGAGATTCTGCCTCTTTGTCTTTGTCTCGCCCCCTCCCTATTTCGATTTTCTTCCGTGTTTTCCTTATCCCCTGCCTCTCTCTCGGAGCAGTGAAAAAAAGAACTTGTACATCGCCTGCGCAGCACAAGGGAGGAGTGCTGTAACTTAATTTACCCTGCCTGCTAAGTATTTCATCCTTGAGCTCTTGAACTTAAAAAGAAGCTTATTTGATTGTTCTTAACTTAAGCTTCCAATTATATCTCATTTTCTTTTCCTTAATAAACAATTGCAAGTCGTTTTTTGGGGGGCAAAATCTCCGCCAAACACATTGAGACACTACCTGTAGACTCCCCCCAGTGTATAAATGAGGTATACATGCAAAGCAGTTGTAGTCTCTCAGGGGGCTTCATGTTCAGTGTGCCTGCAAGACAGTGAGCTCAGCTTTATCAGCCCATTACTGTCAGCTAGAGTGATAACAGTCCAATGGAGACGCGGGCACATATACATTTGCGCGTACACATTCCTACCGCATACTTCGTCATTGCCCAAGGCCAAGTTATTTCGCTCTTCCACTTCTCTCTCAGGCACAGTGGAAGTATTAACTTGTAAGGAGATATTTATGAGTGTGCGAGGGTGCTTTCTGCTGTGTAATTCCAGCTTTTATGTATGGCTGCGCAAGATAAGGTAAAGAAAAAAAGTTCATTCTCTTACATAAAAGAACTCAGGCCTAAAAACATGCTGTTATTAATAGCAAAGTTCCCCCAAAGAACCAGATGAGTCGTCAAGTAAGGGTCCCGTACAAAGTGTTGTGTCATCCTGGAATATGTCCAGAGATGTTTGAGGAGCACTGGAGCTTATTGCAACACATGATTGTATCAGCACATAAAAAGGCCACTGATTTTGGACAATGCTGAGGACTTGCACAACAGGAGCACCAACTCTGTCTTACAATCTTGCCAGATTGCAGGAGATCGAGTTGCTCCTCGGTGAATTTCTTTTTGACTGACTTTTATTGCATGGGATGTGATTTCCTTACAGAATGGGGGTAACTCTGCCTCATTTGGAGAAACAAGTGGGCCATGGGAGGATCGCATATTCCTGTGGAGGCTCATTACAAAAGTATCTATGACTCAGCTCCCCTATTTTCCTGTAGTAGATATAAATTTATGCAAAGTTTACACGCATTTCCTCCTCTGTTGCGCTTTCTTTTCTCTCCCGCTGCGTTCCCCTGGCTGTCCACTTTAATTCATTTACAGAGTTATTCATGTGAACTCACAGTCACAGGGTAGTTAGTTTGGACTTGATTTGTCTGAATCCCAGTGCACTGACTGTTAAGGTAACAGTGCACAGGGTGCGTATCAATTTGAAAAGCAAGGCCGTGAAAGGACACCGGCTCACAAACACCCACTGCCTTGTTATCTCCTTGTTCCGCTCTTGCATTGGGATTGAGTGAGAGCCCCACATAACTGTTTTTCCATTCTCTTTTATGTCTCTCCCTCTTTCTCTGTCTCTGGCTGTCTTGTCCTATCTTTCACTCACTCTCCCTGCCTCTCACACACACTCTCCAACATAGCATCCACTCATTCTGACACTGTCAGCAAAGATATTCTTCCGTCATACTCAAGAAACTCAAAACTACTTTTTTTGTTGTTGTTGTTGTTTTTTGCTGCACTCGCCATCTCCTCTTTGCTCACACCCGCAGCTTTCTCTTCTCGTTCGCTTCCCTTGCAACATATCTGCCCTTTCCTCTTTCTTTCAGCTCAGCGACAGAGCCTGTCGCCACAGAATGCATTCCACCAGCTGAAGGGGATGCGTCACATGCAATGCAGGCTGCATGTGCCTGTCACAGCCTGCCCCATCCACAAGGTTTTTCCACAGTCCTAAAATAAATTGTTCCATTTTAGCCCTTGCATGATAAAAGCAGTTCTCAGGGAATTTAAGAATAATTCAGCACAAATTTGATCTCAGTTCCCTTTCTGTTCCTCTTGAGAGAAAGAATTGATCCACGTGGTGGTGAGAAAATAGAGGAGAGAGAGATGGTGGTGAGAAAGAAGAACGAGGATTGAGAGAAGGTGAGAGGTGGTGATGACAGGAAGAGCGATCTGAGAGAGTGAAATGGATATTGAAATGCTAAAAGGGGAGACAAATTAGCAAAGAGAAGATGAAGTGGGGTTGGAAGACAAAGGGGAAAGAAAGGGTAGAGACGATAGCGATATGAAAAATGTTACATTAAAAAGAAGAGGAGAACGACGGCTGGGGTTAAGTGATGTAAGGTAAAAACTGATGATGTGATAGAAGCTGTGATTAATCATATGAGGCCAGTTTCGCTAGCTACACACAGGCCTGATTACTCCCAGATCTGTTAAATCAAGAAATCACTTAAATAGCACCTATGTGACAAAGTGATGTAAGCTAAAAGATCTCAAATAGCAACACATCAAGCCACAGTCTAAAGAAACAGATCAGAAAGAAAATAATTGACATCTGTCAGTCTGGAAAGGAAGAATTATTCATATTTAGGGGTTCGTGATTACAGTGTATCAGAGTGAGAACATTATCCACAAATGGAGAAAATTTGAAACACTGATGAAACTTCCCAGGAGTGGCCGGTTTATCCAAATTACTCGATGACGCCTCCAGGAGGTCACAAAAGAACCCAGAGCAGCATCTAAAGAAATGCAAGCCTCCTTCCTTAGTTAAGGACTTTTTAAAAAATATTCTGTGGACTGATGAGAAACTTGACTCCCTTAACATCTGCTGTAAAACTAGCACAGCATTTCATAAAAACAACATCAAGCCAACAGTTAAACATGGTAGCGGTAGTGTGATGGTTTGGGGCTGCTTTGTTGCGTCAGTACATGAACAAGTTGGTATGACTGATGCAACCACGAATTCAGCTCTCTACCAGCAACTCCTGAAGGAGAGTCCAGCCATCAGTTTGTGCCCTGAAGCTCAAGCGCGCTTGCAGCAGGACAATGTTGGGAAACGCACCAGCAAGTCCACCTCTGAATGGATTCAAAGGGTTTTGGAGTGGCATAGATAAAGTCAAGATTTAAATCAGATCGAGGTGCTTGGGCATGAACTTAACAAGCCGTTCATGCTCGAAAAACTCTCCAAATTAAAACAATTCTGCAAAGAAGAGTGGCCCAAAAATTCCTTTACGGTGATGTGAAAAACTCATTGCCAGTTATCACAAATGCTTGATTGTAGTTCTTGCTGCCAAGAGCAACATAACCAGTTATTAGATTTAGGGGACAATTATTTTTTTCACATAGGGTCAAGTAGGTTTGGATAGCTTCTTTCTCTCGACAAATGAAATCATCATTTAAAAATTGCACGTTGTGTTTACTCGGGTTATCGTTATATTAGACCCTTTAGATTTATTAGGTGACAAAGAGAGAAAACTCTGTAATAGGATATGCTACCAGCGTATAGCAGGTGAGACAACAAATACATTCACGTCCAGATTTTTCTTTATGACAGCTTCAAACCACAGCATCTGTGTCACACTGAGGCACAAAGCAGCCTCCACTGTACTGTAGAAAATACAAAGACTAAGCTGAAATTCGAGAAGCAAAAACAAGATGAGCAGTCATCTGAGAGGGAGAAACTGAAGCACAGTCAAGACAAACATTGACAAAGAGATGGATTATGGAAGAACGGCTGCCAAGACACAATCTGTACAACCATTCGCAGAGCTGTAATGCTCTGATGAGAATCTCCTGTCTTTTGTGTTATTGCACTGCATTCTTAGTAAAAGGCTTTAGTATAGCACACTAAAAAAAACAAACAAACAAAAGCACACATACACACACAAACGCACAGAAGGCTATTTCAAAATGTCCCGAGCAGTAATGTCAGGCTATTAGAGTTAACTGCTGACCTGCAGGAACAAGAATCGACAGCCATCTCCCTCCCTGCATCTCTTTAAGCCCCCAGTCTACTGATGGTGCTGCTGGTGCACTGTTTTGTGCAGTCGTATATATGTAGATGATTGCAGGTGGTAGGTCGTTATATCAAGATTTTCACCATTTGGCTTTAAGAAAGTCTGACAGTTTTAGGCTTAAAAGCAGCAAATGCACGCACACTCTGAAATAACACTCTCATTACGAGATGAAGTGGCTCATGGGGACTGTGTCGGGCTGTTGTTGAGTCACTGTATTTCAGCTCAGAGTGAACAAGCAGCCAGTCGGCCTCTCCTCCCTGCCCTGTCGCAGCAAAGTGGGGTCCACACACCTTGACAGGATAATAACAGCAGCCGCGCATGATATCGAGCATAATTGCGTCGCTGTTTGTCATTTATCAAAGGTTTACCCAGCTGACATTTTCCCAGTGTGATGTGGAAGATGAGGCTGATTTTGATGAAACTGTTTGAAAGGTCATGTTCAGAACTAAACCGTGTTACAGGACTGACTGTCACCTTCCCTGCTAAGCTGCATGCAGCATTAGACTATTCAAACATGTATAGTTTCACCGGGATTGGAGATTTTCTCCAATACCTTTGTTCTATTCTTATAGAGCAAAAGCATCTGAGAATTCTTCTTCTTATTGGAAATTCTTATTATTATTGCACAGTGAGTCAGGATTTCACTGTACTTCTATTTTAATTCACTCCAGAGTGGGGGTGGATCCAGATGAAAACCAGGAGGACTGCATTTTTGAGGTAAGCGCACTTGCTTCTACTATAGATAAATCTTTTTTCTAAATTCACTATATTTATTCATCCTCTTGTTTTTCTTTCTGGGATCAAATTTTGCCTTTTTTAATAGAAATGTTTATCAGCTTCCTTCTTTATGCACCACATATTATGTGACTGTCAAATAACTGGATTTGGCTAAATATTCCAAATTGATCCTTTTTTTAATCGGTGCTTTCTAAATCCTTCTCAGCACAATTTGCATTGATGTGCAGGCATCGCTTCTCCAATCCCATTTAGAAGATTGTATATTAGTGCCACTGTTTATCGATGGGTTACGGCGAGTTAATTGTCATTCCGTGTGCTTTAACATGCTGAAGCTTGAACATCATTGCAGTCTGTTTACGAATTTATCTGATTTGTTTCAGGGGGCTTCTCTAGTTAGAAAGAGTGCACATTAAGCTTAAGAAAATAATGCTTCCAAGAATATGCTCAATGCCAAAAAAAACAAGTATTGGCCCAACAGCTTCTAATATTGACTGTCACACAGTCACTTACATTTCACTGTGTTACAAGAAGTGATTCTGCCTACATACGCATTGTGCCGCACTGGAAGCAGCAAGCTTCGCTGAACATGTGAGAGAGGGCAGTCACATGACTATAAAACTTCGAGTGGTTTTGTGGTCAACACATTCTTCTTTCACACTATTTCTTATTTAAATATTGAGAACTGTACATTATAGGGTGTTACTAATATGTATAATTTCTGCAAATATTGTACTTACAGCATATCCTTCCATCCTCTCCTACTGACACATAATGGGCTTCCAGCCTTTAATCTTGGGTCTGCTGTTTATTTTAAGACCACATGGCATTAAAGTGAAGAACACTTCAAGAGGAAATGCGGTTTCGCTTTCGCTTTGAGTGATGGTCTGCGCAATATCCAGAACAGAACACAACAAAGGCCCTCTGAGTGTGGCCTTTTGTTGTGCATACACCCACCCTGCCATCGCTGCTTCCCAGCAGCTCGCCATTCACTCTCTTATTTGAACTGACGATTATCTGCACGCTATGAATGGGACAAGGTCTGGGCATCTCTCTGGTATCAAGCGGCCAAATAGATAGTGTGGCCAAGTAAAGCTGGAGGAGGATCCCAGTGGGGAGACGAGCTTTTTTATTTCTTTTTTTATGGAAACAGTTGAATGCATGCAAGACCAGAGCAGTTGTTCTTACTGTAATGAGGAGGGATCTCTATTGGTAGTTCAGTTTTTGGGAATAGGATTTTCCCTTTATTAGGTCTGACCCTCTTGTTCAAGCTGTGGTCATGTGATATGGCCCTGCTGACCATGCACAGGTGCAGGTTTTCGGCATTTCCATCAAGCACCGTATACAGCCCACTGCAGACGGGCTTTGTTTGTCGGCGAGTAACATTGGTTCTCTTCTGGTTTACAGATTGCTACAGAGAGGCCAGACACAACACAGGGCCTGTGGCACTCTCTCGACTACAAGTATCCTTTCACTGCTTTTTTCTCCAAAGCACTCTTACATCTGCTTGCACTCACAATAATTAACGCAGCGCTCTGTGGAGCCCTACTGTTCTGTGAGTATCAGAAAAAAATAGTGCTTCATTACATAGACTTTGAAGAAAGACCCTTATCTATCAGGACAAACAGAAAGTTCAGAAAGAACGTGTGTGGCCTGCTAGCAAACATACACTGTGTATGACCTCCTTTGTGCAGCTATATTAGGACCATTTGCACACATGCTCTCATTGTAGTTTCCCTGATATAAACGATTCTTTAGGATGCATTTATCTAAGAGGCTCTTCATTTTCAAGTCAACTTTTAAACACGATTATCCATGTGACTTCTCTCATGTGACAGTTCTCAGCAATCACTTCTTATGAATATCGTGACTATTAAAAGAGTACTCCAACAATGCACTCCTTTTCCAGATAGAAAAGCAGCAAATATTATATTATATCTAAAATCTAATATTTAAATTATTTATAATTCATTTCTGTGGACCAAAACTGCACAGTCTTTGCTCCGTGCAAGAATACATTTTGTACATTCCTTTGCCGTTATTAGATAAATTCACAGGTTGCATTCAGAAATTTACTCCATTGTCCACCTGTATTTTATTTTGCAACAATCTGGAAAATATATATATTTGCATTTGGTAAAGGTTGATGTTCTTGTCTGTAGCAACAATAAATAAAGGGCCAGTCAGCTATAGTGACTGTCTGAGGATAACAAAATCTGGCCAGGACCTCTAAAGTTCATTTCCAAAGCAAACAGTTTGCTTCTCTGTCAGTCTTTATTCTAAACAAAGTTAAGGGTTTACTAGCTGCAAACTTATTCTGTGGGAATGCTGTTGAACTTCCCTCCCCAACTGCACAATAGTATGTGTTATTTCCCAAAGTGCTTAACTATTGCCGCCTCTGTTGGTGTTAACAACGTGGTAAGATGTTCTTGTAAGCAGAGAGTGTAGTTGGAGAAGGAAAACAGTTGTACTCTTTGCAGGAAGATTTCACGAGGATTGCATTAAGTTTAAGCTAATTGAATTTTGCTCCCTAATGACTTCATGACCTGGTGCTTGGTAAGGAGCACATCATCTTACTTTATGGGCTTTATCTCTTCTGCAAAACAGTGCAATGTTGGATTGATGGCATCATCATTAAGAATAGTCATTTAATGCGTAATTGAGCTTTTGTTTGTTTTTTGGGGGGGGGTTTTGTGCTTTTTAATTGAATGAGAGTGCAGAAATGGCATTATCCCGGCTACGTAGCTGACCTTTGATTATGAAACAAATCAGGCTACAAGGTTAATATTATTTTGGCAGCATGCAAAATATATTTAAATACATTTTTTTATACCGGCACCCATGAAAATGAATGGGTGAGTGTCTTCAAACATGACTGATAGTTTAATACAGAGTTTTTTCCCTTCTTCTCTTTGATGTAACTTACATTAAAGCAGGAAGAGTTATAAATAACATAAGTAACTCCTAAACACTCAAAAGGGTTATATAATTATCTATTTAAATTTTATAGGGATATCTAAGAATATGAAATAAATGTTTCTCAAAAGTTTGTCTCTTCTTTACTGATCTCACAGAAAGAGATCAAAAAGGAAAGGAAGGTCCCTGTGTCCCTCCTTTCCTGAAAAGTCATGGTCCGCTCATAACTATTAAAATAAGTAGTATAAAGTGTGTGTGTAGTCTGTGTTCTTGTTACGTCTTGAGACACATTGAAACAGTAGCCTGAGACTGTGAGGTATTAAATATGTTACTCATGAACAGTGAGAGCTGGTAGGTGTAGTTCTGAAACCAGATACGACGAGAGAGGGTAGATCTGACTGTAAAACTGTATATTGGCTAACAGTAACAAGCTACACCCTGAGATTAGATTAAACAAACATGTTTAACTATGTATGGCCTAAAATTAGTAATTATTTTTGCAGTAAAATAACCGTTTTCTAACAATTGAAATGAAAATATCACATATTTATTTAAACTTATATTAAAAGAATATTAAATTGAAATAAAAGGGACCTGTCGTTTGAAGGTGTACAAATTAAATTCTTACCACCAAACACCACATCGCTGATCCAGCCGATGGATCAAGGCATTATTCTCACATTTAAGGTGCTTTATATGTAAAACACCCTGCACCACCTGCCTTTGGATGTACATAAAATAATAAAATAAACATGCTTTCTAATTGATGCTTTTTCACCTATCACAGGGGTCCTGGAACGTAACCCTCACGATAATAGAGGGAATAATTCTTTTATACTGCCCAGGGTTTTTTTGAAAAACTGATCATTTTTGGATAAGGGGATAGAGTGCTAAGTTATCAGCTAATGCTAACAGGTTTTGTTAGCAAGGCACATTAATATAATACAGCAGTCTATGGAAAAAGAGCTAATGCTAGAATTTCAGTCACCAAAAAGAGAGCTCAAACTTTGTGCATATGCCACTGATAACATTAACAATGTAGGAAGTCCTGACTGATCTATCAAATGTTGCTGATATTACAGCAATATTTTTATGTATAAGTTTCTTTTTTTTTATCTGATAAACAAAAATTTAAAAACTAAAGAAGAGATGCGAGAAACACCCTTCAGCCATGTTGTCTGTCGGTCTTGCATAGATTGCTCAGCAGATTTTGAAAAAATTATGCAATTTCGCAGCAGCACACATTTAGCAGATGTTTAAACCCTCAAGTATTGGTCTTAAAATTCCTCTACTGGTTGAGCTCTGACTAAATTCATTTCATGTAAACAAGTGTAAACGGGGTCATTTTTGCTAACATTTCAATAAGTCTGTCTTAAGTTTTAGTCTTGGAAAATCATTTCAAAGGAGTTCATTGTGACATATTATCCACCAGTGTGTGAATGTGAGAGTGAATGAATAGTGGTATTGTAAAGCGCTTTGGGTGCCTTGAAAAGCGCTGTATAAATCCAATCCATTATTATTATTATTATTATATTTTACTCTGAGAACTGTTTTTAACAGGCAGTATTGGTTTATATTTCAGACAGATTAGAAACCATAAAGTTTGTAAAGGTTGTAATTAAATTCAAATACATGTAGTGTTGAGGCTACTAAACCACAAAACACAAGCAAGGTGGATGTGGTTGAGTGTACTGAGAAATTCTCTGATCTGATTAGGACATATTTCCGTTCTGTTTACGTGAAACGGTTTCTTCTTTCTAGTTTTGCAGCTTCCATTTAAATGTTTAAGACATATTTAGATGTTAAATATTGACTTGAGAATGAGCAGTGGGTTAATTTGATAAAGAATTATATTCACTGACCAAATTTTAAATGATAGTAATCTACTGTCTCTGTCTTATGCAATAGCTTCACCAGTAGCCTTGTGACAGACTGTTCTTCACTATTTTTAAAGAGCCAGCTAGCCAGTCCCTACATGTGCTAGCATGCTAACATTTGTATGATATGTCTGCTGGTTGCAACACACAATTAAAAGCCAAAAAAAACACGAACTGTACTCCTGCCATGGCTATATTTAAAGCTTATAATATTGGGTTAACTTGCACATTTTAACAGACTGTGTGTTTTTACCAGACCTCGTGTATATATCATGGGTTTTTGGAATCATGTACAGCATGCAAATATGACAGCGGGTGAGAAAAGAGGAGATGAGAGAAGCAGGATGAAAGGCCCGACCAATGTATCCTATTGATGAGGAGGAAAAACATATTCTGAAGGTGCTTTGAAGTGGACCAGGTGAGAGGAGCCTCAGCCGGAATCCTGCTGCCAGGTAATTGAGCCTCAACTTGGCTCGCCATCTGCATCATTGAGGCACACTGCTGCTTCCTTAACTGTTTCCCCGTCAGCCTGGCTTTAGGGTTCATAAGGACAAGCACTCATTCTGGGGGACATCAAAGCCTGTTTGATCTTTCCAGCTGAATTGGTTTGCATACTGTGGCGTTAGCCCAGCAACCACATGTTTTTGTTTTGGATCTGGAATCCCAGAAGCCACCCATGTCTTCTCCCGTGTTAAAGAAGTACAATGTCGTTAATTACATGGGTGTTCTGTGGCTTGAAAATCAAGTCTAGGCGTGTTACCCATATTTTTAGCATTACAAGGATAAACAATACCATACAACAAAGAAGCACCAAGTAGAGCATAGTGGTACCCACTGTAAATATCTCCTCCTTACATTTTGAGCTTATGTAAGACGTGTATACTTATTCATTATGCAATGCAATCAAAGTCTGCAATCATGGAAATTCCCATGTCTTTAGGAGAATAAGCAGTACTGAGAACAGTGGGTGTATCAGTGGAAGGGGCTAACAAAAGGCCGTGCATCTCATGCGGCAGGTCTTAGTCTTTAATGAAGGAGGCCAATTCAACTCAGTCCTCTGAGCTACAAATGTACAGTAATTGTACTGTCAGTAAGGTATATTTTGACGTTTCACACTCCTGTGTGCTTTTGTACTCTCTGTTGTAGATGCTGCTGTCTAACAAAGTTATCTCTTCCAGGTTGGATGAGTCACTGACAGATAAACTTAGGGATATGTTATCAACTCAGTTTAAAAAAAAAAAAACACAAAGCACAAACTGCCAAGGCAGCTCATCCTCTTTCTCTTGACAATATTTTCTTTAAAGATAAAACAAAAATAAAAAACTTTTCATGACAGCTTGACCCTATTTGACCTTGAAGAAGAGGTCAGAGGTCCAAAGTAATACACATATTGAATTCCCTATATGCCTATATGTTCTCAATGCAAACAATGGTGGTAAGAAACATAGTTTTAAATAACTCTATATAACATTATCATCACTTTGGAATTCAGATTGAGGTCAGAGGTTAAATGTGACATGATATTTTACATTTTTATACAGTATTTCTATGTCGACAGTACACACCACACTTGTGAGATACTTCCTAATTTATAAGCCTTTTTGTCATTTTTCTACCTATGAATAAATAAATAAATAAATAAGTGGGCCTTGAAGTACTTGGTGGATGTACATGAAATTTTAATGGATTGTTAACTGGACCCCACTCTTCACCCCTACAAAGTTTTATCAGAATACTGTGCATTGGTGTTGAGAGTGTGATGAGTTAGGGTAACTGCAACCTCTGTCTGTTCTCTTGTTTCCTCACTAGTTGTACCACTGGACGTTTTTGTTTATTAATTGATTCACATTTCATGTGTAATCATTAAGGCTGCCTGTAACAGTGCTTGTATTGGACATTTCCGACTACAGCGTTTGCTTAAATGTTAAAATACTGGTAAAACAATGGGAAAGTTTGTCACAGAAGTTATAAACAGGCTATTTACAACCAATTTCTTAAATAGCATAAGTAACTTACGTTAGATAAAAACAGTGTGTTGTTGTTGGAGACGTTTTGCGTGCTATGTGCTAGACCATTTCTTAGAATGACTTGCTGAAATCTGTGTTGGTTTCCTGGCAAACATAGCATGAAAAGATTTCATGAAGCCCCTGAAAAGCAGCAAGCGTTTAACCAAACCACACTAACCTGCTTTGTAGTTTCTGAACTCTAGTAGCTGATCACATGTATTATACCTCTAATACTTGCCCTAACTCATGAAAGGTCAGTAAAAGGTTACCTGCGGGTTGTGCAGCGTGGGACTTGTGCTTGCTGTGATGGTGGCTGAAGCAGCAGTTGGTCTTCTACCCCCACATAACTACTCAGCAATTTTTCACACACACACACACGCACACACATATAATCTGACACCATTGTGTAGCAGAAAGCAGAACCAGCAGTTATAATTACCATCACTGTCGAGTATCATGCCAGCATGGAACAGGAGGACGCAGTGCCAACAGGAAGACAACTCACTCAGGCACATCCCAAGGAAGATATTATTCTCTCCTTTTCTCCCTCCTTAGACCCCTCCCCCCCTTTCCCCTTGTTTCTCATTTGAGACATTTTATGAATAAATCCTGTTAGCTGCCAGAATGGTGCTTATAATTCCAACCTCTTGCACATTTTCAACAACAGAACCCGAATGGCGAGAGCTGGTACCAATTTCCATATTAGATTATTTTCCACTTACCCTTGTTCTTTTGTTCGCATGCCAGAGGACTGTGCACTTCTGTGCCACATTAGTCCCACATTACTCATAAAAGGCAGTGAGGTACAAAGGTTGACACTGATGGCACTGGTAAAATAGGAATTTGTCCGTTTTTTTGTTGTTTTTTTTCCCCTCCAAAGCAAAAATTGAGGAAAGTATGACCCCTTGCAGAAAGGTGATTATAAATTAGATGCTAGCAGGGGGCTCCGAAATGTCACAAACATGCTCACCTCCACTTTTCAGACCAGAGCTTATAAATATGCCACTGTTATTGTTTAGTAACCACCTGCCACCTGCACCGCTTCGCTTCCACCGTCTCCTCTCAACGCTGATCGAAAATCAAAATGCACATATCTGCACTTTATCACATTTATAAGACATTCGTGACCTTGCCTCTAGTTTCAATCAAATGCAAGGCTGACCCAGTTTGCTGAAACTAGATAACGACCCATTTGCTACCTTTCCTTTTTTTTTTCTTGAGCAAATTATTTTTATTTCGATTTTGGCTCTCATGCAACATCCCCTCCTGGAAAATCTCTCTGTGTTGCATGGGAGCTTTTATTCCTTAAGACAACTACTCAGCTGACAAAAGCTATGTATATTAAATATGCTAACAGCTTAAGAATCTGGAACAAAAATAGCTCAAGTACCTAAAGCTTGAATGACTAATATCCCAGCTCTCTGCAGTGTGCCATCTTCAAAACGGAAGGCCAATTGCACTGAATGCCAGTAAGCTGACAGTGACCTCATAAGGGAAATAATACACTTTCATAATGTTTTTTTTATTGCTTTGAGCACAAGGGGACTATGATTTATTACACTTTTAGATTTGCATCTCTCATTTCTGTCTTCATATATAAACAACTGGAAGTCTGATGGCTTAGATCTAAAACAATTTGCAGTCACACGCTCAGTGATTATGTTTATGATAAACTGCAGTGATTCACTTTAACCACTTCTTTCTAACAAAGAGTTGGGCTTTCCCTCGAGCATCAGCTGCTAAAATAGAAAACAGACCATACCAGTTAACGCTTTACTGGAGCGCGACACCAGTAACATGTAAATTCCCTGACCTCTTATCCTGCACAGGTAAAACACCGTATCTGGTTACTGTCCTACTCATTCTTTCAAATATATATATATATATATATATATATATATATATATATATATATATATATATATATATAAATAAAATCTGATATGTGCTTTAGTGTTGTTAGCTATTATTGTTATGACTGTGGAGCTGGAGGACAGGCTAGACTACAACCGACCATTTCACCTTATCTCCTGTTTACAGTCACTGACACGTACACACGTTTTGAACAGTCCTTTAACAATGTCACAGATATCTAAAGCCAATGCTGACTCATTGTGGCCCCCCGCTGACTGAGTCACTGCCACAGTGTTGTGGTGTATTTGCCAGAGTCTTCAGTAGCCCCCGTGTGCAGGAGGTAAGACTTTTTTTCTGTGTTTACAACATGCCTGAAATATTGAGGAACATATGAGTTATTTGCCACTTGCAATTCAGGATGAAGAAGAAGAGCTGTGTGAGATAGAAGCAGGAAAAAACACCCTGGATTTGGGGGAAACGGAGAGCCAGCAGGGATCGTCCGAAAGCGATTCTGCATCTGAGCACCAAGAGGACCTGCTGGACGGAGACCTGGGCCTCGGCACTGCTCCAGCTCAACCGAGGGAGGCAAGCGGCTCCAGTACTCAGCTCTAACCTCGTCTTATCAGCTATTGCTCCCTGATGTCAAAACCCCCACCTCCCACAGTGAATGGAGGTCACTGGTCAGGACATCTGCCAACAGCTGACTGAGAGTTAGAGTTTCAATGGTTCCCAAAAGGTCATGCACTCCCCCTGTGCTGAAATGCACGCAAAGACACACACTCACATAGGAAGGGAGAAAAACAATTACAAAGGCCACCGCTCTTCCTGTTGCAACGCTGATGATTTCCTTGTCTCAAACTGGGGAAGTTAGAAACTGAAATAGAAATGTTAAGTGTGCCTTTCACCTTTGTCATAAAGCAGCAGCAGTCATAAAAATAAATAAAGGTAATATGTTAAGTCACAGATTCATTATAAGCACGGCAGCTACATGATACACGGTTACGTAATGCCCGAGTTTCAAGCTTTAGGGAGAATTACTCATCACTGTACTCTGTGATTGAACACTGCAGTATTTCCCTTAATCAGCTGAAATGGTATTTTCTTGCCAACTTTGCTTAGCTCTTCCCCAGCCCCTTATTAAACTTTTATTGCACTGTTTTCTGCTGCAATCCTTTTAACTCATTCAAATGTATTCTGCTAAATGTATTACCACCCCCACCACCCCATCTCCCTCCATGTCTTCCTTAGCATTCTTTGCTGTGTAAGAATGTATCCAAATGGTTAAAAGTACTAACAGCTTTCAGGGGGGAAAAAAGACTATTTGCATGTGAAGTTTTGCTCCAACTGCTTTAATTAAAGATTGCACTTTGCTGCTTTCTATGTGCATCACTGTAAATCTCAGGGCCCCATCTTTTTCCCCCTTGAGTCAAACAGGGGTGTTGTTTACTGCACAAATACGATTTGTGAAGGTTAGGCTGTACGAATATGTAGATGGTTCGTCGTGTATTAATAAAGCCATTGTCCTTGAAGCGGGGGCTTTTCGTTTTATGCTGTGAATGCATGGGCGCGTCTCTGGAATGTGTCTGTTAAAGTATACATTGCGTTCCTCTTTGTATGCACTCAAATTTAAATTTCTGAGCTTTTTCCAAGCAAGAGATGATGATTAACAGCTTTCCACCATTATTAGGCCTGTTTCTTAAAGCTGCAGCTTACTATCAAAGTAAACAAATACTTTTTGAAACACAATTGCTAGTTTTTATGTCATTTGGCCAGAGGGGCCGATGGCGCGATATGGCAGCCTCGCTTCTGTCAGTCTGCCCCAGGGCAGCTGTGGCTACAACTGTAGCTTGCCTCCACCAGTGTGTGAATGTGACAGTGAATGAATAGTGGAATTGTACAGCGCTTTGAGGGCCCCGAAAAGCGCTATATAAATGCAATCCATTATTATCATTATTATTATTATTTGCTAATATTTGAAGCAACACATCACTGTTATATAACACAATCTGTTTGCTTCTGTTGCATATCCGTTTGATGCAGAAAGCTTCTTTTGCATTTCAAGGTGATGCAAACTTTGTTTTACATGTCAGTTTCCATACGGTACGTAAATCCAATTTCAATGTTCACCAGGATCTACTTCCGCATGGGAGGAAGAAGCTTCTCTCAAGTCTCCTTTGTCGTTGTTGTGGGAGTCGCCGGCCACTGAGCTTTCAAGTACAATTTTTAGACGTTTTTGCATCCCGAGCAAAGGGCTGAAACTACAGTCAGGTGTGTAAAAAGACATTTAGCACAATGAATGTGTTTGGATGTTACTTTTACAGGTGACTGTTGAAATGGGAAATTTTGCTAAGGTGCTGTTGTCAACAGAATTGAAGTTGACAGTAACTGTAATTACTTCTTCCACCCAGCTATTAAAATATCCCCAGCTATTGTGACTAACGTTTTTCAGCCATGCACTTAAAGATACCGTGTGGAGTTTTAAGTACTACTCAGTAGTTGTTTTACGTCAGGCTTTACTAGCATTAGTTTGCCAAAAAAGGAAAAACCTAAACAAAGCAGGAAATCTAAACCAATAGAGAGACTCGGTTTATAACTTTTCAAATGTGGCTTGCAGTTGTTTCTACCCTGTCTGACAGATATATATATACACACACACGCACACACACACTTCATGCTGGTGAGCAACACCGAATGTAAACAGTTTGCTTGCCAGAAACCTCCACAGGGCACCTTTAGGTTATGTAGCAAATAGCAACAAATATATGACACCTCTCCAGCACAGTGGTTCTCAAACAGTGACAAAAGGTGTGCACTGAATAAAGTTTTGATAAAGCTTATTCATTCAAGACAAAATTTGTTATAAATCCTGATTGTAAATTAAAATAAACGTAGCACATTTATTATTATTCTGCTTCAGGTTTCTTCCTATTAAAAGGTGTTTTTCCTTCCCACGGTCTCTAAGTGTTTGATTGTTGGGTCTTTAACTTACAATAAAAGGCACCTTGAGGAGAATGCTGTTGTGATTTGGTGCTAAATAAATAAAACTGCTTTGAATTTAACCGAATCATTCAATTGTGCATTAAACCCTTCATCTTATTTTGGTGTGCTAACTTCCAGGTTGCTCCCTGTAGCCAATTTTGTGAACCACTTCCACTCACCCCCCAAGTAGGCGTTAAAATAACTGAGTTCAACACAAATGCATAAACTGTATTGTTAACTATGAACTTTACTCAATGCAATATTCCCAGATGTGTTTTTTTTTATAAGAGCAAGCAATTGTAAACATTGGAAATGGTAGAACAAGCAGACTGCTGACACCAACAGAGAGACTTTTCCAAATCTGGAGCTATGACATTGTCCACAGTGTATGATATCATCCTGTCAGGATGTGACGACAAAAAAAATAAAATAAAAAATAATAATAAAATGTAAGAAAAACCCAAATCAAAACATCCCCCTTTTTGTAAAATCTAGCCGTAGCACTACTGCTGTTCTGATCACACCTCTACCTATGGCACAAGAATCCAATCCAGTGATTGTCTCTGACACGTCTCAAATATTAACATTAGCAGTCAACTTCTTTTTTTCTTCTTTTTTAATCAGTTGGATTTTTTTAACCCTTCCTTTAACTAGTTTCACTTTTACAGACAGTATGAAGACTGGAAAACAGATTTTTTTTCTTTTAAACATTCAAAAAATATCCCCAAAACATCCACTTTGAAGTGTCATCATAACAAGATACATGAATTATACAGTAGCTTCTTTTTCCTTTTTTTTTTTCTCTGAAAGTTGCAGCTTTGAGTCAATTGTTCTTAGACGTTGCAGTGTCGAGGTCTAAGGTCCCGTCTGGTGTTCCGGTAAAAAAGAAGTGGTCCTTTTCAACGGAGCTGCAACTGCTCGACTGACGGTACATTCCAAATGCAGCCGATGTAGATCCAGGAACATGGACTTAAAGTAAAGCTTTATTTCCACAATATAAGGAAATGGCACTCTATGCAAAATTAACATTAAATTAAATGGTCTTTGGTGGTGAGGATGTTTTCACAGTCTGGAGTGTGTCAGTAGTGATTTGCTCAAGTCCTTGGCCTCCCCGGCTGTTCTCACTCTCTCGTAACCTAGAACTGACATGGAGTGGTGGCAGTAGTCTTCCACTTGTTTGATCTGTTGGATGCTGAGCACTGTTCTCCATGCACTTGCAGCTTGTGTGGCATTCCTGGAGGAGACTATAAATGGCTTAGATGAGGAACTGGAGCCACTGGTCATGTTCAAAGCAAACATCTCAATGTCATGGTTGGTAGTGAGGTTGGCAAAGCGGTAGACGCTCCTCAGGGTCTTAACTGGGTTTTCGACCAGGTCTTCGTAACGTACAGCCATGTACTTCCCCTTCAGCCAGCTGGGTGGGTTTAAGGCAGTCCTCAAAGTCCTGGAGGTACGGTCGCAGATCACCTCCATGGCTCCAATGGAGTGGTAGTCTGAGCCATCCTTCTTGTTAGCTTTGTGCCCGGGGTCCACGAAAGGTATCCGCCGAAGTTTGGGGTCTCTGCTGCGGACCACCTGTAAATTCTCCCGTATCAGGCCGTGTCTGGATTTGATCCTGGAGTTGGCTACTGCCCGTGGGTCTCTAACCAAGTGTATCACCTTCAAATCCAAGGACGGATCCTCCATGAGCGGGGCCAGCACATTTACATCCAATATGCGGACCCCTTTAATGACTATGGTGCTATATTTCAGGCACTCTTCCTCCAACAGTCTAAGGCTTTGAGGGGGACACTTTTTACACACCTTATCATCCACCATCCCCACCACCTCCTTTCTATAGGCTGAGCAGAGGGGATATGAGCACACCACTTTATTGAGGGTGGCCCCAAACAGTCCGAGGGAGGTGAAATTCTTACCTCCCGGGCTGTTGTAAAGTTGGAAAACAGACAGATCACAGCGGTATAAGGAGCTAAGCATGTCCCTGGCCGCCCCTTGCAATGACACGGCATCACCGGGGTACAGTTTCTGCCAGATGTGCCACATTGGCTCATACAAGAAGAACACATCTGCATTTTGATTAAACAGCTCCCCAAAAAAGGAAGAGCCTGACCTCCAGGTGGTCAGCACATAGATAAGCTGCCTCTTCTTAGCCAGCGAGGGTCTGTACAGGAAGCGAATGTCAGATCTGCTCTGATAAGTGGTGCTCCTCATCTGATGATTACACTGCTGCGGCTCCTTAGTCCATTTATAATTAGCCAAGTTAAGCATAGTGAGCACGAGCAGTAACAAATAGGCCATAAATAACACAATCCTCTTCCTGCGTAGCACTTTCATCACGATCCCAGGCTGTGCTATTATCTTGGTATGATTCCTGTATGTTTTAAGCTTCCTTCCAAAGCCTGCATCCTTCTCCCAAGGCGCTGTCAACTTCAGTGGTTGATGATATTGTTTGCCTCGCATCTGTACCCTCGGAGAGTGGCTCTCACCGCTGGACGAAGCTCCTTACATTGACTGTGCACCAACACGCTCGGTAGTGTGTTTATGGGCTGCACCGGGAATTAACACCCAGATGAATTAGGTAATGTATTCGGCACCAGTTCGACAGCCACTAAACGATATAGCCTTTTCACTGCACTGCGCAATGTTCGTCATAGAAATGGCAGAAGAGAGGAGCGTTAAAGTTGTCCATATCAGGCTTTGCAGTGATTCTGTGTTTGGCCCGCGTTCAAAACAAAAACCAAGAAGCCTTCAGCATTGTAACAGACGCCCAGTTTGGGCACGTTCAGCGGAAGCATCCTCAGAAATGCGGTGGATTCGGGCGTCGGTCACGATTCCGCGCGACGGGCCGGATCCTCTAAATTACTCCGCAGCTGCCATGATGGAGCAGAGAAACGCTTTTATCCGCAGTTAGGGCTCTTACACGTTTCTCCGTCTCGTTCTTCTGCTCGTCCAACTAATACAAACTGGGCCGATTCAATCTGAATAGCAGGACCAAGACCCGCCCTCCGAGAGAGCGCATTGGAGCGCGACGAGTCGACGCTCGTCAGCCAGCTTACGTCATTGGACCTGCTGCGAGCCTGTCACGTTAATGGTGGCTCCGACAGATCACAGCAACGGTAGATGAGGAGGGCATGGGGGATGGATGGTGGTGGTGCTGTTGTTATGTTTAGGTGAAGTCCACCTCACATTGTCTGAACCGTACTCTAACCTCTCGTTTCTACACATCTAAAAGCGATTAGCAGTTTTCTGTTTTGTTTTTTGTTCCGTTTTTTCTACATACAACCTATTTTTACTATTTCTTTAATAAAAGTCTTAAGGCTGTGATTTTATTCCAAAGCCGGCCTTTACTTTTCCTTTTACGCACGTCCTCCTCATCGTGTGTGACTGCAAGAGAGAATCAATATTTCAGATTAAATGTATTAGCCCCCCTCACGACAGCCACAAGAGGGTAGCCCGGGGTTTGTCTTAAAAGCAGCAAAGAAAAACCCTATTTCATTACAAAAGAGCTATGCACATACCGCCGAATCAAATATTTCAAAAATAGAAACTCTTGAATTTTAAACTGATCTGAGAGTGATGGCCTACAGCATGATTGTAGAGGATGTAATAATTTTTCATTGGACGTGATAGAAACACTCAGCGGCAGTGACAAGCACTCCTCTCAAGTGGAATCAGCTGAAATGGGACATTTGACAGCTGTTCCCCAGGAACTGGAAAGGCCATGATGTTGTATGAAGGGAAACACATGCTCTGCAGATTGAAAATCATCTTTCCTAAGAGGCTTGCCTGTGCGGGATTACAACCTTGAACAAGCGGGGTGGGGAGAGCATAGACTGAATGAATTGAAACCGCTCGAGTCCCTTGACCCTCCCCAGCGAGGAACCTCTAAATATGTAGGGTAATATCCACGTTGTGATTTTACTATACTGTTTCTCATCAAGCCCTGCTCAGATGCTGTGCGTGGTGTGAGTCCTTCTGAAGTGCGACATATTAGGCTTTGTGTTGGCTATACAGTATTTCCTTCCTGTTCTCGGTAACGTGTGCTTTCAATATATCTTCATTTTTATTTTTGTTCTCATCCACTGCGGGTGTCTACAGCGAAATACCTTTGTGCAGACTGCCCTCTGCTGGAGCATTGAGGTCCCACCCTTCAAAACGAACAGCAGACTTCCACATCATGAACAAATATATTAATCATACATATCACATAATAATTTATATTCGTTTTTCAGTGTGCAAGCATATAGATAATAGAGCTTAGTTTAAGAAAAATCTTTTAATCTTATTCTTTTATAAGGAAGCTTGTTGTTAATATGAAACCTTTCCTACTGTGCAACCGCTTCATTCCACCTGCATTTTACAGATGTTTATAAAACTTCATAAAACAAAAGCTATATTAGGATTCGGTGCTGTTGGAAAGCAAAGAGCCCGTCATTGAATGTGTTTTTCTTGTATCAAGTCAAATAGTGAAGAGAATAAGTGCACGTTTTCCTCCCCGCCCTATCTTCAACATGTATTCACACTGTGACAGAAACCCGCCCAGGAAATTACTTCTGTTTCAGTGCATGGTATTTGTTCTGTTTGGCAGTGGAAGTGCTGAGCGTGGTGAGTAAAGTAATATATTTGTCTCACATCATCAGAAATGTGTGTGGTGATGATTTGCAAGCCGATATTCAATATTCACAAATTTCTTATTTTTTAAAAAAGAAAGAAAGAAAGACCTTTCTACATTTTAGAAGCCAACTGTGTTACAATTATAGAAAAACCAAAGGTCGTCTTTAATGACATCTGATTTAAAACGTAATAATAATAATCTCGGTCTTAACTCGGCCTGCATGAGAGCAGACTATTAATTATCAGTGCTTTATCACTAAGCATGCTGACTCACTGTCACTTCATTATGGCTTATTGAGTTGGATGTGAAGGCTTGTTACATTTTGTGTTTTCTTTTGATTTCACTTGAACTGAATGAAGTACATGTTCCCTAAAACTGTATTCCAGTCCATATTAAACCCTTTCCTCCACTGGTTGCAGCATTTTTTAGCAATATTCTTTGCAGGTTGTTAAAAGTGGGTGGATTGATTCCAATAGCAAAAGTCTCGAAAACAATGATAGTATCAGATACTAGTGCGATATGACTTTGTTTCTATCTATCACTGTGTTAAATACTTTTTTGGAAATAAAACGTATATCCAAGAAATCCACTATGAAAAAGGTTTTTTTTTTGTTATCACTGTTTACTTCATCTATAGGTTATAGAACATTTAAACAACAGAAGCTGACATAAGGTGCTTTAAACACAGACACGTTTACATTTCAGCATAATTATAAAGAGATTTCACTGAATCAGGATACCAGATGTATTTCCTAACAGTCTGTCACGGATTATGTGAGCACATATGCCGCCATATCCATATCCATGTGCACTGAATGTCACCCATGCATGTCCCAACACTGCATTTCCATCAGGACTTTCACATTACTGCAGGAAGTGACCTGAGCAGGAGCCACAGCCATTGCTGATTTCTGTTTATCTCCCAGTCTTTACCGCTTGTGTAGTTCATGCTTCAGAGTCAGCACATGTGCATGCACTGTCACAGTGAACGCTCACACGCTGTGAATTTACACAGTGTACTGTACACGGCAAAGATGCACTGTTACGTAATCACGGAGAAGAGGCTTTGCGCCTGCGAAACGATCAAGCAGGTGGAGGAGGAAACATGCGCAGTGCAAACCTCGCCAGCAGCATCAGGACCACTGCGATGCAAGTGAGAAGATGGTGCTTGTAAACACGCCGCGAGAAATGACCGCGTTGTTTCGTCTACTTGCCGTCGCCGTGAACACTTTTTAACCCCACGTCTGAGATCGATGGTGCGAAAAGGGCTACAATAGGCGATATTTTAACCCCGAAAAAAGGGAAAAAGCGAACGCACCGGAGCTGGGACGGTAATGCCAGCGATTACTGGCACTGGTTTAAGTCGGCCGCTTTAAACCTCTGCTGCGCAACTACAGAAGCATTCTTCGCATGTCATCGCATATGACGGGATTTCTCGTGTAATGGTCGTCGGTTTCTAGTGGGATGCACATCAGCGTCTTGCCGTACTCGCTCTCCGTCGTAATGGCAGCTCTGTACCATGGCACGGACGCTTCCTCTCCGGACAAATTCCTGGCCTTGAAAGACGTGAGAGAAGTGAAAGAGGAGACGACTCTGGACGAGAAACTCTTCCTCCTGGCATGCGAGAAAGGTTTGGCTCTTGTTTCGTCTAATTTAATATCTGGGCTGTTGTTCCCTGTTTGCAATGCAATGGGATGTCCGTGCAACACGTGACTACGAGCTGAAGGAAGCTCGTTATTGTGATCATTAGGGATGCTGAAGCTACATGTCTCATGTAGGAGGTAGAGCGCACACGCAGTGACAGCATGGCAGATGTCATACAGGCTCATTTAGCAGCTGGCAAACTACTCAATCATTACAGATCCCCCCCACTCCAGTGTATACCACTCACAGCTGCCCACACTTTGGATACTGTGGTAATTTGCCCAAGGGGCAGTTAATAGTTAAATGTCTGCTCCACTTTAAGTTTCTCTCCCTGGTCTCCTGACTTTTCACAAACCCCAACATGGAAAGTTAATGCAAACAAGCTAAATGCCAGCAAGGCAAGACGTAGACAGTGTAAGTGTAAAATAACAAAGAGGCATGGGTTTTCTCAACTAGTCCCCGTGGCGTGAGAATATTTCATTGATAAGTTAAGAACATTGTACAGGCAGAGGTGTGCTAAGCCAATAACTGCCACTGTGACCATATAAAGTCTCCCTAAACGTGGCCCAGCAACAGAAATTGTCCTTTGAGGGAGATGTTATTGTTACACAAGATTAAGGGTTGCCGCTGGATCTGAGCCTGTTCTCTGAAAGAGCTCGCCTGATAACCGGCGCTGTGTGTTTGTGTCGTTTTGGCACTGCGCTCACACTAATGTTTCGCTTCTTCAAAGGATCCGCCTTTGTGAGAACTTGCCAAGGTGGATCACATTCATGATGTGCTGCTTTGTCCTTGACTTGCTTCTCAGGTGACTACTACATGGTGAAGAAACTGCTGGAGGAGAACAGACACGGCGAGCTCAACATCAACAGTGTGGACGTGCTGGGCCGAGATGCAGTGACCATCGCCATCGAGAACGAGAATCTAGACATCCTTCAGCTGCTCTTGGAGTATGGCTGCCAGGTAACAAGCAAACACAGACTAGGGGTAAAATAATATACACAAGACATCATTTACATCACTAAAATTGTGCATTTCTTTCTGTGTAGGCAACAGACGCTTTGCTGGTGGCCATAGACTCAGAGGTGGTAGGAGCCGTGGACATTCTCCTTAACCACAGGCCAAGGAGATCTTCTAAGCCCTCTATTGCTGTAAGTCTGCTGAAAAGAAACACCATTAAGGCAAAAACTTGCTTATCAATTTCTATAATTCACTTACAGTATTTTTTTTTTTTTAATCCATGCTCTTGTCAGAAACTGATGCAGCGCATCCAGAATCCAGAGTATTCCACCACCATGGATGTGGCTCCAGTCATCCTGGCAGCCCACAGGAACAACTACGAGATCCTGACCATGCTGCTCAAGCAGGACATCTCTCTCCCCCGGCCTCACGCTGTTGGCTGTGAGTGCACGCTCTGCAACGTTAAAAACAAGAAGGACAGCTTACGCCACTCCAGGTACAGTTAACTAGAGCTCACAAAATACTTAAGTGGCACTGACTTTGTGCAGACGAGTGCATTAAGAGTACCAGAGGACTATTTCTTTGCTCAATTACTTTAAATTGGAATAGTCAATACCACTTCTGTTTTGTAGGTGATGTTTTGATTGTTTTGACCCAACAAATCAACCCAGTTTTGCTCCAAGTAAAGTGGCTCTTGTGAAACATTGCAGCCTCTTGTTTCGATGGCAGCATTAGGTTGAAAATCCTGTCTGCTGCTCCTAGAAGTCGATGATTTAATCAACACACTGGGTTTTAGGAATTCTTTAGCCGTTTTTTACAGTCCAATGAATGCCCAAAGTATCTTCCTTGTCCCCGAGAGGACTCCTGATTTTCTCTGTTATTGTCAAGCTCGACTGATCTAGCTGTAGAGAGTCGGTATTGGTATTTTACTGAAATACAAAATCAATACAAACTCTAATTTAAGGGAAAACAGCAAAACAGCAGCAGTTCCTCTGGGAAGAAGGAGTTCTTGGTTTCTGATACCTTCTCGGACTTGCAGATGAGATTTTGCTGATCTCTTCCGCAGGGGCCTTTTTTTTCCTCTGTGCAGAGCAGTGTGGCCTCCCACACAGTACACTAAATGAATCACTCTGCAGTTTGGCTGCCAAACAACATAGAGGTGAAAGAAGGTATAAATGAAACAGATAGAGGACTGAATGTTTCTCCTTATTTCTTCTCCCGTCTGCACAAGTCTGTCATGTTTCCACCTATCCCCTTTGGGGGGGTTTTAACCGCCTCGTTTCTGTTGATGGTGGTGGGTTAGGTTCCGTCTCGACATCTACCGCTGCCTAGCCAGCCCCTCTCTCATCATGCTGACAGAGGAAGATCCCATACTCAGGGCCTTTGAGCTGAGCGCAGACCTAAAGGAGCTCAGTCTCGTTGAAGTGGAGTTCAGGTAGAGTCAACATGCTGCACATGCATCAGAGCGTTAATCCAATTTCTTTAAACAGATGTAAATACATATAGCGATGCTGTAAATCCTTTCTTTTATAGCCTGAGATTGATAAGAATCTTAACCTTTTAATATCCTCTTATTTGATCTAATTTATTTGCTCTAGAACTGACTATGAGGAACTGGCAAAGCAGTGCAAGATGTTTGCCAAAGACCTGCTGGCTCAGGCTCGAAACTCTCGAGAGCTAGAAGTGATTCTCAACCACACATCCACCGAGGATCATGTTGACAAGAGAGGCTTACTGGAGGAGCGCATGAATCTCAGTCGACTTAAACTGGCCATCAAGTACAACCAAAAAGAGGTTTGCATACATCACTGGGCAGGTAGTAACATACTGTTTACTGCTGAAGACACTCATAAGGTTTCTACAGAGGGCAAAAGGGCAGTGTGACTAATAACAAATGAGTCCACCTCCTATTTATTGTTAGAATGGCTGCCCTGATTTGTGACAGATGATAGCAGCAAGAGCGTGAGGGAAGGTTTACAAGTTGGTGGTGAAACCTGCTATGTTGTGTGGTTTGTAGACGGTGGCACTGCCTAAAAAAACAGGAAGCCAAGCTGAAGATGCTCATTTAGAGTGATGAGGAGAGGGAGGATTAGAAATGAGTCCATCAGAGGGACAGCTCGGCTTAAGTTGTTGGAGACAAAGTTAGAGAGAAAAGGCTGAGATGGTTTGAGCATGTGTGGAGGTGGCATAGTGGATATATTGGAAAAAAGTTGACGGTAAAACTGTCAGATAGGAAGAGAAGAAGAAGACCACAGAGAAGAAGAAGAATGTGCAGAGAGCTGATGTGACAGAAGAGGATGCTAGGGATAGAGTAAGAGGGAGGCAGATAATCTCCTGTGACGATCCCTAACGAGTATCAGAAATTTAAAAAAGAAATGTTTATTGGTTCTGTTGCCTAAAGTTAGAAGAGGAGATTGATGCTGCTGTCGTGTTTGTGCGATAAATCTTAAATTGCAGTCTGCAACTGATTAGTAGAGCTTACATTATAAACAGGGGGGAGCAGGTTGGGTGTTGGAGCTATCCACAGCTCATCACACAGCTATTTATTCTTGATCCAGTCTTTGTGCTAATCTTCTGGCTGTAGCTTCATATTTATTCCAGTGAAATGATCATCAAAGCAAACCCATGCCCAGAAACCTAAGAATTGTTCTCACGAAATCTTGAACTCTTTCTTCACTTTGCTGATTTTTCGTAAAGTTTTTCTTTTTTCGTATTAAACATCTGTCCACCGATGCTTTAACTGCCGTTCTCTCTTGATGTCTCTTTTACAGTTTGTGGCTCAGTCCAACTGTCAGCAGTTCCTCAACACTGTCTGGTTTGGAGAGATGGCCAGCTACCGACGCAAGCACACCTGTCTAAAAATGGCCACAGTTCTGAGCGTGGCCATGCTTTGGCCTCTCCTTTCTGTCTGCTACCTTCTGGTGCCACGCTCCCGTGTTGGCCAAATAATCCATACCCCTTTCGTTAAGTTCATCATCCACAGCGCCTCCTACTTCACCTTCCTGCTGCTGCTTAACCTGTACTCTCTGGTCTACAACGAGAACAAGAAGAACACGATGGGCCCCGCGCTTGAGATGATTGATTACCTGCTCATCCTCTGGATCATAGGTCAGACTTTTACCCCGTAAATAACGCATAATGCTGTTTCCAGAGGCGTGTCATGCATTATATGTAGTTATTGTGCTTTATATATTTCAGCGCTTCGATAATTTAATACTTATCTATCTCCTAATGCACTTTAAGGAACTAGAACTAGAGTCAAAACCCAGTCCCACAAACTAAAGGTTAATACGGTAACATGGCATGGTGGAGTGAAAATGAGCGCTTCCTGTTATGATCTGGCTAAAGTCCAGTATCCCGTGTCCATAATCACATCAGGCATTACATGACAAACGGCTGTTTCTACACCAAATGACAGAAAGCCCAGCTTGACCGGATTAAATCCGTCAGCCCTGCTTCTAATTGAGCACAATAGAAAAGAAACTGCAGCTTCTTCTTTCCCCCCTGTGGCCCTTCTGAGTGCTGGTATCAATGAACTCAACACACAGCCGTGGAAACATATTCACACATACACCAGCTATCTTTTCAGAAAAAGGGCGGATAGTGACAGCTGGAAATTGACTCTGCCTCTTTACCTTACCCTTCTGCCAAGAAACCATTAACACGGCTGTTTAGTGTCTTTAATGGCTCTGCTTCCGCAGTAGGCATGTTTGTCTCTTTGTTGCAAAAAATCCGAGCCTTCCACCAGAGACAAAGCATCATGACCACAGCATCTAGGTTTCAGCTCTTTCTTTAATAAATCTTCCCAGTAACTTCATGTGACGGGATGTGAAAGGATTTAGAAGCAATTGACATCTATTATTCAATGATATAAAGTGTTGTGCTGTGCTGTGGGGTAATTGTCAGTTTAGTTTGTACACTGCAGGATTGACATCAGTTTTTCAGTCATTAGATAAGAAGCGTAATAGGGTTTTCCATGGGCTACAATAGCCCACTAGAGGGAGAACATTTCCTTAAGCATTGCAAAAGAGCAGCATCAAAGATAAACTTTGCATTTTTTTTCTAAAGGTTGCGTCATTTTGAAAACAGCCTAAACTCCAAGGCGAGAGGCAATGGTGTACAGTATCCCTGCAGCGTCAACACGTCACCCAAGATGAGTTAAATGAGAGGAATGAGATTACTAACGGTTACCGTTCTCAGACAGCCTCCTGCCTTATGTCATCAGAATGGGAAGGGGAGTTCTTAGAGTTGCATCACTTTTTTGTTTTTTCTTTTTGCTCTCCATTGTTTGCTTTCCCTCTTCCTATCATCTTTCTCCTCTTCCCTCCATCCTGGTATTCCCCTGGGCCAGAGGCCTCACGTTAATGGGAAACTCAGATGCTATGAGACTGTGAGTGCACTAGGCTACATGTATGCATATGTGTTTGGATGTTTCTCTCGCTATCTAAGTGTGTGTGTGTGTGTGTGTGTGTGTGTGTGTGTGTGTGTGTGTGTGTGTGTGTGTGTGTGTGCGTGCGAGCCTGCAAAAAAAAAAAAAACATAATGGGATTTCTGTTGTAAACTCTTCGCTCATCTGTTTTCTTTTCAGTTAAAACAGAAGGAAACATCAGTCACGTTTTTGGCCACTGTAACAGTTTCTGAATCAAGGCATAGAAAAATCTGACTGAACATTAACTTGCACCTGGAGTAATTTTTTTTATTCCTTTTGTACATTTAGAATTGATGAAATACCATTTAAACACAAAAAGACGCTAACCCATCTTAATTAAATTCCACGCACCTCCCTAAATCCCACAGATGACACATTTTCAGCACATTAATCTCTTGATTTCTGTGTCTCACACATTCCTGTTTCCCCCGGGCTCTCTCTGTGAGATGACTGATGGCTGAGCCTTGAAGGGATTTTAAAATGTTGTGGATGACATCCTTTTTCCAGTGGTGGGTGTGTGTGTATACGTCTGTGTGTACGTGGTAATGGTGGATTCTCCCCCCCCCCCCCCCCCCATAGGAATGGTGTGGTCAGATGTGAAGCGTCTGTGGTATGAGGGGCTGGAAGACTTTCTGGAAGAGTCTAGGAACCAGCTGAGTTTTGTGATGAACTCCCTCTACTTAGCCACCTTTGCTCTGAAGATTGTTGCTCATAGCAAGGTACAAACACATAACACACACTCCTTACATTTAATGGATAGATAATTAGATTTAAGGTTTCGTGGAATAACGCTTGTGATTCATCATTGTGCATATTAACGCTACACTCCAGGGAGGTGTTTTCATGTTTTCATCTGTTGTTTCAATTAGATCTCAGATCAAGTTGAAAGCTGGGCAAAGCTATTCTAGGAATTGAGCTTTCTAATGCACCATTAAGACTGATAAAGGTGTAATGTGCCTCACCTAAGGCAGTAAACGGAGCACAGACCACACACAGCCAAACAGTTTTGAAATAGAGGTCTAACTTCTGTTTAGAGTTCTCGTTTCATGTCTTTAAGTAGTCTTCAGGAATAGTTCTCCAGGCTTCTTGAAGGACATTCAAAGCTCTTCTTTTGGGTGTTGGCTTCCTTTTGTTCTGTTCTCTGTCAAGACAATCCGACAGTGCTTCAATTATGTTGAGGTCTGATTTAAGGGAGGCCAGTTTATAATTATGTGGGTTTCCTACCCAGGTATTCGTTTACTCCCTTCTTTAAAAATGGTGTCTTGGCAGCCAACTTTTCATTGGGGCCATTTCTGATGAGATTTTGGCTAACAGTAAATGGATGAGCTGAAGGTCCAGTAGATTAAGGTCCTGTTTTAGGTCTTTTGCTGGATGTTTTCCTCTTTTTTAAGAACTGTTCATCTGCATTATATAAATACTTCTTTTCTTCTCCACTTGGCTCAAGACTTGCATAGTGCTGTCCTTTGGAAAAATAATGCCTTCTATGACATTTAAAGAGGGTGACAGTACATTCAGATATGTATCCTTCTCTGAATCTCTTTGCTTTGATCTGCAGTTTAAAGATCAGGAGCAGAACAGGAAGGACTGGGATGCCTTCCATCCCATCCTGGTGGCCGAGGGACTGTTTGCCTTTGCCAACGTTCTTAGTTACCTGCGACTTTTCTTCATGTACACCACGAGCTCCATACTGGGCCCTCTACAGGTAGGAAAACAGTTGGCATATACATTAAAGTAGCTGTGAGTGTTTTGTAGAGAGGCTTGATTCTCACTCAGTGCAAGCAGGCAACAACGAGATATGACTGCGATCCCTGAGGGTTTTAAATTATATATCTGTAAAGCCCTTTAATGAGAAAAAAATGGCCTTATAGTTATGCAATGATTATAAAACTGCTTCGCCTATTTATTTATTTATTTATTTTATCTTTGTCCCGGACGCCACACACACACACACCACCCACTCTCTTCCTCTGTTAGTGGATGTGAACACTGCAGGGCGAGCCAACTCTAAGCATCACACCAGCTGTGCTCAGCATAACCATCATCATAAGCATTAAGTATAAGCACAGTGAAGTGAGGCAGCAGATTAATGTGTTCTGCTCTGATAATGCACACATAATAAACTGAAAAAGGATTTGCAGCTTATTTACCATATACATCGCCATACTGCTATCATCTATATGAATGACTGCCTTCACATTGGACACAGTTGATTTATTTAAGTATGTGCGATCTATACGATTTTGGCTGCATGGGAATAAATGCAGAGCGGAGAAGGGAAGCTCTTATTAAATGCACTTGTGGGATGGTTTTTTTTTTCTTTTCAAATCAAAATTGGATTTATTGTCTGACATTTCTGACAAGGAACATCTCTTATAGAAAATATATCAATGGAGCACTGTGGAAAATATTCAATATCCAAGTGAAAAATATTCCCTAAGCTTCCCGAAGCCTGGAAAAGCTGCACTGGATTCTCTTGATTAGCCTGTTTTAGCTTATAATGCCAAACATTAGTTTAGAATTAGCTTGCATTTTCTTGCCATTTGCAAAAGGTTATAGATGTTATTAGCCAAGTAGTGTTACTTTTGTCTGTGAAGATTAAAAAAAATCAAAATGACTTCATTTGGTTGAATATTGGAGATTTCTTTGTAGCTTCAGAGAAGCCAAAAGTCTGCTTTGCATATTTTCTACTCAGGCGCCATAGATGTCCCTTTTTATCATATCAGATTTTATATTATTATCCAGCTGGCAGAGGGAAATCATGAAGCCTGCCATTATCTGAATTTTTGTTAGCAAACGTGAGGTTCATTTTTCCCAAAGTGTGACTTTTAAAGCGTAAAGAACTCTTGAGGTGCGCAGTGAGGTCAGTCCTTCCTGTCATTATTTCGAGGTGCTGTTTGTGGTTGACTTATAAAACAGTCAGGGTGCTCTGTAGCTTTTTAATGAGCATTTTTCAGCTACGCTCTTCCTGCTTCACTCTCGTTTTTCTTCTTCTCGCCCTTCTTCTTCACTCTGTGACATAACTGTCTGGCTTGACAGGATGGAAAATCAGCTTTGAAAATACACTTGGTTTGGTTTGGTTGGCGTGTTCGCAGCCGTACTCGCACTCACGTGGCAGACACACCTCTCCTCTAATGCACACGCACCCACACATTTCCACACTCCTGTGATATCTGGCATGCTAGGATTCAGTCCAGTCGTACTCAGGCATGGACACACACACAGACAGTGAGTCAATACTATGTGGGTTGGAATAATGAACGTTTCTCTCATTCTGTCCGCCCTGAAGAGGCCAGCTCATATTTCCGGTGGGTATTGCCCCCAACTGAGTTTGGAAAGAGTGACTGAAAGTGGGAGTATGCATCTGTGGTGTGGGTTTATCACGGCCCAGACTTAACCTCACTGACATCATTAATGTGCCATAGGCTAACTGAGAGTCAACTGGGCTATTTGAGTGTGTGTAAGAGAAATAGAAATAAGTCATGCTAAATGTATACGGATTAACTTTAGATGTTGTAAGCAAGGATTAAATTGAACTGAGTCTGTCTCCTAAACGTACAGCTTGTGAAATACTTTCAGATTCTGTTTCCATTAAGGAAACCTAAGGCTTGATCAGCTCCAGGTGTGTGTGATGATCTTCAGGTGTGGCCAGCCACCTGACAGGGCCACACCCACCAGGCCTGACTGAACCCCAGAACTCAGCCACACACACACACACACACACACACACCTATCACACAAGCACAGAAAAAACTAGGGGTGGGGGAAAAAATCGATACTGTGTAGTATCGTGATATTTTGTTTGCTAATAATGTATCGATACAGGGACAGCAGAAATCGATATTTTGTTACAAAAAAAGTTTTTGTGCTCTGACTTCAGAGCATGTTGATCAGCTCCTTTTTCTGAGCAAGAATCCTGACATTCCTTCACTGTCCAAATGTGTTTAACTTTTTTTTGGCAGCAATAAACATGACAGTTTACTTATTTTAATTTAAGACATGTTTTATTTTAATTAAGTTTAAAACTTTTTTATTTAATGTAAAATTATATTTTGTTTTAATTTACTTTCAAATTCTTCAGTTGCTGAATGGGCTGCATAGTTTTCTTAAATTGCATAGTTCAGAATAGCTATAATTGTACCAGATGGTTGCATTCAGTTAAGTTGGACTAGACTGTAATACAAACCGTTCAGTTTGTCAACAATAAAACTGACTGAAATGAGAGAAAGACTGAGTGCGAGACTTTGATATTAGATAAAATGAATATTGATAAAGTTTACCTTTATGTACAGAATCTGAATATCGCAGATATTTTTTTAAAAAAAAATCGCAATAATATCGTATCGTGCATTAAGTATTGTGATAATATCGTATCGTGGGATGTATGGTGATTCCCACCTCTAGAAAAAACACACGGACAGCAGCACAGTGCAGCACACATATCTACAAGATATATAAAAGTCCATAACTGCTCATGGACCCTGGGTCACTCATAACACTATATTTAACATTAACAGTTTTCTGGGCCCAAAACAGCTGAGCTGCTGCACAGATTTCACAGTTTCTGCAGTGAAATCAACAGGAACAAATCTCAGGATGAATCCAGCAACAGCAAAGCTGTAGCTTCCTTTTTATTTACTTTACTACATTTGGTTTAGCTGCAAAGCTGTTTTTGTTGCGGGAATGTCAGTGTTTACTGAAACTAGACTGCTATTAAACTAGAATGGTATATGGCTGTTTCAATTGGCTACTCAGTAGAGACCCACCAACATAGTCTTCTGCCCGCTGTAAAGTAGGTGAATCCTGACCTGACTAAATGAGGCCTCATACACTTCCATGTCGTGGACATCTCCAGACTGTGTGGAGTTGGCATTTTCTCCCTGTGCCCACTCTGGCTTCCTGCCACACTCCAAAAATACATTTGTTAGGTGGAATGGAAATTGTTAATTGATTGTATGTGTTAATGTGGGCTTTCAGTGGCTGCCTGTTTCTCTGTATCAGCCCTCTGATGTGCTGTGACCTGCTCAGAGGGTACCCTGCCTTTTCCCCTGTGACAGCTAGAATAGGCTCCAGCCTCAGGAACCCAAAATTGAACAAGCAGTTGAGAAAATGGATGGATAAATAGATGCATTTAATTTTCAGTCTCTAAATTAAATAACATAAAATTTCCTCTCATTATCTAACAGTGCTGCATTGAGTATCTTTGGTTAGATTTATTTGAGGTATGCATTAGACCTCCTCCAGTCACGGTGAGGATGTAATAACCTGCTATATTTCTGTTCTGTTTGTACAGTAACCAGTTTAGGATATCTGTCAGGCAGGGAGCACCCACATCTCCTAAATCAGATGTGTACAAAGTGGCAGATGAATACACTGGGGGAATAAATCACCCGAACAGACCAAACTTTCTCAAATAGACTCCCTGGGTTCCAGCACAAACTCTGTACTCACCATTCATCAAACATCATGATTCGTCATGCAGCCAGAATGGTTTTCTCTTACACTGGACACTTTATATGTGTTTGTGTTTTGCAAGGGTAGGAGTGTGTTCTGACCTTGTTTGACCATCTCGAGGTCCTTTTAAACAGATATGCCGCACAAGCCTGTAAATAGTGGGTTTCCAATGCTTTAAGAAGATTTCTGTGTTCTCGTCCTCTCTCTGGCTTCCTCCGTGTTTGTCTCTGTGTTTCTTCAGGTAGGTTGAGAGAACTCTAGCAGCCAGAATAAGTAGGTTTTCTTCCTCTTCCCTGAGGAACCACTACTAAATCTGAACATGGGTGAAAAAACACGCTATGAGTGGTCAGAGAGTGGTGAAGCAGTGCGAGCATGCGTCTTTCTAAAGTCTGAATGGCTTTGAAAAGAAGTACTAGAGTAAAAATTCAGTATACAAAGTAGAAACAAATTCTGCTGGACTGTAGTTGAATTTAAATGTACTACAGTGTTACTTTTACATAATTTACACTTTCTGTGACACTTTAAAAATCAGAGAGTTGCACTCTAATATACTATAATTGTAAGTGTGTCTAATTAATGTCTAGTTGGACTTTTAATATATCACAGTCCAGTTGCACAAAAAGTTATTTGATTAGAGAACATAGAAAATCTAGTTTATCAAATCTTCTAAGTCTCTAGCATTACCCAGACTTTCAATAAACTTGATTGATTGGTGTTTTAAAGGGAGATCTAGTTAGCACAGAGAATGTGATACTGCAATATCTTGGTTGTTTTCATTTCAGGCCAGTGTTGTTCAGATCAGACATTAAGCAGAGTCAAGTTTAATCCAATCCAGCTGCTTAAAGGCTGATGAAGATTATTGAGATTTCTTTGAGAAAGCTGTTAGAGCAAGCAGCACAAGATTAACGGGAAAATGTTAATCTCTCGCTAGATCTCCATGGGACAAATGCTGCAGGAGTTTGGAAAGTTTTTGGGCCTCTTCCTGCTTGTGTTATTCTCCTTCACCATTGGACTCACCCAGCTCTATGGAAAGGACCAGAAAGATAAGGAAAACAATCCACCCAAGGACTGCGGGGGCATCTTCTGCGAGCAGCAGAGCAACGACGCATTCCACACGTATGGGCAAACCTCATTCTGTCATTTTGGACAGCGATGGCGTCAATGACTGTTTAGTGTGTATGTTGAGGGATGTTGGAGGTTATATAAAACCTTTATATATGTTTATATGCATACATGATCTTTATATACTGTAAAATTAGATCATAACATTGAAGGAGACAGCAAAGTGTGGGAGCACTTTGACAGTTATGCAGCACAGACTTTATTCAGTACTGTGAAGTCTAAGCACAAGGGTGCCTTCTTCAGAGCTAAAAAAAAATAGATAAGTCAACATAGTTTAAAAAGCTTATGAGGCACTGCCACTGCATATGAAAGGACTGTTATAAAAATAGACACTGTGTAGCTCATACATTCTTCAATTCATGTACATGGAAAACACTCATTTAGACAGAATTTGGACAGAAACTAAACAGTGATTTTTAACATAAGCAGGGACAAATGTTAATAGTACAAATAGTGTGTTTAAATAAACACAGGAAATACACAGAAATCTATACAATACATAGAGTAAAACTTGTAAATGTTACAATTCAAGTCAGATTTTTAGGAGAAAATTGCAGCACAAGCTGTGAAGATGAGACAAGACATCAGAAGCATCACAAGAAAACTCTCCCTCGCCTTCCATCTTCATGTAAAAGTATAAAAACAAAAATAACTGATAGGTTACGTGACGCATAATCCTTTTTTTTTTTATTTGAAAGTAGTCTTTTATGTAATTGTGCACATTACACCTTTTTTACAGATGGGTAAGCACATCTGTGTTCCCTGGAAGCTTTGTAAATCTTATTAAGCTCTGAAGTAGTCGGTCATGTGCAGGTTGTGTAATAAAGTCTGCACAGCAGTCAGATTGCTCATGTCTCTCTCTGCTTGCTTTTCTCTTTTGACATTTTGTGCATCGGAGCACACCTCAGTTTAGAGCGGCTTAACAACAAATCATTTAAATCCTACATTCAGTTAAAAAATTTAAAACAAAGGAGAAATTGTTTTGCATTTGAAGTGACACATTTCAGAAAATTTGGCACATGATCCTGCTTAAATCACATGTTAACAACCCCTAAACTGACTAATTGTTGCACTTTAGAATTGTGTTTGTTTTTTAATGCCTGCAGGCCCAAAGATAATGACCACTGAATATTGGTTTTCAGACATTTTCATTGTGTGCAGAGATTTCTCCAGATTCTCTTAATCTTCTAATAAAGTGATATATGTAGGTACTTGAATCTGCATGCCCCCTAGCATTTTTACAATAAGAAATGCTATTCTTAAAATATTTCCCCACATAGTGCTTCAAAGAGTCCTGAACCCTTCCTCGTTTTTATGAAAGACTTTCTAGGGAGCTCTTTTTATGTAAATGTAGGTTTGTATTTATTTCTCATCTTTTTTTGGAGACAGGGTTGTATGTTTAAATCTGACCTGCACACGTACTAGCTTCGTCTCTTTTGCAGATTTATGGGGACCTGCTATGCACTGTTCTGGTACATCTTCTCCCTGGCACACGTTGCACTCTTCGTCACCCGCATCAGCTACACAGAGGAGCTGCGCTCTTTTGTCGGCGCCATGATCATAGGCACCTACAACATCGTGGTGGTTATTGTGCTGACCAAGCTGCTGGTGGCCATGCTCCATAAAAGCTTCAGGCAAATTGCTGTAAGTGTAAATAAGTTTTGGCGCTGATGGTCTCACTGCTGCCACGGGCAGTTTGAATTTGTCCTGGCATTGAAATCTCCGACGGTTTTCGTTTACTGTTAAGGTTTAATTTTCCTCAAAGTAGCCCTGAATTGTTGCACAGATGTTAGATACTTTCTTTCCTTGGAACTGCTCTTTGCGGCCTGCTTGATTTCGATTGCGCTAAGTGCAACTTATCTTTCACAAAAATCTGTTCCCCTAAGTTTCCACATGTGGTGGTTTTGCATTTTCAACATTCCTCCTGTAAAACTGTGTGTGAAAGCTTAAATGCATGAAAGTTTTCCAACATTCCTTCGTTCTTAAGTGTTCTTATTGGCTTTTGGACTCCTGTAGAATCACGAGGATAAAGAGTGGAAGTTTGCCCGGGCCAAATTGTGGCTCAGCTACTTTGATGACAAGTGCACGCTGCCTCCACCCTTAAACATCCTCCCTTCTCCAAAGACTGTCTGCTACTTGGTGACCAGCCTGAGCAAGTGGATCTGTTCACACACCTCGAAGGGCAAAGTGAAGAGACAGAACAGTCTGAAGGTGAGAGATAAACAATATTGTAAAAGTTTGATTCAAACCCATCTTCTAATCTTCAACAAATGACCCTCTGTGTTAATGCTGTCCTTACAGGAGTGGAAGAACCTGAAGCAGAAGCGGGATGAGAACTACCAGAAGATCATGTGCTGTCTAGTTCACCGCTACCTGACCTCCACCCGGCAGAAGATGCAAAGCACAGACCAGGCTACGGTGGAAAATCTGAACGACCTTCGCCAAGACCTGTCAAAGTTTCGCAATGAGATGAGGGACCTGTTGGGTTTCCGGACCTCCAAATATGCCATGTTCTACCCAAGGAGCTAAAAAAAGACTTGTTATTCTTTCCCCTCCTGTCCTCTTGACAAAATCTTTGCTTCTTGTTTATCTGGGCTGCTGTGTGACCCGAGCATGTGCAAAAAAGAAAAAAAATAGAAAGAAAAAAAATACTCTGCTCTTTTGAGTCACAGAGGCTATTAAACCTCACTTTAAGCCTGGAACTTAACTAGACAAATATGTATCCTCCACCAAAGCCTCCAGACTCAGGCCTCCTATCTATTACTCAGCTATGTAACCTTTTTTGTAAATAAAAAAAGCCATTGTTTTCAATAGATAAATAAAGATTTAAGAAAAAAACACACACTGGATATTTCATGGCTTTTTTCGTTTTGGCTACAACAGGTCAGAAAGCAAGAAAACTATTCAGCCAATCCCTGAGCTGTCCGCTCCACATGATCCATACAAACACCTCATCCATTCTCATGCTTAGCAGAGTATGTTTGCCTCGACCACTCTAAACAGACCAGATATTATGTGGCATTCTCCCAGGTGAAAAGTCTTACACAAAAAGAGGAACAATCTAAAGTGGTGAAAGCGTTTTATTTGGACAGATGACAAAAATAAAATATAAATAATATTATTAAAGTTTTTTCCATAAGAAAATAGTTTTCATTTCATACCTTTGCTTCTAAAAAAAGACACTAAGAAAATATCATAATGACGATGATGCTCGAGAAAAAAGCTTCAGCAAATAAGCTCCTCGCTTGGTTGGCGTGAAACCAGAAGAACTGAAAGAATATTGCATGTATTAAATATTGCACATTAAATCACCACAATTAACACTTCCAAACCTGCCCATTAAAACCGAACTTGGGAATTTAATGGCAGGTGCTAAACCATCATTAAAGCTACGACAAATAGCTGCAACAAATCCCCCCTGTGGATATTAAGCTTGTTAAATTAATGACTGGTCCGCCAAACTGACATCTTTATTTAATGCATCAGCCCCATCCTTTATTCACATTGTATTCAAGAGCCTCAAAGGGTAAAACTGAAAGGCAGAATATGGAATACTCTGAGGAAAACTGCCACTGTGGAATGCCAGAACAGATGTGCACACAGAATTTTTAAAATATGAATAATGTTTATCTTATGAAACATTATAATAAATTGGTGTTCTGCCTATTTCAGACACCGGTGACTAGGGTCAGTTTAATCCTGTGCTAGAATCATGACATGAATGCGCAAAACCTCGAGTAATTGAAGACAGATGGGAATTTCTCCGTGTCTTGTTTGTTCTGTAATCATCCAATTTACAGTCATGGTAAAAAAAAAAAAGAGAGAGAGAAAGAAAGAAAAACAAACAAACAAAAAGTAAAGTACATTCACTTTGACTTCTAAGGTTTTATGTATCAGGACATGATAAAAACCACCTGCTCCTTAGCAGGGCTCAAAATCAGATTCAGATGGACTACAAAACATGACATATTACACAAAAACTAACCCTTAAATGCAGAAGCAGTATGTACGCCCTTACTGCTTACATGTGAGTTAAGATGCCAATGAGGAGAAAGCAGCTGCTAACCAATGCATTCGATGAACTGATCGTCATCGAGTGTGAGCACCTATGTGACACGCAAGTTTTGGCAGTTTTCTATTGTCTGGTGTCTTCAGCTGTGTGTTAACACAAAGCCAAAGAGGAAAGACATCAGCGATGATCTTAGAGAAGAAACTGTTGCTGAGAGCTGCTCTACGGCAAGGATGCATGTTTTTGTGTGTGTAAGTGTGTTTGTTTCCGAAGCCGTCCAGTGGGCCAGATTGGAATCTTTTCAGGCCGATTCTGGTCACTGGGCCAATTCTGGCCCGCGGGCCTTGTGTTTGACATCCCTGTACTATACAGTCTTTAAAAATATTCACAGGTGCCAATCTTCCCAGGAGTGGACATCCCAGCTAATTCACTTCAAGGTCAGGCCGCTACATCTCAGACTCTACAGGCCTCAGTAAACTGGATGGTAGCACAATTAGACAGAGACTGAACAAGTGTGGCTTATTTGGAAGGGTTGCAAGGCAAAAGCCTCCTCTCATCAAAAGTACTTGGCAGCATGGCTTAGGTTTGGAAAGCTATATCTGAACAAACCACAGGATTTCTGGAACAATGTGCTTTGGACACATGAAACCAAAGTGAGTGTTTGGTCATAATCCACAGTCTCACGTTTGTCAAAAACCACACACAACATATCAAAGCTCCTTTGTATCCCAAAATATTCTACAGTCAAATGTGAGGCCATCTCTCTGACAGCTAATGCGGGGCTGAAACTGGTCGTCCTTTTGTATAGAGAGCTCACGGTGAGCTCAGTGACTGCACAGTGTCCAGGTCCTGTGATCATCACCCCTCCACTATGGTGCGGTACTTGGCAGCCTGTATGAGGTCTTCATGCTTATATGCTGTTTGGTTTTCACTAAACTTGGCACAGGACAATGATCCCAAACATTCCAGCAAATCTACAACAGAATTGCTGAAAAAAAAAAGAATCAAGGTGATACAGTGGCCCAGTCAAAGTCCAGTGCTGGACAGGATCTTAAGAATTCATCCAGAAGGATGTGAGACTGAAAAGTCATACAACTAATTTCTAGTTATTGCTGCTAAAATAGGTTCTTAAAGCTATTGACTCTTACTAACCTACTGAAATTGGCTGTTCTACAAGTGGCTTCTACCTTTTGACTTGTTTTTTGCTAAATAAATAAATTTGATTACATTTTTTAAATGGATTTATTATCCTAACACATAAAATATAAGAAGTGACAGAGGATGTACTTTCTTTTTACCGTAACTGGACAGGAAAATGACTGAACACACAAAGTTTCCATCAACTGAATAAATCATGTAGTTTCCATGATTTGCAGCGGCAGCTCCGCAAACGCATTCAGATTTGTTTTCATATCCTTCGTTTGTGTTCTTGAGAAGGAGATTGCTTTTGTTTTTTTCATGTAATAATTTCCATCCACAGATGAGCCTTGAGCAGACCAGTTAACAGAAGATCACCAGAGCTACCGGAACTCAGCACTGCTTGTTTATCAAAACGTTGAGTCCTTTTTGGTTCTTTGTCTTAAACGCCATAACAAAGTGGTGCGGGGCGATCTTTCCACGGCCCTCCTCGTCCACCTGGCCCATGAAGATGTAGTTCAAGCCTAGTGAGGTCACACAAAAAAAACCTGAATGCAGTGGCAGAATGGCAGAGACATTCAGGGAGGCCAAAATGTGAGAATCTGCCCACAGCAGGTCTGTATACTATATGTTTATATGCATACATATAAACTTACAGTACTTAGAGTTGAATTGACTGTTTGGACAGTGAGTTCTGCCGCTCACTTAACGCCTCAACTGAGAGTGACAGCGCATCACAGGAGGCAAACTCAGAGCCATAAGTTATTCAAAACAGTCAACCAGCATCTATACAATGTCATCATATTGCAGATAATAACCTGGGGGGAAATTATATCGAGGACACTGAGAAAAATTAATTTCATCTCTACGCTGTACACTCACCTCTTCTGATAACTGGGCACTTTTTGCACAGGATAACGATCTTGGTGCTCATTGTCTTTCCTGCCTGCTGGATTGCCAGGTTGCCTTCTTTATACACGTTGATAATAGAGACGGTGGCGTGCATACTTCCACCTCTAATCACCGCTGTAATAACAGTTCCAGTTATCACTGTTGTAAACACAAAAAGCAGATGAAAAATTACTGAAACATTTCTTGGAAAAATAGTGTATATAACTCCCCAAAAAAGCCTATACAGACAGAATACATACATCCACAGATACATTTTCTTGTATAGAAAACTACAACTGCAATGGCTCCCGCAAGTGCTACAGTACCTCAGTCTTCTTCCCCTCACCCACAACCGGGGGTTTCTTCCTGTTAAAACTGAGTTTTTCTTTCCCACTGTTGCCAAAGGTTTTGCTCATATTGTTTTGCTCTGATTGTTTGGGTTCTCACTGTTTTCTCTGTACTATTGTATGGTTTACCTTGCAATGTAAAGGCAACCGTTGTTGTGATTTGATTCCTTAAAATTGAATTGAAGTGGTTTAAAAGCATCTCTTCTGCAAAAAGTGGAGTTTTACTTGGCCTCCAACCTTGTGCAGACTATAATATCCAACTTTGCTGGTCTTGCTTTGTCTTTGTCTTTAGGCACATCTCTCACTATTTTTCTTTCCAGATTCTTTGAAATTTTTAACTTCTTACCTCTGCCAACATTGTTCTGTACTCTGTGGCTCTCTTTGAAATTCTTGATGATGCTTCTCACTCCAGTTTTAGACACTTGGAAACACTGTGATAACTTTGTATATCCACCTCCTGCTTAGTGAGCCTCAACAATTCTTTTTCTCAAGTCTAAAGTGATATATTTTGTTTTTGGCATCATGCTTTCTCAAGCGATAGCTCAAACCCTTGCTGAGGTTTATCTACTCTATGTAAATTGGAAGATAACCCTCGGTTTTAACTTGATTGTACAAGTTTTGAGCATTACAAAGTAAAAGCACATCACTGCACAGCAGTGATTGTGCTATGGCTCAATAAAAAAGTCTGTTTGTATAATAATACTGACCCTAGAAATGTTTGGGTTTTGTTTTTTATGAATTAATTAAATTGTTGTGTGCAAAAAGAAACTATTTATGCTTTCTAAAGAAAACCAGAATGTTCAGAAATGCTATGTTGAACATCCCTCTGTTAATAAATTATGGCAACTGCCAGTACTAGCCCCTCATCCTCACATTCACGTTTGGTTATCATATTCATACCTGAGAGAGCTGTGAACAATATGTGCGTGCTACATCTCAACTCCGTTTCTTTGAAGTGCAGCCTGTCTTTAAAAATGTCACTGTGGATTAACAGCATAGACTCTATACATTTCCTTTCAGGCTGTGAGCGCTACACCCTTGTGACCTTTTTTTTTTAAAGCTTCCTTATCCATCTATAAGGTAAAAGCTCCCTTTAATACAACATCAAAGAATTCCAACTCTATCAAACAAGAGGAAATTGAACGTGGGACATCATTAGTGTCACACAGACAGAAAGAAATCAAGGCGATAACGTCATTATAAATCATCTGACAGTTTAACTGCTCAGAGCAGAGATACTTTGCTACTTTGTTCCAGGTTTATTTTCCTGTCTGATTCTGCTTAAACAATGAGACCAGTGTGCGGGGCGAAGTTTCAGCCATTTCCTGTTTAGACAGACCAGCTCTCCATGAGAACAAAAGAAAAACATACAGTTTTGACGTTTGTTTCCACGGCTGGTGGAGAAGTGACGTTTAGCAGTGACAGCTGAGTGATACTGGAGCCGGTGGAGTGGAGGAGGAGGCACGGCTCATTCAGCATGAACAGGATTCTTTAACCTGATGGTACCAATGCGTCTGGACTTCACATGCTGCCTGTTTCATTTCCTGACAGGGATGAAATTAGCCAGAGGACTGCCTGTTTTAGTCGTGCTATTATATCTGTTGCTACTGTTACATAAACCAGCGAGCTGTATTTGATGATTTAATGTGTAGATGCCACATAATTTGATTATTTTAAAATACCAGCAGTGATTGGACCAGCTATTTTCAGCCTTGTCATGTCTCGTCTCCGTTTCATTCAGATGCGCCGATCACATAAAAGCGACTTTTTCTGCATTCGCCACCACATCACTCATCTTTCCTTTTTTCCCCCTTTTCCTCGACACAAACTGCATGTGTCAGATTGCCGAGCCTGAATAAACGCCTTCATTTATTGCCACTTTGCCTACAGTCAGTGGCTGAGTATGAGTGTGTGTTTAGACTACAGGTCACCGTGCCCTACTGTATGCAATCATTCACTTCTTGACAGGCTATCAAGGAAGTCTTTGAGATGTGTAAGGGAAAAACAATCACAGAGCAAAGATAGCAACATAATCAGGACTATAAACTGCTACTTAAGGGGAGTTTTGGCTGTCAGCATGGGGTCTACTCATATATATCTTCAGAGAATCTGCAATTCAAGCTGTTTAGGATTAGTATTTGTGAAAGCAGATACGTTAAATGATACAAAAATGGCTGGAATGTATTAGTGACTATGGCTTAATGTGGTTTTTGATAAGTTACAGTAAGCTTTTATGTTCTCACCAAAATTGCTGGAGCAGTAATTGCTCTCAAGTGTTCCTTGTCTTTTGCATTTCTGCCGGCACAGGGCAACAGAGTACTTCAGAGCTGCACAGAGAGAAAAAGAAACACACACACACAAAAATCAGCCTCTGTAATTTTGCCTGCCAGTGATGCGGGCATGTAAGTTATGTTGCCATCTGCTTCTGCTGCAGCCTATTTACTGAGTATTCTTGGTAACACAAGTGTCTCTCTAGATGGATGGCTGTCAGTATCACAGACAATAGCTCGATTATGTGGCGAGGGAACGTCTGTTTTTGAAGTTAAAGATAGAAGAGAATCCATAAAGGAAAGAACTGAGGCTTGAAGTAAATACAATGTGACTGTGCAAATATTTTTCTTACTGTGGAGGGAAAAGTCGGGTGAGAGGGGGAGATAAGCCAACCAGAAAGCAGTGACACAGCATGACATCATAGCAGGGGGGCGCCAAAATAACCTGGCCTGAGTGACGGAAAAAAACAACAATGTGTGGGAATGCGAGTCTGACTATGAAAATGAGCTGTGATTGCAGGTGCAGACGCACGCCCACCCCTTGTGTTATGTACAGTTTACACAAGAGAAAAGTCTTATGAGCATAACACATAGTTTTAGCATATGCTGTGTTACAACATGTGCTTGGCTGCATCTGTAATTGGACTACACTTTCCAGTATGTTCTATTGACTCACTGGCTGACTGCTATAATCTATTTACGTGAGCAGAGCATTTGCTCTTATGTGAGCCACATGTGTGGGGACAGTAGCAGAATGCATGGCCACAAGCAGCACACTGTACTACTACTTAAGCACCTCGCTCTTTCCTTCTCTTGCCTACATTTGCTATTGGAAGCAGATTTTAGATCCTTCTCAAGTTGAAAGAAGGAGATAAAATCCCACATGTTATCAAAGAATCCAGCAGCACAAAGCAAATACAGTCAAATCAGCTAATGCAGATATTAGAAGTCTGTGGATGTTAGAAGTTTTTTAATGGTTTCTATTGAATATAAGCTGCTACCTACGTATTGGCCTGGTGGTGACTGGCTGTGTGGTAGTTGCAGGCAGTACTGTTGTGGTGGGGAATTTCTTTGGTCTGAATTTGTAGTGCCCAATGAAGCCGTCGGCAGTCAGGCTGAGATCTGACAGGAACTGGATTAGGAGCTGATTCCCCTCCGACAACACCGGCCTACAGAGCAGCACAGGAAAGCAGACTGAGGATGAACTGAGATGAAATCACATGATGGTTTAGTGAAAATGAACTCTACAGCATGACAGAAATCACCTACGCTGGGGGGCTGTCTCCGCAGTATTTGCCAATCCTCTTCGCATCGTTTATTTCCGGCCCGTTGAAAATGGAGACGTGGTCGTAGCGGCAGTAGTTGTCTCGTTCCACATCGAACTTCTCGAACTTCACCTCAATAATCTGCAGCAGGAGACAAGTTATAAAGTATTCCTCTTTTTTCTAGCAGAAGCTTATAACAGGCCCTAGGGTGCATCATCTGACTAAAGTGTATGCTGTCATTTTTGAAAAGATATACTCCACCTGCGACTCACTGAGATTTCTTAAAAGAACGGCTCAGGTAACTTGCAATGTTTTATTTCAATAGAGTGTTATTCCGCCACTGGCATTTACTCATCATTGATATAGAGGGAAAACATGCATGGAAAAATGACTAGATGAAAAACTTCTGTATCTTCATTTATTTACAAAACTCTGTTTATCTGCTGTGGATAGCCTCTCCAGTTTCCTCAGATTTTCTAAGCACACATCACACACCATGTCAAGATATGACAATTTTCCTCTAAAAACTCTTTGGGAATCACTCTGTTGTTACAAAAATACTATATTCTGCCTGTCAAACTGTGTTTGATATTTGAATGGTGCACAGATATTGTGGCCTAATAAAGAAACAAACAAACAAAGATATTCCCCTGAAAATGCTCAGGTACAAGGACTGGCCTGAAAATGAGTGAAAAAGCAGCCAATGTTCAAAGAAAGCCTTTGAAAACCCTCCAGAAAGCCTGAAGAAGTATTGCTAAACAGCACTTTAAAAAAATGACAAGACAGAGTGTCTCCTTGGAAGCAAAATATAGAGAAATTAGGAGTGACTCAAAACTTTTGCACAATCTCCTGGAATTTCAGTTCATTTGAGGCCAGTTATTCAGAAAGAAACATTTGCATTTACTAATTTTTTTAAGTAAAAATTTTAATGTATGACCTGGTTCTTTGGTGCTACTATATGCCAGGAGCAGGTCACTCCAGCTGGGTAGTCCTTCTCAGGCCAGTTGGGTGTTTTGAAAGTCCCAGAGGGCTTAACCAGCCTGCCTCCACAGTACTGGTCCCCTGAGGAGAAATGACTGAAGTTAGTGCTAGGATTACACAATTAATTAGCTAAATTCTGCTCCTGTTATTGCTTGAATGAAATAATGAATGTTATTTAGCAATCTTTTAAAAGCTATAATGGTGAGTCAGTAATGTGCTCGTGTTATTAACTGCGTCTAGGGGCTCTCACTGCCTTTTTGTCGTTATGAACACCATAAAAAGCAAGTCTGTCATTAGTCATCTGTGGGTTTAAAAATAACTGCCATCAGAGGAACATCAGTTCAGAAAAAACACAAACTCTCAAAGGATCGAATCGCTTAAAAACACGCGTTCCTTATGACATATGCTTTAACTGATTCTGCCTTTCCAGCATGTAAAAAAATACATTTAGCAAATTGAAGAAAACAAATCTCTACAAATGGGTGACACGTGGTGCAGCAGAGTTTTAACCATGTTTAAAGACAGGATAGCAACAGTCTCTCTGCCAGCGTGTAAGAGCCTGGCTGACTGGTTAATTGACACTGTCCACTACAGCTGTCAGCTCCTACAGTACAGAAAACCAGACATTAAACTTCTAAAAACAGTAGATGGCCCAGTGAGGAAAACGCTAAAGGCTCTAAGTGAAATTTCTGACCTTTGCCTTGCAGCACAATAGCCAAAAAACATGAGAAATTCCACATCACCGTGCGAGAAGAGTTAAAAAGCAGATTTCTTTTAATCCACATGGACTTTTAGCCCACAGACCTGCTCTTACTGAGCACTACACGAACGGATACATCCTGTTGTTTTACTGGGTGTCTGCATACAAACAAGGTAAGATTTACTTCTTAGTAACATTACAGAAGCTCCACATATTTCTGCATTACATGCTTGGATAGCAGCAAGATGTTCTGCTACCCTTGCAAACTTGGCACCTTTGACTAAGACAGCTGTGTTAAGAGGAAGCATGCCCAAGCTTCTTCTTCTCCCCATGTTTTCTTACCTCGCTCATGTGTATGGGCAGCAGAGAAAACAGCCAGGAAGCCACTCCCAGCAGTGTTGGCATCAGATACCATCTGCAGGAGCATCTTGTTGCCTGTGGAAACAAGGGCTCCTGGCTTGAACGTTCCACAGAAGCGACCCAGTCTCTGTCCATTGACATGGCCGCTGTAGACATCCACATAATCATAGCGACACAGGTTGTCGTTCTCCAGATCAATGAAGCGGAATGACAGTACCACCACCTTGCCCTCCGGGACCTGGGTGGGGAGTTGGAGAATGCTTAGTTAAATTATTATTATTATTAGATGGCATAACAAACAAATGAGCATAGACCTAAATACTGAATATTGTTACTTTAATACTCTCAAACATTTAACCTAATTGTGCATTTTAACCCAGCTTATGCCGTTTTTCCAACCTAATCATCAGCTTCACTGCAATAAAGTACAGAAACATCACAGAGCCACTCAGCAAAGATTGCCCTAAGCTAACTGCGGCTGTGGTTAACTATTTTTAGAAGGAAATTAGGAGTTTGGACTAAGACAAAGATTGTCATACTGTATTTATTTTTAATGAACAATGCTTTATCACTGTCATCATATGCTATGAATGAAAAACACAACTGGACTCACTGTGATTCTCCACACACATTTGGTATTTGGAGGGTAAACTCCTGGGTACCCCTGGCTCCCGATTACTCCAGACTCTCCTGTGATGTTTCCGCCACATGTAAAGATTGGTCTGAGGAGAAAGATATTTTCTATACATATAAATAAAATAATAACGGTGCATTACAGCAAAATTTAAAAACAAAGTTGATAATATCCATTGGATTCAGTGCATTCAGTTCCTCGCCAGTGCGCCACATGTCCCGAGGCAGCCCATACTGCACAATATTCTTCCAACTCCAGTCATCTGACGGTGATTTTCAAAAGGCTAAATGGGATCCTTACTTTTTTAATCTAATAAATCTTTCAAGAAAATTTGAGTTTGGGGTAAAAAGTAAATAAAGAAGTACCTCTGCTGGGACTGCGCACAGACTTCTGTCAAGAACAGTAGAGTCCATGCGCAAAAAATACTGCATGTTCTCCACATTGTTGGGAAAACGGAGCAGGAGCTTCGCCTGTTTTCGCCCGGTGGCGTGAATGGCATTGTGCTCAACAGGCTAAAACGGAGGGGAAAAGTACCCAGGAGCTCCTGTAAGGAGTTTCAGCAACGGAAAACTCAAGCAAGCAGATGAATATAGCGTTTGTTCTGCGTGGTAGGAGGGACGGGGCGCAGGGTGCACATTTCTTTTTTTTCTTTCTTTCTTTTTTTTTTTCCCTCAGGGGGGGTTAAAGACGCGCTGGGAGGGGAGGGAGTGGGCGCTTGCATTAGTTGGCTTGAAAACGAAAAACCTTTAAGGAGATGGCATGAATAAACTTGACTCCAGAAGTTATCTATGCATGGTTTCACATTCCGATCAACGTGTATATTTCTGAATTCAAATACCTGCATGTGCCTAAAGGTGAATGAGGCAACTTGTGTTGTGTTCTCCAATCTTATTTTTTTATTTTATATTTTATATATCTCTATAAACTGAATACAAAATACAATTACATGAAATATGGCTTGTTAGAGTTGTGTGCTGCAAAGGGGTCATCTGACGATTGAAAGAGAGCACCACCTGCTGGACAAACTATGGTGTAAGCAATTTTATTATCACTCAAATTCCAATTCAAAAATGTGCTGTTCTCTCCATCAAAAACAAACAAACAAAAAGGATAGAGTGAGATTGAAGTCACTTAGAGCAGCAAATGAGAGTTAGAGCTGCCTGTCGACCTAGTTAATTTTTCTCTTTCATAGTATTTCTGTGCCAATTCATTATCTGTGTTGATCGGTGTAATAGTGGTATTAATTTTATTAATTTATACATATTTATAGTTTTAATACGTGATAGCATTTTGAATCCTTGTGTCGCGCTTGAGAAACTGAAAGAAGAGAGAAGGGAAGCATCGGCGATTCTGTGATTGATTGCGACGCCTGGAGTTTCACAGTTGCCACTATCATCAGCTCGGCGATCGATTCATTTCAGTTCCACAAAAGATGGCGGACCGAACGCCTGGTGGCTCTCAGAAAGCTAGCGCTAAGGTAAACTTATAGTTTGTAGTTGTTTTAGCTCACTTGCACCTGTTGTAATGAGAACTGTGCGAATAATCTTGTGCTTGAACAGCACTAGCTGTTTGCTGTAAAAGACCACAACAGGGAGTGTGCGCAACAGTGTCTGCTAACACTGCCGCGCTACGGCTAACTGAGGCGCCGCAGCCACACTGGCTGGTTTTAGCTAAGCTAAGCTAATGTGTTGGTCACCATAAACTGGATTAATGGAAGCAGTTATCACAGGAATAAACTTGTTCGCAAATCACAAGCTTTACACATGCATTGTCTTCTGGATGACGTACAGTGGTTGTATATTTCAGTGTGGAAATAGTAAATTAAGCATTCGGGAGCTGGGGCCTAACCGTCATTCGCCGTTTAGCGCAATGCATTCAGTCCGTGGCGCTGCACCAAAAGACGACTTCTTAGGCCTCTTGTTAATTTAGCTAATTTCTTAATCTTTCCTGGTCTCCAGCTGCAGCTTGGTCGTAAATGTGTAATGTATTATACTTAAATAATTAGTGTTAAATGTCTGAGTAACGGTTGCCGGCGCCTATTTAATACAGCCGACTTTATAAACCAGCGGCTACAGTCCGCGCTGAAGTTACCTGTTTACGGGATAATTGTTAGGCATATTAAATAATAATAATAGCAGGACTCAACATTACTTAAACAAGTCGTGGTTGTTTCCGGTTATTAAATAGTCGTAATGTGTGCTTATTAAATACCTGGTGAAAACAACCATACTTTGTTGACATGTACAGGCGCTGCTTGAGAGCAAACTGAAGTCTTTCAGCATTGGCAAGATGGCAGTGGCAAAGAGAACCCTCAGCAAAAAGGAACAAGATGAAATAAAGAAAAAAGTAAGTATGGATTTTCCTTTTGCACAATATTCTCTGCATGAGTAATAGCTGTTAGAGATTTATATGATTTATTTACTTTGACACCTTTGTGCGCGTGTGTGTTCAGGAAGATGAACGAGCGGCAGCTGAAATTTATGAGGAGTTTCTTGCTGCTTTTGAAGGAGGAGGGGAGGGAAAAGTCAAAGCTTTTGTCCGTGGTGGCATTGCAAATGCAACGAAAGGTATACATTTTGCATTATATATTTCTCAAACTGATTGCAAAATATGCATATGTTAAAGAACAGTTCACCAAACCTTTTTTACTTCGGAAATTGAAATAGTAATGTGATTGGAGGGCGAAAACTAAAAAAATGTTTTCTCCTTGCAGAGGAAGCGGCTGCTGATGACAAGAGAGGAAAGTTGTACAAGCCTAAGTCACGTTTTGAGACCCAACCAAAAAGCATCCTGCCTTTGGAAACTCCGCCACAATTTTTAGCATTAGACAAACGGCATGTAAGTACTGTTTCTGAGAATGAGAAGCATCTCGTCTAACTTTTGCATTGAATAACACTTACCTGGTTTCCTCATTGTAGGGCTTAAAGAAGAGCAGTGAAAAGGAAAAGAAGAAGAGTAATTTGGAGCTCTTCAAAGAAGAACTTAAACAGTAAGTTTTAACACAGGAAGGTGTTAAAATATTTTAGTGGCAGAGATTAGCTGTTCCTAAGACTTTTGGTGTGGTTATTAAAGTTGTAATATATTAAACACAGATTTTAATCAGCTGTGATATGTGTCTGTGTCTTGTAGAATACAGGAAGAGAGAGATGAAAGACACAAGATGAAAGGACGTGTTAGTCGCTTCGAACCGCTCTCTGGGACAGATGGAAGACGCTCCTGTAAGTATTGTTTAAGTCGCGTGACTGCCTTACGTGCACTAACTTGGCCTGACAGGGCCCTTTCCTGCCTTACGCCACCCTCTGTCCCTTTGTCCACATCTACCCTGAAACAAAATTTATACTGCTTTTCTGCTTCTTTTAGCGGATGGTTCTTCACGAAGAAACCGTCCGTCCAGTGGTAATTTTGACTTAATATAGTGACCGTGAATACCTTTATCTTGCTAAGAAAATAATGTTGGTCCTGTCAGACAGCAGCAGGAAATTCTTTTCTCTTCTCTGTGTCTGCAGTTTTGGATGACTGTGCACCAGGTTCCCATGACGTTGGAGATCCATCCACTACTAACTTGTACCTTGGAAACATCAATCCACAGGTTTGTATCTAAACATGCATGAAGTGGAAGTAATGTAAAGCATGCCATAAAAGGAGGGGCTTAAGCATGTTGCTATTCCTTCAAAATTTGCTACATATGCCCTTAATTCAGAATGGGAAATATTTATGCAATGTCTGTGTTTCTCAATTTGTATCATTTACTTCATAGATGAACGAAGAGATGCTGTGCCAAGAGTTTGGCCGGTATGGCCCGCTGGCAAGTGTGAAAATCATGTGGCCGAGGACAGATGAGGAAAGGGCTCGGGAGAGGAACTGTGGCTTTGTGGCTTTCATGAACAGGAGGGATGCAGAGCGAGCACTCAAAAACTTAAATGGTACGAATCTCGAATTCTTTTATTAAGTTGTTATATTACATCCTTTTATCTTCTTTCCAGTTCACATGTGCGTGTATAATTTAATGCACATTTACTCCCATAATAGGAAAGATGATAATGAACTTTGAGATGAAATTAGGATGGGGAAAAGGTGTGCCCATTCCACCCCATCCCATCTATATCCCTCCTTCTATGATGGAGCATACACTCCCCCCGCCTCCCTCTGGCCTCCCATTCAACGCACAGCCCCGAGAGAGGCTAAAGAACCCCAATGCTCCTCTGCTTCCTCCACCTAAAAACAAGGAGGAGTTCGACAAGGTAATTCAATACGTCAGCCTAGGATTTTCTCATGGGATATGGCAATGTTTTGTTAATTGTGGTGGTAAGATGTTAGTCATAATAAGCAAGTCAGTACAGGATTTAGATTTTGAATTAGTTGTTGTGTGTAAGAAAGTGTCATTATCAAATGTCAATGTGTGCAAAATGCTCAGTGTTACAAAGAGGTGTTACTATGGTAAAGTATCAGGGTTGTTTGGCCTCTAGTAAAACTGACAGCAGGAAAGGAAAGTTATTGTCTTTTTGCACTTTTTAAATGCATTTTTTATATTTTTCACCTGTTGCCTTTGTAACAATACTCACATTCTATGTTTATTATCTGATGTGACTTCATATACAGACTCTGTCGCAAGCCATAGTCAAAGTGGTTATCCCAACAGAAAGGTACATGTTTTTCTTTTTTTTTTTTAAATTGGTGTACAAACTTAGAAAGAAAAAAAACATCCCATAATGAAACTAATACGTTTGATCATTTGATCACTGCATGCTACAGGGGGCTGGTCAGTGTGGATGAGCAATGGTTGAGGCAGCTGCACGGCGTCTTCATACTAGTACCTAGAATAATACTGACTGAAGTTTGTTTCACATCCCTCCATCATTCATATTTTCTTTACATGTGTAGCCAAACATCATTATAGATCTTAATAACTATGCTATTTAGAGAAAAAGATCATTACTTTCACAGTCCCACTCCATACATAGACATTAAATCGTGTTTCTCAACTTTAGTGATGTTGTACTCTGCTACATACATGATCTGCTGATTCTAGATCCGTAGTTGTGAAAACCTGTTCTCTGACCATTGCTCACTCAGACCGTCTCCCCCCTTGGCCTCTGTCACTATGAGGAGCTCAGTAAATTTGGCTCCTGCTGACAAATCCAAACCTGCCATCATTAGTCTATATATGACCTTTGACATTGGCCTTGGTGAGCAGCACAAGTTGAACTGTCTGCAGCAGCGAGGGACCTGAAAAGCATCATGGGATGGATTGGGAAAGTATACAGAATTTTACCCCGTCATTGGTACGATCGGCTCCAATACAAGTAAATGTGATTTGTGTTGTCAAATGAAAGACATCCTTTGTCTTGTTGGCCACTTTAGGCTAATTGTATGCAGCCTGCACAATTTATTTCCTCTACAAATTATCACAGAAGAACTTCTAACGTTCCCATTTGCACAGTTTTAAGTCGGTACCAACTCCACTAGTAGATAACCCGTTTTAAGCCAAAGATCATGTACTGCTTTTTCACGTTACATTAGTAGGAAAGAGTGGGAATTGAAAGGCACTGTACTGACAAATATTCCTGTTAGTACGGTGTCTTATTAATGTCTCGCTCCTGTTGTTCCCAATTCCACTCACCCCCACATTGTGAAATTTGAACTTAAAGATATTTTATATGAAGGTTCCGAGCAGTGCAATGTAATTAAAAGCTGTTGCACTGTAGCTTCAAAGAACACAGGCATGACCTTAGTAGACGCAATAAAAAAAGCTTTTCTTTTCTTTTCCTTTTTTTTTTTTTTTTTTTTTTTTTTTAATTGACATGAATGTCGTACTGTCACAAAATGTTTTTATATACATATTTTTATTTTTTGCGTGTATTCATTGATGTTATATGTAGGCCCAGAGGTGTAGCCACAGTGATGGTTAATTTATTCCTGGTCATGTGACGCACTCTGACAGTCATCTGTTGTCTCATATTCCCCGTCATTTAAACCGTCGCCATAGTAAATAATAAATGGGTATTGTGGTAAGACTTTAGAGTGATTTAGGCATCGTTCTGTACCAAGTATATAATATCACAGTAGAAATTTATTATTCAGGTATAGGTCAATACAGCTGCATTTATGCTTGCAGCATTTCATTGTGTGACATAAATTGTCTTTGCCTAGTCAGCCTGTTGAGTGCGTCAGACCACCAAGAATAAATTAATCTTTAATTGGGAGGTTTTAGTAGTGTTCAAGAGTCCGTCCAGTCTGAATCCGTTTGCTTTAACTGTGTTTTTCTTGTAGGAATTTGCTCTCTCTCATCCATCGAATGATCGAGTTTGTGGTGCGTGAAGGACCAATGTTTGAAGCCATGATCATGAACAGAGAGATCAACAATCCCATGTACAGGTGAGCTTAGCTGCACAATAGAAATGTAGCGTTATTCTGTTAGCTAAAATTCTTTATGTGCTGAGTTACAAAGGTTGTGTATGTCTTTTTATGACAGGTTTTTATTTGAGAACCAGAGCCCAGCACATGTATACTACCGATGGAAGCTCTACTCCATACTGCAGGTTAGTTTTCTATCTTGAAAAAAGTTGCAAAATTTCAGGGGGATCCAGCCATTCCACTAAGTTTCTTCTTTTTATCAATGTGTTCACTGTGATTTATTACTTCCTCAGGGTGAATCACCAGCCAAATGGCGAACAGATGACTTTAGGATGTTTAAAAATGGCTCTTTGTGGCGCCCACCTCCTCTTAATCCGTACCTCCATGGTCCTTACGATGACGGTGAGGAGGAGGAAGATGAAGAGGAGGCCAATAAGAAAGGCTGCTTAAAAGAAGAGTAAGAATATTTGTTTATATTCTGTTACATCTATGTTGTATTTGCTAAATTGCAGAAGTTCTGAGGTCTTTACTTGAAGGAACACTGGAGTCATGCTTTGATTTCTAATTGGCTTTGTTGATGTTCCCACCTGCTCCAGTGTTGTTACAACTGTTAATACTTTGCTGAGTAGTGACTCAGTATTTAGAAATCAGCAGGATAGTCAAGTTTCTCTGCATATCCATTAATTTTAACATCAACTCACAGCTCACGCCTGCACTCGCACTGCTACAGTTTTGCTAATCTAACATGAAAGTAAATGTAAAAACACAAAGTGAGAACCTGAATTGTCAACTGTAATGGAATAAACTTGTGCTTTGCAATTGAAAACCCAGGCCTACCCCAACATGCCCTCTCTGGAGCTCTACAGTTTCAGTGGACAGAAATACTTTTTTTCTTAACACTGACTTTTATTGTTAAAATTTTAGGTGTATTAAGAAAAAAAGCAGCCACGCAAATGAAGCTTTTATTTTATTATTGTGACAGATATAGGGCTGTGTGATATGACCAAAATCTCATATCCCGATATAAGACATCTATCGTTCCGATAATGATATAAATCACAAAGATTTAACATTTTCTGTAAATTCTGTGAATCTCGGGCAGCTCGACTTGTGTGAAGTGTTTCCAGCTGGGCGTCGTGTACCTGGAGTCGAGTGTTTTAACCGATGCATTAAAGGATGCATTTTTAGACATAAGTTGTAACGGCCGCCGTTTCTTTGTGAGTATTTATTACACAGCGTGCTGCGGGGAAAAGCCTGTTCTAACGTTTGAGTCTAAGGTTTATTTTTTAGCACTTGGCGGCTCTTTTTTACTTCTCATCCATAAACACTCTGCATACTCTTTCACATGATTCAGTTTATTTTGAAAAGTCTCAACAGGATCTTAAAGCTTTATTGTGAAAGGTTTATGTGGAACATAAACAAGCGGACACGCGAGGGTTTTACCGTCGTTGTTGCTAACGACAACGCATAAAAACAGGCGCTTGTCCGTCCGTAGTGTGGTTATATTAAATATAAGAGAAAGAGAGAACTTTAAGAAATTCATATAGCCACTACAGTGACCATCAAAACGATGAAAAAATATTGCCGTAAACAGTTTATTTTGCGACACCACGAAACAAACAATAGCGTAAAATGAAACGATAGATGTTTTTATATCGTCATCCGATATATATCGTTATATGAACAGCCCTAGACAGATATGAAAAGTACAGTAGTGCTGACAACAGCTGGGTTAATGCACTCTGTCCTCACTGTCCTTCATCTCTGCAGGGAGCGGGACAAACTAGAGGAGATGCTGCGTGGTTTGACTCCCAGGAGGGCAGATATTGCAGAGGCCATGCTGTTCTGTCTCAGCCATGCTGAAGCTGCTGAAGAAATTGTGGAGTGTATCACAGAGTCCCTCTCCATCCTAAAGACCCCTTTACCCAAGAAGGCAAGACACTGACCAAAAGAAGAGAAAGACTTTGATAACAACCTGTTTATAGAATTACCCGAAAACCCTTCCAGAATCATAAACTCCGGTTTGCTCTTTGATGTGTTTCAGATTGCACGGTTGTATCTAGTTTCTGATGTGCTGTATAACTCTTCTGCCAAAGTAGCCAATGCATCTTACTACAGAAAATAGTAAGTTATGTCGTTTGTATACTTGAACCATATTATCATCAATTTCACTTAGTCACTCCTTTTTTCCCAGGAAATAAATTGCTCTTTCCTTGTTCTTAATAGCTTTGAGACAAAACTCTGCCAGATTTTCGCCGACCTAAACGCAACTTACAAAACAATACAAGGTCACCTTCAGTGTGAAAACTTCAAGGTACAAAGTCTTGTTAAGTAAACTTCACAGCCTTGATAATTTATATAGTTAAACATCCAGGTTACTTAGCTCTTTTTGTCCTAATTCTTTTTTTTTTTGTGTGTGTGTGCGCTAGCAACGGGTAATGTCATGTTTCCGGGCATGGGAGGACTGGGCTGTGTACCCTGACCCTTTTCTTATCAAGCTGCAGAACATCTTCCTTGGTCTAGTAAACCTCGCTGTGGAGAAGGAGCCTGTAAGCCTTGTTGTGGAGGTAAGTGAGGCTTTATTATTTAGTCTTTTCAGTACCATTAAAGTTATTGTATTATTATTGCTTTGAAAATGTACCATGCTGCTACTAAATTTCCATGTTTTTTTTCTTTTTCCTCTACATTTGTATCAAGCCTGAGCCAGCAGACGACATTGATGGGGCTCCTATCGGGGATTATGTAGATGGTACTCCACTGGAGGACGTGGATGGAGTGCCCATTGACTCAGTTCCCATTGATGGGGCACCAATCGATGGAGCCCCTCTGGATGACCTAGATGGAGTTCCTATCAAGTCCATGGAAGAAGACCTAGATGGAATACCTTGTGAGTAGTGCATACAATAACGAAGCATGTTTCCAAGAGCTGTTGGATCCATCAATTTCCCAGCGACTCAGTTCTTTTTTTCTTTTTTTTTCTTTCTGTTAATATAGTGGATCCGTCCAAGGATGCTCCCTTCAAGGTAGCACCATCGAAATGGGAAGCAGTGGATGAGGCAGAGTTAGAATCTCAAGGTGAGGCCTTTTAAAGTGTCAGATTAGTTGTTACCTACATTATGTTATCATAGGTGGCGTGAGGGTTTTGCAATTACTTGACTCATATAATTGCCTTTGTTTGCTCCTCAGCTGTGACAACCTCCAAGTGGGAGATATTTGAGCAGCCAGAAGAAACAAAAAAGTAAGTTTTTTTGTGTGTGTGTGTGTTTGCCTTTTGAGTTTGATGTTTTGTGAATGCCTTGACACGCCTTTGTTTAAAAAAATTAATTGTGTTCACCTCTAAAGGGATGATCCGGACAGTGATGAGGACAGAAGCCCTCGTTCAGAAGATAATCAGAGCTATTCCAACCCGATCAGAGATGACTCTGACTTTAAGTCAAAGATGTCTGAAATGAACGAGGAGAAGCGCTCTAAGCTCAGAGAGATAGAGGTACTCCCCCCCCCCCCCCCTCTTTATTTATAAAGTTTTGCACATGTAATTTGACATGTCAGGCACAATACAGCAAGTACCAACCGATACAAAGACTTATATCAAGACAGATTAGGCCATTAAAATTCAGATGATAACAATAAAACAGAAAAAAAGAAAAAGGAAGAAAAACAAAAAAACAACAACCCACACACAGAAAACAACAACAAAAAACCAACCCCCCCCCCCCCCCCCCCCCCCCCCCCAAAAAAAAAAAAAAAAAAACAGAACAAAAGGGAACCCCATGATACATAAGTGTTTTCAATGAGTTAAAGTAAATGATAAAAGGCTGCCACATCTGCGAGAACTTATTAACATTTCCTCTGAGTCTGAATTTTATTTTCTCACTTTTTAAAAAGAACATAACATCTTCCAGCCAACGTGATCGGGCTGGAGGGTGAGGAGCTTTCCAAGACAGCAAAATTCGACCTCGTGCCAGCAGTGAAGTGAAAGCGATAATATCCAGTTGCTTACGACTAAGGTTTAGGGTGGCGTCCTCAGAAACACCAAAAATGGCAACTAGTGGGCATGGTTTGAGAGTAACGCTCAAAACATGAGAGAGCACTTCAAAGTAAAAAGTCCAGTATAATTGAAGTGACGGGCAGGCAAAAAACATATGAGTTAAATTGCCGGGGGATTGTGTTGCATCTGTTGCACAGGTCAGGAATGCCGGGGTATATTTTAGATAGTCTAGATCTTGAGAAGTGTAATCTGTATACCGTCTTAAACTGAATAAGGGAGAGTCTTGCACATGAGGCTGAGGAATGAATTTTGTCAATTACTTTGTCCCAGTAACCTTCAACAAACTGAAGACCCAGTTCCTGTTCCCAACTCGAAGCAATTTTCTCGGTTGAGTAATTGCCCGATGCCATAATTAAAGTATATATTTGTGATATTAGAGCCTTACTGTGAGGCTTCAACTGGAACAAGTCTTCCCACCAAGGCTTGAGAGGCTGACTTGGAAACTCTGGCAAGATAGAAGATGCACAGTGTCTTATTTGAAAGTAGTGGAACAAATGATACGAGGGCAAATCATACAAAGAACAAAGGTCACTAAAACTGAGAAAAATGTTATCTTTAAAAAAGTCATAAAACCATTTGATACCTTTTCTTGCCCATATACGGAAGGAGGAGTCCACCAGGGACGGGGGGAAGAGGTGGTTGTTGCAGATTGGGGTCAGAGCAGAAGCAGAGACTGAATTGAAGTGACGCCGGAATTGTTACCATATTTTTAAAGAGCCAATTAGAACAGGGTTGTCTGTGAATTGTAACAGGGAAACAGGAAGGGATGAAAATAATAGTGCTGAGAGTGAGGAAGAGATAGAGGTACTTTACAGATACCACAGACCTCAGACTGCACATGGCAGTATACGACAATAGTTGATTGTATTTCTCCATGCAGGTTAAAGTCATGAAGTTCCAGGATGAGCTGGAGTCTGGGAAAAGACCTAAGAAGCCTGGTCAGAGTATTCAGGAGCAGGTGGAACATTATAGGGACAAACTACTACAAAAGGTGTGTATTGGATCAGGTGTGCTTAAAGTTTGGAAGAAAAATGCACACTTTTGATCATTTATTACTGGTTTATAATTGTTACATGCCGTGAAAAATAAAATCAAAACCTAACAAGAGATTTTTTTTTTTTTTTTTTAATCCCTTTAGGAAAAAGAAAAAGAAAAACTGGAGCGGGAAAAAGAGAAGGAAAAGAAAGAGAAGGAAAAAGCTGAGGCACGGTTGAAAGAGTTAAAGAAGGAAAAAGAGAAGGAGGACACACCAACCAGAAAGGAGAGGTCAGACACTTGTTTAATTGCTGCGTGCTTTCAGTGATTCAAAGTGTGGATCTAGGGTTTTTCTTTTTTTCTTTCATTCATGGAACATTGGATTTATTTAATTTCCTGTGTGACAGATATTTGTCCCCTCCGGTTGATAGGAAGCGTCGTCACAGTGGATCACCGAGCCCAACGCGGAGCAGCAGCAGACGAGGCCGGTCGTCCTCACCTCGTTCAGAGCGCTCCGAAAGATCAGAGCGCTCCGACCGATCATACTCTAAAGACACATCCTCACGTTCTTCTCATAAAGACTCTCCTCGATCCAGCAACAGAAAGTCATCCAAGAGGTAAGATGGTGTTAAGCGCTACTAATATTAACATTTTAACATACTCAATGTGCTTGAAGTGGTCACTAAGAGTAGTAAAGTGCTACATATGTAGTCCTGGACCTGAATATTCAACAAGTTGGATATTTGCTTTTCTGGGTATTCCCATTTTTTGTTTATTTTTGCCATTTTCTCATTTAGATCACCGTCATCACCTCGCACACCCAAACGATCCAGGAGGTCGCGTTCCAGGACACCCAAGAAATCAGCTAAGAAATCCCGCTCCAAATCAAGGTCTCCACATCGATCTCACAAAAAGTCAAAGAAGAGTAAACACTGACATCTTTTTTTTTTCTTTTCTTCCCCAACTCCTCCCTCCTATTCTCTGCGCCATGTGTATAAAAATTGACTGATTTGGCAGCTGAAGATTTCTGCCCTGATGTTAAAGTGAGGACAATGAAGTGTGGAGGGTTTTGCATGGGTTTCCATCTGGTGTACCAGATAGATGGCGCCACTGCTGTTTTATATTGTAAAAAAATAAATAACGTGCTTGTGTTTCCTGATTCCCCATCACCTCCAAATGGAATTCATCCATGTGGTAGACCACACCTGTAAAGAGTGTGACGACAATAGTCTTATTCATGCTGTCATTTTCTGTTTTTGTAGTTCACATTAAAAATAATTCCTAATAAAGTGATTTTTTTTTTTTTTTTTTTTTTTAAACAAATAGCTGAGGCAGACACTTTAATCATGTTTTATTTGATTTTCACCTGGCACATATGTAAGGGTGCTTCTTTACAGGTAGTATGTTTAGTAAGGTTTTTCATTTTAAAGTTCAGTGTTTTTGCAAATAGTGAATAAAAATCAAGCAATCTCACTTTAGGGCCAAAAATGCTTATCGGGGCAGTAATAGTTTACTGCAGTGTAATGAAGCTGTGGCCATGTTTTTAGAGCTTTGCCTGTGCCTTCTTTAGTTGATCTCTGAGTTCCAAATAGGCTATAGAGGAGAGGTGCACCTCATCTGGTCCATCAGCGATGCGCAGAGTCCGCACATATGAGTACCTGAAGACAAATGTAATATTGGCATCATGGAAGGCATTTATCAAATACCCATTTATGTGTTGGGACGGGTCCAAACTTACATCTGTGCTAGTGGAACGTCTCCAGACACACCTGCACCACCATATACCTGTATGGCTATGTCCACCACCTTGCAGGCCATTCTTCCTGCTGCAACCTTAATCATAGCAATCTAGTAGGCAGTGATAAAGGTAAATGTTAGAGTTCAAAAGACCACAGCCCTTTCCCAATTCCATCCCACAGTGATTTCAAGCTGGGATTGCATATGCTATATTGCCAAAAGTATTCACTGATCTATCGAAATCATTGAATTCAGGTGTTTGAATCACTTCCATAGCCATAGGTGTATAAAATCATGCACCTAGTCGTGCAGACTGTTTCTACAAACATTTATGAATGAATGGGTCGCTCTCAGGAGCTCAAATCAATTCTAGTGTGGTCCTGTAATAGGATGCCAGCTGTGCAACAAGTCAATTTGTGAAATTCTGAGCTATTGACTATTCCATAGTCAACTGTTAGTGGTATTATAATGAAGTGGAAATGACCACTCAGCCACAAAGTGGTAGGCCATGTAAAAACAAAAAACAGCATGGTCAGCAGAGGCTGAAGTTGCCAACTTTCTGTAAAGTGAATCGCTACAGACCTCCAAACTTCATGTGGCCTCCAAATTAGCTCAGGTACAGTGTCTAGAGAGCTTCATTGAATGGGTTTCCATGGCAGACCAGCTGGATTCAGGCCTTGGATCACCAAGCACAATGCAAAGTGTCAAATACGCTGCCAGTGCAAGAGCAGTGGCGAGGTTGGTCTTTGGAGTTATTGAGTGATGACTGGACTGATCTGGAGTGTCTGGAATCTGATGGATGAGACCGGATTTGGCGGTTGCCAGGAGAACAGTACTTGTCTGACTGCATTGTGACAACTGTAAAGTTTGGAGGAGGGGGGATTAGGGTGCCTTAGTTCCAATGAAAGGAACTCAATGCTTTAGCATACCAAGACATTTTGGACAATTTCCAGCTCCCAACTTTGTGTGAGTTTTGGGATGTCCCATTCCTGTTCATGATTGCGCACCAGTGCACAAAGATAGGTCATAAAGACATGGATTAGCGAGTTTGGTGCAGAAGAACTTTACTGGAATTCACAAATGGACTTCCGGAAGAGTGGTCAAAAATTCCCATAAACACCTATTATGGGATGTCACTCAAGTTCATATGTGTAAAGGGAAGTGATTGAATACTTTTGACAATATAGTGTATGTCATGATAAAAATGACTTTCAAAAAAAATTAAAAATATCCATAATGCAACAGAGAAGCCATTGGTTTTAGAAATACAATGTTATTGTCCATCCCAAGTAAGATATCAGCACATTTATATGTGTTTGTTTTGGGTTTTTTCTAAATGTGAGGGTCAAAAATAGTTTTACCTCCTTACGAGCTGCCCGACTGCCTAGTGTATCCAGTGCATGAGCAGCATTGAGAGTCAGCAGGCGAGTCTGCTCTATCATGAGACGGCACTCTGCTATCCAATGAGCAATAACTTCCTGGACAATAGATAACACAGAGATCCATTAGCTGCATCTAAAAAGCTGTCCACTAGGTGTCAACAGTAGGACATCTCTCAGCACATACTGCCACAGCCCCAAGATTTAAATCTGGCATATCTCTTGGGTTCTCTCTTTGCAATACTGTACATGTTATTCTATTTAGGCAGAATAAACATTCCCAATGCTGGCAAATACAGAAATGAATTTAACTTGCTATAAATGGCACAAAAATTGCGATTATAAACCCCATTTCCTGATATTTTTCTTCTCCTGTATGCTGTAACCCCAAAACTGGCAGAAAGCCATCAAAGCTCTGAGAACCTCTCCTTCAGATACAGCTTCACTCACATGCTGGTACAGTTGTTTTCCAAAGGTGTGTCTGGTGGCAGCCCGCTGGCAGAGTAGCTCCAATGCCAACTCTGCTAGTCCAACAGCTCTCATACAGTGGTGCAGCCTGCCTGGCCCCAGGCGACCTTGGGCAATCTCAAATCCCCTGCCCTCCCCTGGAAACCACAACAGTGTAACACAGAAAGAGAGATAACAGAAGAGGCCGTAATTATCTCATTCACAAAATGTCAAGTCAACACTGCTTTATCGTTCAAACATATTCTGTTTCTTGGGAATATAGACAAAACAATAAAGGCTTTTACCTAGAATAATGCTGGAGGCAGGTACGCGCACATTTTCAAAATGCACTTCAAAGTGGCCACCATGGATCGCATCTGAGAACAGATACAAGGATTAAATCGTGTCAGGAAAGCTCAGATGTCATCTCTGCACGCCCATACTGTGGGGAAAAATAAACAAGGACAGATGATATCATTAACTTACCATCCTGACCGAACACGGTGAGTGGCCTGATGAGCTTTACACCTGCTGTGTCCATAGGTACGAGGATCATACTGTGCTGGCTGTGCCTAAGAGACAGGTTTACAGCCGAAGCATGTGATGGAATTATACTTTGAGCACAGTGGCCATTTTCACAGGTTTTTCACGCAGCTATAAATATGATACTGATGGGAATCTCCATTCATTGCAAGCAAGGGTGTGTGCCTTTTACTGCTGGCAAACCAAGGAGAAGAGTTATTATATTCTGGGTGTGGTTGTTATAAATTTCTTTTAATTAATATCCTAAATTATGCCAATTAAACTTCAAGCAAAATTTAACACACACAAGCATCAACATTAGACTGACTTTTTTTCCCCCTATGTGTTATACAAACATCAGGGCAGAAAGCTAGACTGGTGCTAAGGGGCATGCTGGGAAGTAGGCTGTGTCTCTAAGCAAAGTCCATTTCAGTTATATTGGCAGCAGAAACAGAAGAAGTCTAGTGGGACAAATGGCTTCTTAAAAAAAGGTTCAAAGGAACACACAAAACAATCTCACATAAAACCAAAACTAGAAATGAACAATACTAATAAAAATCCTGTTGTTGTGGTGAAAAACATGACATCAGAAAACTCTGGAAAAAGGCAGAAACAAATCTTTGCGTGTTTGTTCCCACAAAGAAACGTGGACGTATATTTCACATAACTGTTCTGCTGACCTGATGTTTTCATCCCGAATGCCGCTCCTGCACATGACAATGGCCACTTTGCACTGGGGATTGCCGGCACCTGGCGGGACAAGGCAAAAATCCTGTGGGTCATTTACATTCAGATTACGTTGCTTTCTGGTGCTATAAATCAATGAGGCTGGTAACTTTTCAGCGACTGCCTCCGTCCTTAACCAGTCCATGACCCCTACTGCGGCCAGGAACTGCGAATTTTGCTGTGACGGATGTGGTAACCATGTGGCTGCTCAATAATGTTAATGACGACAACCAGTTTCCTGAGTTCGTTTTTTTTTTTTCCTCTCCTTCAATACAGTAACTTTATTACTTTATTATAATACCAGTTCGAGATTAAAAAAAAACATCATAGAGATCCTCTAAACAAGATATTACAAAAGTGGTCACAGAAGGAGCAATTGCAGAATCCTTTGGAATTTCCCTGGTTGAGAGTCCACTTTGAGACAAACCCTAAGGGCACAAACAGGGTGACCAACTGATGGTGTCGCCTTCCTGTTTAGGTTTTAGTTCAGCTGGCAGAACTGTCCCCTCCAGACAGGACATATGGACACCAGACAGCAGCAGACATCTTTAGTTTAAGAGCTCTCACAACACAAAAATCACGCGTGAGAGCATGTGAATTCTTAAACTTGATTTGACAGGGGTTGAGGTTTTGCATTTACTCTCTGGCTACAGAAACGCAAACAAACAGTAACTGATTATTCTCAGACTGTAGCGAAGAACTTTACAGCAGACACCACCCATAAACCACATTTAGGAAAGCCCGTTTGGCCCAGAGGCAGGTGAGGTTTTCCTGTGAACCCATACATAAGGGTCCATGATCCAAAGCATGCCCATGCATGTCATATCATTCCTGGTATGAATTTAAACCTTCCCAACCCAGTAATTAGACTTCCTGACAGAATGCTATGCAGTTGATTTTTCCGGAAAAAAAAAAAAAAAAAAAAAAAAAAAGAAATCAAGTCAATATGCAATTTTAACATAGCTAAAGGCCCCTTTTCCCCTCTAATGAAAACTAATGTTCCTTTTCTTTGTCTGACTGGAATTTTTATGGATACATTTCATTATTTATTTCTGGCCCAAATCCAATTGTCTTGTATATTTTTGTTTGATATATTTATAAGAGTGTGGGAGAGTCAAAAAATAGCTGAACGTTTCTGAGGAAGCAGAAATAAGGAAATAGTAGAAAAAACAAAACAAAAAAACATTACTCTAGTTTCACTTGTATATTTCAAATGACCAAAGCTGCTGCTACTAGGAATGAGGCTGGTGAAGTATGTACAAAAAAAAAAGAAAAGAAAAGGACAACCACCAATAGGAACTCCCTGTGTGTAAAACAGCCTCTCTTTATATGGTGCATTGCACAGCACAGCATAAGAAAACAGACGACTCAAGGAATTTGTATTCGTCTTAAGACATTTCTCCTTGAACCTGATCCACACTCAAACACACACACACACACACACACACGTGCGTGCGCACACGCACTCACACTGACAAATGCTACGTCTGAGTTACGTGGTGAAGGGACACGCTCCTACAGTGTCAGAAGTGAAGGGAGTGGGGTTGGCTGAAGCAGAGATTAGTCACTGCAGTACCAGAGTGCATGCAACCTTTTTCCTCAGAATACACAACAATAAACGGATCGGTGTTAACTTTACGGTTCTTGGACAGGAACAGAAACACGGTAAGAGCATTTTGACTTTTCTTTCATACCCTTTAGTGTAACGTATACTGACAAGAGATATACTCCTCATATTCCTTCCTTGAGCTTTTGTTTTTTTAAATAATATTACACTTTTAAATCTTTAAACTACATCATTAAATACATAGCTACATTTTACATATACTTATTATACACAGAGATATATAATGTTGTGCATTGTTGTTTTACTTAGTGAACGGTTAACTTTAGTCTTTGACTCACAGTCAAAGTCCTGCTTGGTATATTTTATGACTAAGCTTCTTTATATTACCTCATTAACACTGTTGTGTTAGGTTTGTGTTGCTCTGCTTTTCTCCTGAGCGCATAGCTCTTTGTAAACAAACCGTTCTCTTACTCTTCTACCTAAATACAGGTAGTATATCATTATTACTATAAGCATTGTTGGACTATATCAACTTTGTGTCATAGATTTTGCTTAACTAAAGATTATAAAATGCACAATTTCATAGGTGTACACAATAATGCCACTCCCATGCCCGTGTTCGACACCTTTGAGCAAAGCATGCAGAAAAATAACTGAAAAATATTCATATATTTTCGATCGACGGCTCTTTATACAACAATAAAATCACCTGCATTTGCGATATCATTACTCATGTATGTTACCAAAGCAATATTGACTTAACTCAACTACAAAAGTTTTCACCTAAATACATTTTCTATGTATATCCTAGTGTCATACCTGCTATTGTATGTGTATATTATAAGCTGCTCTATTTATTTATAATATTTTGTATATCTATTATATGTCCATTTACATCATCTTTCATTACTTTATTTGCACTGATGCCACTACTGTGCATAGGTTCAATTTTTTAAAATATCCTCCCTGGAGTGTCCTTTTATCTTTTTTCCATTTTCTTAATTCCTTTTATTCTACATGTATGTGAAGTACACATATAATTGATAATAAAATCATTTTAATCTTTTTTAATTAATTTGACTAGTGAAACCCAAACAGCCAAATAGCTGCTGTGAAAACAAACAAAAAAAAATCAGAAAAAAAACCCAGCTGACACACGAAGCCCATCTGTAGCCAAAAGTCAATATTTGACATTTTTTCTGAACGTTCCAGTGAACATCTGCTACAGTAACTACTACTCCCAATTCAGAAGAGAGACACTCGTTATATGGCTCGTTAAGGGATTGCTGTCATCTTTGTAACAAGTGTGAGTTGCCAAAAATGCTCTTGACGTGCAAAATATTCAATGCATCACCTCTTGGTCCTCAGCCAGACGTTACATCATCCGCAACGTAACATGTTTTGCTGTTCGGAGTTCGCACTTTCCTCAATTCTTCTTCCTCAGGAAATGAACAAAAACCTGAATGAAAAGGGATTTATGGTTTCTAATATACAGGGGGGCAATGCAAGATCTGTCCTTGGAGCTCAGTTAGTTTTTTCAAGGGATTCCTTGAAAAAACTAACAGAAAAAAAAAAGTATCTATTTGTGACAGTAAAAGTATCCACGCAGGCACAGTATTCCACTTGCTAATCCTTGAGTGAGATCCTTACTGGCAGGGAACAGCTTGGCTAACACAACAATGGGTCTGAATGAAAGAGTCACATCAATGGGACATCCTGTTGAACCAACAAATGCCACATATAGTAAAAACCAACATCCTGGATTTTAATGTGGCAGAAAAAGATCCCGCACTTGCATGACATCCTCAGGTCTTTCTCCGCATACTTCCTCCTCACTAAACTTTAAAAAAAGACCAGAAATTGGATTGGTGTTAACAAGCTCCAAAAAAAAAAAAAAAAAAAAAAAAAAAGTCCTGTGCATTGCATAATAGACATCATTAGTTTGCAGAACATCTTTTTCCCTGTAATTAAAGGATTAGCAAATCAAAAGCTACCATTTTCTGGAGTGTGTAGATCACTCAGCACCCACTGGAATACAAAGTAATTCAATTCAAAAACTTCACTAGAAGATGTGTAACTCTATTGTCTCTCTTTTTTCCCCTACTGGAGTTTATTCAAGCCCACACGCTCATTTCTGACAGGCTGAGCTAAAGCCATTAGGGAAACCATGCAGGAAAGATTCCTCTGATGCAGAACACACAAAGAACTCGCCTTTCCTGTTCCTGGTACAAAAAAAAAAAGAAAGGGGGGGGGGTTCTTGTTCTGTTAAATGATGCCATACATGTTAATGATGGACAAGAACTCAATTGTTAGTACTCAGAGTAAACTGTACCACAGCATTACCAACTAAAAAGGTGGAGCTTTTAAAGAAATGTTTCTCTTTTTTTCTCTTGTATTTTTTCCCACAGAAAAAGTATGGCCGACTTTGACTATCACCACGACGATGATTCAAATGAAACTTACGACTACAATTATGAACACACCATCTGTGACAAGGAAACAGTGCGTTCCTTTGCCGGCGTCTTCCTTCCGGTCATCTATGCCCTGGCTCTGATAGTAGGCCTGGCGGGAAACGCCTTGGTAGTGGTGGTTTACACGTCACGGCTGAAACTGCGAACCCTGACGGATGTGTGCATCCTCAACCTTGCCATTTCAGACCTGCTGCTTCTCTTCACCCTGCCTTTCTGGGCGGCCGATGCTGTCCACGGGTGGATGCTGGGTACGGCAGCCTGCAAGCTCACATCCTTCCTCTACAGCACCAACTTCAGCTGCGGCATGCTGATGCTTACGTGCATCAGTGTGGATCGCTACCGCGCTGTAACCAAAAATCCAACGGACAGAGCTGGCACCAGATCCCAAGTCAGGAGACAGTGGTTCCTGGTGTGCCTCATGCTGTGGACTATAGCCAGCATTCTCGGCCTTCCTGAACTTATCTTCTCCACAGTGAAGCACACCCATTACAGGATCAGCTGCACAGCCATCTACCCGCACAGCATGGCCCGACCTGCAAAGGCTTCCCTGGAGCTGCTTGAGGTGATCCTGAGATTTGTGATACCTTTCCTGGTCATGGTGGTGTGCTACTGCCGAGTGGGACTGGCGCTGAGTAAGGCCGTCGCGGTGCGACGAGAGAAAAAGTGGCGAGCCTTGCGGGTCCTCCTGGCTGTGGTGGCCGTATTCCTGCTCACCCAGCTGCCCTACACGGTAGTCAAGCTTTGCCGAGCGATGGACATCATTTACATGCTCGTGACCGACTGTGATGTCAGCAAGGGCTTGGATCACGCTATGCAGGTGACAGAAAGCCTGGCTCTCACCCACGCCTGCATTAACCCGCTGTTGTACGCCTTCATGGGGTCGTCCTTCAGGAGTCACGTTCTAAAGACTGCCAAACACCTTGGACAGCGACTTGGAAGGCACCAGAGACACGTCAACGAGGAGCCCGTGGAGATTGCGCTCCAAGCGTGTAATCAAACCCAATCCCAGTCGGATTCAGAAGAACAAGACACCAGCACCTTTACTATTTAAGACTGGAAATATTTGTCTATTTTTTTGTAAACTTATATACAAAATTGCATGTACACAGTATAAATATATTTACGTTCCCTTACTAACATGCAAGACAGATCCCCATAAATGTAAATGTTAATTCTCAGTTTAATAATTGTATATGTACAGTGAATTTATATGCACTAACCAGCAAAGTATTTTGTATAAATTATGTATTTTGTTAAATAAACGAACAAAGTTTTCAATAACACGCATCCGTCGCAACTGAGTGCAGCTGACGCTCTCGTTCTCGAGTTCTTTGCAACTAATCGAATACAGCTTTACAGTCTACACCGCCTTAAACGAGCTCATCTGCGTCTCATTTCATTACATCCCGTGGTTTTGGGTTGGGATGACGGATGACTTGACTGCACAGTGGGTGACCCATCGAGTGGAAAAACATTTGGCAAGCAAAGACAGGACAGCAACCAGCAGGAAGCACCCCACCATGCTATCAAAGCTGAATATTGTTTGGAGAAGTTTAAAGAGCGACTGCTGTTTTCATCTAATCTTCTTTTTATCCTTTCAATAACACAAGTTTTATAGTTTGCAGTAAAACCCAATCCACCGTTTTTTTCCCCAGATTATGCTTTAAACTTAGAATCTAGGCTCAGCGCTTTGCTGTAGATGGGTGATAAACCAAGAGGTCAAAGTTTACTCAAGCCTTTTTACACAGCAACAAAGAAGAGTCAAAATTCTTGATCACAACTCCCACAAGTACCTCATGAACATCAAAGACAAACATGAATTCACTGTTTACCATTCATTCCCTCTTGTTAGTCATTCTTTTCCAGAGCAATGCCTTAGAAGCGTGATTGAATGATCCCCAAACTAGGTGTGTCTAGCACATGTTTAGGACACAAGTTGAATAATTTCTAAACAGAGAAACGACTGGATAAACAAGCGTATTAAAGGTGCATATCATAAGACAACATAAGCCAAAGTAAGCCCCAAATCCTGCATGATTCCGCTTACCTGAACTATGCCTTTGAAAGTTATGGTAAAAACACGGTTGGTTGGTGTTTTCATCTTTTTATTTCCTGAACAGTAACACAACCTGGCCAGATGGTGTTGGAGTTGAACTCAGGACCTGCTTGCCGTGAGACAGCAGTGCTAACACTGCTTATTATTTTGGACTTATCATATTGTAGCCTGACTGAAGCCAAAATGATTATGTATTCTATAATTCCACTGACAATCTCACAGCTACTGCTAATAATGAAAAGCATGTATATCAGCTCCGTGAGCGTGTGTGCAAATACAAACGCCTGTGGCTTGAAGATAAAACACTAAACGTCTGGGAATCATTGTAGTGCATTAACATGCCTATGGGACCAGCTTCAATAGCTTCCACACCGCAAAGCTGTACTGGAAATGTCTATACACCCTTCCATCTAGCAACAAACTGCCTTTTGCACCACACAGCTTTAGAGAAAAAGGGAACGCGAAAGTGCGGGTGGATTATGGACAGCATTTTTTAATTTAAGGGTTATTTTCGGTAGCTTTTAGTTATGATCGGTAATTCTAAGAGAAAGCAGCAGTCAAGAGATCGCAACTAGGAATGCTCTGCGATTATGACGTAATACAGCATGAAAAAGTCTGTCGTTTCTGTTATTGGAAACAGTGCTGCACAAATAAAGGCAGAGATCCATCTCTTTAAGGATTCCCAAGTACTTGGAAATCATATTGTGGAAAACACCCATAGCACATCAGTGAGGAACTGCGAGTTCATATTACTTTTGTGATAGGAAAGAATGAGTTTTACCATAGAAACGCCTTCCATAAAAATAAAATATCTGAATACAATAACCACTGGTTTCACTTCTACTTTTGTTCGAACTAAAGTTGGATTGAATATATGGAAATCTTGTCTCACTCAAAAACAAAAAAAAAAAAAAGGAAAAGAAAAGACTGATTTCCACTCAAGTATCATACGTTTTGCAACAAAAGCGACAATGGGTCACACAAAGTATGAAAGAACCCGCAATCACACCCACATTCTTTTCCGACAGAGATATATTCATGCGAGGAAAGGAAATTCTCATAACCCCAGAAGATTTGTTTCTCCTGATGGAATTTTCACTTCCAGGCAAAAGAAAAACATTCGAAAAGGACAACATAACCGCCGATGAATGATAAAGTCAAACTGTGCGCTAGATAAAAATGATAGCTGCAGAAATTCTGCTCAATTTATTTTTTAAAAACCGCAGCATTTCAAGCTTTCAGTTGCGAAAAGAAATTCCAATTAATAAAAACAACAAGCCGCTGCTTTCATTTAACTTGGAAGCGAAGCCCTCGGAGTACACAGACTCTGCAAGCGTCATTCGGGTCTAAGGAGGTTACGCGGAAAACAAAACCACTACTCTGAGTTTTTGACATTTAACTATCATGATCAAATCAAGTCAAACAGGATATTAAACACCAAGCTTGTTTATAAAGACAAAGATAGTCCAAATGACCAAGAAGAACAGTGATTCACACATGAGTCACAGATTTGTGTTAACCTCCAGAGCATTAATACACAGACTGAGGGCCTACACACACGTGCCTGTGAGCATGAATGCAGTGTTAGTAAGACTTACCCAACAGTTGTAAATGTTTGCAAAAGCACGTTTATTTTACGATTTTAAGGCCAATTTCTCTTTCATTATGACTCGTATATAATGACTCATTTAGAAGTAAGCTGATGTCAGCTGATTTAGTGGATCCATGACCTTACAGTGCTGTGAAAAAGCATTTGCACCTTCCGGATTTCATTTATTTTTCATTTTCTTTTGCATATTTGCAAAATATTTTAGATCATCAATCTATTTTTAATATTAGGCAAATATAAACCAAGTAAATTTAATTTATTAAGGTTTAAACTTTTTTTTTTTTTAAAATTCAAACCTACCTAACCCTGTGTGGAAAGGTAACTGCCCCCCCTAAACCTAATAACTGGGTTGGACACTCTTGGCAGCAAGAACTGCAATCGAGCTTTTGTTATAACTGGCTGTGAGTCTTTCACATCACTGTGGAGGAATTTTGGCCCACTCTTCTTTGCAGAGCTGTTTTAATTCAGCCACACTGGAGGTTTTTCGAGCATAAACTGCCTGTTTAAGTTTATAGCAAAGCATCTCAATCTGATTTAAGTCAGGACTCCAAAACCTTCATTTTGGTTTTTTAGCCTTTCAGCGGTTCACTTGCTGGTGTGTTTCTGATACTTGAGCTTCAGGGAATGAAGGAATGAACTGATGGTTTAACATTCTTGTTCAGGATTTTCTGCTAGAGAGCAGAATTCATTCTTCCATCAGTTACGGCAAGTCGTCGAGATCATTACACTACTATCACCATGCTGCTGGTATGATATTCTTTTTATGAAATGCTGTATTAGTTTTATGCCAGATGTACTCAAACCTTCCAAAAAGTTCAACTTTTGTCTCATCAGTCAACAGAATATTTTCCCAAAACTCTTAAGAATCATCAAGATGGCTTTTTTTTTGTTAAATGTGAGATAAGCCTTTGTGTGTTTTTGGTCACCAGTGGATTTCTCCTTGAACTCTCCCACACATGTCATTTTTGTCCCGACTCTTTGTTACTGTTGAATCATGAATTCTGACCATAACTGAAGGAAATGACATCTGCAGTTTTTTTAGATGACGTTCTGGGTTCATTTGTGACTTCCTGGAAGAGTCATTGATGTGCTCGTGGTAGGCAGGCCACTTCTGGGAAGGTTCCACACTATTCTGTTTTTTCCATTTGTGTATAATGGCCCCCACTGTGGTTCACTGGAGTCCCAAAACCTTATAAATGGCTTTGTAATACTTTCGAGACTGATAGACGTTGATGACTTTGTTTCTCAGCTGTTCTTGAGTTTCTTTAGAGTAGGGGTGATGTGTTGCTCTTTGAGATTTTTTTTAACCTATGTCACATTCGTTTGATGATTCGTTTGGGAAATAGGCAAATATTTTTTCGGGGCACTGCAACTGTTTGCAGCAGCGCATTTATTTTAGGATTTTAAGGCCATTTTGTTGTCTTTGAAACTTGATTCATGTGCGATGACTCATCATTTAGAAATAAAATGCCAGTTGATCCATGATCCTATACTGGTTCAACCTGTTGGAAAACTGAAGCCAAGTTTCTCACAAAGGCATGAAGCCAAGGTTTTTCTGACTTTTAAAATTATTTATGTTATATAATCCTTCCCACAAGAGTCTGTTGCTCTTTTTTTGTTGTCCATATGTTCGCACTTTGGTTTGATATGCATCTCTGCGCTGCTTTGCTACAGTAACATTTTGATTGCATAAACTCATCTCTTACTGAGAAAGGCTCTTTAAGACATTTATGATCAACAACACTTTCAGGTTCACCCTTTTAAAAACATTCTTTGGTTTATGGGGACTTGCTCTAAAATATTTTAAAGCAGGGATTGTGATAAAACAACTGCTTGGTGTTTACAGACTTTAGGCTCTCTAAAGTAAATGCAATGAAATCACACGAGCCACAGCACTAATTTCTTCTCTGTAGCTGTTGCACTCAGTCCTGCTGTTTATGTCAAATCACACCTGCAACATTTCATTAATCTTGCAAACTTGGGACATTTTCCAGCTGACATCAGCATACTACAAAATTCCTGTGGGGTACTCCCTGCAACATTAAGAATCTCCAAGGCCACAATTTGCCATGGCGACAGGAACAAACAAAGTTATGAGCTAACAGCAAAACCAGTTACTTCCGGCATCCTAAACTCAGTACACATGGGCTGGAGCACACCCATCTTCAAACTTGGCCCCCATTCAAGTTTCGTACATAGATGCATCGTTGACAAAACACTAAAAACACTCCAAACTGCTTTTGTGGCAGTTCTGCCAAAGCTGATGTCTCCAGGAGACAAATGAACAAACAAATGCCAGCTAAAAAAACAAATACTTACCGCTGCTCCACCATTTTTTCCCATTTATGATGTAGTCGTCTTTATCCCTGTGAAGACTGCACTCCATGTTGGTTGCATCACTGGAGGCCACATCAGGTTCTGAGGAGGGGACCACAGGAAGTACTATTTTATAGGAAGTACCACGACAATACTGATAACATATCCCCCCCCCCCAATTTTTGCACATGTCGAGGAGCGTGTCAGGCTACATTTCACTGTGTGTTATACTTGTATAACTATGCATGTGACAAATAAAGAACCTTGAACCTTGAACAATACTCAATGAAACTCAACTCAGACTCATGTTTTTACACGTCTGGTAACCCAAATTATCTTAAGCTTCCCTTCACGGCCAAAGGGTTCAAATATACAGCAGACGTTACCAGAAGTTTAAATTATTTATCAGTGCACGACAAAGGGTTCTCCTCATCATCCAGTGTAATAGAGTACTGTGCAAAAGTGCTAATTTCTTCTTTTGCTCCCTAATTTCTTCAGATTTTCTTAGGAAAATGGAAAATGGTTGCAGTGATGTATTTAAAAATGTGCAAACATACATGGAAATAAAATATATTTTGATAATTTTGACAGGTTTGAAAAATCAATATTTGATCTGACTTTCTTTTTTTCTTCTTCACAGCCTGAACCTTCTTGTCATATCTTTAAGTTGTCTTCAGGAATAGTTCTCCTTCTTGAAGGACATCCAAAGCTCTTCTTTGGATGTTGGCTGCCATTTGTTTTATTCTCTGTCAAGATGATCCCACGCTGCATCAATAATATTGACGTCTGCAGTCTGGAGAGGCCAGTCCAGGATTGATAGCGTCCCACTGTGTGCTTTTCTATCCTGCTATGCTTTTGCTGCAGTGGCAGTGTGTTTGGGATCATTGTTGTGATAAAAAGTGAAGCAGTTGCCAATCAGATGCTCTCCAGATGGTATTTCATGGTGGATCAGGATCTGACAACAAAACTGTCAACCCATGTTAACCCATGTTTAAATAAAGACATGGGAACAAATGATGTGTTTTTGCGACAGGCTGCTAGCAACAGTGTTTCTTTGCCAAGTTGTCTCTATGAGTAGACACAACACTGGTTCAACCCTTGAACTGGGTGCCTTTTAGCACTGAAATGACTCATAGGTCAGTGTTAAGTGGCTTAACAAACAAACAGGGAGGGGAAAAAAAAAAAGATTCCTCTGAAAATGGTGAGGTATAAGAACTGCAATGAAAATGAAGACAACTTTAAAAGACCTCCAGAAGACCTTGAGAGCTCATCAAAGCCACTTTAAACAAATGACAAGAATGTCTGGCTCCTTCAGCACTTCAGACTGAGTACTTTTACTCAATACTGGAAAATGACTGCACTGCTGTGCAAAACAAAATGTATCCAAAACACTATTAATCTCTATGTGTTGATAATTTAAAAAAAAAAACAACTAAAACCAAGGATGTTCAAAACCAGCGTAATCACCTCTGGCAGCAGCATGTCGCTGTTTCCAGGCAGCATTAAAAGCAAAAGAGAACAAAACAGGGAGAAATTACTCATCGGGATCTCGTGTTTGCTATTGGCGTGTGAAGGGCCTTTCACGCAGTCAGTAGCAGCCATGCCTTCTATAACTTAGCCTAATCAAGACCACAATCTGCACTTAGCAGAAAACAATGTGACTGAAGACCACAACACATATTTTGAGAAGTGAACATGAGAAATACTTTGGAAAAGGGAAGAAATTTTATGAATTCATAACAGAAAGTGTTCCAAACTACACCAAGAAAGCTATGCTTATAGATATGACAGATTCCTCAAACTTTGTTTTCAATCACCAACACAGATTTTGGTATGTTTTTCTCTAAGCATTTTTTTGTGACCTGTTCTTGGAACTACCTGTCATACAGAAGCAGGAGCGGATCTTTCCTCTGAGTAAAGGTTCCAGCCATTTCTTCTTCTGCTCCTCACTGCCAAACATGTGGAGCACTTCCATATTTCCTGTGTCTGTGGAAAAAAAAAAAAATATTCATAATCTTCCAGTAATTACTAGCTGAATTTGGGAACCTTTATGCTCTCGTGGAAGACTGATTTGATTGAAAAAGCTGAATCTGGAGATTTTTGTGTGGTTTGGAAGATATATTTTTAAAACCCCAAAATGGAGTGTTATGACTAAAACGAGGTTGAAATGTTGACATCTGGAGAGCCTTTTTCCTGACTAGAGAGAATCCTACTCATAAAAAAAGGAGAGAAAATGCAGTCTAGCTTCTATATACAAAGAGCAAGTCCATCCTAGTAGAGCAAAGTAAGGGACGAAATTGATCTGTAATATTATCAAAGGTCTTTGATGTAGATATTTTACCAGGAGCCTGGCAGTTAAAGACTTCAGGGGCAAACACACAGCGGCCGGTTTCTTCAGCAATATAGGCATAATCCAGCTGGGTGAGCCCACTGACTGCAGGCAGGAACAGGTTCCACAGCCCGGCTTCCCTGGCTTTAATCTGCACACAGACACATGTTATTATACAGAGTGAAAATGCAAGCCACGGCGTCTTTCCCTGTCTATGCTGATAACAAGCAGAGCTCCAGAAATTGGAACAGATCCACGCAGACACAAATAATAGTAATTTTGTTCAAACGCCAAATACTAATGATGGGTTGCAGTGCGTGGGCGTCTCAGGTGTGCTATTTACACAAAAGTCAAATAAACTTGGGTGTTGAACTTTCTGGACTAGTACTTAATCTTAGACAGTCCTCTATCACATGTGGTTGTATTTTTTTGTTTTGGAGGGTTTTTCCCCTTACGTGCTGTCATTTTAACTATGTAGGATTTGTGTAAAAAAAGAGACTGAGTTACTAAGTTTAAAAAACAAAAACAAAAGAAATCAACCCTACATACCTTCAGATCCTCTATAATTTGAGGGGTGTGCCATCTCTGTGGAGACTCAGCGTGTTTGGTGTAATACTGTGCAACCTCCTAAGGAACAACAATATTTTTCCACAAAGTGAATTGTCAAGTGAGTTCATGTTGATGCTACAAGCACTCCAGGCACTCAATGGTAACATCAGCTCAACAATATATTCCTGCAGAGATAGCTTCATGGAAGAGCTTGTGGTTCTTCATCTGTTTCACTTTACGTGAGAATGCTACAAAGCCCTGCCATGTGATGATGCTCATATGCAGCATATTTTATGTAACCAGGAGACACATTGTTCTTTGACTCTATTTTATTAGCCTTCAGTGAAGAAACGAACTGCTGTGTACACAAGTTAAAATTTCATCAGTGCACACAAAACCCCTCTGTTCATGGCAGCTCTTGGAACTGACCTTCTGAGCAGGAAGCACATATTGTCTCATGAAATCTTTGACCTGCTGAAGAACAGCCCGACCTTTAGCTGTCTGGAAAAACAATCTGTCCTTTGTTGGACCTGTGAGGGGCCTGGCATGAAACACATTTCAAATGTTAAAATTCTAACAGGGAACATCAGAAGCAACAGCTGGGTGTCAAATTCCAACTGCAGCTGTCTTACATATAATCAACAGGTGGGATCTATCAGTTTTTTTGACCTTCAGTGACGAAGGATTTAAAAAAATTTTCCTGCTATAGCAGAGTGTTTATGCTAAAGTTATGTCTGAATGTGTCAAAGGATATCAGTGCATTGCTGCACAAGGAATTCATTCATTACTGAAACCTACCTCTGCCCAAGCTGCAAGGCAACCTTAGCCAAGGGCTCCACACACTGGCCAAACTGAGCTGCATTCGGTGCACTGGCATTACCCAGGAGGTGACGAGCGTAGATCCCCTACGAAAAACAAATAATAATTTTAAAAAAATCTTAATTTTAATGAAAGATTAAGTGACTACATTATGTGCTTGTCTATAACTTTTAATTAAATATGAGGAAATGAGGTATGGCGCTGTGAGTTGCACAATACTGTATGCCAGTAAAAAAAAAGAAAAAAGAAAGAAAAAAGAAAATCAGCCTAGTGTTGAAATTTGGTACAAACCTGGGCAATTCCTGCCATTTTAAAGACAGACAGGGCCAAGTAGAAATTCAGTTGTGGCAATGCAGGGGGGATCCCCCGGCACCTGCAGTAAATGGAGATCAGGTCTTCCACAGTTGGGATACCTGCTCATTGAGGAATAAGACCAGAGGGACAAGACTGTGAGCAGACATAAACAAATAAATAACAGATATAAAATCATAATCAAATACAAATTTCTGAAAACAACAAATCTGTTTTTCCACTGTCTATAAATGTTAATCACTGTCAGAGTTATCAACAGTTGTTGGCGTTACCCTCTATTCCTTTTAAACTGCCCATCGTGCTGATAACGCTGAGACTTGCAGGCCAGTATTGTGGCATAAGGAAGTAGGCCAGATCTGCCAGGGGCTGTCCAGTGGTAGAAAGCTCCCAGTCCAACACAGCGATCACACGCGCCTTATCACACAAAACAGACTTTGTGAAGTATTCACAGACAAATGTAGCAAAGGTCTAAAAATAAAGATCAGACAAAGTGTACCTCTGTTGGATGGAATATTAAGTTATCCAGTCGATAATCTCCGTGGACAAGGGTCACCTCATTGTCACTGGCTGGTAGATTCTTCATCAACCAATCAGACAGTTCATTCATGGCTGGAATGTCTCTGTGGGCCGCTGCAGTGTACTGCTTGGTCCAGGTGGAAACCTTTACAGATAAAAAGACATTCTTTAATTTCACAAATCGTGACTAAGTTCCAGATCAAATAAACAGTAAAATGACTTCGATTTAATGAATGTTGTGTTAACTCACTTGTCTCCTGCAATAACCTGGCCCTCTTCCATATGCTTCAAGGTTCACTGATGGCAGATCCAGTGAGTGCAGCTTTGCCAGGACTTCCACCGCAGCCACATATAGAGCTGTTCTCTCTGCTGGACTCACTCCAGGTAGACGAAGATCCCTGAATATGCGCCCCTAATAAACAGAATTGCACGATTGCCGTCAAACAAAAATAATATATTCATCTTCATTCATCTTAGAAAAAACCATTAGAAAAAAATATTAGATTCAGGGACTTGTGACTCCTAAGTACCTTCACATGTTGCATTAAGTAGAACTCTGTTCCAATGACTTCAATATCAGCGCAGTGCAGAAGGGGCTGTGGAACGGGGAAACCAACAGAGAAGAGGGCCTTCTGCACTCGATACTCCCTGTCCACCTGTGAACGAAGCAGAAAAATCCACTTCTATGAGAAACTTCACCCACTGAGTGAAGCTAATATGATCACGTGCTACTTTCCCAAACATTTGGGGAAAAGTGAGCTCTTTCATTTGATTAAATCCAATTAGTTACAAGGTCACACAAAACAGTGTTTGTGCACAGATGGTAAATGTAAAGCAACATTTAGTATTAAACATAAGTAATACGTATGAAGCTTTCATTAGATATAAATATATTCATTCGGGTTATTAAAAAAAAATAGCTTAATTTTTATAACTAAACATAGCCAACTTGGTTATATCCTAAACACGTAATAAAAAAAACAACATTTCCATAATTGTTTCCAGGAAATCTGCTACATGGTCGTCTAATGACCGCTCAGATTTGTGGCCAGGAACATTTTTGTAAAACTTTTGAGCTTATTTTTTTTATCATTGAGCGCTCCCTGACTCACATATTCCCCATTTCTGGTCAAATACGTAAATCCTGCAGTCAAACCATATAAAAAAAAAAACAATTCTCACTAAAAAAAGATCAAGGCTGAAAAATAAACTTGTGACTTGTTACCTGATGCACAAAACCACTGTGTTTTGTCTGTATTTGTCAACTATTTCAGTGGTCAAAACAAGGTTATTATACAACCATAAAACCAAACTATAAACGATGACGACTTTATTAGGTACACATTGCTAGTACTGATTAGACGACCTTATGCCTTCACAACTGCCTTAATTCTTTGTGGCACAGAGTCATTAAGGTGCTGGAAACATTTTTCAGAGATTTTTTTATAAATACTGAAATGATATCACACAGTTGCTGCAGATTTGTCAGCTGCACATCTATGATTGAATTTCTGGTTCCACCACATCCCAATCGTGCTTTATTGTATTGAATGTGACTGTGTGGGCCGGTTTGATTTTCTGCTACTGTAAACCATCTAATTCAAGGTTCGACGTGTTGTGCATTCAGAGATGCTCTTCTGCATATCTTGGTTGGACCAAGTGGTTATTTGAGTTGCTTATGCCTTCCTATCAGCTCAGAGCAGTCAGTCTATTCTACTCTGACCTCTGATATCAACAAGGCACTTCAGAGCAAATAAATGCTGCTCACTGGATATCTTCTCTTTTTCTGACCATTCTCTCTGTAACCCTTAGGTATGGATATGCAGGAAAATCCCAGTAGATCAGCAGTTTCTAAAATACTCAGACCAACCTGTCTGGCAAAAACAACCATACCACCTTAAAAGTCACTTAAATCACCTCTTTCCCATTGTCTCGCTGGGAATGATCTTCAGCAGGTCATCTTAACCTACACGCAATCCTAATGTAAAAATATCCCCCAGTTTATTTATTGACTTATTTGCTGTTTACCACTTGAGGTTGTGGTTGCTGCCAAAAATAATGAGAATTAATTAAAGCACGTATTGAAAACATATGGCTGGGCAGGCTCCAGCAACCCCTGAACTGGATAAGTGCTAAGTGAGTGATTCACCAGTTAACCCAAACTAAACTAAAACACAGACAGCATGAGGAAGCATTAGTTATAGGAGAACACATAAAAACAAAACAAACCTATCCATTTAGAATAGTAAAAATTTAAGTGAGGAAACTAACTCAGGACATTAACAATATTTTATTTATTTTTTAACCAAAACTACAATAACTGTGGGGGGAGCCTTACCTTGTGAGCTCCTGGCAACAGCTCACCTGGGGGTTGCTTCCTGAGAACATAACTGTTTGACGGCGTCTGGATTAGGAAAGTTGGGTTTGACTGACCAGCACTGAAAAGATAAGCGAGTGTCCCTAGCATGTTATCAGCAGGCGAAACATTTGCACAAGATTAACTTTGACACTACAAAATGAAGACAGACCTGGCTACCTTACCTGTACTGTCTTACAGTCAGGGTGTCATTGTTTGACAAAAGTGTCTTGGCAGTCAGATATCTCTGAAGCCTGCCAACATTGAATTTATGCTGCTGTCGTACAGGAGTTGTCGGTTCCTCCATTTCGCAGTTATAACTCTGGATTAATCATTGTCAGATGTATCGTTGCGCTAGCTACGTTTAGCATTATTGATATGATGGTCGGACCGTTTATCGATAGGCACAACGAGGTAACGCCCCTTAAAAGTTATTTTATTGCCACAAATTTATAAAATTATAAAACCTAATGACTAGAAGATTTTCGATACTAAAATAAAATAATAAAATAAGGGTTTAAACAATCCACTGGTGATGTGGGAACATTGTAGGGTGTTTAGGTCGTTTTCTGCACGAACACTGTTAACGGGAACACACATCCTGACAGCTGGTTTGAGCAGCGAAGACGTGTACTTTCTGTGTCGATTCCTGTAGGGTTTTTTAATTTACGTTTTTGTGTACAGCATTATTATTTCTTTTACATAGTTTAGCCTTCGACTGTTTTCCTGATGGCGACGGTGGAGGAGCTGAAGTTGAGGGTGAGAGAGTTGGAGAATGAGCTGATAAAGTGTAAGCAGAAGCAGTGTGCCGCGGAAGATGCTCACAGTCAGGCACTAAATAGACCGAAAATTGACAAAATGAGCGCCGAAGTTGTGGATTCCAACCCGTACAGGTAAGTTTGTTTTTTTAAATGTATTCATTATATGGTCTTTTAATTGATTTTTGTGTAGACGGCTCACTATGTTGAGAGCCGACGCCTTCCTGTGAGTCATACACCACAAGCTAATCTCAGCTGTGTTTTTATTTTAGTCGCCTCATGGCTTTAAAGAGAATGGGCATCGTAGATGATTACGAGGTATGTTCAAAGTTGTTCTTTTTTTTTAATACTGCACAGTTTCTGGTTGCTCTCCCTTCCAAGAGTTCATATTTCATATTAAACAATAAAGAAAAACTGCTGTTACAATATTAATTACCTTTATCTAGCGATATATGTTTATAGAAACCCAAACCCGATATTCATAATAGCATGATTACATACAGATGTTTACCTACACTGATTATGGCCATGAATGTCGTGGTGATTTGGGGCTTTTATTGATTTCTTTGATCTGTTCTTTTTCTGGGGTGGAATGATCGTAAGATACGTGTTTAATCATTTACAAAACAAAACTTGGGTTCATAAGATTGATTTCATGTTGGATTTTGTCTAATCCACACAGGTTCAAAACATACATTAAGTAAATAAATAAGTACTACTAGTACTAATACTTGGTTAAATGTCTTTCTGCCAGTTGAACCTCAACCAGGTTTTGCCATAACACTCGCTGGATATTTGGCCACTCTTAACAGCCGTTAGGCATAGTCCACTAATTTTAAATAGAGAGATAGAAAAGAGTTTATTTTAAACATGTGTATATATAACTAAAACGTTTTGAGCAGGGTTGAGGTCGGAGCTTTGGGCATGGCCGTTCCAGCAGCCTAATCTTAGTTCTTTTATCCATTCCAAAACCAGTTTTGATGTGTGTTTGGGATCCTTGTCCTGCTGGAACACCCAATTTTGTCAAGGTTCAGCCATCTAGCTGTTGATTTGGGGTGAAGCTGAAAAGCCCAAACGTAATGACATTCATCCCCAAGATGAGTGTATGTAAATTTCTGTTCACAACTGTAGCTATCAAAGCAAAGTTGGAGGCTTTTGTGTTGAGAAATGTGAGTAATTATTGTTTATAAACTTGTTGACAGAGAATTCGGACATTCACAGTAGCTGTGGTTGGAGTTGGGGGAGTTGGCAGTGTGACAGCTGAAATGCTCACTAGATGTGGCATTGGTAAGGTAATAGAAGCTTTCATTATCTTTCACTTTTACTTGATTTAAATTTAAATCCATGTCCATCTGTGCTGATTTTACCCTTACCGTGGCTTGTTCTCATTTTGTGGCATCCCAGTTGCTCCTTTTTGACTATGATAAAGTAGAGCTGGCCAATATGAACAGGCTGTTCTTCCAGCCTCACCAAGCAGGCCTCAGCAAAGTGGAAGCAGCAGAACACACACTCAGGTACACTGTTGTTAACAGACATCCACTTTTCCACCAAAGCCATTCAGTTTCTTTCAAATATATGTAACTTCCCTTTTCCCCAAACAGAAACATCAATCCAGACGTGTCATTTGAAACCCATAACTACAACATTACTACGATGGAAAATTTTACACATTTCATGGATCGTATCAGGTTAGGATTCATATTGTATATTTTATGTAGTTTTCTTCCTCTGTCCCTTTTTTGCACCAGCAAATAACTGTGTGTTTTCAGTCATGGAGGGCTGGAAGAAGGAAAACCAGTGGATTTGGTCCTGAGCTGTGTGGACAACTTTGAGGCCAGAATGGCCATCAATACAGTGAGTGTGTATACATGTCAATGTCACAAAAAAAGAGATCTAAAAAAAAAAATACATGTCACTCTTACAAGTTGAATTCATTTTGGTGTTTGTTTCAGGCCTGCAATGAACTAGGTCAGATCTGGATGGAGTCTGGTGTCAGTGAGAATGCTGTGTCAGGACACATCCAGCTCATCATTCCTGGGGAGACGGCCTGCTTCGCTGTATGCTCACACTTCAATAACAACAACATATCTTTGCAATATGATGACGTCCAGCTCTTACAGAAAAATGTAGTTGCATTCTAAAACCATATAACACCCTCTCTCTTAGTGTGCTCCTCCACTTGTGGTGGCAGCCAACATTGATGAGAAGACCCTAAAACGGGAGGGTGTGTGTGCTGCCAGCTTACCAACAACCATGGGTGTTGTGGCAGGTCTCCTTGTGCAAAATGTCCTCAAGTAGGTTTATTTTCATGTTTTTCTGGGCAGGTTCAAATCTAAAAGTGTAAAGTGAAGTTCAATATTATTTATTAAATGTTTTGTCTTCCAGATATCTTCTAAAGTTTGGTACTGTTAGTTATTATCTTGGCTACAATGCCATGCAGGACTTCTTCCCTGCCATGGCAATGAAAGCTAACCCCCAGTGTAATGACCGTCACTGCAGGAGACAACAGGAGGAGTACAAGGTGTGTGTGCTCACTGTTTGCTCATGTAACATGATTCCAAGACTGATTAAAGTCCCATTCTCACTGCTTTTATATAGTGTTAGAAAAGCTAACCTTACTCATTGGTTTTCTGTTCAGAGGACAGAAGCAGAGCGGCCCAAAGTGGAGGTCGTACAGGAAGAGGAGGTTGTTGTACATGAAGACAATGAATGGGGTGAGCAAAAGAAACTTGTACAGTGTCCTAACTATAACATAGTTTTTGTGTTGTTGTTTTTTTGTGTTAATGTGCTTTAATATGCAAAAATGTGGTGCACAGGTATTGAGCTGGTATCAGAGGTGACTGAAGAAGAGTTAAAGGCTGCTTCAGGTACTGTGCCCGACCTCCCAGAAGGCATCACAGTGGCTTATACCATTCCAACTGAGGTTAGTACGCTTTAAGATACCACAGCTTTGAAACGCCTAACTAGGAGCCCTGTATGGATAGACTCATTAATTAAAAAAAAATATACTGACATTTATATCAAATAAATAAATCAAGTAATAATGGTGAAGTCAAATATTTACAGCACTAAGTGACTTTTAGTGACTCTTCAGTTTTGCTTTCATTCCATACTGCTTTTAAATGAAATTACTGTGGAGAGTACTGTTGGGCTTGAAGATCATTTCTAAAAAAAAAGCGGCATTTTGTTGTAATGTTTTAGTGTTTGGTCTTGACTATGAACCCAATTCAACTCAATTCTGATTCTACATTCTCTGGATTGTTTTCTCGTCTTTGAACTAGGAAAAAGCAGATGGCGAGACAGTGGAGGAGACTGAACAGAGCCTTGAAGAATTAATGGCTCAGATGAAAAAACTGTAGGAAACAATCTGAAGGTGCATTTCTCCTGTTAATATGAGACTAACCTTTTCTTGCCTGTTCATTCCAACATCATTGTGAAAATGCTAATTGCTGTACGATACAACCAGTTAAAGAATGAGTTCATCTAACCGCTGAAGACGTGGAATGCAATGCTGCTTGTGGTATTTCACACGCCGGAAAAAAAAAACAACACACACACACACACAAAAACATCAGATATGTAATTTGCTGACATGGTAAAGTGTTTAGCACTTGAAATGGGAACATTTTCTAATTACATATCAATAAACCTGAAGATATCAGTTAGTGTTTTGCTTACCGAATGTGCGTCCCAACTTTTCAACATCCACAAAAAAAGAAGAAATGTTTCCTGTAACATCACAGAACAATGTTCAAGTTGTCTCAATAAAGTATTTATTAGATGGACATGTTGGACGTTATTTTTATTTTCTTATACAGCTTTTACAGATGTTATTAACATGGTATTAATACATGAATAGATGCAAGCAGTAAAACATTTTGTATCTTGTATACGTGGCAAGACAATAGGTTTTGGTACAATGTGTCCCTTTTGGCCTTAATGTATTGTACCTGAAGCCTTATATGTCACAGTGATGTCTTTGGTAAGACCCTTTAAATATTTTGAATAAATGAATAAATGCATGCGCACTTAATTTTGCATAAACACAGCCTTAAATCAGCTACAGATAATGATTCTTCAGACATGTGTTTTACTTAATGGTCCAAGTTTTCCTTCCTCAAAACACTGTTGGATATGCATTGCATGTAACAAATGTTAAAATATATATAAAATTCATAATGTAAACAATGTGTATTTAAAAACAAAAAGTGCTTGGGATCTGACAGTCGTGTTAATCATCATCATGAGATGGTTCACATTCTAATGTTTCTTCTTCTGCACGTTCTCACTAACACCTTTTTGTACTGGGTGTTTAGCATGATTCACACGGAACAATTTGAATGCTTAGATTGAAAAACTAACATTTAAAATGTGAATATAATAATATAACCTGTTGTACCATATGATGTTGGTCATAATTAAGCATGTTTTTATGGCTGGAGTGACTTCATACCCACAAATAAATCTAGGCTAAGCTGAAATTTGAGTTTAGTGTAGTGTAGACCTGAGTTTAAAGCCTTCTAAAGAACTGATTTCTGAAGTGTATTACACATGACTGCATGCAAAACACCACTGGCAGATATGCAGGTTTTAAACATGAATACTGTAAAGTTCACATTCCTTTTGGCAGGTACAGTATGTACCTTCACCCACATGTGATGACTAAATTTTAAATTAGTTTTGGTGAAATCAAAGGATTTCAGTAACACTGTATAATAGTTAGAGCTGTCCAAACAGCCATTACTAATCAGCTGCAACCCTAAGCAGGGTCACCTCTGAGCATGTGGGAGGGGAGCAGGTCCTCTCACACTAAATGCGTCTCCACTGGAGGAATGGCGAGATGGGGCGTTACCACACACTAATGATGGCTCTGCCTCTTTGATCTCCATTGCACGCTTGTAAAGCTCTGCTGCCTTCTCGAAGTCACCCTCTTCATAGCTAGATTGAAATGTAAATTAAGAAATAAAATTTATAACGTAACCAATAACATATTATTCATAATTAAACTTTTGCTAAATCTCACTCACTAATGTACCTTAGCACAGCCAGGTTTTTGAGGGTCTCCCCGACCCGTGGATGAGAGCGACCCAAACTGTCCTCGTAGATTTTCAGTGCTCGTTCATAAAGGGGCAAGGCATCGCTGTGCTTCTTCTGCCAAAGACACAAAAGAAATCAGTTAGTTTTGCTCTGCATAACCTAAAATGTTAACAGTCAGTGAGATGACAAATACAAATTTATACAAATCATTTAAATTCACTGGTTCAATACAAGTTAAATATACTTATAATAAGCATATTTAACAAGTTACTTGCTAGCAGAGGTAACTGCCCTTGCCTGCCTTTATTTACGATTACTGTTTTACATACTCATTCTATGTGCATCATAATATGTCGAGGGGGGGAAGAAAATTGTACTTTACATTTATTAATGTGAGAGTAAATATAACATTTGATAGGATCACAACATAGATAATAAACATAAAGTTCAAAAAATTTAACCAGCTGTGTCTAAGATGCGGTATTCAAGAGTAGTACTCACATGCATTAGTAACTGTAAAAATCCCATATAAGTCATCATCTTTATTTATAAAGCACTTTAAAGCAACCACAGCTGATGCAAAGCGCTTTACAGTTTTACTAAATAATATAAATACATATGATATAAATAAAAAACATAAAAAAGAAAAAGGCCAGGACGGGTTATATGCTCTCTTTTACGATTTCCTGTTATCAGTCGTGCAGCTGCAGATGTGAGAGCAATGACTGACTGACTCCCACATAAAGTGACATGCAGTAGTTCAGACGGGATGAAATAAAAGCATCGATCACTGTTTCAATGTGCTGTGTAGAAAGAACTGACTGACTGTTGCCAATCGCCTTGATGTATAATGTATAAGAAGTACTTTAATTTTGTGAATAAATGTTCATAATAATCTATTTTGATTTACATTTTCCTTAATGTAATGTTTTGAAGTCGGATATAGCTATTTTTTCTTAAGTAAGATGATCCCTTTTTTTATTGAGGTATGCAATTCTGCAGTGCGCAGTTGAGACAACAGAAGCAGGGTAAGTCTCACCAGTTGGCAGTAGATTACTGCCAGGTTGACCAGTGCGGTGGCTACACTGGGGTGCTTGGGGCCAAAACTTTTTTCCCTGATTTCCAGCGAGAGCTCATAAAGTGGAACAGCCTTCTCTAGTTTCCCCTGAACAAAACACATGAAGTGAAATCATTTGCCTAATTCAAGACAACATCAACAGAAAGTATCATGTGAGTGCCATTTGTCTTACTCTGCGTTTATAGAGCATGGCGAGGTGTTTGAGTGTGTATGCCAGAGAAGGGTGGTCAGGAGACAAGGCTTTCTTGCGGATGTCTAGAGCCCTTTCATACATGTCCTCAGCTGCTTCATATTCTCTCCTTTCAGTGTGCAGTGCAGCCAGGTTGTTGAGTGACTGAGCACAGTCCGGGTGATCAGGACCGAGGACCCGCTGGCGCATCTCCAAAGAGCGGGTTAAAAACACCTTGGCTGCACTGGTGAGGGCAAAGAGAAGGATTTTAGTTGAGCTGATGGAATTAAAAAAAAACAACACACACATATTACTGATCATTTGAAGTACAGGTACTAGACTGGAACTATACACCGAGGGCATTGAGAATCTATAATATTATAAAGCAAAATCTGTGGACATGCTAGGTGCTGTTTCCTTACTCTAGGTTGTTCTGGAGGTAATAAAGAACACCCAGTTCATTTAAAGTTTTGGCACAGTCTGCAGAGTCTTTTCCTAGGGTCAGCTCTTCCAGCTGCAGGGCTCTGCGCCTCAACAAACTGAAGCCATACTGAAAGGAGGAGTAGATAAAAGACATCCAATATCTCTTATTAAAGGAGTATGACTAAGTGTGTAGGAATCTGAGAACGACACTCACCATATGACCTTTCTGTCGAGCAGTTTTCTGACGGATCTTCACAGACCTCTTCCTGAGTTTCTCTGCTTGTTCATACCTGAACAAAAGCACCAGATGTTAGCTCTTAAATGTGTTTCTTTAATTGAATCCTGACTTGTCAGAGTGTGATTTAGCCCTCTGAATTTTTTTAATAATCACAACAGCTGGTGTTTGTCTTTAATGAAAATATAGCCTGACTGAAACACCTGCAACTATTAACGGCAATTTCATAACATTAGCCCCAAGATAGTCCTGTTTACTTGTTTTGCTTCTGATAGAGCATGGCGAGTGACTCCAGTTCTCGAGCCACACTGGCATGCTCGGCGCCGTAGGCATTCTCGCTTATCTCAAGGGCTTGCTTGTACAGCTGCTCAGCATTTCCATACTTCTTCCATTGGACATAAACTCCAGCCAGCTGGTGCAGAGAGCGAGCTACACTGGGATGGTCTGGATCCAAGGCTGTCTCTCTAATCTCAAGAGACCTTTGTAAAGGTGCTACAGCCTAAACAAATAAAAAATAAACAGAATCAGACATATACACAATTACCATGAGCTCATTCTTAGCAGGAAAAAAAAAGACTAGACTTCTTCAGACAATGTAGGCAAAATTTAAGCCTTTTAAGACTAGGCAGGAAAAGATGTGTGGTGAGGAATAAACATAGTGTTTTTAATATTACAACCATTCACCCTACCTGACTAGGGAGGCCCAGATCTTTGAGGAAACGTCCCAAAGTCTCATACAGATTTGCGAGCCTGGTCATGCTGTCTTCACTCTCGCAGCTCTTCTCGTAGCGCTTCAGAGAGTCAAAATACTCGGTGGCCATGGAGCTTTTGTCTTTGCCGACATACTGCCAATAGGCCAAGAGCTCAGAGAAATGACCCCTAAAAAACAAAACACACATCTTTGGCAAAGTAGCTGAAGAAATGCATCAGGCTTTGTGACAACGCCTCGTATGTATGCATGCTTTCAGGCAACACTAACATGTACCTCTTGTAGAGATTTTGAGAGACAAACAAGTTCAAGAGGCTGAGCTGCAGTTTAGGTTTGTCCTCCTCCTGCTGGAGCAGCCAGGGAAGTTCATCTGCGACACGCCACGTCACTCGATCCTGGCTAAAAACACACACACACACACACATTGATATGAGTTGTTCTGACAGAGCCGTGTGATTTGTGTGGATCTCTGCAGGACCTGAGTTGCTGGTTGAAGTAATGAATTAGTTTCTCTCTATAAGTGGTGGAGCTACTTCCTCCAGTCAGAAACTCTAGCCTCACAGCTTCCCAAGCCTGTCAGAAAAACAGAAAGATGAAAAATGCAAAATTACAGCCTAATTCTATTATGCATTTTGTTTTTATTGATGCTGCTGTATCATTTTACCGACTAAGAAGTCTAATTACCTGTAGATGTTGAAACCTGATGAGTCCACAACGGAGTGTTACAATGCAGAGTCTGTTCAAGAGGTACAGCAGAGAGGACAGGACAGGCAACTCTACCTCTGGGAAAAGATCTAGTACCTCTGATTCACTCACTCCATTATGGCTGGCACATACAAGGCCCAGTATCTAAAGGCAGACAAAGAACAATCACCTATTCCTCTGCTACACATTGGAAAAAAACATCAAATAAAGAAAAAATTTCACATTCACATTAAAACCAGAAAGGGTATGTGTTTCTCTGATGCCAAATTAAATTACACACATATTTCAAACTAAAAGCAATAAGGACAGGAAAATCTGTGTTTAAGTCACCTCTCTCATAATGTGGCGCTCTCTGTCCGTGCAGAGAGAGTTCAATGTCATTTTGAGTGCCAGGCGGTAAAGTGACATGGTGTCCTGACACTGCAGACACTGCTCCAGGCTCTTCTCCAGCAACCCACAGGATCTACTGTTAGGAAGCAAATTAAAATAATTTAAAAGGGTCAAACAGGCTGTCCAACTCTGCAGAGGATACGTGCTGGATTTGAAGGTTTTTATTTTTTTCATTCATTTACTTCTTTATTTTTTTTTTTTAATAATGTATTTATAATTGTGAAAGCAGAGGTGGCGAACCTGGTGATCATCCTTGCCAGCAATGTGACATATAATGCATTGCATGTCGATGCACAGCGACAGTGCCTTTCCAGCTTCTTCTCCTGAAACAAAATACACACATTCAGGTATCACAATCTTTAAAAAACAAACAAACATACTGCTGCTAAGGATTTTTAAATGTCTTTGAAGGACCTTGTGAAGGGGTCACAACTGACCTGATCCCTAGTAAGTTTGAGATCCATGCTCTGGCACTCTGCATTGACTATACTCCTGACTTCTCTGGGACTCAGTGGGTCTAAATGGAGTGTGGGCCACAACCTAAACACACAAAGTCGCAGAAAAGCATATGAATAGCCATTTTGACCAATACTGGGATACTGGGAATTCACCGATTGTGTATTACCTCCAAGCCTGAGGACAAGTCTCTACATTGACAGACACCACCACTCTGACATTGACAGGCAGAGGGTCAATTAGCCACTTCATGTGTTTTTCTGCTTGCTAGAGCAAAAGGGGACAAACAGTAGTACAGACAAAAATATACAGCAGAGAGTAAACCCAGCTGAGTTGAATTTTGAATTTTATATAGTTGTAGAGGCTGTTAACCTGTATTTGGTCAATGGAGTCAATGATGATGATAATGTTTCCTTGATGGCGCGCTGACAGTCTTTCAAGCCAGCGGGGAAACTCTTCTAAGATCTTACTGGGCTCCATGGATAAGCCGGAAATGGACCAGAAGTGCTGCAGCAGCTGTTTGAAAACAGACAGAAATAAAAACTGTTTCTTTCAGTAGTTTAATAATGCAGAGTCATCAGTGTAAAAAAGCATTAACAAGAAGCAATCAGAGATATCCCTTACTTTAACTGTGAGGCGTTTGATAATGAGAACTGGCTCTGAGCTTGTTGAAAGTGGGCGACCAACAAAATGGTACAGAAACAAGGTGTTGGGGGATTGTTTCTGCTGGAGCTCGATCCTGAAGAGAATTCAAGACTAATTAGCAAAGCAGGCAAAGCATGCAAAAGGTCCAGAATATTCCAGATCATTAAAAAGAACATACTTGTCCATTTAATATATAATATAAAACAAGATTCTTTTTCCCAAGGGTGCAAGAGTGTTGGCCTGAAGTGATTGGAGAGTTCAATTCAATTCAGTTTTATTTATATTTCGCCAAATCACAACAACAGTTTCTTCAAGGCGCTTTATATTGTAAGGTAAAGACCCTACAACAATACAAAGAAAACAGAGAAGGTTGAACGGTTATAATTACTTTGTAACATTTCTAAATGTACTGCTTAAAAGTTTGGAAACCTATTAAAGACTTACAACAGTTTTATTTAAGAGGAATTCATGACGGATACGTTATAATTAACTGAAGAAATTAGTTCTTACCATTTGGAGAGTAAAAGAGATTTTCCTGAGCCTGGACCCCCAGATACCAGGAGAGGTGGTGTTGGAGGGGGAGCAGCTATCATGTCATTCAAACGATCTATATACTGAGGTCATTGATGCATCACAGCATTAGTAATATCAATGAAAAGTAGGATTTGAAGACAAAATCATAAGATTGAAGGGATCAGTAAGAACTGAAGTACCTTCTGGAAGCTTAATTGTGAGGTGGTGCCGCTACAAGCCTGCTGATAGGCCTCGATCTGCTCCTGCTCATCATGTAGGTCCCACAGCACATCTCCCGAGTCTTCTTCGCACCCCTCGTCCATCCCAGAGTCCTTAGACTCAACATCTGCTACTTCAAGACCCAGCAACTCCTGGATGAAGCAGGAAAGAAAAAAAAATCAGACAAAAAAAGGTTTCAGTTTTAATTGTTATACCATAGACTTTAAGCTTTGTGAATTGATAAAAAAATAAGGATGTTAAAAGACAGTCTGTACCTGCTTGATGATTTTCTCTAGCTGAGCATAAATCAGGCTGGCCCCCTCCTCTGCAGAGCCACTATGATCCACTACCTAGTAATGTTCAAAACAGGTTTGGGACAGACACAGTATTAGATTGCATTTAAAGACAATAAACAGAAAAATATCAGCTTCTTCTCCACAGTTATTATTTTATTTATACTGATGCATTGCATGAAATGGGTTGAAACTAAAAAAAAAAAATTTCTAAAATTATTAACCATATAAGTACCTTGATTTTAGCAGCCTTGTCTGCAGCATTGACCCGTTCGAGCAGTTGCCTGATGGGTCCATTTAAATTGTGATCTTGTTCGGTCCGAAGATACAGCACCAATGGACGGCCATCTGGATTCTTAACAAAAGCCTCTTCACAATCCTCCACCACAGAGCTACGGCAATGTATTATGCATGAATATTAAACACAAACCTTCGTTAATCTTTCGAGAAAAAAAAAAATTTGTGTGCAATCTTTATTATAAGGTTATCAATTTCCTAAACTCACCATACCTAGGGACAGTAGATTTGAGAAGAAGAACACACAGAGAACTCCTTTCAATCTCCTGCTTGCGCTCTACAGCGTATGAAGCCGCATTCTCCTCTGGGAAGAAGACATTAAGGTAGAAATGGCCTAGACTCTCACATATTCGCCGCAATACAGAGGTGTGTTTCTGCAATTAAAACATTAAGCACAGTTTTCCCAGACCTGATTAATTATAAGGTAGAAGGTTTTAATAAGGTTAAAGGTATTTTTCACAAAAACTGCCATTTTAAACCCACAATCCCACACACAGATTTTCTCAAAGATAAAATCAAGTTTTGTTTTTTCTTTTAATTTGATTAAATTAAAATTCTATGAGTGGATCTGACTCAATGAAATACAAAATGTCCAAAATTAAAAAGAAAAAAAAATCCAAATAATGATTTTACTGGCATATTTATCGAGTCATTCATTTTTATCTTAGCTTAGTTCAGCCTTTCATAATATAACGCTACAATCCTATCACTGTGTTACTTTAAGCCATGTCCAAGAAACAGCCACGTAAAAGTGGGCAGCGTTATAGTGGTACAACAACATCACATGAAAACAGAATATTTACAGTTTTTACAGTGCTCATCTTACCGACCTTTATAAAAATATCCAGCTCAGCTTTGGTCTCCTGGGTGAAGATCAAGTAGCAGCGGACTGTGTTGCTCCACAAGGCCTGGGGAACGTGAGGGGACACTTGCAACAGACTCGCCACAGCAGCATCCCAATCATCTGACAAAGACAGACACATATGGTAAAATATACAAGTCATGCCCATGAAGAGATAAGTGAATATGTGCTTCAAAAATACCTGCTTGCAAACAGAATGATGTTAATAAAAAAATCATAATAACTAGGTCATCTAGAGGTCAGTTTCTCAGAAACACTCTCTTCCCTCTCAAAGTTTCCTTACCTCTGCTCACATTAGCAAAGGGCCCTTCCACATCTATTAAACTGTGTGCAAACTCTGGTCCTCTGAATGTTTGTTGCAATTGCATCATGCTGCCCATAGAGGGCTCACTTCCCAGCACACCACCAGTCCAGTACTCGCACTGTGTTCCTGCAGCTGAAGACATTTAATAAATCACTGTGGTGTTTTATCATCATATTTGCTGGACAGGAAAACTTATGCAGAACCTATTGATGGCTTAATAACAAAAAGTCCCCAATAGTGTGAATTTTTGTCTTACCAGTGACAGTGGTTTGGTTGTCATCGGAATCTGAGTCATTTGGGTCATAAACCTGGATTCCCTGAGCCTGTAACTGTTGAAGTTTGGCTTCCAAGTCCCTTTTAGCCCGCAGGAGATCCTGTATCTCCTTTTCTTTTGTCTCCCGGAAAATCTGGTGGTGATTTTGCCAAAAGGTTAAAGCTGCAAATGTGAATACTAGAAAGAATGCAATGCCACAATCGTTCTCAAACTGTGGGGCACAGAGCTGTGTCAGGGCTTGGACAACCAGAGCCAAAATTTTGGGTCAACTAAGATGAATGGATGTTATTGTACTTTTATCATACTTTGACTTTGACTTCAAATTTGATCATTTTATGCTTGTTTATTGTTGATGATTGTAAAAGAAAGACATGTGAGGTATTAGGGGGAACTTTCACCCTCTTGTGAAATGAGGCGTGATGCGGTGTACTAGTGCTGTGGGATACTGCAAATTTTAGTACAGATCCGATACCAAATAAACGCAGGGTCAGTATTTCTGATACTTTTAACCTATAAAGCCAGATTGTGTAGCGGAGAGCAATGTGTCAATAAATGTGTCAATAAATTTACAAATTCTATACAAACACATTTTAATGACCACTAAGATTTAGACATTTTCCATAGTGGGCACTGTTTGAGGATGTTTGATCACTAGTATCAATCTGATAACAATACCAACTTTGGTATTAATCTGCCTACGTCTATGATGTACCTTAAACTGACGTTTTACTTTGTCCCTGTCATGTTCAAATGTGGCAGCCCTCTCCATAGCTTGATATTTTGCCTCAAGAGCACTCTCTTTCTCTCTGAGGATCTTCTGGTAGGTCTTCTGCAGAGCCTGTAGTGACATTGAAAATAGCAGCATCCCACCATCACATTAAATCATCCAAAGCCCACAACTTTTTCAGTGAAGTTAGAATAAGCCTTGTGCATTTTGTTCATTATCACCTGCAGCTCTGCTCTCAGCCTCTTGTTCTCCTCATCCAGCTTTGCTTCCTTCTTTTGCATGGATGAGATCTCGTTGTTCTTGCTGACACGGAAGATTTCGTACTCTTTACGGAGTCTTTCATACTCTGCAGCATACTCTAGATCCACAGATGCTGTGGATTTGAAACTGGCCCCAATCACACGAGGTCCTCGGCGGAAAGAGCTGCGCAGTAATCGGGCTTTGGGCTTCACCTCGACGGGTATCTCACAGGCTTCCCCGCCTTCACCCCCATACCCGTCCTCGATAACCTCCCCTGGGCTCACCATAGAGGATGCGGTGCCCATGGTGGCCAAATAAGTTGGAGAAAAAGAACTGCTCAACTTTTTTCGATGCTCATAGCTGCTCCTGTGTAATAAAAGACGGGGCGGGATGGAGTGTCAATTAAGGAAATCTTTTTTTGATGGTTTGTCACTGGCATTTCTGATCTTTAAGTTGTTTTTTTCCAGGCCGTCTCGTAAAACAACAACAAGCAAAAGGCTAAGCTCTTTCCACAAAAGCAACAGGTAGCATTAGAATTATTTGTATTTATTTATTCATGTATTTATTATTAAGAACTGAAAAAATGACAAAGCAACGCGTTTGCAGTTACTATCGAAATGGGTTTAAGCATACCCGACTAATAGCAACAAATCCAGATGAACTTAGTTAGCTTCGTTAACATTAAGTTTTGGAGCGGTTCAACACCCTAACGGCGTCATTTATTAATGTAAAAACTAAAGCAACGGCACAGTAAAGTGTTTTAGCTGAGAAGAAAACTGCCTACACGCCCAAGTTTGGCAAATGAAGGTTAAACAAATAGCTACACTCACGGTCCGCTCCCCTCACAGCTTCTTCCTGGCTGCCTTGGTAACAAGGAGAAAATACGGGTACCCGCACAAGTCAAAAACAACAGAAGTTTATTCCCCTCAAAGGTATGGGAATTACCCCATCTCTCGGTAATCAAAGAATTGCGTTTCATGATGTAATAAATTCTGCCCCAACACGTAGTGCTTAAAACATTGTTATTTTTATCATCATCGTCATCTTCGTCATCTTCTTTGAGCTGCTCCCTTTAGGAGTCGCCACAGTGGATCATCTGCCTCCAGCTCACCCTATAGTTTGCATCCTCCTCTCTCACACTAACCTTCTACAGGTCCTGCTTCTCCACGTCCACGAATCTTCTTTGTGGTCTTCCTCTTTTCCTCTTGCCTGGCACTCCCATATTCACCCCGTACCCAGGAAATACATCATCTATGCCTCCTCTGCGCATTTCACTTTGACTGACCAGGTCAAAGTAGGTCTCACTACCATCTTGTAAACCTTTCTGAAACAAATTACAACATTTTACTTCATGTAATAGGTTTACTTTATAGTCTACATCATCAGGTCTGCTCTTTTAAAAACTGTGTTAAAACTACTCTATCAGTTGGTTCAATGTTCTACTTGTGTCAAATATCAAATAAGGTATTTATATTGTTTATTTTACTATGACGTAATCTACAACCACAAAACCAACTGTTCTGTGTGTTTGTCACCATCAAGTGGTCGATTTGATCTGCTGCAAACTTCTTTAATCTTAGACAAATACTCTGAAGAAAGTTACGAGCAAACTATTTAATATTCAGATGATTAATTTTATTTTCAAAATAAGCGATAATTAGGTGCAGCTTCTAAATGAGCTACACTTTTTGTAAAGTGGACAAAACCCCCAACAACATACAGAGAACCTTCAACTTCCTGACACAAAGAAACCAAACCTGTAAAATAGCGTTTCACCTGGGAGGCCTGAGCAGTTGTGCTGCATATTTTACACTACTGAGGCCATTGTAAACACACCATTTAGATTTCTGAAAATGTGCACATTCTTCTTGTTGTTTTGATCCCAACAACATCACAAAAGCTAAAACAGTGGCATGCTTATCACGTTGTTGCATCATCTATTTTTAGCAACATTTTGTAGGTGTTAAGGCACTGAAAGCACCACACTGTTTATATCCTTAACCCTCTGTCTCATTTTATAATGTACCACGTGGCTCCACTAGGTAAGGCATTTAGACTGCAGGAAGGAAACTTTAGCAGTCCACAGTTCTACTGCTGAATAATGCAGTTGCCTAATAACGCTTCTGCATCTGATGTGGATTTAACCTCTTGGCATTCTTACCAGAACCCCCCCCCCCACCCCACACACGCACACACACACACTATTTCTTAACAATGAAATGTGATTATTAAAGTAGGGTTTTTTTGTCATGAAAATCAGGATTCTTTATTCAAACTTTGAACTCTGGAACCAAAATAAACTGCAAGAGGCAACAATTGTTTTTACTTCCGCTGAAGTTTAGGACTCTTATTCGGAAAATGAGGTCACAGACTTTCAGTTACCTTTTGTGAGACAAATAAAGTATCGTAAAGCAGAAGCTTAGATGTTTCACTCCTTTGGGGATAAGATTTCTGAGTAATTCAGAGAATAAAAATTAAAAATAGAATAAAATAAAAACAGAATTTCAAAAAATGTAAATGAATTTAAAAAAATGTCTCAGTCTTCAGTGCCAGAAAGCTAACAGGTCCCAAACTGACAAATTATCTTTGACCTATTATAGTTCCCTAAACAAGTACTTGGTAATTCTTACAATTTCAAAGTCGATGAATCAGGGGAAGTGCAGTTTATCTGATTTGCGGTTAGGTGGTATAGGAACCACGCTGATGTTTTTAACATGGTTAGCATTACCTCCATTTTTTTCCCCGTTTGCATTTTTTATATGACATCTTCCCTATTTTTACAGAACAGCTTAAGAAATGTTTTCCTGTATAGACGGTTCAAAAAGAAATACATGACAGGATCCAGTATACCACTGATACAGGTGAGTGCAGATGTTATCTGATTGGCTTTTCTCAGCCCCTCAGTAATATTTCCAAAGCTCTGCTGTTGAATGTAGATTATTCTGCACACATGGTAGGGCACAAATGCGAACAGGAAGTTCATCACAATAAGTATAATCATTTTTATAGCTTTGTCTTTCACCGGTCGTTCTTCATTTTGCTGCACTGTTCTTAGTTTCAGCAGGATCAGTATGTATGAAACCACTATAGTGACGAGGGGAATTGCAAATGCCACAATAGTGGAAATTAAAGCTGTTGGATTTGTCTTTTCTAAGTACAGTTTGTCACAAATGCCAGATGAGTTGGTTTGTTTTCTTCCAGAAAAGAGTGTAGGACTCATGCAAACAATAACCATCACCCACAGTATGCCAACCGCTACATTTGCATACAAAGGCTTCCTGAATGATTGTGACTTTAAAGGTATAACCACAGCCAGGAGCCTGTCCAGGCTGATGAAACTCATCAAGTAGAGGCTGCAGTACATGTTTAGATAGAACAAGAAGCCTAACAGCTGACAGATGATGTGTCCAAAGGGCCAGTGGTTATCAGATAGGTGGTAAATTATGCGCATGGGTAAGACGAGGACATAACATATGTCGGCTACAGAGAGGTTTCTCAGGAAGACTCTTGATGGAGATGTGCTTTTCTGGTGAAAGAAGGCCCACAGAGCCAAGATGTTCCCAGGCACTGCGATGATGAAAATCAGGATGTAAAAAATGGAAAGAGAATAATTCCACAGAGCTCCAGAAGTGCCATAGAAGCTCTCTCCCTCCTCCCCGGAAACATTCATAGTTGTTGCGCAGAGGATCGGCCTGGTCCAGCACAAATTAGACACAAACAGCCTGTTACAACGATTGACAGCCACATGATAGCCCTTCGTTCACTCACATGATGTTTTAGTGACTTTTTAAATGATCATAATGAAACTAAGAATGCAAATAGAAAAATGTGACATAACGTTATAAAATCATATGCAGAATCATGTGTGTATTACACATTAGAAAGAGGAACTACTCTTGCGGAACGTCAGTGTAACAAGCAAGCAGGATTACATTTTCATTAACATCAACAAAAGAATAATTACATTCAAGAGGTACTTTTTTTGGTAGTATAGCATATAAAAATGCTATATACCGGTAGTAGAACTAACATATCACTGTGTATGTGTCTGTGTGTACATACGTAAAAGGTAAAATCAACCAGAACATGAAAAAAGTCAACCAATCATAAACTATAACAATCTAATTAAATGTATACTGATAATGATACTGCCTTTAAAACCCAGTTAGCGACTTTGTAACTTCATTTGCCAAAGACACTTTGCTCTGTTGCAGAAAAATTCATTTGCATGTTCACTTAAACAATAAAGTGTACCAAACATGGCTACATGACTAAGTACAAAATTATTAGAGCTTATATGTTAGTGAATTACCTAAATGTTTGATAGTTTAATCCAAATGTAGGGTAACTCCAAACTGACAATAATCATAAATCATCTCCTTACCTGTAACAGTAATGCAGAGCCGTGTTTTGCCACCAGTCGAATAGCAATGATGTGTGCACAGGATACGGGCGAAGAAGAAGTGAGAAGTCGCGTGTTTTGCATATCTAGTTTTGTATTTACACACAACTACCATCTGTGAATCCGCCCAATAGAAAACCACAAAGAACTTGAAAAAGCCACGGAAGCCTGATGCACTACAAGCATGCAAGTCTTTATTACTACTCCAACACACTTTTGTCTTTATTACATAGTTTCTTTATAGCATGATTTAAAGCTTTACAAAAAAAATGAGAGAAAATCAAATATTTACAAAATCTATCTGTGCAAACGTCGTCTTTTACACCACTCTCCTAAAGTAATCGAAAGGCATGCATACAAATAAACTTTGGTATGTTAACAAAACTACTTTTTTTCTTAGTAGAAGCTTTTATGTACACGTGGTAGAACAGGTTTATCACTTTGACTTAAGTACATTTAAACAACAATACATGTTAACTTAACAAACCGAAACCAGCAGTGCAAACACTGAGGTCAACACTTCGGCCATCCACACAGATTGCATGTAAATTCCCCTAAAAGGTCATGACTGAGTTAGGCTTGAAGTGAGTCATTATACAACAACTTTGGCAAATAGGCACAATAAAATGAAAACTTTTATTATTTAGTATACCTGTTGTAAATCTGTAAAATAAACCGGCAGTTCAAATGGGTGGAAACATGAGAAAATACTCTTAAAAAACTAAAGTTACTAATGAGTTTAAAATGTCTGTATACATCGTGTATACATTCAGAAAAAGGCATTTACAAGGGCAGCGTCGAATGTCCGGCAACATAGGAAATATAGAAGATTAAATATACTACGGTTATTCAATCTCTTGTTTCAAAAAAATATAACACAATTTTTTTTTACATGATATTTTGTGATTGTACATCAACTCTCTATTCCCTACTCATAGCTACAGCAAGAAAATACATTTTTGAACACCATGAAAGCCTTCCACTTCAGCTACAAAGTGGCAACACTAAATCGTTTATAGTTACATTGCAAAATATTCTGTCATCTGGAACACCTTCAAGAGAGAATCGATATCCAAGTAAGCATGATCCAAAATGTGAAAATGAAGATAAAAGTAGCAGTGTGTGAATGCCAGTGTCAAAGGAAAAACATGATTTGAGTCCATCACTTAATACTTTTACAAAAAAAAAAAAAACTTTAATAAAAAGAAAATGAACAACAATCCAAAACCAATATAAAATATGATCAGGTCTACCTGCTATGCTGTAAAAGCCAGAGGGGTGATAATGGGGCTAAGTAGTGTCCTTAGCTGCTGTGGCTGTTGGGATGGAGGATTTGCCGCTGCTGCCGTTGTGGGACCTGTAGCTGGTGAAGCTGGGGGTGTGTATGGTGCGGATGCTCTTTCCACCTGGGCCCAAAGGTGTGGGCGACAGAGGGGAGGGGGAAGAGGATGAGGAGGAGGAGGAGGAGGAGAATGAAGAGGAGGAGGAGTGGACTCGACCATTCTGCGAGGAAAACGAGAGAGCTTTACCTGTGTGCTGTGAGGGTGTGGGAAGTTTGAGGGATCCGTTAGACAGGGAGGGGATATGGGTGGAAGGCAGGGAGCTGGAACGAGGTGGGTGAGAGGACAGAATGGAGGACTTTGTCACAAAGGAGGAAGAGGAAGAAGGGTTAATGGGGTTAGTAGCATCTGAATTCTGTGTGGACTGGGAGCTGCCTTTAGTAGAGCTAGGATAAAAAGCAGGGATTTTAGAGATGGGTATAGTAGGGGAAGTCGTTTTATGATCCCCTCCCACTCTTTTAGCACTTCCGTTAGCCTGTAAACAGAGATGCCAAAACAGATACTTGTTGTCAAAAAAAGAAAACTGGTAAAATAATACAATTAAAAAAGGCAAGACAATGTTAAACAAAACTATAAGTTATTTACATGGACAGACACTATGACTACACAAGCATTAATATAACTAAGACAGAACTAAAAGACACCAAAAAACAAAACAAAACAAAAAAACCCAATAAAAATACCCAGATACAAAAGCTGTCTTTTTTTTTTTACTGGGTTACACAAAAGGTGAGAAACTGAACTGACAGACATGTTACCAAGAAACAGAACCAGGCAAAGGTTAGACAGTGCAATGGCAGACAGGATGGGTCTCTCTACAGAGTGGCTGTTTGTTAGAGGGATTGTTAGGCCTTGGGAAGAGCTGTTGGAGACATTTCAGAGAATAGATACGCGTAAGAGGTCCGGAGAGAATTAGGTAATAGGGTTAGGTGTTTGAAGAGTGATAGCAGATAGGGGAAAATGTGGGCCAGTGTTCCAGTGAAAGTGACGATGCAAGGTGGGTGGGTTATGCCGAAGTCTTGACGGTAAGAGAATGTATCACCTTGGGGTTAAGTAAGCTGTGCAGTGATGTTGGGTTTGAGCAGAGGTGCATTGTGAGAAGGGAGGAGCATAGCCAAAAAATGTTTTTAAAAAGTCAGATAAGTTTGTATCAAACATAGCCATAAGCATCTTAGGGCTTGGCAACACTGTTTAGGAACTCAGCTGTGATGGGAATTGGAGATGTGATGACAACTCAGATGATGACAGGATAGGATTCCGTTTGTCTCCGCCTTTTTTCCTTCTTTTTTTTTTTAGCCACCAACACAGTGAAAACCATGAGCAGTGTGGACATGCAGAAGCATACAGTACAGTGATGTTATGGGGATAACAGTCAAGAGTCAAACATGCCTTCGTGTCAGAGCAGACTCGAGAGAAACGTGAACAGATCCACAGTCGCCACTATCGTGACTTTATTTTTTTCCACAACACTTGAAACCTCACAGCTTTGGAAGTCTTCCCACCCCCACCCTCCCTCATATGCCACATGCTTTCGATTCCCTATATTTGTTCCCTGTAGTCTCTGTTAAGACCCTACAGTAAAACTACCTGTCGGAACTGCCTCTGAGCGTCCTGCAGTTTTTGCTGTTTTCCTGCTTTGTCAGTTGTACCCGGTGACTGCCTGGACTTCGCAGACAAAGGGACGGGCATCCGACTAGTAGGGGAAGCGACACTGGTATTCTGCAGGGGATCCAAATGAAAAACAAAACAGAAAATAAAAAAAAAGATAGAAAAAACACACCAAATAGGAAGTATGAAAAGTCGAGGCACTAACAGGTTTAAAACCCCCCAAAAAAATCCCCATTCATTCAATACGTCAACAATCAACGCCAGTGAAAGATCATGCACCCAGTGGGACCACAAAGCCATTATACACAAGGCATGCAGTCAAGAACAAGGATAATTAGAGCTTGATCATCATGACAGTGTCTCTGATGATGAGTGTGCCACTTGCTGAAAACCTCTTGAGTTTTAGCAATAAACTGAAGAAGAAAGATGGTAGCCAGGAACCAAACAAAATGCCACACCCAATCATGTCACCATGATTTTGTACTGAAGAGGGGAGTCATTTCCATTTCCAAGCACCTGTGGGGGGAGGGGATTAATGATTTTGTAATTTCAGTGGTTAAGGTGGGAGTGGAGGTAAGTTAGAAAACTGAAAGAGAAGAAACCCAAAGCCTCCGGGAACAACAAGAGCTAAAGAGAGACCTGTTGTACGGTGCTGGGGACACTGGGGACAGTGTTGGTGTTGGTGGTGGTAGAAGGGTTGATTACAGGGCGTGGAAGGAGCTGAGGTTTAGGCTTCTTCTGCAGTGAATTTTTGCTAGGTACCTTAGGGCCAGACCCTTTGGAGGTAGGCAGAGAGAACGACCTCTTCAGCCCTACTCCGACTGAGCTTTTCCCATTCCCTGTATTTGCTTCCTCGGTGTTAACCAACTCATCAGGGGAGCGTGGTCCCATCTCACTAATCGTGGTCTCTAGCTGCTTGATGGTCTGCTCCAGGCTGTCTAGCGTCTTGTAGGTGTTCTTCCGAATCTCATCCGTCCTGCCGAGAGCTTCGGAGTTCTGCTTTTTCAGCGGGGCAGTGTCTGTTCCCCTGGGAGTATCTGCAAAGGATTTTGAGCGCGTAATCTCATATCTCTTCGCTTCTTTGTGCTGCCTGATTGTACCATCGGATTCTTCTTCATCTTCATACACAACCACCTGTAGCGTCTTCTTGCCTGACTTGGTGCCTGTGCGAATGGCCTGAGTCAGTGCTGCCAGCTGTTTCTTAGGGAACTTGAACTTGAATTTCTTCTTCCCATCCTTGGAGTCTCCATTTGAATCTAAGTTTACCCCGTTGTCTGTTAGTTCAGATATCGAAGAAGAGGATGAAGATGATAGGCTGGCATGATCTGTAGCTCCCTGTGAGCTGCTGATTTTTTTGCCACCAACCATCTCAGCCCCTTCTGCGATGACCGGCAGCCCACTACTTCTCTCTGTGTCGGATTCCTCACTCTCCTCCTCAATGCGCTCTTCTGCAAGCATCCTCTCCAGTTCCTCCTCGCATTCAAAGATGGTAGAAAGGCGCTTGTAAGCTGAACGGATATCCATCGGCTCATCAAAGATGATGATGACAGGCTTCTTGTTGAAGCCGTTATCCTGCGGCACTGAAGGATCAGCTGTGGTGTTTCCTCGATTCGCTGCATTGCCTACAGTAACAGTCTGCACACTTCCTTTTTTGGCATTGACCAGTTCTTGGTACTCTCCACAAGACAGTGGCTGAACCTTGGTGTTGGTGATCATAAACGCAATGTTGTCTGGGGGGGGAGGTGCCTCTTCTCCAGGCAAGTCAGGACTGAGACTAGCACCCCCATCAAGATCATCAATAGTGTTTTTAGGTGGACTGCTGTTCTCGTCAGAAGTCTTTTTGGATGGAGCACCATACCGTTTAGGTGCTGCTTTAACAGCACCTGTTTTTGTGGTCGCCACTGGGTCAGTTACTATATTCTTATTAGACGAAACAGGCTCCTGGACGATCTTACTTTTCTTTTCTGTATGAACTTTAAGGATTTTTCCCTTCTGCATTTCTGCACTGGTCTTCATGGATTCAGAGCGTTTAACATGCTTCTTTGGCAGTTTAAACGCATTAAGTCCCACAGGTTTAGGTGATATAGGTGGGGGTGATTTGGGTGTTGGAGACAGTGGTGGCCGCTGCTGTTGTTGCTGCTGCTGGCTTGGAGAAATGTCATTAACATTGACATTTGACACCTGTGTCGGAGACTGTGGGGGCTCTCTGTGATGGTCGTTGGTGTCTTCCAGTCGCGATGGGGGTGGATGATCTTTGGGAATCTGGCCCGTCACATAATATATGACCTGTGATTGTGAAATTTAAAAATGTGTCAATGTTTCATAGCTTTCTAATGCTAGAGTATAAGTTAAACATATGTGATTATAGTATATGTAGTTAAAAGTCATACATACCCCTTGGCTCTGTCGAACAGTTGTATTCCCATTTTCGTCTGTGTCTGGATCTTTATCCTCTCGACTGGGCTCTGAGCTCTGCTAGGACAGTGTGTGGGGGAATAATATTACAGTGTAACTGGCGTGCCAGGCTGTGCTGGATTAACTGTGAAATCACATTTGGTTGCAGAACGATCTGCGGCGTCAAAACTACAAGATTGGTCAATTACCTTTAACAACTGCTTTTTTATACTGTTACAGTATTAAATCCTACATAAAAATGCACATAGTACAGAGTTTTGAAAAGCCAAAATAAAATATAATTCATGTTGATGGATGTATAAATATATAAATCACATAATATAAATATAAAACTGAATTAAATATTTTTTCTGTTTTTTATTTCACATATCGAGTTTTACATCATTATACTATATTTAAAAGCCAGCTGTAGACTCAGCATCTAAAAAGTGGAAAATGTGGAAGTGCCTTAAACCTGCATTCTTTCTAATGACCAACAGGGGGAGACTGCTAAATTGTGACTGTTCAATAAAAGTCTGTGACATATTTATCTTATTTTTTAGTTAATTTATGACCTCATTAAACACATTAATTATGAGCTTAGTCTCATTTGGACGACATCACAGAGCCTATGTACATCTTTAAATACAGTTTATGTTCCTAACTTGTTTCTCTTTTTTTCAGTGAAATAATTAAAATTTTTAAAATTTCAGCAAAACAGTAAACTTTAATGTAATGTACTATTTACTTGATTGTAAGCTTAACCAAATAGCATACCTCCTATTTGTTTCTCTCAGAGAACAGATACTTCCAGTTCATCTTTTCAAAACAAGTAAAAGTTGATGCACTTCACACACCTAGTCCTATTTGCTTTATCGTTTCGACTAAAAAAGTAATACTCAACATGTATCAAATGATTGGTTAGGGAGGTGTAAAGCTGGGAAAAGCGAACTGAGGTGAAGTTGTGCAAAGAGAAACGGAAAAGTCATTCCTCAGAAAAGTATAGGAGAGGAGAAGGAGCATGCAAAGTGGTCAGGCTGACCTCTAGTGAACCAAGTCTGCAAAAATAGATTGTGTCTACAGTGCATTTTACTGATGTTCTTTCAATTGTCAAAAATCTAGGGCATATCAAGCAATTGTCAAATGTCATTAAAGAAAGACACGAGACGATTTAATAGCCTGTAAGGTACAGTGCTGAGGTTTTTATTGATTTGGATGAAAAGACAAGCGAGAGTTCTGAAACACATCATAGTCTAGACCAGGCATACAGAAGACACAGCATCTTTTCAGAAGCTCAATTTTATGCAGACTTAATCCTGAAAAAAAAAATTAAAGCTCGGATATCCAGCAGGATCAAAAGAGGGAGGAAAACTCAGGCAGCAAGGAAAGGAAGCTTTGTGGAGGCAGCTGCTACAGGTTTCTCTCGAGCAAAAGCAAGAGCAGAGGGGTGTTAAGACACAGCCATTGATTGTTTCATACAGTTGGCAAAGGCAGGCAGTTAGCTGGGCAGCTGCACCGGGACATATATTTTACCTTTTTCTCTTTGAGGGGTAATAAAGCCCCCGGTCTTAGCTCTCTGATTTGTGGTTCAATTCGAGCGGTGGGCTCTACCAAATTTTTCACCCCTACATCCTTAACTGTGCACTTCTGGAAAACCTGAAGAGTGGAGAAAGGTGAGGGGAACAACGGGACAAGGGTTTTGAAGAGCATCTTCACAACTGCACAGTTGTAAAACGCCACAAGTGCAGTAAAGTTCAATGAAAGTTATTTCTTTGGCAGCTGTCAGCACCCATCCTTTGCCACTTCCAAGGAAGTCACCCACCACAGGAAAAAATGATAAGCAACCCACTCCCACAACGCAGAAATCAATCAAATCCAGCATCCTAATTTCCATATGTCGGTTAAATTGATTGTATTTGCGCATGTTTGAAAGGAGCGTGTGAGAGTGCGTGTTGTATATGGATCTAACCTGGAGCTCTGCCATGATCTTGTCCCCTTCATCTTCCTCTTCTCTCGTAACCAGGGGAGGAGTGGCTGGCTTTGGCTTGGTCTCCGGTGCAACCTTGGTGGGCTTGGGTTGGGGAGAGGGAGGTGGGGCCTCCTCTTCGTCCTCCTGTGAGAAATAATGTGAGGGAAATTATTCTTGTATTTTTAACAAGCAGCAAAGTTTGTGGAAATGAAAATGGATACTGCATTCATGTTGGATGAGCGTAAAGACAGAGTTAAACAGTATCTCTCCTGAAAATGGCAACCTTTACACTTTGGAGAAAGCCTAAATAGCTCTTTCCCCTTTTCTTCCAGTTTTAATGCAGTGGCTTAACTAAATCCCACTTGGCTTTACGCTTAGCGCACAGACACAAGAATGGTTTTCTTTACTCTCTCCAACCTTTTAAAGCACCAACCTGAGTCGAGACAGACTCCTTCCTGTTGGTGTAGACGACCTCACCAGAGCGTGTAGTGGTCATGCCTGAGCTGGAGCTGGGGTAGGTTTTCCTTGGCGGAGGCGGTGGTGGGGACTTGTTTGGCTTTTCAGACCCCTGTTTTGTCAAACTTTCAGTGGCTGCTGGCTTGATGGCAGTTTTGGAGAGTTTCTCTAGTGCTGGCTTGGCAGATTTCTCCACCAGAGGCTTAGGGAGTTTCTCGGACCCCTTCTTTGCTGGTTTGTCTGATTGAGGGCCTGACTGGGGCTCTTCTGTCATACAGGGCAATAGGAAACAACATTAAGGTGTGTAGATAAAGCAAAAAAAAAGTTGTTTAAGTTACATTTGTGTGTGATTTCTACCTGATGGTAGCTCAACAGGGTTGTGAATGTCTTCTTCTACAATACCAGCAGCAGGCAGTGCTGTGTTCTCTTCCACCTCTAGACTTGGAATTCCCTTCATCATGTTTGCCTGAGCCTCTTGTAGGATCTTCTCAAACTCTTTTCCATCATAATGACCCATATTCTGCCTCCTCTCTTCCCACTCTTTCTCTGCCGCCTGGACAGAGCAGACAAAACAAACATACCAAAGAGTTTACGGTTGTCAGAAGTGCAAACTAAATGACGGACTATTATTTCTAAACAAAAACAATACATTAAATACATTAGAGATTTTCAGGACACTCATAAAATAAACTGAGTATTAGCACGGCTAATTTCAGCATATACATGTAAATGAAAATTACAAGGTGGGTAAACATACCTTTATGGAAACAGCTCTGCTTTTGTTCTTTTCCTTACTGCTCTGAAGCTCTTCTATCACAAGATCCTGGCTGGCTGTTCCATTACTGTTCCCATGAGTCTTTTTGTAGCGGGTGGGACTCGGTGGATCTGTGTCAACCGCTTTGGGAGCCTCACGGTCTTGACTCTTGCTAAGGTTGGGACTGGAGATATGAGTGGGGCTAGGTGTGGCTGGGGGACTAGGTTGAGATGTCAAAGCCGCAGATTGCTGGGACTGCTGAATGTGGACCGGGGAGCTCTGGACATGATGGATGACCACCGGGGATGAAGGCATCACCTCGGATTTGATGGTGGAGCTCTGAGGCTCTAGCGGGGCTGAGGTTGAGTCAGGTTGGCCTGGTGCTGGAGAAACATCTGCAGGGGTGTCTACTGCTACTGCGGGGCTGTTGTCCACTGTGGCATTACTGGAAAGCTCAGGCCCTTTCTGAGAAAACTCAGTAGCACACCTGCAGAGGGAAGGGAAACAATAAGAAATACACATCATACAGAAACACTGGCGAAAGAAATGTTTGCGCAACAACGCTCAGAAATTTGTATTCGCAAGTTATGGTCTTTTAAAACTGTTATTAGGACTATACTACATCAAATCTTGCTGTAAAGTAGACAAATAATACTACATATTTAATGACATGAGGGATAAACCATCACAAAATCTATAATGCAACAGGTGGGTTTGGCAACAGGGCATATTTTTGGTTAAAAAAAAAAAACAGAGGGAGAGCAAGAGAAAAGTCAAGAGCCAGTTTGGCATCTGTATTAAAATGGAAATTAGGTGCTGCATTGCCCACCAAATTAATTCACTTATCGGTTGAGTGAAGGTGATGGAAGTAAATCTGGACGCCAAAGCCTTCTGTCCGCACAGAATGACCTCTTTGATGGGATGAAGGCTGGCTTGCCACTATAATCAAACGGTACAATCTCCCACATCATAGACCCCATCGAGGAGCCCCGCAAAGTGCTTTTTGTTTTCATCTTCAATTCCCCCTCTCGCACTCAGCTCCCATACTCCAACACATCTTCTCATTTTTCCCTGCTTTATCTTTTCATTCTCCATTTCCCCCCTACCTTCTCAGGCTGCTGAGTGTGTCGGTCAAGCTCTTCACCCTTTTCAGCATACTGTCCAATTTGTGGGGCTCTTCTTTCAAAAACTTGACAGCTTCTACTTCCACCCTGAGCACAGCCCGCATTCTGGCTTGAAGGGCTGGGAACTCTCCTGATGAAATTTAAACAGAGAGGAAAAAAATTGTAAAATACTCCTATTTTAGAATATTTCTGCTCATAATCCTTTTCTCTTTAATTGAGAAATGTTAATTACAATGTGATTTTTTGTGAAAAATTGCTTGTATTTGGCATGGATTTTTAGTGCGCAAAGCTGAATGATAATGCAAGTATACTGGAGTAAGGAACATTAATGTGATGGGAAGGCAGTCACCATACCTTTAAGCCCTGCCAGAGATTCTCCCACCTTCCTCAGGGTTACGGCTCCCTCTTCCACATCTTTTAGGGTCACTGCTCTGTGTGTTGTGGCTGAGTCATTCTGCAGAGAACCTACATACTGTTCCAGCTCGCTGCAGAAAAAAAAGGGAAAGTAATTTAGAGTTGAGTGACTTTAAAAAAAAAACTGCCTGACAAATTCACTCACTGGCCACTTTGATAGGTACACCTGTTCGTATCTGCAAGTATCTAATCAGCCAATCGCGTTGCAGCATGTAGACATGGTCAAGATGACCTGCTGCAGTTCAAATTGAGCACCAGGGCGGGGAAAAAAGGTAATATAAATGAATCTGAATGTGGCGTGGTTGTTAGTACCAAACGGGCTGGGTTGAATATTTCAGAAACTGTTGATCTACTGAGATTTTCCCACACAGCTTTCTCTACGGGTTACAGAAAATAGTCTGAAAATGAGAAAATATCCAGTAAGTGGCAGTTATCTGGGCGAAAATGCCTGAAGATGCCAGAAGTCAAAGGAGAATGGCCAATCTGCTTTGAACTGATAGGAAGGCAACAATAACTCAAATAACCACTCACTGCGACCAAGATATACACAACAGTATCTCTGGAAGCCTCCTGTCAGCTAAGAACAGCAGAATTGTGCTACAATTGGCACAGCCTCACCAAAATTAAGAGAATAGAAGACTAAAACAAAAAAACAAAACAAAAAAAACAATCCCTGGTCTGATAAGTCTCAGTTTCTGCTTAGACATTCAGATATTAGGGTTAGAACTGGGCATAAACAACATGGATCTATTCTGCTTTGTATCAGTGGTTCACGTGGTTTAATGGCATAGAATAGTATAAGCACCTTACTACAAATTGAGCACTGCTTAAACGCCACAGGCTACCTGACTATTGTTACTGACCATGTCTATCCCTTTATGACCACAGTGTACCCATCATGTGATGATTGCTTCCAGCAGGATAACACACCATGTCACAAAGCTCAAATCATCTCCAGCTGGGTTCTTACACGACAATGAGTTTTCTGTACTCAGTCTCTAGACCTCAATGCATTAGAGCACCTGTGAGATGCGGTGAAATGGGAGATTCTCAGAAACTGTGTGATGCTATCATGCCATTATGGCCCAAAATTGGCATCTAATGAGTGTATACTTGAAAAACAAAACAAAACAAACAAGCCAAAAAACCCTGCATAAACAGGCTCTTATTATGATTGTTTGCACTGTATAAACACCAGGGGGCAGGATACAATCATGTTTCTTAAAGATCATAAGCCAAAACTGGGGAAAGGTAGGAAAAGTCTCTGGGATTGATGCATGAAAAGCAATAGTGCATATGATATGTAAAATTCATATTTTAAGCTGCGAATAAACATCTTAACTGTGCAGTCCTCTTTCATGTCTACACTATATTGCTTAATCTAGACTGGATCTGGTCTTATCCCAAACCCCCAAATATTTACACACTGAATGAGGGCTTATTTGTGAGAAAGCACTTCCTCACATAGAAATCATATCACCCTGCCTGAGAGCCATCCCGGTGCTAGAGAAAGCTGGCTGTTCCAAAGGGAAATGTGCTGTATGATAACATTGTCTGCAGTGTTGGATTGCATGAGAGGGAACTAAAATCACATTTCATTGTGGCCAGGTACCCTTGAGAAACACTCTTTTATAGGAGTCCCCTGAAGGGATTAGGAAAGGCAACAAGGAGACAGTGTGTTAAATGCCCTTCTATGCAAAGGCTTTTTGGTAGTGAGAATGATGGATTTTTCCTTTTTTATGAAGCCTCCAACAGAACAAAAATACTGTTTGTTCAATAATGTATCCCTCTGTTTGCCAGGGTATAGGAGGCAGCCTTTAAAGACCACTTGAGTTGCATTTGCATGAGGAATTTGGCACTTTTCTTACTTCCTTTCATAATTCTTTCTCGTGAACTGAAACGGGCAGTATGGGACACCAAGAATTCCACTTAAGGCGAAAATAGCTTCAAATACTGCAGTTGTTCAGCTTTCATCCACTGAAAATGACCACTGTCAGATTTAATACGTTTTTTTTCTTTTTCTGTGTGACTTCATTAAGGTTTTCCTGTGTTTTTATGGTATGACTTTCCATATTTTAAGGGGTGAGTTTTAAAAAAAGGTTACAAAATATGGTCTGATAGATTGAATTCTCTCAAGAGGGCAGCAGTTTTGACACCACGCACTCCAAATGGTTCTAAAGCCAAGCAGCTCTAATTGCCATGCCTTATTTAAGGGGCCAGGAGCTGTGTTTTGCTGACTCACAAATGGCTGCATACCAAGTGTAACAAAGGGCTTAACACAGCTTCAGTGCCCCGACTTCCTCCTGTTCATTTCCCAGAATCCAAGAACTGCTATGATTGTGTTTATTGGAGCATATGTTCGCCGCTGTCTAGCAAGACAACACTGTTTGACCTTGTCTGTAAACATCCAAATAAAAAGGATTCAATTACTGCTCCCTGTTGGCAAGAGGAGGCGAATGAATTCAAATAAGAGCAGGGCGGTGAGTAATTACTCCACAGTTGAGTCCATTGTTTTAGACCGCTGTCTCTGAGAGGCAGGCGTAGCTTGCCTGCATAAACCTGTGGGCTGTAATTTAGAGGGTGTTGGCTTGTCAAAGCGTTTAGGATTGAATGGCTCAGGTGAGCTGATAACAGCGAAGCCTTTTGGGGGCTTCCTATAAACAAAGGCACAGCAAATGTAGTTGCAGATATGTGCACTACATCAACTGTCAGACTTTTGAAAAACTTTGTTGAATGCAAACAAACGTGTCTATCCATTTTAGACACAATTTAAACAAAACAGCATCTGTTGTGTTGGGTAATGAGCGAGTCCCGAGCAGTCTTACCTGAGCTGTGTGAGGACACGCTCCTCCAGACCCAAGTACTTGTGCCTGTCCTCTTCTACCACAGCTCTCTGTCGCTGAACAGGGTCCTCCATACGCCGCATTGCTTCTGCAAGTTTAATACTGATTTCCTGCTCTGCCCGCTTCAGCTGCACCCGTAATGCCTCCTGATTCTGGAGCTGAAGTGATGTACATAGCAAAGTGAAAGTTATTAGAGGACCTGGACTAGTAAACCGAGATATATGGCTTTTTGGGTATCCCACTTAATCACATGCATATACACAGCTGGAAATGTGGACAAACGCAACAGTTTAATTTAATTAAAATGGAGGCAAAGTCTTGCCTGCAGCTGTCTCATCTGATGCAGTTGCATCCTGAGGTCAGAAACATTCTTCCTGAACTGCAGGAGGTTTACTTTGAGTGGAACTGAGCCCTTGTCTGGTGGGCTTGCACTGTTCTTGGGAGACAAGACCGGAGAACCACCTGGACCAAGAGAAGAAGAAAAAAACCCCACACAGCACAGCTTAAGTTTGTTTTCTGAAAATTACGACCCATATGTACATACTAAAACCTTTGAAATCAAAGCTCATAATAACTCTTATGAACTGTAAAAATTCTAGGAAACATTATTAGGGAGGCTTTAAAGTGTAGAATTTTTTTTCCTTTTTCAAGCACTCACTCTGCTTATTAGCAGGGAGATTGTAAATGCCTGTAAACACACTTTTTCTGAACTAATGTCCCAAATGTTCAGCAAAGATTTCTTCTAATTTTTGTGGCATCATTTCTACTTCATATGTACTACATATATATGTTAACACTCTTATTAGTTGCAGCTGGAAATGGCTGTCAACTAATTATTTCAGTCACTGCTAAAGATGAAGAACAGGCTGAAACCATGGAAACCAAAGTAACTTACATCCATGGTGGAAGTCCCTAAATAGAAAGTAAGAGCAATATTTCAAACTGCACCATGAGATTGAAATGTAATGACCCTATAGAACTACACGTTCAGTCACAACAGATGACACTGGTTTTGTCAAACACAGCATGTAAAGGAGGAGCTTGAGTGGGTTGCAAAGCAGCTTGCAATGAGCACCAACTGTAGGTGGGCTAAAGCAATTTTAATACTGCACCCCACTTGATCAGGTTACTTGGTCTTTAAGTTTTGTTTGCTAGGTTATATAGTTAGGGTGTTTGTTTTAGTATTTATGTTCTCCTGGTTCTTATCTAGGGGCTTTGTTGTTTAGTTGTTAACACATTTGCCTTACAAAAGTCTTAAAAGATCGAGCCTGGGAGGAAACACAAATCCAGCCTCGGGGTTTCACAGGCTAGTACCGATAACAAGCCTGGATAAATGGGAGGGCATATTCATTTGCTGTGGTGACCCCTTGGGAAATAAACAGCTGAAATTACCTCATCTTCTAGCTTTTATCTATACACAGATGTGCTTCCATTTTCCATCTTAATTATCGTGCATTGTCCTTTTTAAATAAACCTGAAACTAGTCATAAGGATATCAGCAGAGGTGTCAGCTGATGTGGGATGACAGTGAGGTCAGCTGAGCTTGACTTTGTGTCCTGTGTAGCTAAATTAACACTGCATGCACTGAGTTTTACAGTAACATATCTTTTCAAAAATGTGTGTCAATTAACGTGGAATCTTAGTTCACTATATAAATAGTTGAAGTTGGGCCAATTTTCTGATAGAGAGCAGTTTCAAGGTCTGTGTATTATCCACAGTAACTTGGAAATTCTTTCTGAAAGGACGCATTTGTGCTGAATTTTTATCAGAATTATGAAATGAATGTCTGTCACTGTATATTTGAGGCAAATGTCAAAACCATCTGCAAGAATGGATACCACAAGAGGCAAGTACAAATTTTCTCATGTAATTAAGAGCAGCCAATCCTTTAAACACAAAAAAATACAAAGAAAGTAGTGTCCATCCATTTTAGTTAAGAGAAACTTACCAGTGCTCCCTCAATTCTTTTTGACATATACCATGACACAGTGAAAGAACACACTTTTGTCTTTGTAATCCCCCAAATCTATTTACAGCGTGAACAGACCTGAACTACTGGTTACAATGTATATTTTGAAAGAAGGACACGCTGGGTGGTGACAATCAAGAAGCATGTGAGGGATTAAACGAATATCCTCACGTTTTTTCATGTTAGAGGCTGTCTGGCGAGATCAAAGAAGACCCTGTACGGTAACTTTTCTGATGTTTTGAAGATTTGCTCAAACACAGCATGACAAGTAAATCCCTCTGAAAACTACATACTCCATGAAATGTTTCTTGAGACACGAGCTTAGCTTTCAAGACACATAAATAGCGTTGTGTTTGTGCTTCACCACTGGTGAGGTTGCAGATCTTTTTATCAAGCTAAGGTCTGGCCGCAGAACGCTGCGGCGCAGAGATTGAATCGCTGAATCATCTTGGCAGGCTTGAGAAGTAATAGCATCTTGTTTTAAGTAGTGCTTTGAGGGGCTTGTGTTAGCTGCGCTGGCTCTCGTCTCTTAACTCCTATTAAACTGGATGAACTGGGTAAAGGAGTGCAAGGAAATATGAACTGATGACAAGCAAAGAAGCCTGACTTTGTTTTTCCTCCCTCCAGTGCTGTTCATTGCAGACTGCTGACTGACACTGATGTGTGGGCTTGTCTGCACATGATATTATGGCATTTATATCAACTAAAAAGAAAAAAACTCCAGAAATCCCACATAATAGAAGAGATACTAACCTGAACTATGAGCACTGTGGGCTGGAGATGATGTCTTCGGGGGTCTCTCGCTGCAGTCAGAGAGAAATTTATCTTACAAGAGTTTGTGTAACAGAAATAAACAGCACTTTGCAGCACTTTAGATTTACAGCTCGATATTAGTAAGGACAAACAAGTTAAAATAAAGAATGATGGGGCAGACTGACAAACCAGAAAGGTTAAAATGATGTTAATGATGTTAACAAGCTTCATCATCAGTGCATACAGTAGCTACATTCAAATTCACAGCAGACATTTTAGACTAGGCGTCAAGCAAACATTTCCAAACAATATAAATAAATAAAGAAGAGAAAGAGCTGAAAAGCAGCCAGATGAACAATAGTGGCCATTTATCTAGAGGGCAAAAGGCTTCGATAACAGATTCACATTCAAACCGATTTCCTTTTTAGCAGACACTATTTTACCTGAGTGTCTGATATGGCCATTATTGAAGGGATAATTTATCCTTCCTCCTCTGACTGAATCACCAGGCTTTTCTTTTGAAAAGTCCATTTCACCCGATGCCTCCACTCTGGCCTATACTGTGATTGCTTACCTTAGAGGCTCCTTGGTGCCACTAGTGTTTGGGCCCTTTAAAAGTGCATGCTGAACAAGACCAGTCAAGCTGGCAATCTGTTGTTCCATAGCCTTCATTCGTTCTCTGCAGACACATCAAAAAATTCTGCTTTCAACACCGAGGCCTATTGGATATGACAGCTGCCACTGGAGCAAATATTAGCTCAGAATGAAAACGGGAGGGTTGTAAACAGAATAATCAATCGCTTTTAATCACCTAACCATGAAACGTTTTGCCATTTTGTGAGATGCTTACACAGCAGAGATTTTTCTTTTGTTTTGGAATTGATTTGCAATATGCCACAAGTAAATGTTGTCTCTGGTAAATATGAATCGTTTCTGAATTACAAATAAAAAAAAAAGTAAAAACCCCAAAAGCTTGTGTCCAAATAGAATAAACAAGACGGACAACTTCTTGACAAGCCTAAGCTTGACACCCAAGGTGCTCGGGTCATATTGTTTTTTTGACTGAGTCACATGTGATGACTGCCAAAAAGAGAGTGAAAGGATTATTTGAACTGTATGACACTGCCTTAAGAAAGCCTACACTGCAGGCAGGTGAGGGAACTACTTTTGCTTTATAAGGTACATAAGATGTGCCTTATTTAGTGTGCTTTCATCTTGTTTTGTCATTTATTTATGTTGTCTTGCTATTTATATTTCCTGCAGAGTCTATTTGGAGCACCCACGATTTCATTGCACATGTACAGTGACAATAAAGGGCTATTCTGTTCTATTCATAATTTATCTTGAGGCACGGGGCACGTTAAGGACACAGTGCAGACACAAAGTCTATGTGAATACAACAATGACCACAATATTTTACACGAGTATATTCTATGACACCTACAGTTTATTTTGAAAGTGAAGCATGGTACTTTCCCAATCAAATTCCTTCACCCTTTCAGATATTCCCAGGGCATTTCTAATGGAGGTTTTGGGCTTCCCAGGTGGTCTGGCCTGATCTGCATGACTGGCCGTTTCAAATACTTTTTCAACCTGGCCAGTATTTTCTTTGGGTTTCCAAGTTACACACAGAGCCCATGTACCCTCCTTTCTAGTTATGCATTGCTAAGAGGCCAGCATCCCTCTTGCACCCTTTCTGTGTTTATGTGCTCTCGGTCTGAGAAGACAAACCTAACCCAGGTACCAAAATATCTGGTAGATTAACTGAAACTGAATAGAGTCTGTAAGGGGTGTTCTTGTTTAAATATACACTGATTAATAGAGCCTTTAGATACTATCCTGTTTCACTAGTGGTAGCTATGCCTGGGCTTACACGCTCATCAACAATATCAGCTCCAGAATTCGAGTTAGCAAGATAAGCAAGAGCTGGCTATATACACAAACCAAACTCATCAAAATGTGCTTCATGTGCAGATCTTTATGCTGAAGACAGTGAGAGGGCAGGTTATATTTATTCTTCACGCATGGATGATGAAACAGAGTCAGACCAGGTACTGGAAAGCAGCAGTTCATGGTTAGGGTGACACTGGGATGCAGAGTTAGTCCATGCTCCCATGCAATGTCTCGGTAGTTATTTTAACAACCCCCCCCCCCCCAGCTACTATATGCAACACTGTGTCCTCTGCTAGCTTACCGTGTCTGATGGTCACTGGCAGCTGGGATTGGCCCCTGGAGGTCTGGAACCACAGGTGAGCCCATGCTGTTCCGTGGCTTTGTCCCCGTTACTTCTTCCTTCCTGAAGGACTGGCGCACAGGCGAGCTTCTCTCCATGGTAACACTATGAGATGGCATGCCATGAGGAGGTCCACCATGGATGTCAATCATTCGTACCTCAGTCATCCGATGAGGGGATGGCGGAGGTGTCTTAGAACCCAAAGTCGGCAGCTGGCTGTTTCTGGACTTCTGCCTGTACAGAGAGGGGTGATCTATAGTGTCTGTAGGGCTAGGTCCACCATAAGAACTCGTGGAGCGGATGGAGGCACGGTGAAATCCCCCCATGGCATGCTCTGGACCATCAAGCCCAGGGCTGGGGTGTGGTCCATGTGCTGCAGCAATGCCCATTCGTCCCTCTTGGAGGAGGTATGGATCTGCGTACAAGCCCTCATTCCCTCTAGAAAGAGTGTGGCTCTTTCCAGCCATATCCTCATCTGGCTTGACATCTCGTCTCTCTAGGATGGCGCTGGGACAAGGAGAGTTAGAGCGGGCCGGTGGGTTGGCATTGGAGATTCTGTCCCTTGGGATGGTGGCGCTCCCAGGTAAAGAACCCTGCCGTGGGCCAAATGGGATTCTGGAGGGGGATGGAGGCATAGAGTGGGGCGTTGGGGGGAGTGCTGCTTGCATTGGGTGGTGGGACGGGGGAACCATGGGAGGATGCCTTAGAGGGGGCTGGCCATCACGGCCGGCAAGTGCCATTTCACTGTGCATCTAGAAAAAAGAAAAAAAAAAATCATAAAAACACACAAAAAAACGATTTAATATATATAAGTACACAAAAAGTTTCTTCTTTTAGTAGAAAATCTTAAATTAAAGATGCATATTTCTGTCAACTTCAGTTACTTCTTACTTTGTGTAGGTCTTGTAACTTTAGACTGGAGCTGCCCTTAAAACAAAAACATCTATCTATCTTACACTGTTGCTTTTCAAAGAATATATACTGTCAGCAAATTTTCCCAGAAGTAGAAAATAGTTCCTGGACACACAGCATATCACTCTAAGCCCTTGATATCGTGCCCACAGGCTTCCATATAAAACAATATTGCATGAAGAAGTAAAGACTATTCTCCCTGTTAAAAAAAACTGCACAGTTTCTGCTTTTTGAAAGAAGGTGAGGTTAAGTGTTGCAAATGCGCTCCAGGAGATAAGACTATGGCTTTCTGCCAGAGGTTCATGGAAGCCTTCGGGGTTAGACAGTACCTTGGCTAATTTGCAACAGTATCTGTCTGTCTGAATAGCAAATACAGTCCACAGTTCTTTAGCTCAACCACCTTAAAGCTCTTTGAAGGCTAACGTGCAAAAACCTAACCTCAATTAATTGGAACACTTTTCTTGGTTAAGGGATATAGAAGAATAGTCAGTGCAAAAGTCTTAAAGGTACACAGTGTTCAGTCTTTACATTACTTCCTCTACTTTTATTTTGACACCTTGCATAAAGCAAGGCTGTGTTTTGCTTAACGAATAAAAAAGAATTAAATTATTTCCTCTGCAAACAAAAAGTTACTTGATATGCAACATGCACCCTTGGCCAGCCATGCAGTGAAAGCAATAATGGAAATTTGATATCGGCTCAGAAAGAACAAGCAACAAAACAATAAAAGTAATTTCATTTTAGATTGGGTTTTCTTTAGTTTGTTTGTTTTTCTCTCGCTCTCTTCTTTACTGAACTAAACATGTACAAGCACATTTGAAACCTAAATTATAAACACAGACAGAATTCATGGATACACACTCTCCTACAGGGTGTCACAAGTGGGTATGAATCGAATCTGTTTTCCAGTCTAACTTTCTATTCCCGTCAAACACACCAACTATTGTTTGTCCGACGTATGACTCACAGGTCTCACCTAAAAGTCAAGACAAGTCAAAAACGTAATGCAAAGTTTTTGTTTTTTCAGTCTCATCATTATTTATTACTTCCCAGAGTGCCAACAAAGATTAGCACAGTGAGGTGAACAATAAAGTGGGTGTGACCCTTGTGTGTGCAAGAGTAGGTGTGAACTGGAAAACAACAAATGCACACAGAGAGTACAGTAACAAAAGAGCTCAGGCTCGGCTGTGGTGACAACAGTAAAAAGAAAGAAACTTTGTAGCAGGGAAAGTTCACGCAGCAGTAAATATGACTGCAACAAGTCCGACCAAGCAGCAAAACACTAAGACTTCAGCGCAAAGAGCCACTGCTGACCGTCACAAAACCATAAAGACTTCTACTTTTTAAGGTGCACACGCTCTTAAAAAAAGAAAAGTCGTCCTCGTGTAGAAATTTCTCTGAAGCCCTAAATAACATCTGACTGCTTTTCCAATCCCTGCAAAGCCATATAAGAACATTTTTAGCCGAAAGGCATCAGCTCTCAATCCCAAACAGATGTTGCACCTTTGAAACACCGACCAAAACATCTAAAAATATCCCTACAGTACAGAGACCTCCTTGCTTTGTGACAAAACAAAGAAGTAGAAGCTCGAGAAACAAGCACACGCGAAAACATATCAGGCAAAAAAGATGCAATTTATCTCCCAGACCTTTCTCCTTTCTCCATCATTCTCTTAAGCTTCCAATTATGAGAGCGGCATGTCTAGTAGGAGTTAACAAAAGTTGCCTCAATCTCTTGGCCTGTCAGAGTTGGAGCGAGTTTCCCGACTAATTCACAGACGTTTCAGAGCCTCACAGCGAACAAAGCAGGCCAGATAAAGAAGAGTCGTGCTGCAATGTTCGTGAAGAAAGTTGTAAATATTTAAAGAGCTGATCGAATGGCTGAGTGTACTATGCGGATGTGCTATAGGGCACTAAATGGTGTTGGTGAATGAAAACACTAATTATTAGAATTGTAAGTTGACACAAGATGAGCTGTCATCTTTTTTTGGACAAAGATAAAAGAAAAAATGGTGGATTGTTCTTAGGAGAGCAAATCAGAGGCTAGCTAATAACTCAGCTACTGTTTCCAAAACATCCCCTCAACTGGTGTGTACATACTGTCTCTGTCGACAGCCACTATTGACTATACTGTATGAATTCAAAGCAAAGCTTGAGGCACTATCCCATACATATATAAATATATGTATCGGTAAAGATTAATGAGTCAAACTTTTGAAATGCAATTGCAGGAGAGTTATTTGACCGCCTGAAGTTTATCAAGTTACGTGTCCATTCCTGTGTACATCTATCCACCTCGTATTATTGCAGCAGTTGTTTTTATAACCAGAGACAGTTCTATGCAAGTTTCGCTTGCCAGACATTTTCAAATCAATAGCCGAGATGACTGCAGATCTCAATTTGAATCAGATCTGAGGCCTGGCATCCCTGCAAGGCGAGGGCATTCTCTACGGCCCAAACACATGTGAGGTGCACCTTCAGTGAAGGTTTGAACAGGTGCTAATTAAGCCCTAGCGACACCCTTTTTTTCCTTTGTGCGGCCAATTTTCTATTTCCTCAATAAAAGAGGTTGAATTTTTAACACTGCCAAGAATAGAGAGGCTGATAAATATTACGTTGAAAACTGTGTTGAGTGTTAGAGCTTTTCAATATGTTTGTAAAGGAAGGGAAGTTTGCCAACAGCTTAACAGCTTGCTTGATGCGGAGCACGTTCATCAACCTCTGTTGTTGTATTTAAATAAAGCAACTTGACTGCAATAGAAGCAAACTCTCGAGTGGGAATCAATAAATGGCATTTTAGGTAGTTTTCTGTGGTGTTTACACTTAAAACACCACCCCACAGCCATCCTCTGTATCTGGGTCAGCTGCTGCTGGGTTAAAAAATGACAGCAACAATCTTTTTCTTTATGTTAGCATTGCACTGTGTTTGCATAGGAACCTTTAAGAAGTTGCTTCATACATTTCAGTTCATCGAGTTCCAAGCTCTTTTTTTTAACACCTGCAGTTTCGACGAGAACCAGAATTTCAACAACAGCAAAAAAAAAAGAAGTTGGGGAAAAACTTCTCTACACAATTGGAGTTTTTCTGCTGATGTACTTTGAAACTTTTAAGCTCTCAAAGTAAGATTCCACTTTTCACTTTTTCAGTATCTTATTTAGCCATCTTTTTTTTTTTTTTGAAGAGCCGTCTTTTATTCGCCTCCCTTTGAAGGACCCGATTGGAGAAAGTCAGCAACTTGCCTGTCAGCAGCAAAGAATAAAAAAGAATTTCTGCAGCACCTCAATGTCACTGTGGCATCTGAATGAAGAGCTCTTAAAACCATCACCTTAGCTGCCTCATCACTCCTTTAAACTTAACCAATTTCACTTTAAACTTCGGTGACCATACGCAGCACTGCATGTAGTGTTAGTATAGCGGGGGTTAATATTTAAAGCAAAGCAATTGTGCCAAAATGCTAACTGTAACTGGCAGACGGACAAAGCGAGGACAGATGACTGGTCAGGGCAGATTAGAGGAGCGGATCTGAGGAGGAACAGTAGACGAAAAAAAGGCTCTTTGGGGGTTTTAGTTTGTTACATCAGCAGGAAATAAACAAGATAGAATCAGAATAAAAGAAAAGAGATTAGAGCATATATTGGGAGGAAGAATTCAGAGAGGAAATAGTCCTGAGAGCTGAGTCCAATTGTCCCTTAAACAAGTCGCACCAGAGCGTGTAGAGGACGGCCAAACGCAGGCCCCTGGGAGAACAATACAAGACCCCCTCTGAAGAGATTAACAAGAGGCAGGGGGACATTCCTTCCCTTTACTGCATACAAGATGTGAGAAACCGGAGACCGGGCCCGCTATTCTATCTGCAGCAAATCTTTTCTCTACTCAGCTGCCGCTTTTAATGAGACAATTTCACTGCTGTGCTATGGACAGTAAAGTACTCACCCTGACATCGCCATTGGTAGGTCGGGGTCCATGGTTGAATGCCTGTGCTGGATCTTTGTGGTAAACCTTCAGGCAGGAGTGGTCTGTGATGTTCCTGTAGGAGGAAGAGGTGCTCAGTGGTAAGAATTTAGCCCAGATATCGCCATCAGACAGCGGCCGATCCTGCCTCAGTCGGGTTCTCTGCAACAGCCCCACCAAGGGCACATACCCCGACAGAGGCTCTGACTGTTCGCTATTATCCGACATTCCCTCTAAATATTAAAAATCCATAAAAAATATTAACTAATACTATCTTGCTACATGAACTGAGAGCACACCTGCTGTTTCATGTCCTGGGCTCAATTTAACTATGGCATTATGGTCACCCGTACAGCCCTTAAGCTATGACGAGACAATTTTTTTTTACAGCCCTGATAAAATATTACTCACAAAGTACACATTGCACTTGAGCAGGAGCTCTGCAGGCAAAGGGCAAAGTTCGTATGCCTTCACGAGTAAAGCCTTTCCTTCTGAAAAACAACTACAACAAATGGCTGCCTACTTTCTCAGAAGACAGAATCTGCTGTATTACTGATAAGACATGCAGGTGAATATCAAAGTAGGATAGTACTGGTATGTATGTTTATAAATGAAGCACACAATGCTTTTGCTTTAAAAATGCAAAAAAAAAAAAAAAAGCAAATATTTCTTAAAGATTTGCAAAGTCAAATTTTTTCATTAAGACTGGCAACAACCACCAGGAAAGGTATCAAAGTCAGCTAAAAGTAAACCTTAGTTTGTTTACAGTTAATGCTCTTTTTTTTAACTTTCTCTTTAACATTGAAGGAAAGTGGAAGTGAGCCCATTTCCTGACCAGTGACATTTCCTGTTCAGGGAGAGCTGAAGAAGGAAGAGGATGGAAAGTGTTCACAGTGGGTAAATGGAAATAGGTCTATCCGATATCCTCACATTGTTCCATAATAATGTTTGTACAGGATCAACATTGCATCTGACCAATCACATTGTTATGATTTCATAGCTTTGTGACTTGGGGAAGAAAACTGCCGATGTCCACTCAGGAAAAACATCCAAAAAGGGGGCGGTTAGGGTCAGGGTTAGGTTTGAGGGTTAGGATGTGTCGTGGTTTGGGTTAGGGTTACGGGACTATAGTTACGGTTATGGTTAAGGGGTTATGGTTTGGTGTGTTGTGTGACACTGTTTCCATGTCATAAAACTTTGACATCACGTGTGATTGGTCACTTGCAACATTAGTTATATCGATCCAAGAGCAACACCAACACGACAATATCAGATCGACCTAAGGAAATAATAAACACAGTATGCGATGGCAAATACATGCTCCCGATCCATTTCTGTTACCATGTTTATCACATGCAAACACAGTGCATCTTTACCTGACATCAGCAAGTTCGTAATACACATTCCTCATGTCGTCTTTGACGTACACGGCAACACTGGGTGACTCCAACATCTTCATGTTGAGCTGCTGCGGGAAGGCACTGACAAAGAGAGCTCTGATTGTGTCGATGCTGGTGATCTCATTGGGCATGCGAATCTGTTTGGTCTCGTCTCCGTACTGCAGGTACAGTACACCTAAAGGCAGGAAGCAGGAAGACTAGGTGATTAGTCCTTTCAAATGTTTCCCGTGACTAAGACAGCCCTATTTGAATTCCATAACTTGCATTAGCAGTGACGCATTGTTTCACTCCCATATGTTTTCTAAAGGCCTGAAGAATTTCAGCCCTGCATTCAGTGTTAATCTGTCAAGACAGTTCACTGACATTGTGCTGATGTTATTTCAATTTCAAACCAGTGGTCTGCTTTTACTGTTGAGCTACTGTATAGAGTACTGACTGTGCAAGAATGCTCAATATATTGCAGTAAAATCATTGGGCTTATGTTATTTCATGTTAGTGCAGTAAACAATGCCAAAACTGTGGTGGTTAAACAAAAAGGGACGCTTGTAGAAGTTTGGGTTGGTTTAAAAACCCTTCAATGGTGAAAAAAGTAAAATAAAAAAAAAATAAAAACATCTAACAGCATAATTCCAGCCTTGTAAAAAGAGTTGGCAAGGGCCCATGTGACACGTCTGGTCATGGCCGCTCAGTGCAGATTACTGGCCGGACTCAAATTTTCAAAAGTTCCCGGTGTTTTTTTTCTTCTTTTTTTTGTTTTGGTGCAATTTGGATCAACTCCTGCACAGTCCCGAACGGATAAGAGAGTCATTATTTTTGCCCCTGAATTGGGCTTCAGCATTTATTCTCAGTTGAACTGTGGCTTGGAAAGCATCAAAAACAAAAGTGCATGAATGTAATCATGTTGTGTGCAGGTTTTTGCTAAATATTTGTAATGCACTGCGCTGAATCTTTTGCTTATCACTTCCACAGGATACATTATTTGGTACAGGCAGTGAGCTTGGGGGTGGGGTCAGGAAGAGAGGACAAAACTAGGGGTGGATCAGTACAAGTTGTGCATCAAACAGACCAAAGCTTGAACCTCTGAACCCTGGGTGTGGCATTTGTACTGTGCTTTAGAAAAACAGATGGCTCTTGAACAAAATTTATGGCCACGCCTACAGAGCAGTTGTATAAACAGTGCTGGAGGGGGGGGGGAAGGAAACAGAAAAAAAACATTTCTATTTTCAATCTGCGATTCATTACCTCAAACGGCTTTGTGCTGATCTTCACAGGCAATCAGTGGCAACAATAGAACGTAATGAAATGATCAAAGCAGTTCAATCAGCTCGTGTTGTTGTTTTGCTCATATTTCATAAGAAATCATCCAAAATGTCACATTTCATTAGCTGCAGAGGCAAAATTGTCACTTGTGCATTTGTGCACTGGAAATAACTTGCTTTAAGGAGAGGAGGGTTTGGTTTTACTTGGTGTAACCCCATAAAAGGAGCTAGCCAGTAAAAGCTACCAGATGTTGGTGAAATATTATACAAGATCCTACATGCACCACGAGACAGAGTGAGACAGAGAGTGAGAGAGAGAGAGAGGGCAAATCCAGGAAATAAAATTGCTGAGTCTATCCGTTGCTTTCTCTCTCTGGTCTGTCTGGGTTCCTGTGTTGGAAAAACTTAACAAAGTGCCCATTTGCAGAATAAATTCATCTTTCCCCTGAGAGCTGTTACGTTAACGGCCGTGTAGTTTTCATCCAGATGTTCGCAACTAGGGCGAAAGAATTTGATGACAAAGCACCATTGATTGAGATTGCATCGTGCACACCTCTGTACTCTTATTTGCTATGACAAAGTTGAATAGCTCAGTTTTAACAGCTGCATTCCTGAGCACCTGGTTTCACTGAGGACTGGAAACAAATAGCTAGTGGGTTTTTCTGACCAAATGGGCACAGTTTTTCCACATCTCTCCAGTAAGACACAAAAGTCTAAAACAAATAAAGTCTAGAAATATATGCTCATCGCAGCGATTGAAATGCAGCGAAAAGGCAGACGACTATAATACACCCGCAAAATGAAGAAATTCAATACACTTGATGCCACACTTAAGGATGAATTTGATACTCACGTTTGAGGTTTTAAGGAATCCCTGTTTTTCTGCTCGCTGTTAAGATGCTCTCAAAAAGCCAGAAGCTACTACACCAAAAAGATACTTAAAAGTCCCAAATGTCTGCTGGGACCAAGCGAAGCCTGTGCCTGTCTGTTTGTGTGTGTGCATGTGTGTGAGAGGCAGTGGTGGGAGGGACAGTGTTGTGAAGTGGTGCCCCCCACCTCCCCCCTTTTTTTCTCCTCCCCTTTTTCCTCACACCATAACCCCCCACTGTCTTAACACTCTGTCTTGATGTTTTTGATAGAAGGACAGAGAATGATGGGACATGTGTACGTGCATGTGTAGAAAAACTTTTCAGACAAAGCAAGAGGCACTACTGGCACGGGAAAGGAATACGACACCCTGCAGTTTCATTCATTTTCACTTTGGTCAAAAGTCTCTCAGATGCTTGCCTATTATCCCGTGGCAGACGCCTCGCCGAGTTGTGAGCTGCGCTGACGCTACACTTTGTTTGGAGAGTTTTCTAAGACTTTGCATCCCTCTCAGCCAAACACAGCCACCTAATTCTGCACAGCTCTGAGCCTTTGCTGCATATGTATGCAAATGTAGCACCGTGCACGTTGATAAGACGACCCGTTTCTAATCCTGTCAATACCACGATGGCACACTGTGGATGCTTTTCTCCTATCTTTCACTACAGAAGAAATGAATACTAATTAAAACAAAACTGTGCGCTCAGGTTGAGAAAGGAGGAAGGGTGGAGACTAGCAGACTGATGGAGTGAGAGGAACAGATTTGGACTTTTAGTGAAACAATGACATCATACTGTGGTTAGGAGCTATTACAAAGAGTTATGCCAAGGTTATGCTAAAAGAACGTGTCAAACATTACTAATGCTAGTTAATGCTATGAGTCTTTAACAGGGCAGATACAGGAACTTCCTTATAGCAAATTTATTTGGGGATTTTGAAATAGAGCATTACAAGATTGTCAACTGAATTTTCTCAAACTAACAGAACTGCCATGAACCCAAAAACTAATATAACATCCAGCATACCTAGTGAGCGGTCCTTTGTCTGATTGGCCGATCGCACAACAGGCAGGCTGGCACGAACCCGGCTGCCACGGGTGAAGGTTGTGGGCGCTTCAGCCTCAGACATGGTGTCCAATGATTCCAGGGAGGCTAAGGACAGGTGGTCGACCTGGTCGCCGATACTGTGCTGGGTGCTGGCGCCGTGCTTTGGGCTTCTGCTCTGAAATGGGAGCACATGGAAACAACACCGTAAGAGCAATACCCTGTACACAAGTGTACACAAGATGATACTTTACATGCTTTAGTATTACATTCTCTCACGGACACAACAAAAAAAATTTTTTTTTCACAGTATAAGAAACTTCTTTGTGTTATCATGCATTTAGTGGAGCAGAAATAACACTTCCTGACAATGTCAGGTGTGCTGTGAGTCACACGCATTCTTTGAAAAGCGAGAAAAAGAAATCTTTGATGGTGACTTTGACTTTGACTGCAGCAACACACAAAAAACTATGAGTCTACTCATGCAAATGTGCAACAAAGTGTTAATACACGCACTACAGGATCTTCTGCTGCTATTAAATACACACCCACAGGTATGCATGGTTACTAAAAGTACCAACACCCTAAAAGAGTTCAAAGAGATTCCTAAAATGTTGTTCCAGAAAGAGAAATTTCTAGTAACCAATGATTAAACATCAGGACTTGTGTGATCAAAACGTGAAGATCAGTTCACTTCTCTGTAATCATATCTGCATGGCGTGGCATCCTCGAGCTAGGGATACAATAAGAAGATCTGTGACCTGACTCCTGAGCCCACTGAGCTATTGTGCGGTAAGGTAAGGTGAGCTCCACCTCAAGGGGAAAACTCTGAACACTGGGCTCTTTATGAAATTGCTCCCCTTTCTGGCATCAAAAATGGTGATGTAAAGCCATAGCAGATGAAGGCACAAGACTACCAGGCCAGGTCCTATGGGTTATCTTGAACAAGCCAGCCTGCACATGCTGCCATTATCTCACACTCATACTCGCAAGGGCAAAGAAAGAATGTAAGCATATTAAGATAAGTGCAGTTGACAGATGTAGTTTAACCTGACAGCCAAGGCTGGCTGACAGACAGAGACAGGGCAGACACTGATAGACAAGGGGGCACTTGGCTTTAGGAACATGGTCACAAAGCAGATGTTAGCGAGTGTGCGAACATGGTCACACAAACACACACTCTGACAACACTGCAGTATGATGCAGATAAGATAAAAGGCTGACTAACTCTGTGGGGCAATTGGATTTTCATCAAATACCTCTGAATGTCAAGCTCAGAGTGAAGGGAGGAGAGCATGGCCTGTAAAGACTGATGGAAGAAAAAAGAGGAGAGGAGAAAACAAAAAAGCAAAAAGCTTAGAATTGCCAGTGGGAGGTTGAAATGGAAAAGAAATGTTCATCTGACAAAACAGAAGAACCATGGCAACGAATCAATGTCGACGGCAGGCCATAGAACAGAGGAATGAGGCTAAGTGCAAAGACAGCCTAAGTGCAAAAGTTAAACATAGTCTAAAAAGTTAGATTGTATTTACTTTAAATCATCACTTTTTATATGCTTACGTTTGTTAAAATTAGCACTGACATGATAATCCTACAAATCCTACCTCTTAAAAATGTCTACAATAACATTAATTGCAGCCATTTATACAATGCCATATCCTTTAAAAAAAAAGACCATTTAAGCTCATCAAACTTCACATCCCTGTGTGATGTTTGCTGAGTCAGTATGCAAGCATTTTTCTGAAGTACCGTCACAGCAGCTGGGCAAATTGGTGAGCCGCAACTCAACTTTTATAATTCCATTAAAATATGCTTATACTGCAGGACTCAGAGATTTAAAGTAATGAATAAAAATGTACTCTTATTTTGTTAATACATGACGATAGCCACTTAAATAATAATAACAATAATAAAAGAGAGGTCACACACAGTTGGGCTGTCACCTGAAACCAGTCATGTGTCTGGAATTTAATCTGACCACTGAATGATACATGACCTTATTCACTGTTGGTGGCCCTCCCACACTGCTTCTCATATGCTACTGTGTCACCCCTGGGAGTGTTGAATCATTTTGGTTTCTTCCATCACCTGTAGGTAGTAATTATGTCAGAGTGGTCTGGCAGTGTAATCCAGTGTTTTCTAAAAATACTGAAGTGGAGAAAGCGGCAGCCACATTCAGACTTTAACTTTAAGTTCCCTTAAGGATCACATTTCTGAGTTTGCTGTGCGAATTGATAGCGTGTTTCAGATGTGCTTGGCCATGAGGCTGATATCAGTAAACAAAAACTTAAATTACTCATAGTTTTGGCTGGAACTCAAAATGTAGGGGAGTAGAGGAAGATTAGATCATTTTGTTCTTTGCTGTAACTTAGTTAAGAACAGAGTGTTTCCTCCTTGATTGAAGGCTTTATGCTAAGCTAAGATAAAGGTAAGCTAAGCTATGCTAAGCTAAACCCCGCCTGGCTTCAAATGCATATTTAATTAGAAGGTCCTTAAACTATTAATTTAAATGATAGAAAACCAAAACCATAGTTAAAGTAAGAAAATATCATTTTTGGTACTTACTGTATATATATATATATTTTTTTAAATACAAGCACATTTAGCCACAATAAGCTATAGCAATATGGCTATAGTGCAGTAGAGTGTCAATGAAGAATCTGTTTAAAGTGACTTTTATTTTTATGTTTCAATAAAAATACCAATAACTGTTTCACAGGAAGAACCTATGTGATATATATTTGCATTAATTTAATTTTCTCCCTCACCTTATTTACTTGGCAGCATTGTGCCCTAAATTAATGGGACAGGATCACACTGAAAAAGCAGTTAACTTCAATTGAAGCATAGGGGCTAAAGCTTTAGAGCCAGAATGATACAGGATTTTAAGGATCGATACCGATATTTGGTACTGTTTTTTTTTTTTTTCCATTCAGACACACAAAACAAACAGAATTTCCTAACAAAACTTGTTTGCAGTTGTTTATTTATTTGTTCATGCTCTACTGGTTGTTGCGTTTGTGCCATTCCAGACAAGCATGCTGCTAAAACGGAAGTTGCAGATTGCCTTGTGGTCAACGAGCAACTCAACACTGATAACATGGTGGAATGGTGTTTTTCCTGTCTCTTCTTAATTTTTTAGATTTTCATTTATCAACCATTATAAACGTTGGATCTGATAGACCGTCGAATATCTGCCGATAATTTCAGGCCCTCAACAAATCGACCAGGCTGTGAAACTATTACACCCTATTCAGTGACATAAACAGTATCCATGGCTCATCATAGTACTCAAGATAAGATCTTTAAACAATGGTGGCACGTTTCTTTGTCACAGCAGCAGCATTTCTTTGCAGTGACAGTAGACTACCTTGACTATGCAAAAGAAGAGACATCATTAAATTGACATCCAAAATGAATCTCATTCACATGGAAGGCATGCTTCCTTCTTTACACTAAACAGTGGATAATGCTGGGATGGCACACCCTCGATAGTACAGAATCTAAAAAAAAGAAAAGGATATTTATTGGATATGTACTCAAATTTTACTTCAAAGGGAAAGTTGTCTTATTTAAAATGTACTTTTTTTAATTTCTAGAAAATGTTACAATGGGTACAATGTGACAGTTATTGCACAGGAGAGAAAGGCTGTTAAAGTGAAAGGAGTCAAACATAACGATGGAGAAAATTGCAAATGAGACCTTCTACCTCCCTGTGGAGAGGTGGGGTAATTAAGTTAAACCACTCCACACCACTCCACATCTGACAAATGAGGTGTCTCCTCAAAAGGTTAACAGTTTAGTTCAGATTAACTTCTCCGTCTCTTTCTCCCTCACTTGCATACGTGCATAGATTCTCAATTCAACACAAAATCTCTGTACATATCATATCGTCCTGAAGTATTTGAGCCACAGACGCTTCCTGTCCAAGCTTACCCCTTCCTGCCTTAAGGGCCAAATGTGAAAGCCACAGACCGCCCGCTGATTAGCAGTATAAAACCTGCTTCTGCCCACACATACCTATAGTACATTCCACAGCAGCAATTTCCCCTCACTTCAGTCAGAACCAAACGGCCTGTGATTCTGCTTTTTCAGCAGCGACTGCCTCTGTACACCACATTGGGTCTGACAGCTATGATGAATGTGAAACTGAGACATCAACATTAGCTCATACACAGGAACATGACAAGTCATAAACTGATGAAAATAGCCCCTTGGGAAGGAACGTGTCTAGAAAATTAAGCTCGAATCTGTCAAAGAAATCAGAAAATGTCGACTTCAACGAGGGCTTGGTTGTCTGGTGCTGCAGCCAGTGTAAGCGGCCTGTTTTTCCTTTTTCTTTTTTAACCTGTGTCAAATAGTCATCATGATTAGAGTATGTTAGAGCAGCTCTAGAAATAACTCAGTGGAATTTGCCTCATCTAAATGCTGATGTTGTGTGGCTTAGAGCCTTTTCCTCAGGCTCTTGCTGGAAAAAAAAGAACTGTCTTGAACACTACTTGCTGGAGCCTTATTATATTAAATGGATGTCAAAAACTGTACAGTGTGGGCAAGCAATAATTAGGCAAACAACCATGCTTGCGGAGAAAATAGATGCAAGATAAAAGTGTTTCAGTCAAACTCTGTCTGTCCCAGTGTGTGTGTGTGTTCTTGAAAGCCAAAGAAAGACGGATACACAGAGAGACTCAGTGTGTGCATGAGTGAGTCAGGCCATTGTTCCAGAAAATCTGACCCGAACCCGGGACATCCTGCAAACATTTATGCAACAGTGGTCTGACAAACAGTATGTTGTCATGAGAAAGCAAGCGTTGGCTTGCATGTCTGCATTAACAAAATACATGTAATATTCAAACTTTATAGGTCAGTGCTCTTTCATACCATGCCCCATACACTTCACTTGATTCACTTTTCACTATAGTCCCACCTCGTGATCATGCGTGTACAGTGTGGGTGCTTTTCACTGTAACCCGTCTTGATTATTGCAATGCTACTTTCACTGCAAGGACAATGTTACATGATTTCACAAAGCAGAGCAGAATATGTTATATCACGGTCCCCCGGTCTTAGTCTGACAGGTTGATGTGCGGAGTTGAGCTGGGGCGATTAAAGTAAATTACAATTGTTAAGAATAATGGCAGCCACCATCAGGGTCTTACTGTGTCATTCACTGAGATTTAAGTATAGATATGGTCCAAAAATTGCCATGCACCCCACCTGCTGCCAGTCCATACAAAGCCCACTGATTGGAGCTTGAGTTCTTATAGAATCAACGTGGTGTTATAATAGCTTAGCCTAGCTTTCACCTTAAAAACAGGGGTATTAGTCTGCTTTCCCTGTAGTCATGGTGATCATTTTCCCCTTTGGGCTGCATAACATTGGAGATCTTTAAAAAAAAAAAAAGACACAATGCAGGTTTCACAAGCATCCCAAAAAGCCAAAGTCGACCCGTCTGTGGCTGTATTAGCCTAAACAACATCCACTACCAGGGTCCGACTACAATAGTGTCCATTCACACGTCATGTTCTATGTAAACAAACACAAAGAATGCACACAGGCAACCAGAGGAACAGGTTTCATTGACTCGTTCTATACTTCCTTGCTGGACATGAAAGAATGTAAACATGAGAGTTGAGGTTGAAGCTTTAAACACAAACTCAACTGTTGTGAGCACAGCTTTCCACTTAAGATGCTAATTTGGCTCGAGCTCTGGGGAGCAGAGCTAGAGCCAACTGTAATTACCTGGTCCGATCTGCATGAAAGACGACCGTGTACTGTTAACCCTTCGCTCAACTTGGTGCTATAAGCGAGATATCAGAATGAGACAAGTTGAGCGAAGGGTTAACAGTACACCGTCGTCTTTCATGCAGATCGGACCTGCCGTAGTTGATACGATAGGAATGAATGTGTAGTAAAACATAATCAAGAAAAGAGTTCAACAATGGAAGCGCCAAATTGTCAGAGCTAATTAGCAAACGTGAGTCAAAAACTTAATGCCGCTGCAGTTCTACACAACTCCGAAGCATAAAGCCCCTGTCAGTCAGCTGGTCAGCTCTCAGTCTGTATGTCTGTGGACAGACCATCACCCTTTGTCTACCTTAGCCTAAATGACATTATTCCAAAATCCCCCAGTCATCCATTCCTATTCACTGCTACCGAATCCCTCCCTCCCTCCCACCTCTGATGCATTCCTCCTCTAATCCCCTCATCAAAATCCCCAGATGACCTTTCCAGAGATGGTTATATTTGTTTAATTGTTGCATTCATTTATAGCATCTACAGCTGACCATGGAAGTGTGAAAAGATAAGATCCTACTACTTAAAAAAAAAGTTCCAAAAATGTATATGCAAAACAGTAACCTTGACTGTTACCATCTCATTTGTAAAATATTACACCGAAAAATCAAATGTAACCACAGTGCACTGCAGGATGATTATCTCTTACACCACTTAGGACATGCTGGACAACAGCTGAGCAACACTCCCCAACTGATTTTATCGGCTCACACATATACAAGTGAGCCAGGGTTATCACTAGCAGACATCGCCCTCTCCACTGAATAAGCAAGGTTAAAAAAACAGCAACTCTGCGCAACCCATCGGATGTAATCGTCAATGTGTGGTCATGAAGTAGAGAACGCCAACTTCACGAGGTTGTTTCGTGTCGTATTCGTTTACTTTGCATACAAGAATAAAAGTACAGATTTAGCTAAATGAATATGATCAAGCAAAAATCAAGTTCCACATTAGATTTAAAAAATAAATATATGTGAAGACAGCATTTACCATGCTTCAGAAATGACAGTCTTCTTCCGAAGGTGACTTCCATGTGAGACTGGAAACTCCCTGGCCTAAGGGAAACAGGGTTTCTTCCTCCAGTGTTATTTCAGCTCTCGAAGCACTCAGTACAACTGCCCTGTCCAGCTTCCTTCTCTTTCTGTTCTACCTCACAGCGGATGCCCCCCCTGCGCCCAGTCCAATGCACACACTCTCCCACATCCCTAACGATCCAGCAACACAATACAAACACACACAGTCCACACCAGGCAGACAGCAGGGGGAAGCCATTGTTTTTCTGTGTGCTTTTTACATTTGTGTAACACTAAGACTGTATCGGAGAGTGAAGGACATCTGCACAAGTCATGATGCTCAATATTTCTTATTTTCAGGCCATTCCAACATCTGAGGGGTGCAAAAGATCGGATTCCTGCAAACAGCTTTAAATTCCATGAGGTTTCCATTTTGAGATGAAAAAGGAAAAAAACTAAATACATTTATCTTAAAACAGCAGCTTCAGCATAAACTCTCAGCCCAATCTCAGCTTCCATCGCACTGCCTGAGGGTGCGACTGAAGACAGAAAGATGACACTTGTGTCTCAAGGAGATAAGACCCTTCTCCAAGGATCTCGAGGGCTTGGCAGGCCCTTATCCAGTAGTATAAACACATGGACACACCCATGAAAATATATGTATGATCACCTTGCTGCAGTGTTTCTGGGAAAGCTTTATCGAATGTTGGGATAATTACAAAAACAATTTGTGCTCCTTTGTTAAAAAGCTTTGTTGTGCTTCAGGCCTTGCACTCGTTCAAAGCCGTTACATAAGAAAGCAGGCCCAGACTTAAACTTAGACTGACAGATCATGTACTAGCCTTGCATGCAAGGATTTGCACACATCTATAAATGTGCACATACAAAAAAAATATCTCCCTTTCTCACCCTCTTGTCTCTCTTACCAAACAAATACATGCAAAATATTTGCTGACAGGGCTGGAGAGACACGTTCTGTTCAGACTTGCTCTTCAATATGACTTTATCAACAGAAAGACAGGTTTCGTAGTTCCCAACCCTTGGAGCATCCCAAAATAACACAAAAGCAACAGAGTATTCCTTCATGGCCAAAAACCACATCCACGTCCTGGGCTGTCAACACAGAGCGTCTCTCTCTCTGGGGGGAAAATAAAGGACTTTCCAGGTCTAATTTAAGCCACCCTGTGTGTATATCTGGGCATCAGAGGATGCGTGTGTGTGTGTAGCTCTGTGGTCAACATGACAAAGAGGGCTTTCTTCTCTTTAGGGCCCTTTTAATCCTGTATCCTCTATGATGTCACACACACTGTATAATCTAATAGAAACAAGGCAGCATAATTTGATTTTCTTCCACCTCACCTTTTTTGATTACCATGAACAGGCCATTTTTTCTGGTTCTAAGTCACAGTATTTTGTCAAGTGTCAAGTCTCCTTCTACTCCCATGAAAGCAAGCCTGATAATGGCTTTGCTATTCGTGCCTAATTAACAAGTCACCAAAGACCACACAGCTCCTCCACCGAACCTAAGATTTATTATACCCGCTCTCCCAGAGGAGAGCTTTTTGGTGTGTCTTTGTGTTTGTGTGCACAGACAGACAAAAAAAGACAGATAATCACTAATAGGTTGAACTTTTCAGTAAGCCTGATCCACATTAGTTTTCACTGTCTTCCCCCTCCTCACCAAGGACTGGCCGTAGCATACAGTGTCTGGTATCCACTTCTAATTCCAGCGTCTTACTGCTGAGCTGCAAATGAGACCAAAAAGTAGCTATTCACACAAATAAATAGACACAAAATGCTGGCCCATGTGTTTGAGGTTACGCAATTGCTATGTGAGATTCAAGTCCTCTTCTTCAACGGAGAGCAGTGGAAATTAAAGCTTAAGGTGCTAAGTCACCATCATGTTTCCACTCTATGACACACTTGTTTTGTTGGCTGTCATGTTAGCACTAACTGCAATGTGTTAAACAGCCCCGCTAAACACAATGTAGCACGGGCTGAGTTGCACGACTGTGTGAAGGGTTGTATAAACACGAACCAGAGCTAAGGTAAAGAACTGAATCTGTAGCACACGCTCTACTTCTGTCAAACCGGCTAATTTATTAATTCCAGTATCTGCCCATACTTGCCTGCTATACACTACTCTACATTCCAGGTGTTCCCTATCTTCTTTATCATCTTGTTTAGCAACAGTAAAACCTGTGTGAACCTTTGCATCTATACCGACTTCGACTAGTGTTGCTGCACTGCTCTCCTCTGTGCACCTAACACTGCATTGCCTTTATCTTCAGTGAGAAGGGCCAAGTGGAAATAAATGCAGGAGATCAAAATGAAGTTTGAACCAGATGCTCAGAACTGGTCCTGTCAGTGGTAAAAATCCTCTCGGTGTGCCTTTTGAAGTCAGGCTCATACCTTTGGCCTAAGGTGGAGTCCAGATGCTGGGTTGCATGCAAAGGCTTGCAAAAGAAGGGCACAAAAAAGGGGTAACACAGCCCCTTTTGCCTAGTTATGATGTTTGGAATCTCTTGGCCTATATATAAGAACAGTAACAATTTATGACATAAAGTAATATTGCTTATTTTATATTGTAGTGTTGGGATGGTTTTCAAAATCCATTTCAATAGATAATACATGCCCTTACTTGTAATTTGAAGTGTATTATGTTAAGATTGCTCAGAGTGAGTAATGCCTTTACTTTAACTTTGTGTTAAACTAACATTGCATTGAGCGTAACACTGTAAATGAATCTGGCATTTACTCAGGCTTCTACCCAAAGCGAAACTGAGCCCAGGAGTCTGTCTGACGAAAATGCTTTATCTAGCAAATACATTTTTCCTTGACCTTTTATTTTTCTACAGCATCAAGTTAGAATGAAAACTAGTAAACAAGATAAAGGGTAGATTGAATTTACACTCTTTTTAGAACATTTTCTTGTCGACTCGACTTGCAACTTTATCTCTTAAAACAGAGAAGCACTACAAAGGCAGCTTTTACCTTCTTTGTTTTCCTACAGCATGAAAGAGGTAAAAAAATAAATAAATAAATAAAAAATCTGCAATGCTAAATAGAGGAGGGAGGCTAGCTTGCACACTAAAGGTTTGTAGTTCTCAGACGGCTGTTTCAAAGTTTCTAGACTTATTTTGAGGGAGGAGAAATAATATTAGGGAAAAAAACTTCCACATCAGGCGTGTTGTTGTGGACCGTTCGTTAGTCAAATAGTGGTGATGTTAATGCTCATGTGTTGACCAGCAGGTGTATACAGTAGCAAGCTCATTTGGCAATTTTAACACCAAGCAAGCTAAAGCAACTAAAATATGACTATTTTTAAGTTTTAAAATAATACAGGCAGACATTTAATTGTACCATCTAATTACACTAAATATATTACCCGACATTCCTTCTCATTTAAAGTTAAGGTTTCTTAAATCCAGATTGTTTCACCTCACATCCCTCTTTTTTATTTCCAGCACACCTTAAAATTTTAAAGTTGTCCTAAAATAATAATGATTCTAACTTTGGAGTTTTAAAGGAAAAGATGCGATGCAAATTTTGTGAGTGGCTTTACTGCAAGCCATATTTTTATATTATTACTACTAATATTGAAGAATTAAAACTGCACTGCAGAGTTCGCTGGATGTAATCAATGGGTCCTGCTTTGAACTTACCACACTTGCGAATCTCTAATTATTCAAGACCTCGCAGAAACCTTTTTGTTCTATGAATATATGTAAATACAATTTTAAAAAGACAGAACAGAAAGTTTGATTTTTAGCACGACCACATGATATGAAAACACTGACTACTATAATTTAACATTATTGGCAGGGACAGTGTTAATAATAATGAAGTCAGTGCTAAATGAAATAAGGCTAGCTGGCGTTGAGTCCCTTCTCCTGTGCACAGAGTCCCTACAGGAGCAGCCTTGCTTGTTATCTCTGCAACATAGTGGCGATGACAGGATAACATTCCATTTTAATAAAGCTGCAAGTTTAAAGACAAAAGTTTGCAAGTTTGGACAAAAAGTCAGCAGGGCCAATAAAGGATGGAAATGACCCCCTTACCACCAAATGACCAAGAGGTTGTTATTTCATACCAGAAGTACATGAATGTGCACAGTTGACTGGTCAAGCATGCTTATAAAAAGGACCCTCAGAGATACTGTGCTCATCTTTAAGCAATCTTAACCAGCAAAAGGTGGATTAGAAAATGATCAGGGAATCCATTAAGATTGCTGAATACAACTAATTAATATTAATATAATTAATCATCCTTTCCTGAACATTGTAGCTTAGTTATTAGGGTTTGTAAGAGGGCAGCCATGTTAATGAAATAATATAAGCAGTGACACTCAAGTAAGGCTCCTTAGGCTCCAACCGCTGTATTAGAAATGCTCCTTACAAAGGAATGTAAGGGCGTGAGGTTAAACGTGTCCCATACATCAGACTGCTGCAGATCCTTGTAGCAACTACCTGTACGTTAAGCCAACAATGCATCTGAAGATAACTGCTGATGTGCGACTTTAAGAAGGGCTAATACGGCTCTGAAGAGAAGACTGAAAAGAGCTCAGACCTGATTAGCTGGTCTGATTAACACACTGGCATTGCGTTTGAGACAGTGTGCAAAATTCTGTCTGGCTTCACTCATTATCAGCAGTGATCAGTGGCAGGTCCATCAGGGCCCTCTGTCAGAGCAGCTTAACCGCCCCCCCACCCCAAACCCCCAACGACACTCGGGATTAGACACAGCCGTGGCGCCACTCTTCAGACCACTTGTCCTCTCGGTTGGGGTGCTGCGTCCCCCCCCCCGCCACGTGACCCCGGTTAATTGGCAGGTCAGTGCCTGTCCGTCATTAACCTTGCGGTTCTTGTTTGTGTTACCGAAAGCAGCTCTCAAAGTGTTACTTCATGCAGAGGTGGCAGATGCTATTAAAAAGCAATCCAGAGCCATTTCCAGGGTTTGATAATTAAAAACAGATGTTCTGCCGCAGACCTGCAGGACACACCGACTCATTGTGTGGTTTCAGATGCAAGGTGCAACACAGGGATTGTCTTGTGAAAAGACATCCGTGGGTTTAAATATTTCAGCATGCAACACCTGAATGTGTGCACGGTGATGTCCCAGTCACTGCACGACTATTGTGCCAGAAGGGACAATGACAAATGATCTTTTCTTGTGTGGGTAGATTACTTAAAATCAGGAACAACACTCCCCCCAAGACTAGTTCTGCTACTTCTTCTGTTTTTTTCCTCTTTTCTCTGATCACGGTCGCATCTCTCTCAGGGAGTCTATGCATGTTTGAAACCAGTTTTATCTAGCTGACCTTGGCTTCAGGGAGCAAGAGTGTAGCAGGGCCACACAGAGAAAAGTATGTGCCTCAATGTTGCAATGCCTTGGACTCGGGGTTTTTCCCTTTTGGACTTTTGAATTGTTCTTTATGATTTAATGCTCCATTGGCTTCTGAGATTGATTATTCTTGATCACTGTCTTTACTCTTGAGTTCTTGGTATCAGTGAATTGTTTTCAGTTAATATTTTGCTCAGGGATTCGTTTTGCTATTTTTTGTGTTTTTATTTTGGTAGTCTTTTGTTTTTAGTATCTTGTTTCGCTTCCCCTGTCTCGTCATTGTGGATTTGTTTCAGCTGCGTCTCTTACCCTGGCGTTTCCCATCTCCCTGGTTTCCTCACGTGTTTATTTATAGCCTCGGTCTGTCTTAGATCACTGTTGCGTCTTACTGTTTATTTTCCTGCACGCCTGCCTGCGAGTCTTTCCCCATTTAATTTATGGATGTTGTTTTCTGCCTATTGCAGTTATTCTTCTTTACCTGAATAAAAGCTTGATTTTTGTTCATTTACCCCGGTCTAAAGAATCTGCATTCGGGTCCACCTTCACACCAATACATGACAAATGGATTAAAAAGAGGCTTAGACATAGCATGATGTTTCACATGTGTTGCAGCGTTGGCCGACTGGATGACTACATCAGCGACCTGTGTTTGGGTAGCTGATAGAGTCCACTGTTGGTTGTAATATATAGTGAGGCAACTTTCTGTTGTACCCCTGTGCAAATATCGTGACCGCAGGTTGGTGGACTGACAGAGACTGGTTGGAAAACTTTACCCTATCACTCACACATTATTGTGAACATATACCCTTAATTCACGTTTTATCAAACATGTGTGCCATAAATACAATACCTATGGTAATTGCACAGAACACAACATGACAATGGCACCCTGTATATTTGGTATATTTGGGTGCCTTAAAAAGTCTTGTTTAAAAACTTTCTCTTTAATTAAAATTCATAAAACAGAACAAACTGTTCAGATCACACTCTGACCGTTCATGTTGCAGGAGAACTGCATTATGAGCATCTCCTTCCCAAAAAAATTTGCCCATCTTGAAATATGTGCCCTCATAAGACATAGGCCAACAGATTATCACAGCTTGGGGGTGCAGACCTTTCTGTCTGTCTGTCTGTATGATGCCCACAGCTGCAGACAGCTGTCCTAACATGGCTGCCCCACTCTGGAGAGAAACCCGGAGCCTGGCAAGTCACAGCTCATCAAACACAGACACTGGCACACAAGCGGAAGGAGGGAATTCATTGTGTGTGTGTGTTCGTGACCAGTCGAGCAGCTCGGTTTGTGCTTGTCTAAGCCCCTGGGCAGAGGGAGAGGGATGAGAGGATAGGTGGCGGTCAGGCCAACGGGATCTTATCTCATCTCCCTTGGGTGGAATCCAGGTTTTTTGCAGACCCAATGAAGAGCAGAGGAAATTAAAACACTTCTGCTTTTGTTGCGGATTTAAAGATCACAGAAGAATCAAGAATCAAGGGATCCCTTTTATAAGCATAAGGCAAGCAGTCTGTAGCTATGTGTGAGGGTATCTGTGTGATTATTCCTAAAAGACTGGGGTCATCACTTTTCGGGCTGACACAATATCATCTTCCTAACCTCTGGTTGACCTTGAAGCATCTCCGCCTTTGTAACTCAAACCTGCTTCTTCCTTCTGAAGCACGCATCGCCACTGATGTTGCTTTTCCTGTATGGTAGGCATGTTTGAATCTGCGAGAGAACGGTGGCAGTTCTATTTTTTTTCCCACACTTTCACAAGAATGTTGTTGTGGGCAAGATGACACATTTTCTGGCAGTTATTTTTTCCTTTAAATCTGAATAATTACACCCCTCAGGACACCGAATGACAAACACTTCAATAAACTTGTCATTATTTTCATTTTCTGCTGCTTATGTTAGCAGTGAGTTATTGCATTATTCTTGACATCCAGAATTGGATCATGCCAACTGCATTCTTCACTCATCTTTTTCTCATTTATCAGCGTTGAATTTATTTTCCAGGCATTGGTGCTCGAAAGCTGCCTGCTTTTTGACAGCGTCTTGTATCTTCATCCTGGACACGATGTATTCAAGACCCATCAGCGCCCGAATCCCATCCCACATGTCTGAGTAACACATATGCAGTTTCTCTCCAAAAGAAAAAAAAAAATCAATTTGAAGGTGTCACGCTTTGCAAACTGACATTCAGCACCAGCAGATCTCTCATCTCAGTTCAGTGTTTCAGCAGCTGAGAGAAGAACTTCACAGGACATAAAACTTGACATTTTCAGAGTAACTGCATGTCACCTACAAATAAAGACAGTAAGCTCTCTGTGACTCCGGAATGACCCATAACATTTTTTTTTATACAAGCTCATCAAAAAACAAAAGAAACTACCATGTAACAGCATGTTTACAGGCGGCAAGTAGCAGCCTTGATTTTTTTCTGAGTAAATAACCTTCTCCAAAACCCTGAGAGATAAAAAAGAAACCGGAACTGTCCTGGCAGCCTAATCAGGGAAACAAGCCCACAGCTTTAGTCTACTCGTATTAGTGCATAAAATATTAAATGAAACATTAAAGCACGAGCCACAAAGTTTGGGAAAACACAGCAACTTTCAACAAGCTCCAATTGCGGATCTTTTTACGCATAAGCACACAGCCAAAAGAAATATAAGATGACACACAAGATCTCACACGCCTGGTATGAATCTTCACCTCAACTCACCAGCAACAACAACAACAACAGGAACCAGCCGCGTAGCAATCACAGCTATACTGTCATATAATCATCATCACCATCATTATCACGCAAGATGCAGCACGTTATTAAGGTATAACCCCAGACGTCCGTTCACAATGGATCATTTGCTTTGCAATTATAGCTACATAAGTGGCAAAATTACGGGGATGCTGCACACGGGATTGCACATTTTGGATAATTTACACCTCAAGGCGTCGACCCAATTAAATATGTCGTTGCGGTTAAATACTTTTCGTCGATTTGTATTCTTGAGAGAGAAGGGGAAAAAAAAAAAACTCGTGCACCAAGTTTTGCATTTGCCTCTTGGAAGTTTGCAGCACCTGACAGCAGCCTGGTGCGCGCTGCCTCTGGCGCAATAGTGAAACTCCAGGGCGTTTCAGTGTGCTCATAAGAGCAACAATCCATGCATCTTTGTAGTACTTCCACGCGCACTAACATGTGAAAAGGCACTGGACGTCTAGAAAAAAAGAAACCAGTACATTTTCCGATGTATCCTACCTTTTCTTCTTCTCCCCTCTGACTGGACTCTCGTCTCCGTTGTGATAAATGTATTCCTTTGTACTTAAAAGGAAAAAAAAAAGTTTATTCTTATTCTTCTGCGGGCTTCACGTACAGAGAGCCATGCTTCCAAACAACCTTCCGGTCCATAGCCTGCACAGCATTAAGAGCGCTCCTGCACTCACACACACACAGAAATCTCACACTGCCAGGATCCCAGCTCTCTCCGACAGGCACCTACAAGTAAACTGAGCCCTTCCAGCTGTGACATCACGAGTCACTATAGCAACTCTGACTCCACCCAGCCGGGAGCCGAACTTACCTGTCTGACTATCTAAACTTCACAACAGAAGTCCTCCTTTTTATCCCCACTCGTGCGCAGGATAAAACCACCAAATATACACTTACCCCCCCCCCCCCCCTCCATTTTTCTCACCAATGAGAATCGGTGATTGATTCGAAGGAGAAAACGATGCATGTGCACAGTGCAAGCCCACTGTATTCAGAAAGCAAACAAACCGGTTGATCAACCTGTGCAAATTCGATACCATCATTCATGACGAGTGATATTAGGCTATATATGCAAATCTACAGAGTTAATAATCAAGGCAGCGGATTGAAACTGCACCTCATGAAAAGGCATCGCTTTGCATGTGGGCTGGCCCGAAAACAGCACACACACACACAAAATTCTTTCTTCTTTCACAATACCTTGTGCCATTTCCTGGAGCTCCCTGTGGCTTTGTGCCAGTCTCACTATTACCTCGATTGTTTTGGCTACAAAGCCAGCTAGCCTCCCCTCCATCTTTTATCTCCTCTGACCCTGAGCAAACAAACCAGATCAGGTGAGCCAAATGTCCACCTAGAGACTCCCTTTGTGCTTACGTCCTTACTGACTTCAGAAAGGTGAGGCACAAGGAGAATTTATAATCTTTAAAAGTTCCCACATAACAGTGGGAAAGGCACATTTCACACAAACGCACATTTTAATACTAACACCTGTTGATTAAATAATTGATACCAAAACAGTAAAGTATGACCCGCTGGTTTGGAGGATCCTTTTTCCCCCCCTCTAACTCCTTCATAAAAATACAACCTCATTGCTCCACAGCAGCTGTGGGAGGGAAATGTGACAGGCAGATTTATTGGACACATTTCACATCTAACCTGCAGCAACAAAACAGCAAGGAAAGAGTTGTGCAGATAAAACTGCAGTTTATAAAGGAACTGAAAACTATCTATTCCAAGACTGGATAAAGGCATTTTCATATCTGTTTATACCTAATTCTGTGGAAACTAGTTATTTACTTTGTGACCTAACTTGCACTATCGTGTTGAATATGGTCGTGCTGTAATGAACTGAACTAAATCGCAACATTAAATACAGTCTGATTAATGCAATTCTAAAAAACAGTATTATTATCTTCTTTTAGTTCAGCTAAAATGTCCTGTATGTACTATATTGATAAGTACATAGCTATACATCACTGTACACAAATAAATATTATATTATTACTGACAATATTTACTGTCAAGTCATGATGTATATAATTTATTCCAACATCTTCTCACTCTGCACCGCATTGCACCTGTGTATGTATCAAGATAAATATGCTATACATGTTGTGATTATCCGTTTCAATATTCTGTGAAGTACATTGAGAGCAATGAAAAAAACAGAGCCCAATTCCTTGTATGTGTAGACGGACTTAGTCAGTAAAGCTGTCTGTTTGTGAAGTAGAGGAAAACGTCTTGTTCTTTAACTGTTAAGTGTGCCATCAGCAACAGCACCTACCATACAGATGAATTTAGCTCAAAATAAGGTTGAGAGAAGATTTCTTTTTAAAAAATAGGATCTGAAATGCTTGTTGATGCACTTATTTATTCCACAGATAAGAAAGTATAGAAAGAAAGTATAGTGGCTCAATGCATAACACTGTTACCTGTGGGGGGTTCAAACTTGGGCAAGTTGTGGCTGGCACCTTGGCCCAGGACACTAGATCTTCCCAGCATTTGAAATCTCAAGAAGTCTAGTTTTTGTTTATTTATTCATTTTTTTATGTTCAAACCAGGTGCGCCTGGTCGAACAACATAACACACGATGATCTTTCTGCAGCCTACTGACCTGTTCCCTCAGCCTTTCCTGGTGACCCATGATCGCCGAAGCATGGTGGGGGTATTTTTGCTTCAGATGCTCCAGAAAGGCCTCCCTCTTCTTGTCCATATCTGGCGGCTGCATAGCCAGAATCTCTCTGGTGCTGCGAGCTCCTCCTAAAGTGTGCCTTCGGGGGATTGTGCGGCTGCCTTTGGCGTCCCCTCTTGAAGGGGCAGTCCCATTTGGGGACGCCTGTCTGCGGCTTATGTGCTCAGCGTCCTCTGGGGACGTTACCTTTAGGTTGCTTTTGGTTTGTTCTGAGGAAGGGACACACACACACACACACACACAAACACACACACAAAGAGAAAAGGGGTCAAATGTGACGCACTCACGTTTCGACATCAAGAGCGTGTGTGTGCATGCATGTCATTCTTCCATAAGTCAAAAGTAGGGCATGTCAGTGCAAATCAGCCATCTGTAACTTTGTGAAAAGGAAATAAATAATATTCTCTCTTCTTGGTATAACAAAGTCTGTGTGTGAATATAAAGAACAAACATTTTATGCATATTTGAATGACTGTTAGCAACACTCATATGCAAACACTGGTACACACTTCATTACATATTCATGCAGTTTTAAATTTCTGCAATAAATCCTGGATTGAACGTGACAGACACAACACTGAAGATGAAAACGCTAAATTGAAACAGCTGTTCAGGTTTCTTTCCGTTACGAAACACAAGGAAACCCAGTAACAGAAGGAGGCACAAATGGAGAAACTCGGAGACGATATCCAGAGCATCTGTTTATGCATCAAGTGCCTCATGAAACTGGGGGAAGTAAGCAGAAGCTGCCAGGTGCAATCATTTCAACTTTTTCAGGAATGAAAATAAATAAATAAATAAATATCAGAGGAGCTACCTGCACATGTGGCGCTCCCAAATATTCCATGTGTTCACAGAATTAAAGAAAAGCAAGCAGCCCTCCAGGCATTTTCCAACTTTTATGTCCCTTCAGGAACATTTTTTTTACCCTTTTATCACATGTTAAAAATACGCAGAAGACACATATTTTATGTGGTGTGGAACTGAGGTGAACACAGCCCTGTACTGTTGTTATGATGTCTTAAATCAATCATTGCACGAAGAGAAGAAGAGAAGAGAAGAGAAGAGAAGAGAAGAGAAGAGAAGAGAAGAGAAGAGAAGAGAATGAAGGAGGCGGTTCTTCAACTGTAGAAAAGAGGGGGGAAAGCAATAAAGCAAGCCGATCTGCTCCCTTGTTTTGTAGACAGGTAGCTGGAGCTGTAATGTGTACCTTTCAGAGGGTAATGACGGAAAATAAAGGACCTCTTACAGAGTTCAGCTCTTCAACAGCTGAAGGAGGAAATTTCGAATGATATTCCACTATTTTGCAGGTTGCTTAACGCAGCTTTTCTTGTCTTTTTCTTTGAAAGCTTGAAAGCGTGCTGTGAGCCACAGATGAAAAGGCAATTTCTCGTTTTCTTCTCAGACATGTTTGGACTAAACTAGTTTCGGAGATTTAACTATTGGAGTAATTTGTATTTTTTTTTTAAAAAAGTGCTTGTTTTCTTCCAGCATCTACTACATCCTTTCCACCTTTCTTTCAATCTAGAGTTGTGTCTGTTTTGCTCTAACCTGCAGATCTGCAAAGCATAAAACTGCTTTCATCACTAAGCACAAAAGGCAGGCTTAATTTTTTCATAATTATCGTGCGGTGGTGCGTCACGCTCAGAGCCCGTCACCAGCGCACCCACACCCCCACCCTGCTCAAGTTCAGAGCAGCAAGACCTCTCATGTATTTCCAATTTCTATTTTTAACTCCCAAACACAGTTTCCCCCACTGCTAACCAAATTACACTCAGCAGACAAAACACACTCAAACCCTCTAAAGGATGTGAATTCATTTGCTGGTTTCATGTCACAAAGCTCATTACCTTCCTCAAGTGAGCAATCTCTGTCTTCATCTGCAATTTCTTCTTCCATCGCGCTCTGAGATCAACGCGCTCAGTGCCCGTGAAAAAGCGAGGCCGGGGGACTCAGCCAACTGCTTGCTTAGAGATTCCAGACATGGCTCACATGGAAAAGGGGGCTTGAGATAGGCCCTGCCCCACAGCCCCAGGATAGACTGGTGGGGATTTAGAAAGTCAACTGCATTCCAGGACAGAGAGTGACTAGACCCTCACCCCTGAGCTAAAAGCTCTACTGTTGCTGCCATGCATTGGTCACAGACTGTGTAAAGCAAATGGTATAAAGACCACTACAAAAGAAGATACTGACAAGAAGCATCAAGAAATCTTTTTAAAACTGGACACTGAGAGAGGTGTCAAACAGCCTGTGACACACAAACACATATGCATGCTCTCACAGACAGAGTCTGTTCTTTATCAAGACTTTGTCTGCAGGCTGTCTCTTGTTTAGCTCTCTGTCCCTGTTGAGGGGCCCACTAGACGCTAGCATGCATCCAAATGTGTCATAACCTATTTCTGAGCCACATCCAAACGTCTCTCAGGCTGTGGCAGCGAGTTAATATGTGATCGAGTTATCTGATCAGCAAAACAGAATAAGACAAGCATCAATCCTGCAGGCAGTGTTGATTCCAACTGGGAAGTTCTCAGGAGACACCAGAGGCTCATGCTGGCTCCTGATCTTCAGCTTCTGTACAGCAAACACAACATTTTGTGCAAATATGTTCACTGGCTTCATACGTGTGTGTGTGTGTGTCTGGGTTTTTTTTTTTTTGTTGTTGTTTTTTTAAAGCAGGGGGATAGGGAAGACATACATCCAATGTCATTTCTTTGCAGCTGCTGATGTAAGTGACCGGATCTAAATGTAAGAGAGGAAGGCAAAAGTTGATGTACCTTAACAGAAGACATGAGGGGATCAATAGCGTAGCTTGTGGGCCGTGTAACTGAAACTGCCAGGCCGAGCGCACGAACAAACATGCGGCAGCTGACCTCTAATGTCTAACATATGGAGACGATGCTTCTTCCACCCACTTTCTGTCTGCTTTCACCCACCCATGTGCCCAGATGCTTCACTGTAAAAGTCAGAATTAGCCGGCCAGTAGACAGGGAAATCATTGAGTCAAAGTGTGAAAAGACATGTGCAAATGAAGTATTTTCATCCAGTGTGACTGCAGATAAGTAGGAAAAACAGTGAGTCAATGCAGCCTGCTGTTTTAACTTTGCAGTAAAATGTTATTTAAAAGCCTTTATTGGCTGGCAATGACAAAATGAGCACTAAGTTGCTTTACTAAAACTAGCTTTGTTGCAAGCTTAGCCATCTCAGTAACATCAGTGTTCGTGTGTGAAAAATTCCTCAGTCAGGACAATGACACATACATCATCCCAAGCAACCACCAGGTCAGTTCGGCTAAACCAAACACATAATTAAAGCAGCTCCTCCAAACCAACAATTACATCCTGCGCTCCTTTACTGACAGCTTTCCAGACCCCAAAAAAATGACCTGCTTCTTTAAGAATGTCACAGGGGATATTCAAGTCAATTGCTTCTCACTCCAGTGGCTCAAGAGTGTAATTCTCTCTTTCACAGCTGCCATGTTGACCAAATGATGGCCCTCTCAGTTGAAAGACAACACGAAGCACTTGTGCATGAACACCAGGTCTTACAAGGAGCAGGGGCGTCCCACTGTTACTGCAGTTACATTCCTCCATAAATACGTGACGGCGAGAAAGTATCCCTGTATCCCCTACTATTACTATCCCATAACTACGCAGTTAGATACAAAGCCCTGTTGTGTGCAATAAAAGTAGGGTTCATGTAGAAATGCCCTAAAGACATGACTGGTGATGCACGTAACCGCTCTGGTCCACTGTCGAGTATCTGAAAGCATTTTTATTATGTAAAACTTATCAGAGTTAGAATATCAGTTAATCCTTCATGTGGAACTGAGCCATGCATACACAGAGGATCTCATTTAAATATGATTACAGTAAGTCGGGCTCCTAATGTTGTAATAATATCCATTTTAACAAGTCATTAAGACTATTACAGAGACAAAAAAAATCCTTGTTTGAATAAACACTGCCTTCGGGGTGTAATGATTATGACCCACTTTAAATTTTTAACCATGCTAGTGGTGAGGGATAACAGTGCTGTGTCATCTGTTAGCCAGTTGGCTTAATATAAAATTTTGCACACACATGCATGAATTCCTCAGACTTCTCATTCAGCCACTGGCAAGACAAATGTTTTACCTCGACATCTCCTGGGTTCATTTATTTCATTTTTTCTTCTTCTTTTGCACAAATTCTGAACATTAAGTCTGAATTTTAATGTATTTTGTGATTTTATTTATTTTACTTTACCCCTTATGTCATCCTGTTAGAGTTTTAACCTTTTGGTTTTAAATTAAATGTACTGATAGAGATCTGGTAGGCAACTAGCTATGGCTAACTCTCTCTCTCTTTTTTTTTTTTTTTTTTTTTTACCGTGGCAGTGACCTGAAATATGAACGTATTGATATATAGCACAGTTCAAAAGCCAGTCCTCATCTTTTTACAGTTTGCTCCCAAAGACCGAGACTGGTCTTTCAAAGTTATTTTTTAGACTTTGGCTGCTTCTTCATTCATGCTCAGTCCAGCCTTTGTACCTGACCATGTTGAAAGGAATATTTTTAAGTCACTTAACATTGACCTATCAATCATTCTAGCATAAAAACGGCACCATGCTAAAGGAATGAACCAGTGTTTTGTCTACACATGACAGACATCTTAGCAAAGAACCAAATTTAAATTGCATCTTCAGGCACTTTGTTATTAGCAACCTGTCTCAAAAACACTTTCCATTTCTTTAGATGACAAATACCAAAAACAAGTCTGACAGACATAAAAGTGTATTTTAGGAGGCCAAAAAAAGAAGTGGCAGGTGGAGGCTCTGTCGTGGTTTCAACTAGTGGTCTTGGAGGTATTGTATAAACTGATGGAATTATCAAAGCAGAAAAGCACCATCAGATTTGATCCACCAGACAGCAATGCTATCTAGAATACATCTGATTCAGAATGGCTTCATTTTTCAGCATGACAGTAATACCAAACACACTGCGAATGAAGTAGAAGCATACCTGGAAACAAAAACATACACTGGAACACTCTCAGTCCTAGACTAGCCTTAAGCATGGACCTCAAGATTACTGAAGCAATATGGGATCATCTTGACAATGAACAGGACAAAAAGCACCCATATATTCAAGTAAGAGCTTTGAATGTCCTTCAAGAAGCCTGGAGAACTATTCCTGAAGACTACTTAAAGAATTTACAAGAAAGCTTGTCTAAGAGAGTTCAGGCTGTTAAGTACAAACTGTACCATTCTATAGACTATTTCCCATTTTCCTAGCAAAATAAAAAGAAATAAATAGGATGCTAAAGACTTTTACACTGTACTGGAAATTAAATTAAACAGTCCAAACAGTTATTGTCAAAAACTAAAATTTTGTTTTTCCATTTGCTTTCCTATCACTTTTACCTTTTCTGTTAAGACCAGCTGATTCCATGTCCTCCACTTATCACATTACCGTCCTCCACCCACAGCCAGAGCTGCACACTGACACTGCCAAGCTGCAGTCACGGGCTAATGCGAGTGCCATTGGAGGTGACCTTCTGAAAATAAACCAGTTTCTACAGTGAAATCTCGCTGATTGCTGATCTGATAGATAAGCTGTTTCCGTGGAGGTAAGTGACAAAGAATTCTAAAACCCCTTTGCAATGCAGCTCTGCAACATTTCTCGAAACTAACTCATACGAACACAAACGCAGGCATTCAAGCATTCGCATGCAGGGGATATCTGACTTCCTGTGTGGGTATCTGTTTCACTTTTTACAGATACGAGGCAGAAAAACGAAAACTTGTCCGGCAAATCAACACATGCAAAATGATTTCTGATACAGAGAAAGGGCCAGATAGACTATTTCCATAAGGAGGAACGCCACTTCCAGTGTAGCTTAAGACTCAAGGAAACTGCCCACCAATCAGAGAGGCTCTGTGAAGAAAGTGACTCAAAAACCTTCCCTTGAAAATCCTGTGGCTGAGTGGGCTGTTGTTTTGATTCAAGGGGTTGATTATATCATTTTCAGGTCAGGATGACACCAATCTGCAGAGAACAACGGGCTGTTATATTTGAAAGAAAATCTTGCGATCTAGCTGGAATTCATGACTTATTAGAACTTCAATTTTTATCCCATAATTTTATCGTATGCATGTGTTGTTTTTGTTGCTCCCCTTCTAGTGTAATGCAATCCTCTTTCTTCCTTTGCCTTTGTTTACGTGACTTGTTAAATCAGGAGTGCTCCACAAAGCCTCTGTGTGCAGAAGCGCATTCACCCATAGCTGTGGTGTCCATACGGGACACTGGGCCTGTCATATTGCACCCTACAGTAAATAAACAGCAGTGTTTTCCAAATGTCTCTGGCTATCCTTCCCATTAAGAATACAAAACAGTCCACTCCATTGTGGAGGATTTAAACACTGCATATGACATAAACATATTACAACTTACAAAGAAATTCCTAAATAGATTCCTCTAATTAGAAATATAATATAAGTTATTTTTCTATTTTCTTTACATTTTCTGCCTTTCTGTCATTTTTTCCCCCTCAACCCTCCCACACTTGTTCCCATCGCTATCTCGCACCTAATGAGGCATATCCCAGCTGCCGTGTCACTAGTAATGACCATTGCTCTTAGCCAAGACCACCACAACATCTGTCTCAGCTCAAACGAGCAGATACTCAAACTTCCGCGGCGCGCGCCCCGATCACAATTTTCTCTTTCAATTAAGATATATGCACGTAGGTATGCACAGATACAGACGCTGTGGATGTCGTGTGCATTTGAGTGTACGTAGTCAGATACTCTGGCCTTTCCAGACTTTCCACTCTGCTGAAGCCATATAAACAGACAGGCCTGCCAACCTGACAGGCAGTCGGCCAAAAGATATGAGTTACAGACATTTGGTCTCGTGTGTATGTGGCTGTCAGCGCTGGGAAAAGTAGCAGCGGTGTGGTAAAGTGGATGTGATGTGAAAACGGTTATGGAAGAGCAGAGAATGTGACAGCTTAGCATTGCAAAGTGATGGTTAAATACATATTTATCAAACTGGATACGCTGAGAACGTTCAAGTAAAGCTTATTGCTGTAGCTGGACTCAATGAAGCATGGCAAACCGATTTTACTGCTTAGACACTACCTTGAAGTGGAATGGCTTATCGCAAGTGGTGGATGAGACTCGCAGATCTTTAACTGAAGTGCAGAGTTAATGGCATCTCAATGGACTACAGCTTCAATAAAATTTAACTCAGGTCAGGTCTGACATCAACATGCATCGTGGGTAATCCGACGAATAAGTGGACAGCTGTTGAAAAACGCTTGTAATCTCTTTTGTAATCTAAATTCTGAGTAGTATTTGGTTGCAATCAGATAAACATACCATGTGGCCCGAGACAAATTTAAAAAATCAAGTGTGAAGTACTGAGACTCTTCATCGACACTTAGAGCTGCTCATTTGTGATCGGATCACTGCAAAACGCATCCCAGTACATGGTGTGAGCAGAGCCATGGTCTATGACATAAGCAGGACATGGTCTTAGTTTCTTGTGAAATGAAATAATACTTGAGACCTGATGAAATCCTTGATAACACACACACATTTTGTTACTTCTTGTCCATCTAATAAAGCAAACAAGAGGGGAGGGAAGGCCAGGAAAAGAGCCATGGAAAGAGGACGCCTATTAGTTCAGATAACGCCGTCTAAAGCATTCAGAGGACAGCTCAAACTAACAACTGTGTTCACTGGCAAGCTGCATTCATGGGCACATCCACATCCACTTTCTAACAGACATCAGCCCTGGACTACTTCAAAGCAAGAAAGAAACTTCTCTAACTAAATATGTTGTGGTAACTTTTAAGATGCCCTGCATTTTCTTCACACCAGGGGGTGCTCTTGAACATGCGCCTGGGATGCTGAGTAGTGATTAGGAGAAAATGACAGCGCCTACATGTGCCTGAGCATGAGAGAACAGGAAGAAGACTGCGTGTTTGTGTAGCTTTTCAAGCACCCACAAGGAAACAGGTTTGATAATACTGTCTTTGTCATTTATTAACTAAGACAGTAAGAGCTGCTTAATGAACTGGTGTGTTTGTTAGAGTGCCTGTGTGCACAATTATAAATGTGTAGGCACATATGTTTGCCAGGAAACGCCAGCAGCGTGCACACTTCATTAACTCCTGGCCAGAGTAGGTGTAAGTCAACCTAGCCACTGGCTCAGATATCTGCTTGTCTCCCGTGACAACAGTCTCTGGGCCAACGGTGAGGCTGGTGGCGTCCCAAGGGTGAGGGATGGGGAGACGCTGAGAACAGCTGCGACTGGGAGGAGGACAACTACCCATGAGTCAGAGGGGAGGTATATGCTACCTCTTGTTGCCTGTCTGAGAGAACTTTTTTTCTTTTGAATCTCGAGTCATCCTTCCTTTGTATCCGAATCTCCGGAGACTATCCTGTCTTGAACTCTCTTCCTGGATAAAGAGATACGAGTGCGCTGGGGTAGAAAATATTTCATTGCAGTTAATTGAACGGCAACCGATCCCCAGCGTGACTCATCTGTTTAATACCCTACCAATTGTGACTGGAGCTCGGTATCATCCGAAAAGCAGCACAGATTCGATCTCTGGGTTTCAATATGTTTTGACATAGCTATACCTCACTGGCAAGGAACTTACGCCACTTTCCATGCCCTTTCATTGCATGTGAATTTTATTCTTTATCAGCTTTTCCATGAAAATCTTACATTGCTGATTTTTCTCCTGACACAGAGAGATGTCATTTCTCTGCTGAATTCTGGGCATCTCATGATAACTTCGCCACATATGCCCAGTCTGCCTACAGAGTGTTCATAAGTCATAAGTGATGCAGCAAGTTTAAATGAATGAAGTGATAAAAAGTCAAATTGTCAGGCCTCTCTCACACTGTGTGCTTGGTGATAAGGTATCTCTTATCTGTTTTGGCAAGTTTTCCACGTCAACACATTTACCCATTAAGTGCACACAGCAGAAATGCATGTGTGACTTTTGCATACAAAAGCTCACACAAGCATATTAGCACAAATATATATATATATATATATATATATATATATATATTAGATGGACTCAGACAGATTTTAAGACAGATGAAGATACGCTAGTTAGAGTACAGCAAAGTCCTAAGCAAATGAGAGTACATGGCATCCATTTAAATACGCCTTTCAATATGCCAGCTCTCTCTCAAGTTTATTAAAAAGTGATTGCACTGCAATTGACTCTCTTCATAGTGATAAGCAGCTTAGGGCCCAGACTTTTGCAACCAGCCAGTCGTATGCTCCTCACTTTCCCCCTCTGCCCTGCATATCTCTCCTCTGGTTTTCACTCATGCTAGCAGGGCATAACCGGCGTTAAAAGTTGTTTCTAACCGACATTTTAAAAATGCAGATTACAAAGGTAGTTTTAATCTGACTGAATTTGAGCAATCTGTCCCTTTTCTTAACTGCACTTGCGGAGTGCCGTACAGCATGCAGGCTAGGACGAAGCACCTGAAGGAAAGCCAGAGAGCCCCTGGGAGAACATGCAAACTCCACACAGAGCACCCACAGCTAGCCAGGAGATCCAAACCAGGAACCTCCTCACTGTGAGTTGGCCTCTGCACCACGGTGCCGTCCCAGCTTGTTGTGTGAAGCTGAATAGCTGCAAAGGGTTTTTACTCTGGAGAGGTGAGTGCTGTTCGAGCTGATAAGTGATGCAGGTGCTGGTGGTATATGAAACGGGCCGTTGGAGGGGAAGTCACTCTGAGATCCAGAGAACACTAGTGCCTCTGTCCCAGACTTTATCTGTAAAACCTGCTGCCTGCTGTCCATGTGTTGCGTGTTTGTGGCTGTGTGTTCCTGTATTGATGTATGTATATGTGTTTCAGTCAGGTGGTGGACTGACTCCAGGCTTAAACCTCTCTGGAACAGAAGGTACTGAGGCTGGAAGACCCAACCACTGAGACGGAGAGAATTCCTTAATGCACAAAGGGTGATTTAACCGTAATGCTGTAGGCTAAGTGCATTCTCCCCCCCCTCACTAAAATGGTCATTTTGAAGATATATAGTTTTTTGCTTTACCACAGAAAACATATTGTAAATATTTTCAGTAGTTGAAAGAGGAGACTTTCTTTTTGCTTTGTGGATCACAAAAGTTCAGGTGGTCAACTGTGAGGTGAAGTAAGAAAAGAAACAACACAAGCTTTATTGTAGTGTGGTTGCAGGATGATGAAATGCTGTTGCTTTCCCATGGCAGAGCAGGAGAAAAGTGAGTGCCTGCAAAGTTTAATAGTTTTCCCACAGTGTGGTGACAAGCAAAAGCTGGGATGAGGTCACGGGAGCAAAGGCTTCTCAGCCAGTGATTAGTTTACCCCAACAGTGAAAGTAATTTGTATTTAAATCTGATTTGATACTATATTAAACTCCCTGAGTACTCACACTGTTGGCACAATAGGCGATTGTAGCAACTGGACACTACAGAGGTCAAAGCTTTATACTACAAGCTCCACTTTTAGTATAAAGAACAGCTTTATTACTTGACTAACATGTTTTGGCCTGTGACCTTCATCGTGTCATCTTGTACAGTATAAAAACTTTAAAAAGTCGCAATGGGCAAAGTGAAGATGGTTACTCATCGAATGATTTTCAACTGTGCTCTGATCAATGACTTCATACAACGTGCAAGCTATCACTCCTAGCGATGAACTCACAAAGGGGCTTTAAGACTTTCAGCCATCTGTTTTGGTTTCACAGACAGCAACTTTAGTGTTCTGGGATTTCAGCGTTCCTGTTGCTTTGTTTCAAATCTGTTTCCATGGGAAATTCTCGGATAAACAGATTAGATGCTCCCTTTACAGCAGCAAGCAATACACTGACAAAATTAGAAAGTACTTGGTGGACATAGCAGAGCACTTCACAGCTAAAGAGACACTTCAGGAGGCAGCAAAGACCAAAACAGACCTAAAAGCTCAAGCTACAGAGTATGAATTTAGATTTCTTAGGAAGCCAAAGTGTCAACTCCAAATGAATTGCTAGTATTTACATCATAACCGCTTTTTATTAATCATATGTTGGTGCTTAATATGTGCGGCACTGCCCAAAACAGGCCGAGAATCTGAGCTAGTCTGTAAATAAGGGCCACACCAAAAGTAGCTTAACAGTGTATCTCAAATTTTTCTGGGAATCAAAAGCCTCACCAGCAAGAAAAGAGTGCAGCACGGCACTCATCTGTCCCAGAAGACAGACACAAAACAGCTACTTCATTTACTATTAATTTGTTTCACGCTAAATCCTTTAAGGCTATATTAACATGTCTGTCTTCTTCAGCAGAGTCCGCTGCAGTTCGTTCCTTCGCTCTGTGGCAGCAGCAGAAACAGCCTCTGATATAAATTATTTTTAACACAGGCCTAAAAATAACCTCAGGAAAAGTGCGCCGGACACAAAGGCTCGATGATTTGAGGAGGGGGGAAAAGACATTTTCAGAGATCTTTATATTTCAGCCTAAGCTAGCCAGACCCTACCACCATCCACCACCCCCAAGTCCCCTGATTGGTTATTAATGACATCATCTCCAGGACCAACCCTCTCCTCAGCTCAACAATGTCATCAGTGCCGAAGCATCTCAGTGATGTAATGCAGGGAGGGCCATAGCAAACAGTCAAGTAGAACCCCTTTCCTCTTTCCTTGCCTAACTCCTTTCTCCCATTTCTTCTTTCTCATTCCCCTTTCCAGCTTCACTATTTGATCACTCCATTTCAGCTCATCGGCTTTAGCCAGATAACATCTTTTCCCACCTGTTTATTAGTGCTTAAATACAGGACATGGAGATTTGCACTTAAGCCCAGAGCAATTAAGAGATTTTAAACGGCTGCTAAAAAGACAAGGAACAATGACAGAAGCATTTACACTTCCTAATCCTGTCTGTGTCCCGCAGCTGTAATTAAAATATGGATCAAAGATCATGCCAGTTTTATTCCAGCTGAGTGTGAGTAAAGACTTTAAAAAAACCCAGGTGTGCATTACGTCATTAGATCCTAGTTATAGCCTCTGTAAATACAAAGCATGAGACTAGTCTGTACTCTTAGATGAATGGACACAGTGCTATAATGTTATGTAGTGAACTTTAAATCAAATCTAAGTAACCTAAACTGGCACATACTGTAAGTACATGCAAATGTGCAGTCAGCTATCCGAGTGTTATGTCACTTTGTCCCCATTTGATTTTTTTCAGACTATTCCATCTTTTTGGCTTGACTTCACATCTGTTTTTTTAATCACAATTTGTGAGAGTGTTTGTATGTGTGTACGTGTGTCCTGGGCAAACATCCAGAACTCAAGCAGATTAGTGAGGGGACTCTACCCTGATCAAAGCAGCGCAGAATCCAGCTTACTGGGGCATACTGTGTAACACATAACCCCCATGGAAGTGATACTGTACATACTGCAGGCTCACGGACCACCGATTGCAAAGCACTAAAGATGTTTAAATGGATCAGTTGATATTTTTTTTTCTTTTTTGTATGTGTCCTTCCGATCGTCATGACAGATTTCATCAGAAAAAAAGCTGAAGTTGAACTCTAAGTGTAGCCATCAAGTGTGAAGCATGCAGCTGTCAGCTGCGCCTTAGAAATTGTACTCGAAATAGTCCAAAGAGTCCAAAGTCCAAAATTTCCTCTGGTGACACGGATACATCTTTGATTCTGAGATTACAACAACATAATTCCAAATCCCAAAAATACAGAACAACATTTTCTGGATTTGCAAAAGCTTAAGTCATTTAATTTCATAAGCCTGACAGAGAGTAATACTGAATATATATATATATATATATATATATATATATATATATATATATTATATATATATATATATATATATTGTATATGTATTGTATATATATATATATATGTATATGTATATATATATTATAATTATATATATCTAATATATATGTATATGTATATATATATATATATATATATATATATATATATATATATATATATATATATATTTTTTTTTTTTTTTTTTTTTTTTTTTCCCTTTTTCTTTTTTTTTTTTAAAGGTTTCATGATGTGTGCACATCCAGGCAAACATTTGTTTGGGGTTTTTCTTTGGTTCCTGAGTAAAAACACAATGTGTTGCTAAAAAAGAGGAAGACCTGCAAACTTCTTGAATGAGGCCTGAGGAAGATTCTTTGGATCAAATGTTCCTTTTGTATAACTGTTTTAAAATGACATTATTCCTTGGAGCCAAATAGTGTGCAGATCTTTTGTTTCAAGTCTGAACATGCAAATATAGAGCCGCTGGCAACACTGTTGTGGATCTGTGACCCCACCCTGCAACTCAACAAGCACTGAGCAGCTGTTTTCTTGGGGAAATGGCTATGACAACCTCACTGTTCCCCACCTGCCCAGCAATAAAATGCACAACAACCATCTGGGGAAGATAGAGGAACATTTAGTGGCTAAACTGCCAGAAATTGCTCTAGGTTACAGGATGCAATTATCAATGAAGAAATCTCTAGAGACTTAGAACAGCTTCTGGGAAGCTTGAACTTTCCTGTATATGAGTTTTTAATAGGGTTCAGTCTGCCAACTTTATTGTCCTAGTTTTACATGCTTTCTGTCAGTGAACGGTCGATTTTGCTAGTTAAGTTCAGAAAATGTTTTAGACTTCCAAAATGAAATGTTCTCTACATCGAACCTTTATTTTTATCTAAAAATAGTGTGAAATAAAGTAAAATGGAATTTTTAGAGAAATATATATTAAATAGATCCTGGATACAAGCATGCCCAGAGGGGCATTTCTCATAATATTTGTCATTAAAATCTCCTACACTGCAAAAAAATTAATGCAAAAAATCCACTGATTATTCCGTTATGAACGTCAACCTCCCTTACAACCCTGATGTTCAGTTGTTGACATAAGGTTGCACATCTGCATGATGACATGATCATTGGTTTGCTCTAACTGGGGCCACTGATACTAAGTAAGACATGCATTATGAATGCACTCCCAGTAAATTCAGATTGAGATCGCGACTGTAATTAAGTCGTTCTGCAGCTCCAGAGAGAGTCTTCAATCAAACTGCCTGAGCTGAGCATTGAGAGGCCAAATGGGATGCGGCTAATAATAAAAGTGTTCCACAACCATGGCAGGCATCTGCCAGACTGTGCAGACACTTAGGAACTTTTGCTTTAATTCACACAAAGCCAAATATGAATTGATCGCTCAGCATGTGAACGAGGGATGTGAGGCACAACCCTCCTTTTCAAAGGCTTGTTTCGTTATTGGTGTTCCGCTGGCTGAACAGGCAGCGTGCCGGGTTTCAACACAAAATGTACATTCTGGGACGATTGTTTTTGTGATGCCTCTGCGGCTTACCACCATCATCAACTAGCTAATGGCTTTTGCATGTGCCTTGCCGCTCATTGGCTCCAGTCGTCTCAGATCTTGGAGAGCTGAAATGAAGCAGGGCATTGTTGTGCTGCTGCCGGGGAAGGATGCACATGCTTGTGAAAGGAAACCCGGACGGGAAGGAAACTTCAAAACAAAGTGCTAAGAAAATGGTGATAAAAGGCGCAAGGAGAGAGTTGCTGTGTGGGTGAACGTGTGTGTGTGTGTGTGTGTGTAAAGACGCAGTTTTTAGCTCTTCCGGCCTTTTATATAAACTAATGGAAATGCTCTGAGGAATGTTCTTGGCCTTGGATTTTAGGTAAAAGCAGATTGGGATCTTGAGTGAATGGAAAATCCAAGAAAACCAACAGCTAGCCATATTTTCCACCATAGCTTTTAAGGAGAATGTAATGATAGGCTGGTAGACCCTGTGACTGCTCTATATTGCGGAGATGGTGAGTAAAGATGAGCTTCAGAATACACAGGCACTCATCTTGAGCTTTTGAACTTAAAAAGTCAAACGAGAGCCTTTCCACTACTCGGCAAGCTAAAATTGAAGCATACCTAAAGGCTATTGTGATTTTCAGCAATAAAGATGGCAAAATATTACTAAAATATTCTCACCCTAGGGAAAGCAGCTGCTTTTATTAAAAGTAATAATATTATAGAGCTCATTCAGGGCACTGAGGTGGAGTAGAAAGGTATAATACTTACTCAGACATTGAAAATGTCAAGTTTTACAAGATGGCTTTTATTACTCTGAGGGGAGCCTGGGGTGGAATAGCTCACTGGCAGAGCTTGGTCCAGGAAATATGGAGGGAACTGAAAATGTTCTTATACAAAGAGCCTTTGGAAATATTGTATGTATCTGTATTGTTAACAGATCCCAAGACCAAACGCAACAACAAATAGATTTCACTAATGCTCATTTAGCCTACGTGGCCAAAGTCTTACTTATTAATCCCTATCTTGCACTTCTTGTTTTGTCTATAAAATCTCCACTAGAAGAAACAAACTGTACAAGCTGCGGTGGCTGACATGCTCTCTGTTAGGGCGAATGTGGGCTCTTATTGCTATTGATACAAGCAAGCTCACTAAAGCGTCAGCTGAAACCTATCCCCGACAAATGCACCATTTACTCCTGTTTGCTAAAAGTGACATTTATAAAAAGCTAAAATAAGAATGAAAAGGCTTTGAGGATGAACGCCGCAGAGATGCTAAGCATGTTTAGAGGACTGACTGCTGCAACTACAAACTGATTGTTGCTGGTTTTGGTGTTTTCATGGGATTTGTTTCGAAAGAACAACAACTCACAAAGCAGCAGCTCGGGGATGACGTCACACATTTGGGCCCTCTGTACGAAAACCCGGACATTTTCATCAATCTTGAAAATCCCCCCGGACACCCCGGACAGAACGTGAAAAGTGGACATGTCCGGGGAAAAGAGGATGGTTGGTCACCCTATTTTACGTGCACACGAACCACACAGTTCTCTGCACCAAACTCATTATTAATGAGGGTTTTTTTCTTTCTTTTTTCTTTTGTTTTCTTTACATTTCAATACAAAACACTGTGAAGTTGCTGGTATGATTGGACAAAAAGACAGGATTTACAACAGTAACTGCTGCCACATTGTTTGCCATCCATTAGTCAAAATTTCCAAACTTTGACTTAGTAAATCAAACCTTTGCAACACCTAACTCAATTGAAATAGAAATTTAGCTCTGCTAAACAGGAAACAAGCATCAATCAGGAAACAGGCTCATTCTATTGGCCAGCATTAGCTATTTACAAATCTTTCGGTGATCACATTGACAATGGTTGACAAGTGAACATTTAAGAGTAAAGAAGAGAAAGTGAGTATTGATGTTGCATACATACAAATATGTATCACAGTATTGGATATGATGACAAGACAACTAGAGAAAAACAAAGGTGTCCACTACAGCACATCACAAGGAAAGGATGTTAAAGAAAGAGCATCTCCAGAATTGAGATTCCTGCTCTGAGGAAGAAGTATGTCTGGTTTAAGCTTAATGGCAGTGACATATACATCAAAAACTTGTGAGATATTCGAGTGTCACCTAAATTGGTCGACCCACCAATGAACAAACTAATGTTGCCACGCGAGCGTGGAAAACAGTTGGTTAGATACAAACAGAAAACAGCCACAAAACTGGCTATGCTTAGTACGTGTGACAAAATCTGTCCTGAAATGCAATGTGGATTTAAAGTTAAGCAGTGTCACGCTTGTATAATCCTTCTACTACTTAAATAAAGTCCTGAGAGTATACGGACTTGATTCTGTGCCTTCACGTAGCCAGACACAGTAAAAAATAGAAACTCGCTCAACTCTCTCTGCACAACTGTCCTTACTTTTTGACTGGAATGCTTTTATTTGATACTGCCGGGCCTCTTTCCAGTATTTACATGGTGCCGCCTATTTATCAGTCAGAGCAGGATGGAGTTCTTCAAACAAACCATGTCCAGATAGAGGACAGGTTTCCTCAAAACTTCCAGCTCCAGAGCTCACTTAGCCACTGTTCCTAGAATATCCCAGCTTAACAAAAACATCCTGTGTGTCACAGGCTTTACCGAATATATTTACAGAGATTGGCGCTTCGTAATGTGGACCATAGCTAAACGAAAGTGCACCGAGTTTGTCAGGCAGAGGGGTAATTATAAAATCGTGCCACCATAATGGCGTCATTAGCGAGCAGTCAATTGGGTCAATGGAAAACAATAGAAAGCCAACATCTGAGGGACAAGGGCAAGACACTGCAAGTTGTTAAACAGGGTGGTGGACAGAAGTCTCATCCATATTTATTAGGATTAGGCAGCTTTAAAACTCAAATTCATACTTTCCTTAAAAAAACGCTTTATGAGGACAGAAAACCTTGAATGCTTTATATGCTTTTAAAGAGTGAGAATGATGTTAGCGAATAAAGTCTGACAAACCTTACACTCTAGGGCATTTGTAGGTTGCCAATTAGAGACAAAATTCTAATTATCAGTACATTTTTTGCATTTCATCTATTTCTGACATAAGTTTGGTCCCAAGGTTAATTCGCTCGGAGACCAGACCCTGTAGATAAAAACATACAACTCCCTTTCATGTGTACACAAAGCATGCTTGGTACTGAACAGAAGGAGAAAAAAAAACCCGGGGATGTTCTTGTGTGTTGTGGGAGGCACTATGTCAAACCAAGTGACTAACAGAGGAGATGGATGGGACAGGCGTAGGTGTTTACATTGGGAGAAAAGGGCATTTAACAGCAACTGTCGGCGGCACTGTGTCCCACCTCTATCTACCCCCTTCTCGTTGTTGCCAAAGGAAGAGGATGTTCAACAAAATGGCTTCACTGAGTGAATGGTAAGCCCTGCGTCTCTTCAGCTGTCCCCATCGAGTTAAGGCAAATAAGCCAGCCTTAAAAAGAAGAAGAAGCAAAACCTGTATTTACCAGTTGCCAGGTGTTTTATAGCTGCCCTCTTACTCTAAGCCCAATTTGATCTAAAATCCTCCCTGCATGTAGACTCACGGTACATACGAACTTAGTTTTCTATCTTGGCAAAGTCTCCGTTAGCTCCACAAGCATCTGACGTCACTACAAGTCTATTATTTCCCTCTGTGGATAATCCCTGGCATAGAAGCCGCCCACATAAGTGACCTCTACCATTGCCCATAGCGCCGCAATAACAGACTGGGAAGATATTTGCCATACCACTCCTGTTTTCTCTGCGTGGTCACATCTCAAGATTTTTATTTGTGGTTTAACTATGCATCTCCCTAAAGCTTTAGAAATGTTATAAGGCTAAAAACCATCAAGCCAGACCTATTATAATATCAAAGAGTGTAAAGAAATGAGGAAAAAAAACTTAAAAGGCTGGTGTTAATGAATCATTGTTAGGCGAACTACACATTGCTGCCTTATTAAATCATTTTCTGCTGGTTTGTCACATTTCTCTATTAAAATGTTGCCATTACCAGCCGCCTTTTACTTGTGACTAAGAGGAATGCATAAAAAATGACATATCTTCTGGCGCTTTAAAGAACGGCAAGATAAGGTGTTTTTATACTATCTTACAGCTACTGCAGGAATTTATAAAAAAAGAAGAAGAAAGATTTTCAAAGAGCACCTTTAACTATTCTACTGAAAATTATTTGGCTTACAATGAGGTTAATTTACAACAAGTAGAAGTCAATTAACATGACAGAGATTCTGTGTGATAACACCTTCTTATAATCCCCACCTCTATTAGACTCAAGATGTTTTGGCCATAAGGACAGCTTCTGGTCTAAGCTGCTGAACTGATAGAAAATCTTCCTGCAAGATGAGATATGTTACTCGCAGCTAATTGAGAATGTAATCTGCCTCAGTCAAAGTCTTAAAGCATAATGACTAAAATAAAACAAAATTTTATACTGTGGATGTTACACGAGCAGTGGACACAGTCCCAGAGAAATGAAGCTTTCTATCAACTTTAATACCAAGAATTAGATTGAGATTAGCTTGGTTTGAATAACAAAAACTAGAACATTTAGCTCTAAAGGGTCAATCCAAATTATATACACGTACATTGTATCATCAGGATGGCCTGGTGTAACATCTGTCAAGTTAACAACAACCACCTCCGGTGCTGTTGGCCAGCCGTGTGCTGGAGGAAAGTGCGCTACTGTTGGTCAAAGACAAAAGAACAGGAGATGGGAAGGTGTGTTCTTAGGCAGCGAGAGAGAAGGAAAGGAAGGAATGTGGAAGTGAGAGCAGGGCCTTTAAATTTAGGGACCATGACTGGTAAAGAGAGAGGGCTGGCTGATAACAAAGAGACAGGCTGAAGTGCAGGATGCTGGGATTGAAAACGCTAAAATTTTCGCTGGGAGTGACCAGGATGGACAAAATAAGAAACAAAGTTAGAAAAGCAAGGCTGAGATGGCTTGGACATGTGCAGAGAAGAGACAGTGGATATATTAGATAAGAGATGTCAAAGATGGTGTTGTCAGGGAGGAGAAAAAGAGGAAGACCATAGCGGAGGTTCATGGAGGACATGCAGAGGGTTGGTTGAGACAGAAGAAGATGCTAGGGATAGGGGGGGATTGAGGAAGATGATCTGCTGTGATGAGCTCTAACAGTAACAAGTCGAAAGATGAACAAGAACAAAATATATCAATTTAAAATTTGAGGTTTGAGCATAGACTACTTTTCTAATGGCCAGCATGGGGCAACTCCAAGTTATACAAAGAAGTCTGTAAATAAGTCTACAAGAAAGCGCCTCTAACGATCACTTGCTTTGTGATCTTATTAACAATTTATTGAGTTAATGGGCTCAACCCTAGTTTAGTGACTCTTTTATTTCTTGTTGTAATTATGATGTAAATTTTGCAAATTATAGTCAAATTCATAGTCAAATAGATGATAAAGGAAAGTATGTGTTAGACTGGGGTTTCTCTGTGATTGACTTAAGTGTAAGGATGTCGTGTTCTTGACCTCTGAGTTATAATGTCATAATGACATGTGGTTTCAAAAACCCAAGATGGCTACAAGGTTTCACTTTCACCTGGGAATTTTTAATCTGACAACAAAAAAGTCAGCAAGTCACAAGTTTGACTTGGGCTTACTAAATAAAACTCTCCATTTCTCTATTTCTTAGAGTGAACAACTGCAGCTCCCTGTCCATAAAAATATCCCCCATGTGACCAGATCACAATGAGGTCTAAAGTTTAGAAAAATATGCATTAGCACCATTTCTACTCTCTTTCACGATCATTCTTTCTTTTTCACCAACACTTTGGTGATCTCCACTACGTGGGTGTGTTTCTATCGCATCCATAACTCACCCACCAATGGGAGCTAGAATGAAAGCTCTCTAATGAGTTTTGATCAAACCTTGAAGATCAATGAGACGTGGCGTGAGCTGGCTTGAGGCCCAGCGAAGGATGACAGTGCAGAGAAACACCTGGTTAGGCCTCTCACCCCATCCACCCCCACTGGCCTCACTGCTGCTTGGCCACATGCCGCTGGCCCAGGTGTGTTTCCCCCTAGCTCATGGAAGCCGTCAAACTTTACTTCCCCAGATTTGAATCAGCTAATACATTTGGTCAGGTTAATGCCTGATCTCCTGTAGAGATTCAGATCTGCAGTGTTATGTCTGGATACTGATGTAACAGACTAGTCCAGCCAAGTAATCAAGTGCTCGTGTCCTAACCTTAGTCTCTCTTAATGATATTTGACAAATGGAGGCATACGGTCAGGAGCTACTGTGTGCCTTTGCTTGTAAAAACACTGCCAAAATCACTGCACCTCATATGCTATCACTTAGACGAATAGCTTGGTAGAATTATACTGGCAGCCAAACCCCTGCCTTCCCGTTAATAACGGTTTCCTCTGGTCTTGTGAGAAACTGACAACTTGCTACATCAGCAAAGCGGTGATAAAAACTTGTGAGAGACAGTCTAACGTTGTGAAAGTGCCAAAACGAGCGATGAAAGATGAGGTTTAGGGGCACTGTAAAGGGGTGCGAGTGTGCGAGCTCATTTGTCTCTCTGACCCGTTTACCTTCCCCGCCTGCGGACTGAGGGAAGCTGATGTATTTATTGGTGAGAGACAAAACAAATCACACCCATCACTAAACATCTGAGTGGTAAAAAGTAGATGATGGAACTTAAAGGACCAATATGGCTTAGGGATTAAATACAAAGCACAACTGAGGGTTTCTTTATTTGTCAAAAACAACAACAAAAGAAGAAGAACTTCTGATTAGTTATCGTGTGACTTTATGGTAATAAAAATAGAGATTACACAGTTGCATGTGAAAATCTGTGAAATTAACTCTCATTTTTTTCCCCATTTGCCTAGGATTGGGCAGACCAGTCTTTTCCAGATGCAAATCTACTCAGCAGTGGAAAAAAGTTAATGCAATTCCCACAGTGCTGAAGAGATCCAGACAGGAAAATATAGGCCTGTTAAGACAGTAAAATGCTTCAAATTCGACTCAACTTTAAGATTAGTGACAAACTGTAAAAAGTAGTAGTTCACCGTTTTCCCTAGTTAATACATCTACTGTATGTAGTGTGAAGAGCACAGCGACTTAAAGGTCGCAAGATATATACTGATGTTCCCTTTGAGAGGAGAGAAGCAGCAGCATGGGAAATGTTGCGATCTGCTTGACGTGACCAAACAGCATCACAAAATCTGCACTAAAGCTGATCCCCAAACAGCCACTTTGATGATACAGATTACATTTCTGTGTGATCTCAAAAGGCAGATGAATTTTAGAAGATTAAGAAAACTTGTTAGTTTATTCTAAGTTCTGATCCCAGACAATTAATGTAACTGATAGTTTGTGCAAGGGATGTGTTTTATAAGAGGGACAGCGCTGTTTTTCCAAGTTCACCCTCTCATGGTTTGACCCTCACCACTCTTCTCCCTCCAACAGCTTAATTAGACACAGCCACACACACATTAGATGGTCTCCCCCTTTTTTCTCTCTTTTTTTTTGCTTCACACACTGAATGGTTGGCTGCGGTTCAAGGCACAGCAAAAAAAAAAAAAGAAAACAGCTATGGAAAACAAGCAGCTTTCGGAGCCAGGGGAAACCATCAGCAAGCAGCACACACACACACACACACACACATATCAAGAACACCATAGTGAATGCAACTCCAAAAAACTGTCTGGAAATTTAAATGACACTGCATGCAACAGTAACAGCGTGCCATCTTCTCTCACAGTGCAGGGATGTCTGCCTTACAGTGCATCAATCTGAATCTATGGATGGAAAAACTGATGAAGATGGGAGTTTATAGTCCCGTGAGCGTTTATGTATCGGTGTAAGAGAGGCGTGTGCTCTTGTGCAAGATGTAGCTACTCACCTTTTCTTTCTGGTAGGCTGTGGTAAAGTATGTCCTGATAACCAAGTCTTTTTTTCTTCACACTCACCCAGAGTGACACAAACTAACACACTGCCTCAGTCCCAAAACTTTTTGCTCTCTCCCGGTAGATCTACACTTCCACTGATCCCTCCCTCCCTCCGTCTCTTGCTCTCTCCCTCTCTCTCTTTCTGTTAGACTTCCTGGGCTGCTGTTTATGCTCCAATCAGGCCTTCCAAGAAACTACCGCTGCCCCTCCGCCCACCTACTCTCTCTGAGCCAGCAGCGATTGTTTGGCAGGGGCTTGTCACATGTAGACGTCTGTCTGTGAATGTGTGTGTGTGTACCCTCATGACTAAGGTTTTTTAACCTCTTGCCACTATCTGGACCTCAGTCACAAGAAGAAGAGTTCGGGAGACGCAAACTATGAGCTAAAAGAGCGAAGGTGGAGGGAGGATAGGTTAGGAAGGATAATGCACAGTGGGGGCTGCCAGCTTCAGTCTTACTGAGACAAATACACTTTTTCAGGCATGGGTAAAAAGGGGGTTGGCTGTGTTGACTGAGAGCTGGGGGGCGTGACTGGAACTTTCTCTCCAAATCCAACAGCTTGTTGTTATAAACCGCAATGAGGCTCAGCCCGTCACAGACCTCAAAGCTTGGTCTCCACAGCAAGTTCCCTTTACCATAGCCTGCCAAAGGTTTTCACTGTACTGTATGCACTCTCACAGTGCCAACCTCCAATTCACAGTTTCACTATAGCTGCCCAGCCCCATGCATCCCCAGCTCTTTCCAGCCTCTGAGTGAAATAAGAAAGAGTAGAGGTGTGATGTGTGTGTGTGTGTGTGGGGGGGGGGTGCAGGGCAGTGAGGTGAAAGGTGATGTGTGGGAGGGGACAGGTTGACAGCAGCACACTGAGCTTTTGTTGGCTCTGTTAACAGTTCTATCATCACAAGATGGTAACACCATGCGGGGTGTGGAAGTCCTTAGACAACTCAGGCACCGCGCAAGCACTTCGACTTTGTACCTCTTATAATCTGCTATTAAGGTAAAACTTTGCACTGGAATAAAAAGAAAGCATTTCATTCAGAGGATAAACATTACGATTTCTGGATTATGAGACAAACATAGATGATCTAAACCACTTTGTATGATGGTAAAATGAAAAATCACGGCACTGCAATGGGGAAAATAATAAACCAAACTACTGTAAGTTTGGCAGATTAAAGCGGATTCTGCTCAGAGGTGTTTACATAGATCGTTTCAACAATAAGGCTACTGTAACTCCGCAATTTTCTTTCAAATACATTTGTTCCAGCTAGGCATGCGAGTCTTTTTAGAGTTCAGCCGCATGGGTAGATTGGGGGGTGCCTCTGTGCCAAGTCGAATTCAGGAAACATTCATCTTGTTGTTTAGTCTGGGCACCATGTGCTGGAGCAGGGAGCCTGCTCTCCTTCACGGACCCCTCCTCTTGTGAACACAAGCACAAAAACCCCCACGCTGACAGACATGATCCGGACAATCACAACTGCGGTTCATTGTTTAGGGGCTCAGATGCACAAAACAGCAAAACTTCAAAGCAGCAGTTAGTACAAAAACGGCATGAAAAGATCAAATGTGCTCAGTCACTCCCTCGGCAGCTCAGGTGTGCCGGCATGTAGGCTTTGTACGTCAGCATTTATTTCTCCTGCTTTTATCACATAATAAAGACAGAGAAAGAGCTTTTGACTCTGTGCACGATAACAGAAAGCAGGTGCAGTGATGTCTATACAGTGCCGTACTTGGATGGGTGTGTACACATATGTAACTGTATGCCCATGTACTCATGAACATGTTTCTGGACTTGTGTTGCCATAAGAAAGTGGAAATACTTCTTCCTTACTCTCTTCCTGCATGCACATTATAAACAGGGCCCACTCTGACTAATCCTCTAGCACTAAATCCTTCCAGTGCTGAAAAGACATTCAGAAAAATAGAAGTGGAAGCAAAATAAATCAAAACATTCGGGATTTAACGGCAAAGAAGCAGGTGAGGATTACACCTGAGGCTATTCAGCCTGGCGGCTCAGCCTGTGCCAGTCTGCCACCAAGGAGCCGAACCTGCAGTCACCCAGTGAATGAGCCACCTGTGTGCCTTGGAAGAGGCTGAACTCAGCCGTGCTCGTGTAAAGCAAAGAGAGTGAAATGACAAGCCGTTCGCTTTCAGTAGCACAAATGAAGATTCGGGAAAGGAGGCTCGCAAGCTAACTGTTTTTCCTCTTTAGGCCAACGTGCTTAACAATCTAAAGATGACTCACATGAAGAAAAAGAACTGGATACACTGTGTCACCTCCTTTTATCTGAAAAGGACAGCTTGTCATGTGACCTTTGCTTTAAGCCAGCTGATGCATTGCTGCTGGATGTGTTAAACAAGGCTGATACAAGGACTGCAATGTAATGCAAAAAACCAAAAAACATTTGAAACCTACTGGTGACACTGACATCTATGATTTTAATGTACTTTTTTTGTTTTTTCTCTTCTAACATTTAAGCAGCGTTAACAATGAATAAACTCTCAGCCTTTTTAATTGTTATTGATGTATTTATCAACTGTTTTTCCATGAAGTTGAGTCTATAAGTGGCACAGATGGAACAGTCAGTATATAAACTAAAATAATACACCTGTTTATATCTGTTTTTACAGTCAGGGGTATTGTTGCTGAGTTCTTTTTACTTAAAAACTCTGAACTCAAAGTGACAGTTTTTGTTGGCTCTTATTTTTGGTTTTAGTTTGCAGGGCATCTTTCAAACTGATACAGAGCGCATAACAAAAACAGCAAAAAAAGGAGGCACCAAAGGCCTTGGCTGCCTTCCACCCAGATCCCACTCTACCCTGTGGACCGAGCTGCCTTTTACATATATTTAGCCTGAAATCATCTAAAGCCCCGTTGAGCTGCTGCTCTGTATTTTAAAGCCACTTTCATAATCTTCCACAGGGAGGCTTCAGAGCTGAGCTCATGGCAACAATGGAGCCACTGGACGAGTGTGATCTCTGAGTCAGCATCGGATACTCTGAGAGGAGTCTTATTGAAGTTTAGGCTCACTGCCCTTCAGGTTTGAGGGACTGTCTGAGGATGATGAGCTATCATTATGTAAACAATGCACAGTACCGTGCATCACAACCTGTGTTTAACCCATCACAAACACACATCTGAGCCTCCAGAGACCCTACCAGTCAAGCCCATAATTTGATGTAGCAGCCCGATGAATCTGCTGCCATTATGCATTTCCGGGGAGGAGATCTTAAACGGCTATTGATTAAATAAATTAATAAGAGCCTGAAATAATGAGAATGCGAAGTGAGAGGTGTGAGATCACAGCTTGGCCGGAGAAGTGAATGTGGCACTATGAGGCCAGTCTGATTGTCCTGTGGCCCACTGCAACAGTGACAGAAAGGAACAATGAGACATAACTCACCCAGGAAACATAGCACAAAGGGTCAGAGGGGTCACATGACTCTGTTTCTGTTTGTCTGTCCTTGAGTCACACGTGCATAAATGAATTAAAGTGGCAGCACCGGAAATTATATTCTACAGAGAGCATTATGTGCATCATTCTGTGGTGAAGACTGGCCAGCACTGATCTGTCAGAGTCAAAACTCAGAAGCAAAGAACAAGACAACCAGAGCGAGGCACCGAAGTCATCACAGATTAAGACAGGAAGCTACTTCAAAGTCAGCTAGCCTGCTAACGGTTTGAAAAACTGGCCTGTGATTTTAAGATCACAGCTCTGAATGTAAAACTGCACAGACATTTCAGTAAAGAAACTGGTTAATACAAAGTAAATTACATAAGCGGTTAATCAGGAAGTTTACAATTTTAGATTATTGAGAAGGAAGTGAGGGCAGCTATAATATATCTGTGGCAGTATGGAGATGTTCACGAGAGAGGGTAGCGAAAATTTTAACCTAAAGGTCGGAAGGAGCTTCACTGTGTGTTTGTGAATCTAGAGAAAACATATGATAGGGTGCCAAAAGAGAATCTGTGGTACTGTATGTGGACATGTATGAGGACAGTGAGCCAGTGGTGAGGTGTACAGTAGGAGTGACAGAGAGGATCATGGTATAGGTGGGACTATGCCAGGGATCAGCTCTGAACACCCTTCTTGTTTGCACTGGAGATGGACAGGTAGACAGATGAGATCAGGCAAGAGTCTCTGTGGACTGTGAGGTTCACAGATGACGTGGTGCGCTGTGAGAGCAGGGAGCAAGTGGAAAAGAGATGGAAGTATGCTCTGAAGAGAAGAGGAGTGAAAGTCAGGAGAAGAAGGTTGAGTAGTTTGGACACAAAGTTAGAGAGGCGAGGCTAGGATGGTTTGGACGTGCAGAGGAAGAAGAGTGAATATATTGGACAAAGTATGTTGAACTGGGGCAGGAGGAAAAGATGGAGACCACAGAGAAGGTTCATGGATGTGAAGGAGGAAATGCCGAGGGTTGGTGTGGCAGAAGAGGATGCTAGGGATAGGATGAGACAGATGAAGTGTCATGGCACCTCGGTTCTTGACCCAGTGTTTGGGGTTTGGACTTTTTGTCATTGTTTAGTTTCTCGAGTCGGTTTCCATCTTTATTGTGAAAGTCTCTTGTCCTATGTGCGTTAGGTTTACTTGTGGTTACTCTGTTTCATTAGTTAGCTGTGTTCCCACCTGTTACCTATCCTGTTATTATCCTGTCTCTTTAAGAACTCAGTTGGTCTCTGTTTCCGGTCATGCTGTCGTAATTTCCTCGTGTGCATGCACTCTGTTTATTTCAATCGTTTATTAACCTAGCTCCAGTTAATAAAAACTGTGTCTTTCATTTGGGTCCTCTCTCTCCATTCCCAGACACCTGATCGTGACAGGAAGATCCTCTAAAGGGAGTAGCAGAAAGTAGGAGAAGACACAAGCAGTTCTCTCCTTCAGGAGCAAGCGTCAGAATGGCTTAAAAACTGCTTTACATGAGGAAAAAAAGGAATCCAGAATAGAAAGAAAATCCATTTACAACCATGTGCAGTTGTAAAGAATTATGTTAATTTTTCACACCCTTTAAATCTTTACTGATTGATACTCATAATGATAATGTCTTAGGTCTCAGCTTCTATCAGCATTAATATTGTAATTGTTAATATATCTTAAATCTTCTGTATATTACAAAAACAGCTCTTTCATCCCAACTTGGGCAAAAGATTAAATGCATGTTTTGGAAGTGGTTTCAATGTAACAGCTTGTAACGCCATAAAATACAGAAAAAAGGGTCCAATAAGAGCCGCCGGGCAAAGAATATGACTAAAAACCACAAATTCTTTTCAATTTAACAATTCACCCCATTTTCACTCGAGTCAAAGACTCCAGTGCTGTAGGGTGTAATTATGTGAGCAAAGTATTACAAATACAACACAAAGAGACATTCATGCATTAAAGTGATTAACCAAACTCTGATTCAACACACCCCTGCCAAGTTTCAGCTTCTTCTTTTTTTTGCTGATTCTCGGCTTGTGGGCCAGTATGATGGAGTCCTTATGGCTCGCTTCAAGACAGATTTGAAAAACTGTGAACCCGCTGTTTAAATCTACAATAACTCACGCCAAACAGCTGGATCCTCACTTTGATATACAAACACGTGTTCTTTATCAACCAAGCTTTTCATGCTTTAATAAAAAACTGTGAATAATCGTCTTTGCTTGACAAAACATTGGTATTTTGAAAGTGGACTCAGGGATGCTTTTAAAGTCCATGTTATGTTCAAATGTTAGGCAGTGTTCGACCTTGCATACAACTCTGACTTTCACACAGTGCAGCCCGTTGTTTTGGCTACTGCAGCAACATTTTGACTACTAAAGCGCAGCGTAAGTGAAGCATGAAGCAACTGTCAGAATGACACAAGGGACGCTCAAAGATAAGGTAATGCCATTACCCTCTTGTCCTCCACAGACATCCGCTTTGTATCAAATTGCTATACCCATGAACCAACAGGTCTTAGTGAAAGTCTGCAGATCTGTTGGCCAATATTGAACTATATATCTCCATGTGTGTTGTTCAATTTCCACTGATATTAATAATATATATATATATTTTTTTTTAACAGAACCTAATGCAGAAACTGTTTCTGTTAATCAAAAATCGAGCAGAGCAGTACCATGTCCTTTGCTCGGAGCACATGTAGCAGTGTACGCAGCATAGCTGAGTAAATAGTGGCATCTTTGGTACATTCCATGCTAGTTTGTAGAAGTTACATTGCTGGAGATTAGGGTTACACGATTATGGCCAAAATGATCATCTCGATAACCATATCAGATCTCAGATTAGTCACTGATTTTAGTGGGAAAAGAAGATTTTTATTGCACTTTCAGAACACTGCTTTCACATCTCCACATCTGTGCAAATCCGTGTTAGCAAAGGAAGCAATCTGCAGCAAGGTGCAAAGACCAAAGAGACCAAAAAATTCATTTGGTGACTCCAAGCTATTGTCAGAATGGTATCAAGTGTTTTCCTGATTCTCTTATTTTGGCAACCTTATATAGTATATTAACACAACACACTGCCAAGTTATGGGAAACAAATGCTTACATAAACACTTCCTAAAAGCTCTGAACCGAAATTCCATCATGGGAAATATGTCAGAATTTAAACTCCCTAAAAACTGGTATCTAACACCAAAACTCTGGTAAGGTTTGAGTCTGAACTTTGCAAAGACACAACAAAAATGTCCCGGTTAACAGGTGAGTTCACTTGACATCAATCAGATTATTAACCCGAGGCATGCAGGTTTACAAAGCGAAAGAAATCTGAGACTAACCTGTGAACAAAGAAGTGAGAGACAGACAAAAGGCGATGACTGATGGAAATGCTGGGCCACCAGCTGGGTTAGTCAGTCAGGTCAGGCTCTCTTCCTCTCCCACCCGAGTCTACATCTGGCCATCCCTCCATCCCTGCCTCTCATACATTCTCTCTGTTACGTAACTCTTTCAAATCACAGCAAGTGCAGCCCAGGAAACAATAACAGTAAATGCATGTTTTTTGTTGTCACAGAAATGTGATTCCTAATCAGGTTTATCGAGTAATAAAAAGCATTTAGCTTAATTGAGTTTGCCCCATAAGTGCACTTTTGTGCCTTCTGGTGCGAGACACGAATTACCGACTTCATAAAATGCATTTATAATGTCCAAGAATAATGAGACTAAAATATTTATCAGATGTTTTATGTAATGTCACAATAAAAATGAACAAATAAGTATTCCCTATAAGCAAGGGCTTTAAAGCTAGCTGCATCGTTGCAGCAAAATATTTAACATGCAAAGCATGTCTGCAAGGAATTTAGAGATAAAGCAGCCCTAAAGATATAAGTAATTTGCCTATCCATAAAAGCACTTTTTCCTGGTACTCTGGAAAATGTTTCAACGATGAATAATTGATGATTGCTGGTTACGCATCACATTAACTGCTGGCTGTCTCACTGTGAACTGTGGGCCTCAATCAGCAACTTTGCATACCCTTGTTGACTTCCCATTTATGAGAACGCTCCCCGTCTGCCTGTCAAAGGATTTTATGGGATCACAAAACAGCAAACAAACGTGTTATGATGCAGCACTGAGAATTAATATTCTGCCTCCGAGAAGATAAAACGACAGCGCAGAGAAAACAAAAGAATTATTGCTTTCTCATCTCAACTGTGGCAGTTCTGCAGCTCCGTGTGGTCACAGTGTGAAGATACATGATAAATCTGTCCACGTGCAAACGCACAAAGTGGAAACCAAACCGCTTTTGGTATGCTGACTTCACTTTTACTCTAACTTTACCACCACTTGCTTGTGATGAACAACTGGGAGCAGTCAAACACAGAAGAGGATGGTTTAATGCAACAGGGCTAGACGCACGCACACACACACTGTGTGTACCTCACCATCCAGGAACATGACACAAACCATCTTTCCTGACACTATACACCTGTGGATTTGTTTGTCTTGAAACTGTTGTTGTTCAAAGGCGGGTAAAAAGAGACGACTTCACACCAGAGTACTCCAAAACTTTCTTTGCATGCAAAAACACACTCTACTGCATTTCCAAAACAGTCACATCTGAATCCTGTCCTTGTTTCACTGCCAGTTGTATAACAGCACGATGGCTCCTGTTTGTCCTGCCTTACTTTGTCTTTTTCGTCCAGTCTCTCTGGTCATAAGAAATCAAATCTTATATAACAGGGGATGTGAGATAAGGGTTTCTGATGCCTATCAAAGCCATCTACATTTTTCTGCTGGGCGGCTTGCAAAGCTGTTGGTCAGGACGGATCAAGACAAATGGCCACTCGGCTAGGCGTAATTCTAGGAGACAATCGTTGTCAGGAAGCAGCTTCAACAAATAATGGCTATGAATAATTGACTTGTGCAGAATGAAAAATAATCAGATTTAAAGTTTGCACTGAATCACTGAATGTTTAATTTGTTTCCACTTCTTAAACCCCTGACAACACATTAACCTTTTTTTGATTAGATTCCTGAACTGGAATGTCTTAGTTCGGAGTTTAGATAAAAATAAAATGTGAAATAATGTGGAGAAATCGACTGTCTCAGAATTCTTCCCAGTTTTCTGTGAAATATTAAACCTCCAGCTGTTCGCACCCGTTCAGCAGAAATCCCCTCATTCTCTGCCTGCAAGCTCAGGCTGAAATGCTGCGTCAGTCTCATGATAGCTTTAGCTGCCTAGCTGAAAACCACGCTTGCCTCACCAATGGCTTCATCACACAGCCACACTGTATTATTCCCTTTTTGTAAAAATCCCCAGATTTAAATGTGGGTGGGGGAGGAGCGCACTTGATCCCTTATTCAATGATTCTAGTGTTTAATACTGTAAGAATGTACCAAAGATGCTCAGAGGCACAGGGCTGCTGTCAAACCCATCTCAGCGTTTCATATTTAGGGGGAAAGAAACTTGGCGAGAAGTGAAGTTTTTAGTCACAGTGTAATTGAACAAGCTGTGCTAGCAGGGATAAAATGAATAAATGTCACATCATGCACTTTGACAAAACAGCATGGGAGAAGTGAAACTCTAGTGTGGGGAAAAATAAATCAAGTTCAACTTGAAATCCTATTAGCTGTACAGCTGAGGGCACTACTGTACATGCCAGGGGCTACTGAGCTGCAGGAGTATGTGAAGAAGAAGACACTTTCACCTAAGTCAAAGATTCAAGTGCTGTAAGATGTAATTATGTGATGTGATAGGAAACCTGAATCAAAAGGAAAAGATGGCGTGTGCCATTTTTGACCAGGAAGTCTGTTTTATTTCTAGCCAAAAAAAAGTTCAATTTAAAATCCAATGCATGAGGCATAAATCTCTTCTCTTTTAGCAGAAACAAATATAATATGATCATTTTCTACATATTCCTCGTGTCGTGTGAAGAACAGACATGCTACTTCTACATTTAATATTAATATCAAAAGACCAATAAAGCTGGATGTAAAAATACACTTAGCTGCTGTGTTAGAAGAAACAAAAGTCAAGTAAAATGACATGTCAGACACATAATTCAGGACAAAATGATAGAAGCAGTAGTCTGTGTTATGAATCTATTCTTTTCATTTTCTTATATTAACCGAAAACCAGTTTATAATTCAGGGTTCACGGGTTAGTGCCATCTTAATGGCTTCAGAGCAGAAAGAACATGTACAGCCACTGTGTTAAATGTGGTTGATTGAGACCCTGCTGAGGAGATGGCAGTTAGATCACATCTGTTTTGCAGGAAAAGTGGTACATTTGAAAATTGGCTCAATTATTTTTGGTTAACGCACAGTTAGGCTGCACATACGGAGCTAGTGCCTGTCTGAGTCCAGTGGTCGTTTTAGACAGTATTCTCTCATCGGTGCTGTTGCCTTTAAAGGTACCGGATAGGTAAGGAATATGTTTAAAATAATAGCTAAAAGCAATCCACAAGTATGTCTCACACATCTATGTATTGTGTCGAAGAGATGTCAACTGCAGTTAAAATGGGTTCTTACTGAAGCTTTGTGTAATAGATGGTATGGTAGTCACTGCCATGGTTCATTACATTGTTGAAGGATGCTTCTCTTATCTTCTTGACTTCAATAAAAACTATTTTAACTAATGTCTGTCTTGTAATAATAGCTTAAAAACTGAGAAAATGATTAATGTAGCTCTATACCCTCATTATGAAGTTAATTTTGTAGTATAAATTAATAGGCAGAGGTTTCTGACACAACGTTATGCACAAATTGCTCAAGAGTTGTCTGCTTGTCGGTTGTGAAAGAATATTGATCGCTTCTCAACTGGCTGGCAAATAACTCAAAGCGGTTGCTAGATGACAATGAGGGTGTCGCACTAAAACCCTCTTTAGGATTGCTTTGGTTGCTAATAGGTTGTCGTGATCAACTGTTGTTTTCATGGGAAAGGCTAACTTGTCTGCAAATGCTCACCAACCGCTAACCAAACGATAGTGAAAACCTGAAAATGTGTGACACCAAGCACTTTTGCCTCCAAAGTAAAAGTTATGCCAACACTTTTCAAAAGATTTAACAGTCTCTGTTTCCAGTATATGGAATATGGAATAAGGCTACACTCACACAAACTGTCATCATGACTGTCACACGTCCACAATGGTGGAGAAGTTAGCGTGTGGTTAGCATGACTGGAAAACCTCAACAGAAAGCTACTCTTGCCACCTCTTGTGCAAACACAGTGGGTGAGAGAGACAGTGGGTTGTCCCTTTTCCAGCATGAAGAGGAAGACGAGAGAGGTCCGATTCCCACTTAACTGCATTCAATAACAACAATGGATGAATAAAGCAGGGATTATAAGTCCACTAGGGTCCCACGGATGTCAAATTCATCATCAGACAGTAAATGTGAGGGTACGTGTCTGCCTGCATGTTGACTAATTTACATTTAATTTTCATTACTATGCACCAACTACGCCTGTGCCCAGGCGGCACACTGCAAGTGGACTTCAAAGAAGTATAACAGGAATGATTACTCTCCCTGTCCGTGTCCATAACAGAGTTTAATCCAGGCTTTAGCTCTCTGTAAATAATTAAACAAATATTAGTTCAATGGTGAAAATGCCTTTAAGTAACTGTAGTTTCCTTTATATTTGATTAAGTTATTTTTAGCTTCTTTATTACTTTTTGGTGCTTTTTTGAATGTTTAATAATTTTACTTGCAGGTTATATGTTAGCTTAACAGTAGCGTTATTTTGTTAAAAATCCCTCATGCTTATACGCTCAGCGTTCAGCTTGCAGCAACAACACAGTGAGCATTTCAAAACCATCTACAAAACGGTTAACCAGGGTGTACCGGACCATCTATCCATCCATCCATCTTTTCAGTTTTTACTTAACCATTCATCCAATTTAGGGTCACATGACTGGAGCCAATCCAAGCATTCATAAAGCGCCCCGTGAACATGGCTGACACAAAGAAGCAAAAAACCACTCACTGCTAATGTACCACCACAATCTCGAATCAAACATTGGATGTACTTCTTGTTTACTGGACAGCTATATCAAAACTTTCTGGTAAAACACTGCCCCTTGGTGGTTCAAACTTTAGGTAGAAATGTCAAATTATTAAATTATGCAAACAAAAACTAACTCTAACTATAAGCAGCCACTGTACTTTAGTGCTTTGGTGAATGGGAACAGTGTGAGAAACAAACATAATTCTCTACTGTTTCACCTCATTTATAATGCATGATTACTCTGGCTTTAAACCCTCAGTGGTGCTGTGATGAGCCAAGGTCAACTCTATACTCCAAGTTTTTGATTAACTATTTGATTATCAAAAGCCTGAAGCAGCACAACTCATAAACATTTAACGACTGGGGGGGGGGGGAAGCCCCTCTCACTTGACTCCTGGCATTTCACCCCTAAAAGTAAAACCACACACATGCTTCAGGGTTTACGGAGAAACTGAAACAGTTGGCTTTTGCAAATAAACTGAGGTGGGATTTTAGTAGCGAGAAAACACTGATGGGGGGTTGAAATAAATCTCAAGCAGTGGGGATTGCCTGACTTATCAGTTTCACATTCACAGAGAGACTCTGAAAAAGGGGGATTTTTTCACTCTGAGCAACAGTTGGCTTCACAGAAAACACTTCATGTGTCTCAACTTGCAAACCCAAAGCAAGCTATTGCTGAAAGAGCTGTTTACTCATTCGCTACTCTAACCATTATTTATCATCCATGCAATGAATCCGGTAGAGTACCCATAATGTCCCCCGCCAAAAGGGGAAACCTCCATATCAACCACGCAGGTAACTACAACTCTGCGTAAACAAACGTTTTCATATCGCACCTCACAGCGAGCTTTATTAAATACACGTTGTTACATGTACCCGTATGAACTGTCTCAGGGCTACAGCTGTGTTGTGACTAAGAAACGTCATGTGTGCTGCCAAGAAAATATAGAGAAAACCTGCAAAATACAAAAGCAAAGTTCGAACCAGCTATATCCGCCTTTTTTCCCCCCGCCTCCAACTTTTTTAATTTCTCCTCTTCATCTGTCTTCCGCTCTCACAGGAACAAGAGAGAGAGAGAAAGGGAGTGATAAAGAGAGAAGACGAGGCCTATACATCAGTGGGATTTAATGCTGCCTCATCTTGCTCAGCCCTCGTATCACATGGTGTACAGCATCAATAATTTTTACGAGCCAGCGCCTTCCTGTTGGAACCACACGCTCCAATCAGGCATCTTGGAACTCATTTTCCATCTTTATTTTCTGCATGTAATTACATAAAGACATTTAAAAAAGAGCCAGCCAGCCAGGATATAATACCACTAGCTGGCTGAATGGTGATATTAAAAGACAGGATGCTGGCTGTGTGCTCGACTTCTTTGACATAAATAAACGAAAAGTGAAGAAATGTATAAATTATCTACATCTGATAATTTATAAATTATCTTACGTGGATAACTATCTGGATCACAAATGAACAAAGTTGAACAGTTCTTTAAGAAATCAAGGTTTCCTTTTATCTTGTTTATTTGCTGAGCTCTGTGACTGTCGCACCAAATATGATATCTTCACAGTCTTCTGTCACTTTTAGTGCAGGGAACTGGAACAGAAGAGTGCACTTCTGAGGCACTAAAAGCTGCTGTTGCAGTAAAGGGGCACAGACGACAGGGTAAAGTCAAAAGGGAAAATCCGAAATGACTGTGGTGCTTCAGACATGGATGATGCTTCAGTTTTTGATTTTGTAACTGCCATTTACTGAGCAAAAGGAGGCTTTTATTCCAGCGGGGAAATGGAATTCTGTTAACACGAAGTATCCATTTCCCTTCACAAAGATCAAGGAGCAACTAAAAAATCAAATGCGCTCTCTGAACTCAAGAATAAATAGAGCCCTAACTGACAACCAACCAAAAAATGTACTTTCAAGAAAAGACCTTCAATGTATGACCTGATGGAGGATCTCTCAGGGCCGTCTGTCTACTGAGCATCTTGGAAGTTTCTGTTTTGGTAAGTGGGCTTAGACATCCTGCTTTATCAAACGCACACCACACAGAGTGCACAAAGAGGCCAAATGAAACAAACTTGGCAGATAGAGAAACTTTGGGGTTTCACTCAAATGTCTGGACACACTTTCAGAACAGTGACTGATTGTTTTCTTTTTATGTTTCTGATAAATGATTTGCATGAGGAGTATTTAACCAGAGTAGTGTCAGCTAAAGGTCAGCAGGGCTTAACCCAGAAATTCAGTTTCATTTTCATTTTCATGTCTGCCTCAGTGTAACATAATGACAGCACAGTGTCTACGAGAGCGACATTTCAGGGAAGGAAAATTGATTCCCCGATAGAACGACAAATTTCTACATTGTTTAAGGCAGAAGAAGCACAAACGAAACACTGAAACTTAAAAGGGGCTTGAAAGCAACATCATGTTCTAATCTAGCAGCCACATTGGATCCTATGGTACACACAATCTGGTAACTGGTGGTAGATGTATACTTGTTCTTGGTGTTAGTTTGGTTTCTACTTTATTCCTTGTATCCCTGTTTATTCCTGCCTCCTTTATGGTTTTCTGTCTGGATTGGTCTTTTTTGTTCCAGTTGTGGCTCTCGTCCTGTTTTATTTCGTTGTTCTTCTCTGTATCGCGTGTCTTGGTTAACTTCCTCCAGAGTCATTACGTGATTTATCCCCGAGCTGTGTTCCCACCTGTTTTCCATTCAATCATTATCCTGTGTATATATTGTCTCAGTCTTTCTTTGTCCTTTGTTGTGTTCTCTCTCATGTCTTGTGTCCTTCCTCGAAGTGTGAGTTTTCTTGAAAGAGTCTTAATGATTAACTACTTCATCCTGACCTGCTTTATTTTGTGTTAAATGAGAGCTCTGCATTAATGTTGCTTTTGAGTTTATTTCTCATTTCCTGAGGTTTGCATTTTGGGTCCAACTCCTTCCTGATACACAGCCTGTGCCTGACAGACTTTCTGTGTTAACACTACAATGGACTGGTGACCTGTCTAAGTTCTACCCTGCCTTTTGCTGCAGGGTACAACACACACTCACAGCTGGGACAGGCTTCGCTCCCACCCCGACTACCATGAACTGGACAAGCAGTTAGGAAAATGGATGAGTGTGCACTTTTTTTTTCCCAGAATAAATGAGGAAATGATGCCAAATCAACATGAAAGTGATTCATAGGCATAAAGACTGGTGGACAATAAATTTGTCTTGTTTAATCTATTCGCAAATAAAACATTGCTTTATATGTTTTATATTTTAGTTTTTGTAAAAAAAAAAAACCCAGGTTCATTGCTGAGTTTTAAAGGGTTTTGGTGATTTGTAGATTGGTGATATTTCTCAATGCTGAAGAGAGCTTTTTGGGGGAGGGGGGTTTCCTCCTGAATCAAGTGTTCATTCCACTTCACTCCAAATGTGTCTTGACTTGACCTTCACGGTCTTGTCATCACTATAAGGTCACAGTAAATGGTTACAGCACAAAACTCATTTTTGAGTTTTCACAGCAAAAGCTTGTTTATATATTTCCTTACTGTTTTTTTTTTGTTTGTTTTTTTATTGACTGTGTAGCATATCCATTGGCCAAATTAAGTTGTATGTGAGCTTACTATGTGACATGTTAGTAGACTTATTTTCCATTGGTCTCCACATTGGACTGTATATAAAAAGATGGCATTTGACATTAGCAATGTGGCCACTTGCATCTTTCTCCGGCTAGAAGTGACGATATTTCAATGACAGGGTTAAGTATTACATAATCAGCTAACAATAGCATCTGTTAAGTGTAGCAGACAGCTAAGGGGTGAAGTTACTATGCAAGCACTCTTCTCAAAGAGGCCATTCTTTTAATCATGCATAACTAAGGAGGAACAAAAGGAACAAAAATCAGCTAGTGTACAGTGAGGGGTTTTTTTTGTGTGTGTCAGATGTTGCATATTTATTCCTGCTGTAGGTTTTGTCATTTTGGAATCTCTGGAGACATATTTATAGGGCTGAAGTGGATGTTTGGGACACTGCAGTTTCCAGCACTTGCATGTTGAGTAATTCTTCAGTCCACAAGATTAGTACTCATGGCAGATTTATGGTGCAATGGTTGTGTCTGTTTGTGTATGCATTTGCCTATGAAGCACTTACAAAGAGCCTTATGCAATGTATTTGCAAACATACTTGTGCGCAGTCCTTCAAAAGATCAACAGCATGTAGAGCTCAGCGTAGATGACGCTGTGCATTAGTCGAGCGATTACTGGTTTAAAAGTGAGCCGGAACAGGGAAAGGAGTGATAGCGGATGTGGCCACAAAGAGAAACGCGTGACCGTACAATAATACAAAGAAAAACAACAATCAGACGACCCCCTACATGCAAGCGTTTGGCGACAGTGGGAAGGAAAAACTTTTAACAGGAAGAAATCTCCAGCAAAACCAGGCTCAGTGAAGGTCAGGCATCTGCTGAAGCCAGTCGTGGCTCCAGGAGACAGTTTTCACTGTTTTAACACTTGTTTCAGCTCCTTCAGTACAAGTTTGCTCTTCTCTGCAGCTGGATGAAACACTAACAGCAGATAAAGCAAAAGTAGCCCACAGACTGGTTGTTTATGAACCTGCCCCCTGGTGGCAGAACATACCTACAGCATGTAGACGATAATCTGAAAAGCTGTCTGTACTCAGGACCATTATTCTCACTGTTCTTCAACACCACATGGACATGAGAATGGACACAACAACAGTCCCAGTAAGAAAGGTAATAAAGATATTTCCAAAAAGTATTGAACAGTTTCTTTCAAACATACCTTCAACACAAATCAAAAACAGCTTTGCTTCTTATCTGTACAGCACATGGACATAACATTTATTTAAATAACTCGAACGATTAATGAAACATATTCATGAAAATCCAGTTCCCCTCAACCATCAAGGAAATAAACACAGCAGGAGCTACAGAGACGAAAGTATGAGAACATTTTGCAGTTTTGGCATACAGCGATTTTTGTGCACACACACTCATGCTCACCCAGACATGCTGAAAACCACACAGACACACTTATGCGCACGTACACATTTGCCCGAGGGGCAAAAAGCTGTAAGAGGGGGAGGTGGAGACATATTGATTTCTCTGTCAACTCTTTGATAGAAAACCCTGAGGGAGCCCTTGCATCCGCTTACATCCCTTTAGCTGAGTGAATTAACCACATTTACGCTTAGGGCAAGAACACACAAGCATTGCATTAAACTGAAAAAAATCTAATAGTGAGATGTCTACTCTGAAGGAATTTTATGCCCCATTTCCAGTATTAGCTTTGAAGAAACTGTCTGTGTAATCAAGCCAAATGACAGGCCACAGAGGAAAGTAAATATGCAAAAGACATGTAGGGCTGATAACCAGTTTGACATCAACAAGTGAAAATGCTGGAACTTGAAGTCAGGGCCGGCACGAAAGAGATTAAGGCTTTTGTTTTATCCTTAATCTGACATGCAGTAAACCCAATCCCCTCTGCTGTCTCTCTGTGAGAACCACACCACACAGCCTCCGGAATCAGGAAGAAGCATCGCTGCCCCGAGCTAAACCCCCAAAAGAAAAACACACACCAGACTCAACAGTACACACTCATGAGTTAACACATAACCAAAGTTATTTGTTCTTGCTCAGTGGCCCAATTATTGTCTGCATTTTTTTCTTGACGGATGAGTCACATTTCTTTTTCTGAACACAGACCCCGGGTCCACACACACCATTAACTCACCTACTCCCAGACTGACTCACTGGACTCCTCTTCAGTCACTAGGTACTTATTGACAAGCCAATGACAAAGCTAAGCCGTCTCCCACAGCTGAGAAAACACCAAGGCTTTGTCGCTTCCTCCCTTGCGGCATTTGGAGGAAAAGTTCTTTCAAAACTTTAGTCTCTGCTAATTGACTTCAGTCAATAGAGGCACAAAAGCTCCAACCTTAGCAAAACATGCTGCCTCCTTTAAATTATGTTGACATTTATGGTCAGTATTTTAATTTTCTGCTGGTATGCTGCTACTGCTCTCACTGTGTGGTCTTTTCTCGAATACTACTGAGATAGCGCGGTGCATTTCTTTTTCATACGGCGTAAAAGATTAAACATATTTTCCTCAGTCGTATGCAAATGAATGCGAACAGCAACTCATCATATAAATCCCAGCAATGAAAAATTGTGATTGCTTGATTCAAGGTGGGAGTGCTGGGGGTGGGAGGTGGGGTTGCTTAAAATCAACCCCCTGCTTACTGACATCAATTTGTCAAGTAAATCACAAAAATGTGGATGGTGAAAAAGGTAAATGGAACTCAAACCTCTTTTGGAAGAATGAAACGCAGCTGACAGATCCTCAAGAATGAAAACTTTTATATAAAAAGTCACTTAAACTGATTCCTGAATTCAAATGACATATCTGTTTTACTGGGCCAGTTGTTGTGGTGGTGGGAGCATTTTGTATTCTTAATAACTCTTGTGTGTCTGATGGTTGTCAAAGAAGAAAAAGTCTGGGACAACTGGTGGCTTTAAGAGTCACGAGAGACTGCAATTACTGTAATCCCCACTTTTGGGTTCAGTTTCAAAGAAATGGATGATCGCATCCCAATTCAGAAACGCATTCCCATCACACAAAACAGTTTCTCCTACAAGGAAGTGAGACAGCCAGTCATAGATACAAACTGTCCCTATTACTCAACATTATTAACAATTAATGATTGTGCAAAGCTGTGAAATATACTGAAGGGTGAGCAGAATTACATGCAGAAACATGTAACCCAGTGAATCACGTCCATATGCTGCTAACACTGTTGTCAACAGGAAGCAGTCTTAATAACCTCTGACACTTGAAAACAAGCTGAAGCAACTCTTCACATACTGATGTGGTAACACATTTCAAAACCACGCGAGGCAGAAAAACTCAATAAAACCCGAGTGCAGCCCATGTCTGGACTAGCTAAGCAAATGCAGACATAATTTACAACCTTTTATTGACACACTTTCTCAATCACCAGACGGTGAGGTCATCCAGAATCTGAGCAGTGACTTTTATCTCAAATGCATCTTGAGAACAAATCCTTGCCCGACTGGTCAAAGGATCAAAGGATTTAAATGCTTATTCACAAGCAGCAAAACTTTCAAGTTTCAGAAGAAATACAGAAAAGCGTCTGCGAGGTTTGAAGATAGCAACGACTGATGTGAGTTAGAGAAAGGTTAAGTCATTATCAGCCAAAGTCTTTCCAGACTTTAACCTTTCCGTGGAGTTTTATCAACTTCCCTGCTAGCTTTGCACAATAGTTCGGGTTGATGTTTATGGTTAACTCTTTAATTCCAGAAAATAAAAGCATGAAGATGAATGGACTGCACTTTTAGAGGATAAATAACAGTAATCGTGCCTTGAAAAGTTGGAATATAAAAATATACCTTCATCAGTTAAGGTAATACAATCTTACTTGGTTTGGTACACTCAGTAAGTAATAATGGTTGATAACAGCGACTGGTGTGTAACTGATGTTATAGCGGAAGTTATCTTGTTGAATTCTCACTTTTTTTTTGCTATTTTTCATGTTTTAGAATTGGTTGTAGGTGTGAATGTGAGCGTGAATGGTTGGTTGTGTCTAAAGCCCTGAGATAGACTGGTGACTTGCCCTGGGTGTCACCCCCCTTTCACCCTACAACATCTGGGATAGGACCCAACTCACACTGTGATCATGAGCAGATGGAAGAAAACGGATGGATTGTTCACCACGGTGACCGTTGTTTACTGTAACTGCAGATCACCTCCAAAGTACAGCTTGGTCTAATTAATCCTGGTCTGATTATTCTTTTCTAGTTTTGAATGGCAGAAGACTCGACTGAACTAAACAGACCCCAGACCTCCATCCCACCCTACATCCTTGAGAAGAATTTTTTGCGAGCTAAGCCTTATCATCCAACATCAGAGCCAGACCTCACTAATGCTCTTGTTGCTGCAAATCCTAACAGCCGGGTTCTAAATCTTTTTCAAAGCCTTCTCAAAAGACGGAGGTTTCACAATCACATTCAGGTTTAAAGCCTGGGTGTCAGCTTCCTTTTTTCTGAACTTGGCATACTCGATAAGAAGTAAATCCAATCTATAAATGCACATATAAGATGAGCGACACCTAAAGAAAAAAAGTGTTTGACAAAATGTTTGATAGTGGTTTGCTGCAGTGTTTTGCACCATCAAGGGAAAGCTGGACTTTAATGTATGCTTGACACTTGTATTACACCCTCCCTGGACAGGAAATGTCAAACGGATTTTGCTTTTTTGGTGGAAGCTGCCACTTTAAGGATGAAATTGGGCCCTTTGGTGAGCAGCAGTCAGCTCTGAAGCTTTCACACGGCGGAAATGTCACCTGTCATACGGACTTACTGTTTGCTAGCACTATGTGCATCACTTCTGTTTGACCCTCTGGGTCTGTGCTTTAGCTACCGTCATGCCCTATAACTGCAATTAGCTTGGGAGATCGAGACCTGCTGCCGTCAGAACCCCCTGCATTAACCAGCCTGGCTTGTATAGAGACTATGAATGACTAGGGAACACGAGGAGCTGCCCATTAGATTGCAATGAAAGGGTATTTAATAGTGCTGGCCTACTTAAAATCGATTCTTGGGCAGCACATGACTCTATGTAGTGAACAGCAGTTCCATGTCCTGTAAAAGTAAAGCGTGATGTATCAAAGGGTAGAGGAATCACTCCACTGTATAGCCAGTTTCTAGAGAGACTGAAGTGCTGATGCACTGGCTTTTCAGTGTAGAACTTCAAAGTTACTGTCCAGAAATGTAGAGTTCTCTCAGCCTTCAAAAAAAAAAAGCTTTTTGAAATGCACAGTGGGACATGGGTGAAATATAGAGAATACACACAGTTAATCTATTCTTTTTCATGGTCTTTTGTGAGTTTATACGTGTGTGTGTGGGGGTGGGTGGGTGGTGATGGTGGCATCTTTCAATAACCAATTCAAATGCTGTCAAAGCTAGACAGGAGAAAAAGGAATGAAGAGGAGAAAAACTCGTGGAGAAACAAAAGTGAAGAGGGTGTAGTTGAGACAAAGAAACACAAGACAGTGAGCAAAAGAAAAATAATGAGTGAGATGGGAAAAAAGCAGAACTGCGCAAGAAGATAAAAGAAGAATTACTTTAAAAAGTAGAATAATGCTTTCTACGTCCTTCAGCTGAAGGTGTATGTTGTGTTCAGTTTAGATTTTAGGTTTAATTTCCTGCTCCTATCTCTTCTTTTTTTTAAGTAGCTTAGTTACTTGTATTGGAAGCAAATGAACTGAGTAGAAACTGACCTTAACACTTAAAAAAGGAATCCACTGTGTAGAAAGGCCATTTATTTCTATAACACCACAAAGAGCATCTGGTTTCCAGTACAAACTGCCCCCCTTATAACCTGTCTTTACTGCAGGGAGGGATTCGCACACAGAAACAGCTCCAGACCTGTTGATTTCCCAGCATGCCCTGCTTACATTCCTGACCTCCTTCTGTCACTCTTTTACTTGACTCACCCCTGTTGCCTACATCGACGTCACCCCCCACACTTAAAACCCCCTCACACTCCTCAACTGCTGCCTCTGACTACAGGCTGAGCAGTCGAGAATGATTCGAGAGTGATTGTCAGTTCGCATTTTAAAAGATAAGAAAAAAAAGATAGTAACAGCTTGTATGCACAGAGGACACAAATTTCACCCTCGTGCAATCTTGGTCAAGTTGCCTTTGAGAGTGTGAGGTGACTGTGTCCTGATGAGACATGAAAGCCGCTGCCCTGCAGAGCTGTGAATCTAGTGAGAAGGCCAAAAGGGAACGATACTTTGCTCAACCTTCTTGCCTCATTTTTTTCAAAGAAAAATGTGCACCCAACAGAGTTGAACACAGTGCGATAGTGAAAAAAGATCCCATAAACAGTTGTTTCTCCCAGCTCAGACAGATCATTACTCAGTGTCCAAAGACAAACCTTTCCCATTTGTTTCGGTGAGACCAATACATCAGCACAGGAGAGTTAAGGCTACAAAAGGCACAAGAGAAGAAACATTGAACACCACTAATGCAACATGGTGTCCAGCAAAAACTCTTTTTTTAATCCTGCTCTCGTTGGGAGGAGTCTGGCATTCAAAAATCCTTAAAACTCATGGACATACGATTCAAAGTGGATGCTCTGATTCCTGTTTGATCTGCTTATTGGCTGTGGGGACATGTTATCGTCAATGAAAATATATCATTTTTTTCAGTCTGATTTCAAGGCCTACGAAGTGCACATGCTTGTACCCATCCGTTGTCACGAGACAGGGAAGAGACAGCAGATAAAAGTCATAAACCAAAAGTGTTTAACAGTCTATAAGGATGCAGACAACACAACTTGGACCATGACAGTAGCAATGACTGCACTGTTTGCAAGCTGAAATCAATTTGTAATTTCTAGTTTCTACTGCGAACGGATCATATTTTCACACGTAAAACATTACTGCGGTGTGTGTTTGTTTATTACTTACTGTGTTTAGAGCCTTGCTGGTGACTTGACACTTTAGGTGGGCTGATCCTGCTTTTGGGAGGGACCCCCTCCATATTTTGGCTCTTCTCACCTGGATTCTGGCTAGGGGCCTGAATCTCAGACTGGGTCTCACTCTGTGCTTTGTCCCGTGCCACAGCTGCTGTTAAAGACTTTTGTCTGCTCAGGATAGCATCACTACCTGCTCTCATCAGCTTCTCGCCCACGCTCAGGACCCGGGTTCGACCTGCAAAAGCAGGCGCACTGGGGTATTCCTTCCTTGGGGAGGGCAGCTTGGATCCACCCCCTGCCGGAGGGGGCCGCGAAAGCCTGGAGGCTTTAGACATCCTGCAGGTTAGTGGATCAGTAAAGCTTCTCTATCCCTCTCAGCTGATGGTACTGCAGCTATGTCCCATGAGCAATCCAGAAGTTTCTTAGGTCTCAGTGAGTGTGACTCTGTTACTCTTTAGCTCCAGCGTGCTGTGTGGTGGTGCAGGTAGGCTGACAGGGCCAGACGGAGGGAGGGCAGGAGGGAGGGCACTTTTGGGAAGCTGGGTGGGAGGCAAAAATGATGGTGAGGGGGTGGGGAGCTGTGTGGTTGGAGGTTAATAGCTCCTTGGAAGGTGTTGCCTTCTCCTGGCGTGGCCTTCTGAGATCATCATCCAAAGCAAACGGTAGATGTGTGTGTGTATGTGTTGGTAAATGGGTGTGTGTGTGGATAAACCTGTGGAGTGACAGGATGTGCTGTGCCAAATGCAAACAGAAAGTCAGGTCTCCAGTGTCAGCGCATTCCGGCTTCTTAATCCCCTCTCTGCCTCTCTTTTCGCGTCTGTCACACTCTCTCGTTCTCCATCGCCCTCTCTCTTTTTCTCGTGCCCCCTCTCTTCTTCACTTACGCTCATAATATGGTTGTCAACTTCTTCTCTTCTACTTCATGGTAAATACTTCTCCCCCATGTCACTGTCCTCTTGCGCCTCGTCTCTCCTCTTCCCTTTTGCTTCGGTTCACTCGCTCTTCTTTGCTGATGCACAGCGGGTAACCATCCCAGCGCTCCGGCAGGCGGTAAACAGAGAGAGTGAGAGGAAAAGATTTAGAGACTGCGAGAGAAAACGGGGGAGGAAAAAGAGCACCGGGGATACAGAAAAAGTGCCGGCAGAGGCTTTGTGGAGGAGCCCTGCTCTTCAGGTGCAGCTGCTCAAGCTGTTCCAGATGTGTGTGCAGCACTTCACGTCATCAGCCAACCGCTCAGAGCCACGCTCTGGTAGAATCACCACTTCACCTCGTCCTATTTTTCCTTTTCCCTCTCTTTGTTCATCTTTTTGCTCTGATGGTCTCTAGTTATTAACATCCAGTCAGCCTGTAGCCTTCCCAATGTGATGAGATGTTCGGCTTCCAGAGGCAGGAATGCACACACACGCACACACAACACACTCAGTGGTGGAATTTACAGAGAATTACAGAACCCTAAGAAGTGGAATGTTACAGCGTGTGTGTGTGCAAAACACACACAGTGAAGCTATTCTGAACTGCGGCACCGACGACATCGGCTGTGACAAGGGAAAAAAAAGAGAAAAGAAGTTGGCTGGGAGAGAAAAAGACAGGAACATCAAGCTCTTCTCTCTCTCCGAATCCCCCAAAATACTCTCTTTTCTCACATAAAGCAAACACATTTCTTTTTCTTTTTTTCTGACAATGTGCTTGAAACAATCAGCTGACCCATGAAATTTCTTCTACAGCACACAGTGATCACTGCCAGACAAGCACATAAAAGTATGAATCCATGTTGGTAAGGCAAGCAGAGAAAGAGCACAAAGAAGCAGCTTTCAATCTTAAAAGCAAAACACTTGTCATTTATTTTTATCTGTTTATATGGTGTAAAAAATTTAGATATGTACATACATCTCTCTCTCTCTCTCTCTCTATATATATATATATATACACACAGTTTGCTGATGCTGACAGGCTCATTAACTCTACCAGCAGGTCACCTTTTTTTTTTTTAAGCTCTGAGGCTGTGGCACTTGTGTAATATTAACAAGGATGCAAAATGGACATGTGATATATTGCACAGGGATGTGATTGCGTGCGTACTGACTAAGCACTAGAAAATGGATTACAGTGAGCGAAAGGATCAACTGTGGCCAGGCAACACATTATAAAAGAGCAACAATCCACATGGACTGGGCTACGAGCTCAGTGATGATTTCTCTTTTTGAACCGGTTCTGCACCACTCAGATAGGAAAAAAAAAAAACACAGAAAAGTCCCAATACAGAAAAGCCAGATGTGACATCCACTGCTATGCTTGGAACTATTAAACCGGATGGCATGATTAAATAGCGCAATAGAAGTTTACATAGCAATTTAGAGGTAAAACACACACACACATGCACTCTCTGTACAGAAGATTCAAGCTCCTCCCTCCAGCGGATTGCCATTTTCACTACTAAGCCCTCTCATCATGATGGGAAACATTACTCATCATATAGATATGAAATAATAATTATATGGCCACATATCTGTATTGCTTTAGATAAAGAGCAAAGCAGATTGACCTACATACTTTCCCAATGAACCGTTCGCTGACAAAAATCTGAGGGCTAAGAACCTCATGGGAACTGCTGTATGTCAGATGGATTTTAGAAAGGGAGAAAAAGTGAAGAAGCTAGAGACATTACCATAAGATTAAACATCAGAATTGTGTCAGATTATATTTCTGTGTCACCCGTTTGGCAGAGTTCTCCCATGTTTACGAAATCGTAACGCCAAGGATTACGTCAATCCTAAAAAATAAAAAAAGTGACCGTGATAAAACCAACTCCATATAGGTTTTACTCTGTGACTGAATGGTAACTCTCTCATACTATAGTTGAAGCTGTTTGTGCATCTGTATGCTGGGAGTAAATGAAAGCCCTCTTTGTGGGCTGGATGCCTCCCAGGCTTGAAGCCAGTTCTGACTGTACAGCAGACAAACGCCGGGAACTTGGTTCAAAGGCTTTTAAAAACATATTATTTAGGCATGGGAATGTAATTTGAGTTTCCCAATTGAGCCTGCAATGTGATACATCATAAAATAGCAATATCCAGACATGGCATCGATGTGCGTTTCAAACTAAAGGAGCAAAACAATCACCCACAAGTATTCTACATTCAGAAATAGTCGACGCGTCATTTGAAACTTTGTAAGATCACAAAAGACGCAGGAATAAGTAGTAGGGTTTAAGAGTGTAATAACGGACTGAAACAGAAGATGGCAGCACTGCATGTACAAGGATGCCAGCTGCCGTTAAACCCCGAAGAAGAAGAAGCTGTGTCCCAGAATTCATAGCGCAGCCCAGCTCAGTTTCCAACAATGGCGGCAGCTAGTTAGTTTTAATATTACTCTTATTATTCTTTCTGGGTCACAAAATAAACGTTTAACATATTTTCAGGCGAGAATGTAGCTGCGTAAACCTCAAATATCTGCTCAGTTTATCAAGACACCACATATTTTCAAAAGCGCTCCGACGTTTTCGGAGACGTCTGTTACCCACTAGCTCGATAGCTAGCCGGGGGCAAGGCTCACTAGAGCCCGTGAGAGCACCGGACTCCGGGCAAATCGTTTTCAAACCCACTGCCGTCTTTCGCTACTCAGGTTAAATATATATATATAAGTCACTTAGATAACTTAAAAATGTTATTGTTTGGCTTTTTTTAGTATTTTATTTGTCCCTGAGTAAATCGGTTTGGCTGAGATTAAAGTTATAGTTTTTGTCTGTGAAGGTTCTCAGTCATCCAGGTCATTGTAGTCAAAGGAGCTTGCAAAGAAAAGCGTCTGGACTTCTTTAAGTTACTTGAAGACGTTTCACCTCTCATCCAAGAAGCTTCTTCAGTTCTAAGGTCAAATGGTGGGGAGTCCCAGATTTAAACCTAGTGGGAGTGTCCCCCCACAGAGGGACAAAAGGACCCCCTGATGATCCTCTAATCGCCTGAGCCAAGGTGTGAAACTGGGTGTGGGTCCCAATCAGCCAGGGTTTCGGGTGAGCTCATTGTGAAACCTGGCCCCACCTTATCATGCGAATTCCTGAGGTCAGATGGCCCAGGATGTGAGTGGGCGTTAAGGCGTCTGGGGAGGGAACTCAAAACTGGATTATAGATGGCAGAGAGTTGGTGCCGTAAACCACCGCCTCTGTTCAAAGATGGTCGCTCACAGTGGACATAGAGGGCTTCTTTCACTCCTCTTTCAAACCATCTGTCCTCTCTGTCCAAAATGTGAACATTGGCATCCTCGAAAGAGTGACCTTTGTCCTGCTGAGTCTTGTCCTGTGGAGGTGGCTTTTCTAAGTTATAGTTTTTACATAGCTGAACAAACGTCAAGCAGACAACTGATTATAAGAAGTGTGAGATATTTTAGATAGCAAGGAGTTTATTAAACTTCACAGAAACAATCTGCAAATTTCATTAAAATTTAATAAACTATCATCTTGTCTTTATTTTTAGTTAGCACATACCTTAAACACTTAAAGCTGTAAGCTAATGATAGTTATATAAGAGCAGATGCATGCTTGTGCAGTAAGCTGTACGTTTTACGTCCAATGGATGCATGATCTGATTAGTCGACTAATCGCAAAAATAATCAGTGACTAGTCGATTATCAAAATAATCGTTTGTGGCAGCCCTACTGTCAATGTTTCAAATATAAGCAGGGAGTAGGCAGCAGTTGGAGGACTGATATGTTTGAGTTGTGGCACTGTGGCATTGGTGGTTATAGGAGCAAAATCCTAGAAAACTTCTGCTTATGGCTTATATGTGTGGGTAGGAGGGGCTGTTTGGCATACTTAAGAACGTTAGAAGACTCAGCAGGGTTGTCTGAGTGCCTTTGTGGTATTTCTCTAATTAACTGCCTTCAGAATCTGACAGTTATTATTAGACCTGGGGGCAGAGGTTAAAAACTCACTCCCCATTAACTGAGCTGTAGCCTCAGCTTCCTGTATATTTTCCAGCATATGCACAGTTTTTGATAATCAGCAGAACGCTTGCTGTCAGACCTGACAAACGCCTGACAGAGATAGTCTAAAGCTGCTATCACGAACGTTTTTGTCATAATAGGTCAGGTGGTTATTGGAGTTTTCTGTGACTTTCATTCAATTATTTTTATTTTACCCAGACACAGCTCTATTTTCTTATCCCTATCATCACTTTCAAAACACATTTTTCTTTAGTAAAATGCCTTTAAAATTGAATAATGACCAAAACAAACTGTGAACATCAGCAACGTGGCTTATGATCAGTGTTGGTCAAGTTACTTGAAAAAAGTAATCAGTAACTAATTACTGATTACTTCCCCAAAAAAGTAATCCCGTTACTTTACTGATTACTTATTTTCAAAAGTAATTAATTACTTAGTTACTTAGTTACTTAGTTACTTTTTAAAAACACGATTTACAACCTGAATAGGTAATAAAGCGATAGATCTTTCAGCCCAATTCTACTTTTTCTACATAATCCATCATACAAAATGTAATCAAATGGAAAAGTCTCTTTTTTTTAACTTGTTTTATCAGTTTTAATCTTTTAACTTTATGCATCAAGCAAAAAATTAATTATATGCAACATTCTCTGACTTGAATAAATTACTTTAACATTTAAACCTATTTTCTGCACATTCCAGCACATAAAATAAAATATTTTTTGTGTTTACACTCACTCTTTCAAATAGATGCAAGTAAAACACAGCAGAAAATAAATAAAGTCAAAGACTCAGCGGTCCTGTTGCTCTATTTTCACCTGTAAAGCAAGACTGCGGTAGGCGGAGGGTTACCCTGGTGCAGGTGTGCCGCGGTCAGTTGAAGAATCCGTGAGTTTCTCTGTGAGTTTCCCATTACGTCGTTGCGCACTCGGTGCTTGCTTGGGAGTTTAGGGTTTTTTTTCGCTGTAAAAAGAAGTTTTCTTCCCACGTACGATGGACACTAATGTTTTTGTCACTTTTTATGGAATCAAACTCAAAGTAAGGTCAGTACTTCCACGCTGCACGCTCATACTCTCTCCCACAATCGATATGTGATCCATTGTTGATCTGCACACAGCTGTTGTCACTAACGGCGCACTCGCTTACGTCACTGTTGTGAGACATTCTCGCAAAAAATCACGGTTTTAGTAACGCAGTAACGCAGCGTTCCTACGGGAAAGTAACGGTAATCTAATTACCGTTTTTGCAATAGTAATCCCTTACTTTACTCGTTACTTGAAAAAAGGAATCAGATTACAGCCCATCTCTGCTTACGATGAACTTGAAAGTGCTTATTTACTATGCAAGAATCTTTATATTTTGCTTCAAAGGAGCCAGACTTTCTTGCAGCCTGTTGCAGAAACATATTTTTTCCAATTTTTTTTTTTGTCGAATAGTCAAAAAATTGCAAAAATAAAACAGTTTGACAGACAAAATTTTTTATTTATGCAGCAACAAGGTGATTCCCCCCAAGAGCTACTTGGCATGCCTCAACATGATGCGCTGTGTGTCCTTAAAAATTCTGAGGAAATTGAACAGGTGAAGGACAAAAAAAGAAGGTGCAGGTCTAAAAAACAAAAAAACAAAAACATCTGCAGCAGTTGAACAGGAATCATATCCTTAAGAAACAGGAAAAATCCAGCAAAGACCTGAGATTGGACTGCATCTGGCCCTTCAGATGACCAAGTGTTCACTGAAGTATCATCAGAAATGGGCTCAGTGGAAGGGTGGCTGTTAAGAAGCCATTCCTAACAACGGGAAATCCAAATTTAACATTTTTGGTTTGAATCATTATTGATATATACAGAGGTGAGGAGTGACCGCCATGTCTAACACAGGGTGGAGGCTCTGTCATGGTTTGGAGCTTGTCAAAATCTGTGAAATTATGAATGCAGAAAATGTACTGTTAGATTTTTAGCCATGCAGTCCTGTCTGGAAAGCATCTGACAGCGGCTTCATTCATTAACAATGATCCCAAACATGCTGTCAGTGCACTAAAAAGGATACCTGGGTAAAAAAAACATGCAATGGAACAATATCAGTCATGGATTGGCCTCCCCAGAGCGTGTAGCAGTGTGTAGCAGTGTGAGATCATCTTGGGGAGAACAGGACAAAAGCCAGCCAGCATCCAAAGAAGAACTTTGAATGTCCTTCGGGATGCCTGGAGAACTATTCCTGACGACTAACTATAAAAACGACACAAAAGCTTGCCTAAAAAAGTCCAAGCTGTGTTGAAAAATATTGACTTTCAAGCGCATTAGAATTGTACAAACTCTGTTTTTGCCTTGTATTTCTGTGTATGTTTGCACATTTCAATAAATAGTTTTCACCTATTTCTCATTTTTACAACAAATACGAAGAAATAAGTTGTGGCTCACGACTTGCACAGCACTATTTTGGAAAACGCCTGTCTCTTTATCAGCAAAAAGCTCCAGTATGTTCACCAACTTTGTCTGGGAGCTGTTTCGCGTTGAGCAGGTGGGTTTATCAGAGCTGATTTCCTGGAAACAGCTGTCTGCTGTGGTTGATGAGAGCTAAAAAGAGGGAATCAAAGCTGCGGATCACCGCAAAGTATCTGCAGACAGACTTGACTGTCTGTTCATGTAAAAAAAAAACAAAAAAACAAAAACAAAAATGTCAGTATCTGTAACTTACAAAGGACAAGGAGGTGGACCTGAGAGTTGTGGGATTTAGGAGGGAACGGGGGTGGGAGAGGGTAAGTTGTGTATGTTTTCCAAGCCCTCGGGGGGTTGGTTGTTTCTTTTCCTACATTCCATCTCAGAGCTCCCTCCCAACCATATCGTGAATCATTACTGACTGTAACATTCACTCAATATCAGCAGCTGAATCAGTTACTGAAGGCACACTACAAGCTTGACAGAAACGCACAGGCACACGCAGACACAACAGCAAGCAGGGAGGCAACTTGTGCTACAGTGTCTATGTGCAAAAATGCAGATTTTCAAACTAGGCTGCAACGCTCTCTCTCTCCTGGCTTTTCTGTCATCGTCCACGACGCATTACACACCGCCACAGAAATACCGTTGAATAATTTTTAAACATACAGCTCATTGGAAACTGCTGTATCGTGTAGAACGGGTTTAGTCGATTTAACCAGGCAACCCACATCACTGAGAGTCAAACTCTCATGGAAGCTACAGTAAAATGTAAATGTTCTTCAGAATAACAGCTCCTCAGCCAAGCAAACCACCACATTTTTGTTCTCCGTACTTTACATACTCATAAAATGAACATTTGAGTCTGTATAGACCTCACACTCTGTTTAAAATGGATCAACAGCATCAACAACTTAAAACTATCCTTCTTTTTTCCAACACAAAATCCTTTACTCTCCTCTTTAGATTTAGCTGTTGGACTGGTTCCAGCTCCCGGGGTAAAGAAAAGGCAACAAAAGAAGTCTATAAGACGATGAGACTCACTGACAGTCAGAACCAATTAGTCCCAACGCTCTGCTGCTCCCTGGGGAAAGTCACCTAGCATGTCACATTATCTGCTGCTTCAAGACATTAAATGCAGGACTGATCACAGCAGCAGGGGCTGTCACTCACTCAACAGACAGCAGAGACGACTGCCTGGTCAGGAGAGCCGCTGTCTAGAGCTTTATCATCAGCTGTTGCTTAAACAAACAAAATTGACGAAGGTGAGTCTACATTATTGTTGACTCATCTGTGCACTAATTAAACATCAGAGCGCAGCTTGATGTCTTAAAGCTGGCTACAGTCCACTCGCAACTCTTTTCTGATCAGACTCAAACTTAAAGGACGACACAGCAGCTTTCAGTAAGGCCACAGATAATAAGTAGGATATGTTATGTCGGTATATCATGAGCGATGAGCTGATATATACTCACTAGCCACTTCATTAATTGCACCTAAAGCCTTCAGAACTGCCTTAATTCCTTATGGCACAGATTTTTGAATCCATAGGAGGATCGTGCTGTGGAGAGATACATGCTTACATCGTGTTTGCGTTAAATTCTGACCCTACCAGCAGAAATCAAGACAATGGTCTTTTTTTTAATGTTCTGTTGCAGATTTTGTGAACTGTAGCTTTAGTTCACAAAATCCTTCCTATCAGCTCAAAGCAGCACACTCACTGATCACTGGATATTTTCTCTTTTTGAGACTAATCTCTGGAAATCCCAGTAGATCGGCCTGTCTGGCACCACCATTTTTCCTCACTCTGATGCTCAGTTCAAACTTCAGCAGTCATGTCTACATGCCTGAATGCATCGAGTTGCTGCCGTGTGACTGGCTGATTACATGTTTGCATTAACAAGCGGTTGAACAGGGGTACCTAATGAAGTGGCCAGCGAGCGTATATGATTTAGAACTAGGAGCACAGAACACAACAGAGTTGTCCTGCCAAACAAATTGCATGATACGTTTTTGTTAAAGAAGTACAGCTAGACTGTGACATATTTTTTTTATAAGATTTCTAGACCCTTGGTGGATTTGACACACGACACCACTGCTCGACAGCCTAAAATACACAGTGGTCTTTGTTACTTTGGCAAATTTACAAGTTTTTTAATTTCTGATTTTCATCTGGTTGCGCTATACTTCAAGTGTCTGATCACTAACCCTTGGAAACAAATTGCGTTTTTAAAGTTTCAAGACTTTTCAGGTGTGGTACCAGGTGTGGACATCTGGAATATGCAGAAATATAATAGAAAACTTCAAACTTCTCATTGGAGCCACTAAGCACAGAACGGGAGTTTCTTCAAAAGGAAATGATGAATTTATCTCCTCGTGTCAAATGATTTCAGAGCACGTTAGAGCACGTTCAGAGAGTTTACAAGATCATCAATCAACTGCAGTTCCATGTAATTATAATGTGACTTAAGCAATACCTGATGTGAGCTGACTGATCTGTTGTATGGACTCTACCATCTACCTTTAAAATGACCCCGACAGAAAGCAAACTCTATGGTCATACCATCTCATTTTGGTGTGATCTTGTCATTTTGTAACAGAGGAAGAGAATGAGCTGAATGAAGAGTCATTAACACAACTTTTAGTAAGAATGCTGATTCTGCGTCACTGTGAAGTCTACCTCCTCAAGTCCTGTCTTTGGGGCCCCCCTGTGGCTTTATGAGTCACTCCGGCTCTCCACCCTCGACGGGCACGGACATGTGAGCAGTCACATGCTAACCGCCTCCTTACACACAGTTTGGAAATGTCCAAACATATATTTTCCCCCTTTTACCCCAGAGGCAGCGGCTAAGCGTTAAACTCACAGCCTCGTCCTATCCTTTACGCCTCAGCATTTTATCAGAGCTTAGCTTCTTATCTGGACAGCCTGTCGAGTATGTTATTGGAGGAAAACTGAATGCTTCTGCCTGAAGTCTATAAAGAGGATATGAGGACAGACAAACTACCTCTCCATTTAGACTGATGTAAATAAGAGGCTTCTCTGCTCTCTTTATGGCTTATTGATTTTTAGTTCAATCACTGGCTGCAGACCGAGACAGAAAGAAGAGAAAGCAATAAAAAGAAAAGAGACAGAGAGGTGTTGTTACCAAATCCTGAAAGAGCAGCATCTGTCTTACAACAAAGACAGAGCACATTCATAACAAATGATATCATAAAGCTCATGGGAGTGAAAAAATACGGACTTGCATGCATACAATCCAGCAAAAAGTACCAGATTCTTATGGCATAGATTCCTGTGGTACAGTGCTTTCTGTCTCTGGTCAAGGTGGAAAACTACCAGACAGATGTGATAGGAAACCACAAAAAAAAGTATTATGTTGTGAAAACAATAGTACCTCTGTGAAGGAATTAGGCAGATGAGGTTTCCAACATCAGCTCTGAGCTCTTTTAGATTGAGCAGTCAAAGGAAAATGCTCCAAAGCAAAGGATACCCAGGAAAAACACTTCCATCGGCTCTTCTTCTCTTACAAGCTGGGAAAATATAAGATATTCAAAAGCAAATAACTCCAAGATGAGATATCTGAAAAACCTGTAATTTTATCTCCAAGCTGCTCGTCATTAGCGCAGCTTAATTAGATGTGAATATAAAAACATACACACATGAAAACACCCAAGTAGGAGCACACGAATCCAAGCCGTAAGGGCCTGTTAGATCTTGTTTTTAGGAGCATGTAAACAGCTAGAAGGAGCTAAAGGAGCCTTTTAGGGAATCATATATTATGGAGGATGAACGATGGCATGCTGGGACAGCTGCAACCTTGGTTTCTTTCTGCTTTTGGCTCTTAAAGAAAGAGGGATCGAGCACACGTTCAAATATAGACCATAAATTCACTCATGAGTAACAAAATAGCGCACAGAATTCAAGCTTTAACTTTATGGAAATATAAACTTACATGATGTGTGTCGTGTTCTTGGTTCAAAGGTCAGCAAATCTGGGGTTGAGACAATAGGTGGTTCCACTTTGTGTGTCTTTATTGATACATTTTATTTGTTTTCTCCTGTTTTATTCACCAGTGAGCTCACATGAATATAATTATATGGTGCAAAGAACAAAAAATATATATTTTCCAGACGATGGTGAGGATATTGTGATTTAAAGGTAAGAAATGCTTCATCCTAGCTGACATATGCTGCTCAAGAATCTGCTGGCAGAACAATATGAGCCTTAATGTGGCCAACGATAAATCCTGCAGCAATTATTCAGGAGGTTTTTCAACCTGAAGTAACCAGTGTTTTATATCGATGACTTCCTCTCTACTGTCGCAGCTGCAGTGTGTCCAAATTTATGCTCACAACAGCTATTTCATTTGTGACCTTTAACATGTGAAAATGCCATTTGTCTAAGCGCTCTCAGGGGGATTGGGAATAATCTGTGTGTGTGTGTCTGTGTCTATATCCTGCATGTGTGCATGTCTGTGTGTAAACATGCTTGCCAAGAAAGTAGATTTTCATTAGAGGTTTTCATGGCTTCAGTCTCAAAACTGAGCTGACAGCTTTCAAATGAGCGATTACCAGCCCATAATTTTGCACACTTTCACTGGTAAAAACCACTCCGCACCACATCACAAATATATCAGTCATTTAAATTATATCACAAGTTGTAAATCAGACTATGTGGAACACACTATGGGAGTTTTACAGTGGTAAAGAGAGTGAGGCACGGAGGCATGCATAAAACATTATAGGATTGTTTACAACGTGACCTCATCAGTAATAAATTATTTGTCACCACTTAACAGTGTCTACTAAAATCTGTAATTAATTTCAAAGCTTGCTTTAATCTCAAAATCTTTATACGTACATGGGAAAAGGGAAGACAGATTAAGCTAGCCAGCCATGCAAGGAGCTCTACAGAGCTTCAGTGGCATTAAATTTCTTCCATTCCTCATTGAGCATCTTGGGCCTCCTCCAGTGCATAAAACCGTATATCCTGCAAAGTGCTTGCATGAGATGTGACTTACAGAACTGAGAAAAAATCTCGAGCCAACCTTCTTTTTTTATGTGTGGTTATAAGCAATAGTTCTTCAGGCTTTCTGAAGGTCTTTTAAAGGTTTTCTTTGGGCACTGGTTGTTTTTTCACTCGTTGTAAGTCCCAACCTTGTACCTGAGCATTTTCCGATGTATGTTTGGTTGTTTGTCAGGCCACCTTACACGTACCTATGAATAATTCAAGCATAAAAAGGCGCCTCACTCAAAGCGTGTGCCACTGTTGTGTTCACACATAACAGACAACTTAGCAAAGAACCAATTTTAAACTGTGTCTTTTAGCCTGTCACAAAAATACATGATTAGTTCCCATTTTTTAAATTCAATCTATGCAAAATCATAAAAATAGCACAGTTCATGAAACAGAAAATACTTTTTTTTTTTCACTAACAAAGTGATTCCCAAAGAGAATTAGCAATGTGGAGTGTCTCAGCATTCTGTGCAGTGTGTCCTTGAAAATAAAGTTGAAGTAAATGAAAAACAAAGGAAGCAAAAGGCCTTAAAAAAAGTGATGAACAGTATCTGAAAGTCATATCCAGCAAAGACACGGCAACCCAGAGATAAATCTGGCTCTCGAGTTGAACTAGGTTCAGGTTACTTTATTTGTACCCGTAGGTAGATTTGGTCTACAGTCATGAGTCATCCATCCTCATTGCACATTTTCAACAGACAGCAGATAAGCGTGGTACAAAGCACTGTAAAAAAAAAAGCTAATAATAATTTTGAGCATCACATAACCAATAAAATAACAAAGCTATGACAAAGGCTGAGGTATGCCAAATTAAAACTAGAGACAACAGCAACACGTAGTCTAAAGAGCTAAAAATGGTTTGGAATAGGGGGTTACAAGAAGTAGCCACATGGGGAATAACTGAGGGTGTTCTTTGGGTGTATCTTAGGGCAGAAACTATGCTGATCATGTTGATAAGTTATTTCAAATATGTTTTTTTGTACCACAACAATGTGTCACTCAAAGGGATGGGCGACAAGAACTAATTTTATAGTGGTGCTGCTATCAGTGTTTATGTAACCTTAATTCATTCAAACATATCTGATGTTTTCAAATGTCTAGTGACAAAGTTTTCTGTGTCATCCAGTGATGTTTGTTAGTGCTGTGCTTTCCATTCGTGGCTGACAAAGGAGAATGTTCAGAGTGTGGATTTGCTTTTCTATATTTAATGAAAATGCAGATAAATGCAGTGCATGTATTTCAAAATGTAGTTGGCCATAAAAACCAGAATCCAGAGGAAAGGCTGACAAATAAGCATTTTTTTTTTACAAGAAGAAGTGCAGCATATTTTCCTGATTTATCATGACAGCCACTGAACTGGCATGCTCATGGTAATATGGTAACAATTGTTGTTGTTCTGAACTCAGGACAAAGTTACCTCCAGTTTTGAGCACTAAATGAGCAGTAGATCCATCTTTGTCAGTTAGGATATCAATCAAACCCATTCTTGATTGTTGAATCGGGAAAAACAAGAAAGGAAAAAAAGTATTTCATAGGCTGGCCACTGAATTTTTTTGTATAAGATTTACGACCCTTCATTACAGTGGAGTCTAGTTGTTTTAGGTACAGGATACTCTGTACCCAATTGTTAGCATAGCAATGAACAATGTCTCCTATATATAGTTAGCCTAAGTTTGAACTTAGCAGGAACTATGCAGAACTGCTTTTGACCTTAGATGCACAACACCCAAACACCCTCAAATATGCTAAGCTTGGGTTGATAAGCTTTCAAAAGTAGCCATCCTCACTGTTCTGGCTACAGGGAGTATTAACAGTAGCATCAAAAAGGTATCAACTGACCTAATAGCCACGTGCAGAACAAGCTAGTATCAGCTACACATTTATATTACATATAAACATTAAGAGTTTTCGAGAGCCAGAAATCTAAGACAAAAAACCTACATAATAAATATGTTTTTTCCTAAATGTATGTGTCTGTGTGTGTGCGTGTGTGCAGTTCCCAAAGTCTCTGCAGTAAGGGAGCAACAGTGGGGGCAAAGCGACACATGAACTGCAGTGACAGCAAACACCAGCATCCATGTCACAACACCACAGGAAGTCCTCCAGCGGTACGCATAGATGCGAGTGGGCAGACCTACATACACACACGTGCACTGCCACACAAACACACAAGGCTTCAGTCAGCAGCAGAGATCTGCTGAACCAACAGCATGGGCTCCGCCTGGATAAACGCGGGACAGAGATAAGCATCTGATGAGGAGGGACACAAAAGGAATGAAGACACGAAGGGTGGCACATTGGGGTCTAAATATGAGGTGTGAGATAGGTGGGTGGTGTTAAATTAAATCGCAGTTAATGGCGCTATGAATGATGGGATGGAGGTAAAGTTGCATGACTGAATGGACGAGTAACAGGGGTGCAGGGGCCACTCATGCAAGATATGAGGCTGAGTTTTAAGGGTTTTCTCTCAAGACATAAAGAAACATATTCAGTAGCTCCGCTCCTCTTCAATATGTCATGCCTGAAATTCTGCAGGAATAATGGCCCCCAAGCTTTATGGTTTTCCTCTATGGCAATAATCTGAATTAACAGTCCAGTTCCTGGGCTAGAAATAGCATTTGCTTCAGGCTAATTGTAATAAATTGCATACAAAATAGCTAGCAGCAAATGTTGGCAGCCCAAGCTAAAGGGAAACAGTGCATTAAGTCAAAATGTACTGAAGGACAAATCTATTCTCACGCAACAACATATTTATCTGCTCAGTCTTGAGAAGCTTTGGGGGAAAAAAACACAGGGTTTCTGTCAGTGTCATTTAGAAGTGAAATGTTTTGCAACCACTGACCGACAAGACTCACTCACAAGCTTCAAGACTGTGCTGTGCTTAAGCTCTACACTTCAGTGGGTCTTTATTTTCTAAAGTTAATTCATCAAACGTGTCTTTTCATGAGGAAAGGGAACATAACTAGAGCACCAGCCCACACGTGTTTTTGGTTGGCCTTTGTCCTTAGAACTTAGATCAGAGGTTAGTCAGGGCCCAACCCTCATCTGACATCTGCCCTGACCCTTTGCCTTGTCACAGGCTTGTGTACACACACGTTTCAGCCTTCGGGCCCAGTCCAGACTGAGCTGGACCCCCCTTTGGTGTGTTTCCTGCGCTTTGTCGCACTTGGTCTCCCTAACCGTTTCTCCCGCTTCCCCAACGTGCTGATGAAAGAACTTCAGAGCCCTGATTCATCTGGGCCAAGGCCTCCTTAATGAAATGATGAACTCACTCAGAGACGCAGAGACGCTCTGGGTGCCAGAGAGGCTGATTAAAGAAAGAGTGGGAGAGAGAGGAAGGATAAAATGTATAGAAGGGGGAAAGGAGGGGGAAGAAATGCTCCTCTCTTGAGGTGGAACTAGTTCTTCAATCTCTGCTGCCCCACTGCTCCAAGTGGAAAAGGGAGGAGGGAGGACTTTGGCCAAAAAACCCCTGAGTCTGATCCTCATTAAGAAGCACAAAGAACATCAAAGACTAACCCCAAACCTCTATCAGTCAGGAGCACCCACAAACGCCATGATATTAAAAGTCCTGAGCGCCATTCAGTGTCAAGTTCTGAGGAAGGCGCAGGGACTTGGGTAAATCTGGGCCAGAGAGACTTTGAGGTTATGAAGGTCAGTGGAAAGTTTGAGCTAACTCTTCCTCACCTCAGTCACTCCCCACTGTGAAAAAGCTTTTTGATGGCAGAAAAAGTAGGCGGCCATGATAACTAGCAGCTGTGGGTTAATAATGTTAACTAGCAGCTGGGAGTACATTCTTGGCTCAGTCAACAATGGTTTAGTCACATGCACATGAGTCACTAATCAGCTTTACTTTCCAGTAACATTTATACTCTCGCTTTGAAGCTGTATCAAGGTCACTTCTTCAAGTGCTACTTCTTATAGCTACCCCCATACAGATGATAACTATAGCAGTGGTAGTAATGATGTGAACATCTGAGGTAACGCTTGGTGACTTTTCTTTTTATTTGAATGCTAATCACAGTATGCTGTGTTTTCATTTTTAAAAAAAGATGGGAAACAACTTATCTATCATAATGAAAATGCTGATTATACCATCTTCAAGGCAAAGACAAGGCATCAGTTTATTTAACTGAAGTAATTTATTTTTTACAGTTACATTTGCTCTAACAGTAATTTCACTGTAAAAAAAAATGTGTGGGCAGTAGAAAAAAAACACAAAGGTGTAAAAAAAACGCACAAGAAAGAAAAAAAACAACCAGTAAAATTAGATTCTGGAGGCATTAAGGCATTTCTTCATCATGGACTGGCTGAAAGTGTCGATTGTTAGAGAAATGGACTCTTAACTGTAATAGTGCACGTCGCAGTTATAGTTTACAACAGTTAATGAGTATACATTTGATCTTGGTCGTCCAAAATGTGCAGCTGGGCTTACTCTAATTGCATCATACCAGAATGACTCAACCAGCAGCGTCTGTTGTTGATACTGGGGACAAAAAACAGTAACAATGTCTGTTTTATTTGGCTCGGGTGAGGCATGAATCCAAAAAAAAACTAAGTCTGAAATACTTATAAATTAATTGAATAAATTACAGCACACACACACACACACACATGCAAACGTCTGTGCTTTATGGTTCAGCTTAATGTCAAGTGGGGGGATGTCTTAAATATGGTCATCTCCGTCAAGTGGTATTCAAAAGAGCTCTGTGAAGAAAAGTCAGGAAGCCAGGAAAGGTTAGCTTAAAGTCACTGTAGTCAACTTTAAAGTGAGAGGAATTACAATACCTTGTTTCAGACGTATGGTTAATTCCATAAAAATCTGGACAGTTACATAATTTCTGTAGTTTTGCCTTTTTTACACCACGGTGGATTTTCTCATTTCATCAAAAAAAAAAAAATCAAGAAGTGCAAACTTTTAGCTTTAATTCAAAGCTTTTCACTAAAGTATTGCATTAAATATTTAGGAATTACAACCATTATTAATCATAGTTCCCCCTTTTTACAGGATCACTGACTGACAACCAGTTTCACGGTCAGTTGAGGCTTGTTCCCTTATCGTTTTATGAGAAATTAAGCAGATAAAAGCTCTGGAGTAGGTTCCAGAGTGCTGGATATGCATTTGATAACTGTTCATTGGAAATCATAATTGCCATTACATGGAAAAACCAAAATAAACAAGCTAGCAAAACCTTTAGACATGGCAAAATCAGTAATCTGGTATATTCTTTAAATAAGGAATGCACTGCAACACCAACAACAACAACAACAACAACAGCTCAGCAACAACAAAAGGCCGGAAAGACCACATGAGTTGACTAACGTGCAGGATGACAGAATTATTTCCATGATTAAGAAAAACAACTTCAAAACTTCTAAACAATTCAAGACTACTCTCAAGGAGTTAGACGTATCATGGTCAAGGTCTACAGTCAAGAGACGCCTTTGTGAATGCAAAAAGCACCGGCTGCACTCAAGAACCAAAGGCCAAAGTAGACTTTGTTAGAAATCATGTAACAGAACCTACGCAGGCCTTAAAAAAGTTCTTTGGACAGGAGTTCTTTGGATTACGTCATTGGCATGTATGGCTCCCATCGGATCAGGGCCGCTAGTGTTTATTGATAATGTGATTGATGAGTGGGATGTAGCAGGATGAATTGTGTATGTAATGGCACACTGCAATGTCAAAGGAGATGCATAAGCATTTCTCAAGGCAAAGAAATTAGACATTCTTCAATGTCCAAATCAGTCTCAACCCAACAGAGCATGAATTTTATTTATCAAATACAAAATCAAACAAGCAGCACCTGGAAGCTCAACATTTCCTGATATCCATGGACTCTACACTTCCAACAGTCACTGGCTGTAAAGCATTTTTATCCAAGTATTAAAAACAAGATATATATATATATATAAGACCATTTCCAGTACTTAACATTTTCATTAAGTGGCAGATCTAACAGAAGAAAACAGGTAAAATGAAAGCTTTAATTCATCCTTCCTTACACTGGTGCATCAAAGATATCATCAAGCTTACATTTGTGATTTCTGTTAAAAAGTTACTGGCAACATAAGGACCAGAGTTTGGAAGCACCAGAGTATTACTTTAGGATGACTAACAGAGCGATTGAAAGAGAGAAGCAGAGAATAAAGGACCGAGCTAACCTTGCCAAAAGGTCTGATGATTGCTGCCCTCTCTTTAGGCTCCCAGCCACAGCCATTAAATCTCTTACACAACTGCTGGCCTTTGCAGTGGCTCCTGACAGCCAAGTCCGCATCATCATGGCATTCAGTGTCACATACAGTGCATAACAGAGAGTCTCGTTAAATATCACAGTTTTCCGGCCACTAAAGCAGCTGTACGCGCTCTGATAAGCTAAGGCGAAAGGTGCCGGGGCTGAGGCAAAATCATCATCAGTCATCAATCATAACAAAGAATGAACTCCACAGAGTGATTTCAAATTTGTTTTCCCTTTCTAATTGGGAGCATTTATACAAAAGAAATGAGAGAGAATTACGTTTCTGTAAGAGCCCTATTCATCTTTCAAATAGAGAATGGCTGGATTTAAATGCAGTAGGTGGTTTAATATAATAGAAAGGGCTCTAATTTAAAAAAAATAATCTTTTGTCTTCAGATTAAAGTATGAATCAAAGGATCAGCAGCCATTTGCTGATGCCAGCATCACACTTATTGGCATGCTGGTATTTCATAGACTATCCAGGGAGCAAAGTGGATTAGCCCAACTTGACCTGAAAATTCACAGCAAGTGAAAAGAAGGCAAAGAATTTACTGCGCATAGAACGCCTATAATTATTTGCCTTCTCTCATGAGAAATAGTATTACTGATAAAGTTTTTTGATAAAGCAACAGGGCACTGCTTAGTCTGTCACTCCCTATTCTCCCTTCAGTCTTCCAGCAACCAGCTGGAAACTCCTATAATGTGCTATAGGGTCATCACCAAACTTCTCAGCACTTTCTGGATGGATGTTTTCCTCCCACAGCCTTTTGCTACGACCGCACCCAATCAGCGGCGTCCCATCCACTTACAAACCCCCACTTGTAGCCTCGTGCTAAACCTCCCATTTATCACACTGACAGGAGTGGCTTGTGGTTATTGACTGGGAGTGGATTATTTTCCCATCCACAAGCTCAGTTATCAAATTAGATACTGAAGCAAAATGTTTGGAATTTCAAATGAGTGGTGTCAGATGGCTTGTTTTTATCGAAGTGAGCATAAATTACATATAACCAGGAGGGGCTTGTCAGAGAGACTGTGTAAGTGAGAAAATGTGTTTACCTTATAGGTCCTGATGAAATGTGTCTTTTGCATCCTAGTTTGCACAGATCGTGTGTCAACGCAACGCATACTTACCACAAAATATTAGTGTCTGGAAAAAACATGAAGAAGAAGACTCGATTGAACTTGAACCAAAACCAAGGCAACAAAAACTTAAAGAATTTGTTCAAGCACAGACTGACTGGCCAGGGACACAAATCGAGAGATTTTTTAGCGGTCTTGGCCCCGACTGGTGATTGGACGCTAGTGTGTCTTCATTGTGAGTGAGGAAGACACAAAGCTCATCAAAATAAACCACAGGGGAAACGTTCTTAACAACAAACCTAATCAGACGCTGAAATGACCTTCACCCAGCTGAACATGGACATTTTAAAGAAGGCAACAAAGGCAAAGTAACGAAAGCCAAAGCTATCCAGAGCTCAGAGCCAACCACAAGCCAGCAGCCTCGGTATGAGCAAAGAATCAGAGTAATTATGAGGAAAATTAAAGAGATGAGTGAAAAAGAGAAAACTGGTCAATGTCCTGCTGTCGGGTTAAGTTATGAATATGGAAAATTATGTAAGTACTTGACATTTGTTTTATTGTATAAATCTGATGCACTTGCTGTTGTTTGGTAAGGTAAAATATGTCATGTCATATTTCAACGTGGGTGTAAAGAAACTGCTTTTTCAGTTATTTGTGCCTCCTTATAGTAGAACATTACTTTATTTTCATAATTTTAACTGACAGCAGATCCTGTAATTTACTGCAGTCTGGGGGAAAAAATGTAACAATTTATTTTATTATGAAAAAAAAAACTGAAGAGAAGTCGGGTTTTGTTCGCACGTCAGTTACAGTACTTACTCACAAACAGCTTCTTCCCCTGGGCCATTCGGACTGTCAATAAACACTATCCCCCCACATCCCCAATAATCTGAGCCATGGTCTGAGTAACCCCCATCACTCAGCCACTCACACACAGACTTTATTCAGTCTTTTCTTTGCACAACTTCGTTTTCTAATGTGTCTCTTGATTGCATATATTTCTCCTGTTTGCTATTTATTCCTGCTGTCTACTATTTCTATTTTATTCTGGCACAGTTGGTGTGGAGCACCCACAATTTCATTGTATATGTACGATGACAATAAAGGGCTTTTCTATTCTATTCTATTCTATTTCTTAGAAAGATAAGCGATAAAAATCCGTATAGGCAGGTCACACTTAGGCTACGTTCACACTGCAGGCGAAAGCGCATCAAATCCGATTTTTTTGACCCTATGCGACCCATATCCGATCCATGAGTAATGCCAGTTGGGAACGGCACAAAATCCGATATTTTCAAATCCGATCTGGGTCACTTTCGAATGTGGTACTGAATCCAATACATATCCGATGTTTTAGAAAGCGACTGCTGTTTGAACGGTCATGTCGCATAAATGTCTTTTACGTCATGACACAAAAAACGCATTATCAGCTCGGAGAAGACATGGGACGTTGGCCTCCGTGTGATGAGTCAACGGACATTATTTGTAAGAAATCTGACAGAATACTATCCTTTGAAGCACCGCTCCTCTAAAACAGCAATAAGGATAATTATTAGGTATGTAATTATTATGTAATAACTACCTTCAAGCAAAAATTTGGAAACGTTAAGTCCGAAGTCTTTTATATTAAGGGCCTATCAGTCAACACTATTGTTTGTTCGGTGTCTAAACACAGCTCGTTGCGTGTGACGTCTTCTTTTGCGCATGCGGGCCGCTTTGAGCGTTCACACTAGAGCGCGTTTGCTGTCGCATTTTATTTGTAGTGTGAACGAGCAGACAAAAAAAAAAATCGGATTTGATCATAAAATCGGAATTGAGCATCAAGACCTGCAGTGTGAACGTAGCCTTAGAGAAAAATTGGAAATTGGAATCAGATAAGAAAATTGCAATTGGTGCATCACTAATTTTCCAGTCTTTGATCACTTAAGCTAACTAGCTGTGGATTTTAACTTCACATCTAATGAGCAGATATAAAAGTTAGTTGCAAAAAAAAGTGAACAGACCTCCCACCCAGAATGTGTCCTATTCTCACAACATGAAAAATCAGTTTAAAAAAGGCTCTGTATTTTTCCAATTAGGACAATAAAGACTCACACAGGGGTGTGTGTGTGTGTGTGTGTGTGCGTGCGTGCGTGCGTGCGTGCGTGTGTGTGTGTGTGTGTGTCTAGGCTGACCTCTGTGGCAGTGACCCAGAACTTTTGATTGATTTGGAAAGTCATTAAAATCCCAGTTGGTGACTTCATATCATCAGCGTGGAGTTTGATGATAAGCCCCCACAAAAAAAGCCTAATTATCAGGTAACCCTGCACACTCATATACACAAAGACACACACTTAATATTAAGCATCACCACACAGCCTCACTCACATGAACACTGCCTCATTTTCTCCCCAACTTACCTATTTGATATTTTCCTTTGAACATGACCTCGCTGCAACATCAAAGGAGAGGCTATTTGACTTCTCACTCATCTGTGTCCGAGTCAATTTTTTGTTCCCTTTGCTAAAAAAAATGTCATAAGGCCTGATATCATGCATCATTACTGCTTGGGGGAGAACATGCAAAGAATGTTATTACACTCTGTGTTCCAACTGCACAGAAAGGCAACCAGATTGTCTCTAATCAGCAATAAAGAAGTACAGATATTTCAAAAACCACTGCTCGGGGTGGATGAATGACAGCTGTGCAGGGAGTTATGGCGCGTTCGGGAGTCATCATTTTAACAGTGTACTTTCCTGCCTGTGTGCTATCAAGCCTTACATCCTCCCAGACTTAAGATGACTATAAACATGATAGACGTGTTTGTTTACTCCTCAACTCGTTCCACAAGCGACGAAAACTCAGTGACGGGAACAACAATGTTGAGAAGTCTGCGAGCTCTAAGCTGCAGCAGCCAATGAGGAGCTTTAACTGCATCGTGCTTAGCGGGCTGTGTGCAGCTGTTGCCGTGGAACACAGGTATACTTCATTATCCTGCCATTCGTCTCGTCTGACGTTGTCAAATTTTGCGTGCACTTCCAAAGTTCTACTGCTTCTGAGAGAAAAATGTAGATACTTCATTACATCCTCTTTAGGAAGGAACTCATGAGAAGGAACCATTAAAAAAAAACAAAAAAACAAAAACAAAAACACAGAATTTAAAAAAAAAAGAGAGAAAACATCTGGTTTGTCTTTGCAGCAAATCAGCGTCCTGCTGCTGGATAGACAGAGAAGCCAGAAGAGGATGGATAATTCATTAGGCACGCAACGTTTAATGATGCAAAGCCATTCTGTGAGACAGCAGTGATGACTCAACCAAAAGTAATTCTAGCCACAATCTACTGTACAATAAGTCGCACTCCTCTTGTGGTATTTCCTTTTTTTTGGCGAGGGGTGTGTGTGGGGGTGGGGGCTTTTCAAAACAATATTTGCCTTTGACTTCATTTCTCAAAAATGACCTTTATGTTAACTCGCCCTTCTCACAAATACTTGATGATGGAACAAAAAAAAAATCACAAGTCAGGAAGCAGAATGCAACGCTTCTGTTTTTCCCTCTTTTCAATATTCAGATGTAGAGAGTGCTTTGAGTTTTCCTTAAAAACATTGAAGTTGAACAAAGTGAGCAACGTGAAAATGTCAGCTGAAAATGGATGAAATGTAAGATCAAATACACACAATTATATTTGAAAAGATTTACCATAAATTGACATTTTACAGACTGCTGAGCACTCCACGTACATTACATGTAATCTCACTGTTAAATAAAGGAATCTCTGTATGTAAATGGTCTGTACTTGTGTCCTTTAACTTTAAGTGCTTAAAATGTGTTTCTCATTCACTCATTTTCACACACAAACACACAATGTTTGCAGAGCTGTCACATGAGGACCTTGCCTGGTATTGGGAGGGACTTGGTGAGCATCTTGTCAAAAGGACACTTGAGCTCATGGTGAGGTCAGAGATCAAACCACCAAATCTATAACAGCAGTGGACAACCTGCTGTACCTGTTGTATATGTTAGTCTGTCTGCTCTTTGCCAATCTTGATCACCAGTCAATCCTATTCAAAACTTGGCACATGTGTTGCTCAAGATCGAACCCTAGTGTCGAGTTTGTAATTATTTGGATAAGAGATGCTCCCATCAAAAGCACTGCAAGGTCACAGATAACGCCACACTCCTGTGTCCTCGTATTTAAGTCCACAGATGAGATAACAGAGTTCAGAATTAAACAATAACTGAACATGACTGCACTACATATTAATATCAATGAATTAAACTTGCTTTAAAAATATAAAATTTCAGTAATTTTGTGGTAGTAATAACAGTCACAATGTCTAACACTGATGGAGCTCATAAGCTTAGATACAAAGAGGTATCAGTATTTTCAGTGGAAAAATAAACACAGTGGGTAAAAACTCAAGATTACTGCCTTTTGTCAGAATACAGCATCCCCAGTTAAAGGCGGAAAAGCACCAATATATTGTTGTCTGGCAGATAAAGCCACCGCATACCCTTAAATCTTTGTTTTACTCTCTTAAGAAACTTAAGAGCCCCTAAGGGACACGCTTTCAATCTGCTGTGAAAACAGCTGTTAAGCATCTCAGGAGCTTGGCCATTTCCAGAAGAGTCCATTCAAGTGACTATCAAATTTGATCATCCCGCTACATATGGCATTTCACACCTTACTAGACAGCCATTCACTCAAAGATTATGTTAATATAGTAGTAAGTGAACTATCGATAGAAAGTCTGTGTGAGGAAATTAAAGCTATGCATCATCCTCACCTTTACATTCATTTGATTTGTTTCCACAGCGTGTTTTAAGCTGCAGAGAGTGCATCTCCCACTGGTTTCAAAAGCCTGACACTGGCACAGACACTGCCTGCATTCCTGAGCTGGTAAAGAAGCATATTTTGGGATTATTGCACCAACACATCATTTGCCAATTTCCCAAGGCAATCACACAGAGACCAAAAGTATGATAACATGCCGCCATGGACATCCTGACAAAAAGTTAATGGGCTAATGGATTAAACAACACGGCATGGTCCCTTTTAATTATGACTGAATATTTCTTGGTTCATTTGCTTTGACCCTCTTCTTTTACAGTGTTGTTGTTATTAAATTGTGTTTCTCCTATGTGAGAACAACAACTTTTCACATTATATGAAGCAAATTTTGCCATCTGCTCAGAACTTAGTAAAGTAATTAAATCAAGATCAGATACGGTATTGCATTTGAACATCCAAATGTGACGCACTGGTTATACATCTTGAGCTGTCTTCCTGCTCTTTTAATTTAAAGCAGCTTTTTACACATTCACACTACAGCAAACGTGACACTGCATTCACTGCTGCACATAACAAGTACCAATTCACAATAAAGTCACCCCAAGGCCCTTTGCATTGTGGATTAAAGATGTTAATATATTAGAGTAAAAAACCCAATGAGCAGGCGATCTATTACGAGCAAGGCAACAGTGGGACAGAAAAACTCCCTTTCAGCAGGAAGAAAGCTCCAGCAAAACCAGGTTCAAGGAGGGGCAGCTATTTGCCCCAACCAGTTGGTGGTGATTGGAAAAAGAAGATAGCAAATGGAAACAGGAGAACAGGCCTAACTATAAGCGTTTGTCAAAGTGAGATCAGTGATGATCAGTAATGGGCATGAAGAGGAATATGGAGGTCATAGTTTGTTATGCCATGGAAGCCTTACAGGATAACAGCACTGGTTAACATAACATGTTGGTATAGACCACCTAAGACGTAGTTAAAGACTGAGATGAATAGTGAAACAATTCTCTTTGTATAAGAACTTTGATGGGAACTCCGTACAAGATATCTTCTTTTCACCACCCAAGACTGTTGACATAATCTGCAAATATTGTTGGAAACATGAGATGATGCACATCATGGTCCCGAGTGCAGCTGTCCAGGGTATAATAGCTCACTGAAAGACATATCACCATCTTAGTCACAGTTAATCCTTCTCAACACACAGATAAGTCTTTGAATCAAAAGCATGTATTGATCATATACATTGTGAAATTTCTGAAAGACAAAAGATAAATCGTGGTAATATTTCAATGTAAAATCTAAAAGACTCTTTGATCATTGAAATTCGTAGAGATTCTATTAAGTGTTTACTAAGGAAAAGGTGAAGACATCTAGAAATAGATTTAAGGTTTTACTTCTTTTCAACAATGCAATGTCATTTTTTGGTGGATAATATAGAGAAAAATGTTCCGCGTATTTAAATTTCAAACATCATCATCAGTAATAATAATGGCTAAAGATAGTACCAAAAAGATGGCACTGGCAGTGGCACAGAACTACAAAATTAGTGGGCCATGTGTTCATTAGTAACATTAGCCTATGGACTAACTAAGAGCTTGACCTTGTCTTCAAGACCACATCCATCTGAAAACATGTCTGCTGCTGTTGATACACACTAGCACAGCTCAATAACCTGAATTTTCCCCAAAAGTGACCACTGGGGTGGATGTGTTTAGCGTTTTCAAATAAATTAAATACTTTACATTGTATGCACATAGCTCTGTGGATAATAGGTATGATAAAACGGATGCTATCATGCACAGATTCTCAATAATTCTAAAGTAATAACTTGCAATCGTATACAGTTTTATAAACTGAAAAGTCTGCTTGGATAGCAAAGCAAACGTTATGAATATAAAATAACCGAGGAAGAAAGACTGCTGCCTGTTTTCGGAAAGATAAATCCAGGGCAGAAACGCCGCAGCAACAACAGTGTATTTTTGACAATGTCGACAAAAACATATAGCTGATTCCTTCTTTGACTCATGCAAATTGCACAGCGGCAAAAGCAACAATGCTTCCTCAGTACCAGTAATGTGAGTTGACATATTCGCATCTGCTGTAATGTTCCCTCTATATGATGCCAAGATCATTAGCTGTTATAGCTGTGAAAATGAACAGAGTGATGAATGACTTGCTGTTCTGCTGCTATGCAGGTACTTTTTTTTCTTTTTAATTTGATGCTGCTAATACAATATTTGAATGAGAGATGATTGCTTGCAATAAACTCGTCAAGTTGCTTAAGTTATTGTGGAATGTGGATGCTGTGTGTCTGCACATCACAAAAAGAGAAGAGCCTGAAACTTGACCCCACTATCACCTGGTTCCAAGCAAGCAGCGGGGGGAAAAACCCACAAAAAACATGGATGGGCTGAGTCAGAATGTGTAGTTTGCTGCTGAAGCTGCTTTTGTGTCCTTCCACCATCAAACCCAGCATGCCCTGCATACAAGCTGAGCCTAACCTGCACACAACATCAGCACTTCTGCTGTTCACATGCACGCTACTGAATGTGACACAAACACACACATCATGGTGTTAGTACAGCTGCCATCGAAGATATAAATCCCAAGCCGTGCACATGTGCCGTTGTGGAACCACAGTGTGTTATAGATGCCACCCTTCTGGAGGGGTTTGCAGCAAACTGGCAATTTTCCATTGCATCCTTTTTCACGTGCTCTGTCATTCAACCTGTCACCATGGAGATGAGCTGTGTCTCATGCTGGAGTGCATACACTGCAGCATACAGCAGCAGAGGCGAGCACCGCTGACTCTGTCACACCTCACATGCAATCAGAAGCACGCCTTTAAACCAGCAGAGCAATAAAGAGCACTAAATCCAAGTCCCCAAATCCGGCTCTGTTCTACAGCCAATAGCGTTGTGCTTTTAATACTGTGAGTTGTAGTGGTCAATATATGCGCCCCAACCTGAGTGTCACCTTACTTAAGACACAGCGTGACACTCAATGAGAGGAGGCCTGAGGAGAAAAAGTTAGCTGCAGCACGTAAAGGGCAACTGCCACTTCAGATAAGTGTCCTGAGTGGAGACTGAATGGGATCACACCGAGGAGTGGAGCAAAGCAGGGGGTCAACACAAAGGCCACACACTGTCACTCATATATAACATGTGCAGTATGACATTAACATAGATATCAATGAGCAAGACAAAATATGACCCTATTTAAGGCAGAAAAGGCAGCATGTAACATTTCATATTTAAATAAAAATACATGTAATCATCGAGGATTGACTGTGTTTTCTGCTGATAACTGTATCATGAAGAGGAGTGTAATACAATGCAAGACAGCGCAGAGAAGGCAGCTTAACTGTTTTGACTACAGTAGGGCACAGATACAGGATACAAGGAAAGCAGCAATGTAACGGATCTATTTGGGTAACTAAAGTTAAGCAACAGCAGTAGTTAACTGTGAGTAAAAACTTTAACACGGCATCTTTAGATTTTTTGCAAAAGTTTTCATAATTTAGACTTGGCATCTGTTAAAATCAAGGTCAACAGATATATATATATATATATATGTATATTTGTTTTCTTACTGTGAGATTTGGGACTTCCTTTATGATCACTCGGAGGAAGGTCCGCGAATTGCACCCGGTGTCCCGACATGTCTGTTACAGGCTCTCAGGTCAGAGCTCCAGGACTTCACCGCTCTTCTCTGTGTTGTTTTAAAAGTAACAGCCAACTTCCGAGCAGGGGGCTGGTGGGGTGGGGAGGCTTTACCGCGTCGAGGTGACCGCGTCGCCGTCCGTGTTGCGCGTGGGAATCCTTCGACACTACACACCGGAGACGGGCGTCCGTGGATGACTTTCCCTCTGCCCCCTGTGCGTCTCTGAGCTGACTGTGTGCCAGTACTGCGGTGAAGCAGCCAGCTCGGTCCAACTCTCACCTGCCCCTCTGCTCTAAGAAGCCTTGTGAACGTAGTAGACTCGCAGGAGCAGGAGAGGCACTATCCCTCCCCCCGTATTAAAAATCATAAAACTTTTCCCCACACACACAAATGACGATGACTGCAGCGTTACGTCATCACTGTAAAGAATCCATAATAAAGTTTAAATCGGGGGCTGTAAAAACACAATAATGTTGGATTTTCATACCACATATCATATTTTCGGACATTTTGAACATTTTCCAGCTGCCAGAGTCAGGAAGCTCTTAATCAATGTTCAAAATCTAACTTGGGTGGTCTTAGAAATTATAAATGTAAAACTTTATAAACCACCATTTCTCCCAGTCATCGCATCCCGTGATACCAAAACATGCCATTTCACATTTTTGAAGACCACTGCGCAGTCACTTTAACTCTGCGTATTGTATCCGATAATCCAACGCTGTAATCTGTTTTTAAAAGAATACAAATACCTTTATTGATACCTTGTCTGAGCATCTGGGAGCATACAGTGCCACCTAACGGAAGGAAGGCGCAATATTTATCAGTACATGAGTTTTTCATAAATTACACATATGGCTTTAAAAAGCAGCTGAATAAGTATCTCTATATGTCTTTGTCATGTTCACGAAACAGGACACTGTGATCATAAAGGGATGGACATGGTCAGGAACAATACTCAGGCAGCCTGCAGCAATTAAATGATACTCAGTTTGTACTTATGAGCCCAAAGTGTGCAAAGAAGACATCTCCCTCACCATTACACAACCAGCCAGAAGTGTTGATAGAAGGCAGGATGGATCCATGCTTTAATGTTGTTTACACCAAACGGCAGAAGCAAAAGAAAATGAGATTCATAGCATTCGTTCATTGCAGCGTTTTTCCAGTTTTCTGCTGTGTCTCATTTTGGTGAGCCCGTGTAACTTTTGGCTGTTCTTTACTTAAAGGAGTAACACCCAGTGTGGTCTTCTGTTTGCTGTAGCCCACCCGCTTCGAGGTTCAAGGTTTTGCACATTTAGCGATGCTCTTCTTACTCGGTTGTAATGACAGGTGTTGAACTCCAGGCCTCGAGGGCCGGTGTCCTGCAGGTTTTAGATGTGTCCTTAATCCATTGCAGCTGATTCAAATGGCTAAATTACCTCCTCAACATGTCTTGAAGTTCTCCAGAGGCCTGGTAATGAACTAATCGTTTGATTCAGGTGTGTTGATTCAGGGTGAGATCTAAAACCTGCAGGACACCGGCCCTCGAGGCCTGGAGTTCGACACCCCTTGATGTGACTGGTGTATTTCCTTCCTTGGCCTTTCTCCTCCAACCTCTGGTATTTTGGCTGGAGAACTTAGACTCACTCGACTTTTTTCTCTTTCAGAGCATTCTCTGTAAACCCCAGCGATCCCATCCCATTAGATAAGCAAGTCTGAAATACCGAGACCAGCTAGTCTGGCACCAACAGCAATGCCACGTTCATAGACACTTCTACCCATTCTAACGCTCAGTTTGAACTTCAGCAGGTTTTTGATCATGTCTAGATGCCTAAATGCACTCAGGTGTTGATAAATAGATATTTGTATCCGTGAGCATCTGAACAGATGTAGCTAATGAAGTGACCGGCAAGTGTATTTAGAACAGCAGACATTAATGTGAAATGCCAAAAAGGAAAGTATTATTACAATATGAATACATCCATATGTTGAGATTAGTTTATAGTATTTGCAAGCTGTATTTGGGTGGTTTGCTTTCCTTTTATATAGTTTTTAGGAAATCAAGCAGAATCTACAGTTTTTTAAAAAAGAAAACAATTACAGCAGAAATGACATTTTGGCCTATACTGTGACTGTGCACCCTTTATTTAAGCTTTAACATAGCTCAGTACACAGAGCACATTCCCTTGTACTCTGTGTATTGAAGCCGTGGTCCCTTAATACACCGAGTTCGGCAGCCTGACCTGAATGAGAGGCTGCAGGGTCACTACATCATGTAATAAATTCCCAACATCACTTTTCACTTTAGGACACTGGTGAGTGGAGGATGACTGCAGCATGAACTGTGGTGGTTATGGACTGCCTTACACCTAAGATGAAACAGTGGATATCGCTAAAGCTGAATAACAAATTTATGAAAATGTAGGCGATAAACAAATAGCGGGACAACGAGCATGTAAATTAAAAATGAAGCCACTGCAAGTTAGTGTGTTTTTGTCTTAACTTTATTTTGAAATTCTTTGTCAAATGTCGAAAAAGTACTGGAATAATGGAAAATGAACCGTTGAATCATTCTCGCAGACACAAACCAAGCACTGTGAACTACTCTTAGAGGAATTTTGTGCAAATGAGTAGCTAAACACATGGAAAATGCAAACCAGATTTCTCTTTGTCTGAAAATATTGGGCAGTTGCCAAAGCATGAGAAGCACGACAAAAAAATAATAATAACTGGTCAGCTGAGGGAGGGCAAATAAAAACAGTACACTCCAAAAGCACTCAGCCACATCTGAACAGCATTAGAGAATTTCACTCATGTCAACATCACCCAAACTATCAAGAACAGACTCACACACTGTCGAACTCTTTCGGAGACAACTAGCGCTAATTTCAAAACGCTGGCATAGACATGAACCAAAGTATGTGCACTGCACGTCTTTTTGCTCCTTAAAAAATCCTTAAAAAATAATAATTTAAAGCACGTAGAAACAAAGCAGAACCATTCATCTCTATTCCTCTGTAATGCGCTGTATTTCGTTTACACAGACCCATTCTGCTCAATGTACATTTTGGATAATGAGGCTGCCATCGACTTTGCCAGTTCCTCGTCCCGTTTCTTTTGCATCTGCGAGTTTCGGCACCAGTCCTCATACTCTGGGTTGGGCAGACACCTGTCCAAGAGAACGTCATAGTGACCGTTGCTCAGCCAACTCAGCCAGATAGCCGGTTTGGAAGGATCCTCCTCTCCAAGAAAGTGCACCATGGTGGAGACAGTGGGACTCTCCAAGCTGCCCCCTGTTGTGAGGTGGATGTTGACATTCAGCATCTGGCTCATGGCGAGAAGCTCGGGGTAACCGGCCCAAGTGCCGTCCTGCGCTGCATTGATCAGGAATTCCCCCACATCCTCTTCAATGATAGGGTTGAACTCGTCAAGGTGGTCAGCGATGTGGTGCACCGTCTGCTCCCTCAGCTCTGCATGTCTCGACTGGTCCCCGTATGTGGCTTTAGACACAGCCCTGTACAGACAGTTGCCATCTGGAATGATTTGATACCTGTATTTGTGCCTCTCCTGGAGGTACTTATTTTGCTTTTCCACTTCAGCCAGGTATCGGGCGACTTTGTCGTTGATCTCCCCTCTCTCCTGGACTCTCTGTGGAGGGGACTCCTGCAGAACACTGAGCTCAAAAGCCCGTCTCTCTTCTGATGCTGGAGCAGCTTTGGCCGTGCTCATTAAGCTAAAGTCTTCTTTTATGAGACCCTTAGGCTGTACTGCCTTGGGGGGAACCAGCTCCTCGTCTTTCAATGAGGCCCACGTCTTGCTTCTGAAGGGGGTAATAGTCAGTGAAATTCCATCATCCCCACCTGAAGTTTCCACCATTCTCTTGTATTCTTCTATTCTGGGTCCACTGGTGTTGTTGCTGTTGGTAAGCTGATTTCCAGTGAGTTCTGGGCAATCTGGGAAAAGCTCATCTGTCCCATTGCTCAATTGATCTATCAAGTCCACTATCACATCAGGGTCGCAGTCATTACAGAGTAAAGTTTCATCGCTATGAGAGTCTGGGGAAGGTGGTTTGACTTTGGACTCCCTCATAACATGCACAGGCACAGACCTCTCCACTCCATCAGGTCTCCGGATTAAAATTTCAGCAGTCGAGGTGAAGTAAATTGGCCTCATGGTTGAAGCTTCGTAACACGACAAGGCAGGCATGTTTGCGGAAGACACAGACTCGCTCACCGGATCACCGTTGGTCGCTGAAGTTGCGTCTGGTTGAGTAAATCCCGGCCTGTCAGCCTCAGAGGAACTTGCCCCGTTCAAACGCGCAGAAGCGGTCGACAAAGTTATTGTAACTTTGCGAGACGACCTCGGGTAGTGTGTAAGCACACTGTTGTACAACTGCATTTTGAAAGAGTCCTTTATACTGAACGGCGCGGCTGGGCTGTTACGGAAAGATGACAACAATAGCTAAAAATACTCTCCATGTCATCAACAACAGCAAAGTTGTAGGGAAGGTCTCCATGGCTCTGAGTCCCGCTGTCATTGACACACAGAGACGACTAGACTGTCCAGTTTAGTCCTCTTGCGTCATTTGCAGTTGGGGTGCCTCCCTAATTTTAGACTCCAAACTGTAACAGGACCCAGTCCTCTTCGACAGAATCAAGTCCGACGAAATAAAGCCAAAAAACACTTTTCAGTTGAATTATTTCAAAATAAAATTCATGGTTTACGCACACGTGCGCCTTCGTTATGAGCGATCATGCTTTACTGCCTTAGATCAATGAGCAAAAGTTTCTTTAAAAAAGTCAAACTTTTAAAAAATGTTTTCATGCTGATAAACAGGAAAAGATGCTTTAACTTTAAAGTGCAAAAAATCCTTACAAAATAGTGAACGTTTTTATTTTTATGTTTTAAGAAGTCTCATAACTAGTTCACTAAGAATACCACGTTTACTGGGTTTTAATTTACTTTCAAAAAAGTCCATTGTGGTGTTGCTTTCATTCAAATAGCCACATAATCATCAAATACACTTTCTTCCTCTTTACTAACATGATGACTTGAAATGAAATGAGCACTTCAAATGACAAGGTAATCTAAATAAAAACAGCGCATCCAATTACTCGCTTTAGAATAGCAAAGCGTTAATTAAAGCAGATGTTCGTAAAGCTCAGTTTTAGTGTAATTAGGCCTAGGATTTTTATTTATTGATTTATTGCGAATGAACTGGAACAAAGGAAAAACACAGTCCGCCATAAATCCCGGATATGGGAACAATTTACCAGATTATGGTTGAACCTCATCATTTTGTGAACCATAAAGTATTCTGATTCTGATATTTGAACCACAACAATCTTATTTTGAAAGAAAAAACCACCAGTTTCCTGTACAGTTGTGGCTGTCTGTAACTTCACACAGCTCTCCACGGTCGTCCTGACTGAAGCCGCGACGCTCGTGGACAAATGTGAAGGATTTGATGCGTCACAGTCAAATGAGTCGAGTGACACAAGAGTAAAGCAGCAGAGCTACCGCTCAGCTAACTATCGTGTCTATTCTTTAAACAAAGCGTTTTACATTCGTTTCCCCTCTAAACAGATTTATGTGGCTCTTGTTATTAATCCTACAAAATAAACATAAAAACATTCATTAAACAAGTGCAGTGTTATCTCGGTCTGGAAAGTATAAAACAAACACTGAGCTTTATTTGTCGTCTTACATCACCACTGAATTCCCGTCATAGTAAGTGTAGATATTAATAAAAGAAATGACTAAAAAAAAGCTCGCCAAATGTGTTGATTATACAGAAAGCATGAAATGCTCAACGTTTAAAATTAGTCATCAGTACAGCTAGTCTATCAGACTAAATGACTATTAATATTACTGCTATTATAAATTACAAAAATCAGCCAATCAATAAATATCATTTGATCTATTTTAATGTCACAACTGATGGGAAGCATACCTAGTATCTGACAGTAGCTGGCTTTGGCCTGCCAAACTTAGTCGTCTCTATTTTTAACAGTGACTGAGCTGGAAAACACACTCACGCTGCTTGTGTTTGATAATAAAAATATTACTTCAGTGAGTGGGTGTACATTTATAGCAGCAAAAAAACCCAAAAAAAACATTAACATTAATAATCAGTAAAGGTGACTGTTTATTTTTGTTTTGTTTTAATATGCTGTAATAGTATACTGAAACATAATAACACTTTCTAATACAGCCTGTGACTAAAGGTGAAATTCCCCTTGACTTTCCATGTATATTGACCTGAAATTACAATGTAATTGCATTAACCGACAAATGCAACAGAGTAAGGAGGTAATAATTCAAGTATTTACATCAATCATTATACTATCATTACACATTATGCATTCATTTTGGCTAGTGTATTCAACAGGAAATCAGACACAAATTATACTCTAAGTAATTTTACGTAGTACATAATTTCCAGGTATTTTAAGATGCATCAGAGAAGGGACAATGATCTGTCCTCTTTCTCCTCATCTTCATCATAAAAGGGCAAAAAAGCAGAAAAGAGAAAATAAGAAAAAGAGCCAAAGAGAAATAAAACAGAAAAGTATAAATAAAAGTTTTCATAGCTAATAAGAAAAGTTTATTGTCATTTCTCTTGTGTTTAATATAAATAAAACCCAAATTATTCTTTGGGAGTCTTTCTTCTTTCACATTAATACATTTTTTTTGTTTTGTTTTGTTTTCTCACAGTTCTTTTGAAAGTTCTGGTTGTATGTTGAACATTATTTCCAAGCAAAAAAATAAGGTTTGATTTTGCTTCATCATTATAAGATCACATGGGCAGATGTCCTGCAGTGTTTGCTAGTGTTTAATTTTAATTAGGAAAGGGAGAAATAGTCTTCATCACATTGTCACATGTAATACAAGAGGACTTGTCGAATATAATATGATGCACACCAGTGTAATGCATAATAGAAATGTAACAAGGCAAGGTAAAGCCACTACACAATACGGCCTGCGTGCCTAAAAGCACAGCGTATTTACGATGTAAGCTGTGGAAGTTTTGTTGGTTTTTCCACTAAAACACCCAGAAATTAGACACTACTTAAAATTGTTTACATTACAATTATTTCTTCTCTTTTGTAAAAGCTTTTAACTATCACACCCTTATTCTAGAGTATCTACTGCTAATTATTTGTAGGTAAATATAAGTACATTGTATTTATTGTAAAATCAGTGGAAATTCCATTTAGTTCAAGCAGAATTGCACTCTTAGTCATGGGCCGTGCTATAAAGTTTTACCATACTATGTCATTGTAAAAAAAAAAGGACAGTTCAGTTCAGTTAATTCTGAATCTTTTTTTGACTATATAACATTTCCACATTTAAAGCAACTTCTTTCCTTCCTTATTTTCGCCTGAATTGCAGTGCAATTAAATCACCACCAGAGGGACCCCGAGGACCTCGTGTCTGCACGCCGCGTTGCATTCACGTACAGTTCCGCTTGTGCGCACGCGGAGGCGACATTTAGCTTCCGCAAAGAGCACTTGAATGCATGTCTGGAACAAATGCATGCAAAGAAACGATGCTACAGCAGCTGTCGCATGGTTGTGCACCGCATACAAATGAAGGCATTGATCGTTTTCTTCGCAGTGCTGCTGTTGTCTTTAGTAAGCCGAGCTGGTGCGCTAACCTCCAGCTGCTGCAAGGTTTGATCAATATATCCCGCAGCTACACCCATGTCCACACTGTATTTTTTAAGCATTTCCTCATTCCTGTGAGAAATTACAGCAGCTTCTCCTTATATAATGTTTACAATTCAATCGGGGTGACATCGATAGCGCATAAGAAACGTTTCACGCGTATCTATAGGGATACAGAAGAATGGACTACTACAGTGACAACACGGGAGGAGGAGGAGGGGGATGTACAGTAGTATAAACACGAGATTTGCTGCTATTACCATAAACACAACACGAGGCCCCTATTGTAACACACTGCAGCAGCCTATACGAAGCCACATTGTTAAAAAGCACTCTCGTGCAGAAGAATTATTGTTGGGAGTACGTGAAGGTAATTCTTCACGATGTAAACAAGCGATACGAAAGGTGATAAACCACAGACTGTGATAAGGCGATGAAGCTTGCACCACAAAAACACACCGACGCTCATTCGGAAATATGCGGCATAGCCTGTAGCAATAATGTGCTATATATATATGTTTTAAATTACTGTGGTTAGTTTAGTTATTTTTAATCTGTAGGTGTTATCACGAGGTCCGCAGTGCTATCCCCCAGTCTGCTATTGTTGTTATTTTGCTTGCCCGCCTAAACAACGCTTTCTGCATATTATATATCTATATAGATATATAGATATATAGATATATAGATATATATTCACTTTATTAGTAGAGTGTGCAGCAGTTAAAGCTCAGCAAGACTGTATTCATGTCAGTGGAACAAGCCATGCTGATGTCAGAGATTTTTCCTGTTCTCCACTGGTGGTGGGAGGATCTTTGCGTTTAGTCACGCAGCTGTCAAAGATAGCTGTCACCCAGTTTCAGGATCAAACACACAGTCAATGAGAAAAGGGGCTTTGAGCAGAAAGGGACGCAGAGATCTCAGGTAACCCACAACCCCCCACCCCCCTCAAGTCTCCAAAGAAGGACGACTAGAAGAGAGAAGAACATCTAAAACGGGAGAAAAGAAGCATTTTTTTAATGAACAAGGATTTTCGAGATTTCGGATACACGCTGGGGATATCTAGGGGGAAAAAACACAGCTCTGACAGAGAATTTGTCTTCTCCGCTTGCCGAGGAATAAGCGGGCATTTTTCAAGATGAAGACCAAAAAGGGTAGGTGGGATTTTTAAAAAAATAACGTTAAAGTAGAAGGGAAGAAAAAAAGAAACGACTTTAGACGGAGACGGCGTTAAAGAATGAGTAACAGAACCGTTTCCCTCATATGCAAACCATGCAGTCTATTGTTTCCTTTCCAGACATGACAGGGGGGCTTTTTCTGCCATGTGTTGGCGCGATGTCAAAAGTCGACAATAGCAAGGTTTAGCCACCGTTTTAGGTTATCTAAATGTGCTTTATTCAAGTTTTCACACAATAGGCTAACGCACGACTGTGTCGCCGTGTGTTGTTTTCCTAGTCGCGGTATAAACTGGGACAACTTTCAGAATGATTTAAAAGACGCTTTCGCTTTTTTTCTGTTACGGTGGAAACCTCATATAAGCTACATTTGTGAAGAAGTTTTTTGGTTCTTGATAAGTGGTGATAGTCGATACAAGTCAAAAGTTGTGCGACTGTTGTGACTTCAGGGGTTGTTACATTTTGGCAGCCTGTAAGCTTTAAAAAAAAAAACCTCGATATTTTGTATCTTTTTTTAGTCACGAACAGCGAACGGAAACAGCCCCCAGCGCCTTTAAAATATGACCAAAATCCAAATGTAGGCTAATGTTCATCCTGACCTCATTGTGGGAACTTGCTGTTGCCTTGTTACATTCATGGACCTCGTGGTGCAGCTCGCTCGCGCACGCACGCACACAAAAGAACCTTCTTACAAGTTGTTCAAACTTAGAAAAACTGTCGTGTTTCTCGGGTTAAAATGTCTTTTTTCTGGCCTTTCAGTGGAAGCGACGTATTTCGGCTGGTGGAAAGTTTGCGCCAAAGTCGCTGTTTGCGAGCAGAAACTTTTGAAACGCGTACAAAGGAGCAGGCAGCCCTGGATTCTTTTGTTTAGTCTGGAGACGCTTATTTGCAACAGGTCTCCCCTCCCCCTTCGCCTCTCCAACCTACGTAATTACCTCATCCTGTTGGCCACTCTTGACTTGGGAACTTTCTTACTTCTTTCCCACTAGTTTGCCCGGGAGCTCACGGCTGTACAATAAATATCCTGGCCTGTTTTATTCGCTATGACCGCTTGGCTTCCCGTACAGTAGCCTAGGTGCTGGTGTCCAGGTGTAAATATTGACCTAAAATCACAGGAGCCAGTCTTTAATAAACCTCAGTGTGTCTTTATCATAAAGAGGAGGGACGCATATTAAGGTTTTGTATTGGTTAGTTACTAAATGGGACTAAAAATGTAATATATAATATGCCAGATGGAAAATGGGACAAATTTAAAAGCAGTTCAAAAGCACATCAGTTTGCCTGGGCTGTACTCTTGACATTCAAAGCAATTCAAAGCACTTCCTTTGATCATGATTGACTTTGATTAGATCCTAAGCCTCCCATTTAAAAAAAACAAAAAATACAGACTCTGTAATCTTTCAGATTCAGCGCTCCTGTTCTTCAAAACAAACTCTCCCCTTTTACACAGAGATTGTTGCTGTGCCAGCTATCAGCCTGTCTAGAATAGACCTGGCTTGTATTTGTTGAGGCAGGTTTTATAACTGACACAGCATCAGGCTAGCCTTTGTGACGTCCCCCCCCTTTCTACATCCACCCTCCCCTTCTTCCTCCTCCTCACACCCTCCCTGGCTCCTTATATGAATCACATGGCTGAACTTGACAGCTTGCTTCTGACACATCAGCTGCCTCCCAGACAACTTGAGCGGCTGTGGCAGAGCCGCTCTGACAACGGGGTGGCTTGACATTAGAGGATATAAATTCTTCTTTGTCCTGGCCTCACACGCTCTTTTTTTTTTTTTTTTTTTTTGTCCTTGCACTCGCTCGTGATTTTTTTAGGTTTGATGATGCTGTCGGGCAGCGAGACTGACGATGAGGACAGCGTGGACGCCCCTCTGGATCTGTCGTCCAGCGCGGGGAGCAGTGGGAAGAGAAAACGGCGGGGAAATCTGCCCAAGGAGTCCGTTCAGATCCTCAGGGACTGGTTGTATGAGCACCGTTACAACGCCTACCCCTCTGAACAGGAGAAAGCCCTTTTGTCCAAGCAGACCCAGCTCTCTACACTGCAGGTACGGGCACAGATTCTGACGGAAAAAAGATAGTACCACCTGAAGCTGTTTTTTTCTGCCATTAAGCCCAGAGAGTGTAAATAGACCACTGTAAAAGTCAAGAGGAAACAAGTGTCAGCTTGACTGAATCATTTCCTGTCTGGATCACAAACAAATTATGACACATACACACTGTGAATTGAAGGTCATCCAGATCAGCTTGATGTTGCAACATAAAAGTCTGAGACAAAGTGAGTAAACTTACTCCCTGTGTGCTCTGGGCTTGGCCGAAGCACTTGGACAGGAATTTCCCTCCCTCTAGCCCCTTTTCTATCCCAGCTGTCTGGGAACAATGCGGAGTCATTTACATAGTTAGAGCTGAAAGGCTCCTTAAGCCAGTTACGACTAGCCTGGAGGACTGAGAAAAAGAGTGGAGTGAACTGTGAATGCTGCTATTACAAAAGAGATTTATTTTTTTATTCAAAACTATTTTCAAGACAGGATTTCTAAATCTAAACTGACCTTTATTAAAAAGGGGTTAGCTTATAATCAGAGGTGTCTTTTGTCATTTCTGCAGTGGTGAAATGATTAAAACAGGAAATGGTTGCGGTGTGTGAAATGTCAGCATGTGATAGGTAGGGTTTACCTTTCACTCGATTTCTCTGCTGACATGTGCAGACTGCACCTGGGGATAAATGTACCAGCAGATTTTCTTTCAAAGCGCAAGGCAGAATGGAAGCGAGCCATGTGACGCGCCTTTCTGACTGTGTGGGTTGTTGTTGTTATCGTCTTCTGCAGGTGTGCAACTGGTTCATTAACGCACGCCGGAGACTTCTCCCGGAGATGCTGAGGAAAGATGGCAAAGATCCCAACCAGTTCACCATATCCAGGAAAGGTAGCAAAGCTGGTGACAGCTTCTCTGACAGCTCCCAGTCCCCGAAACACAGCAGCCCCGCGGCAGCCACAGAAGAGAGCTACGACAAACGGGTGCTGCACCCGTCTAGCTTCGACCCCGCCGTGCCCAGCGTCCTGAGAAAAGCGGTGTCCCCCACCGTGCCCTCTCCGACCTCCGCGTCCCCGTCTCCTGGGCTCGTGCCCACCCGGCCTTCTGTCATCTGTCACACTACTGTCACCACAGCAATGCAAACCAGCCCGACAGCTTCCCACCCCAGCGCGCCCGGCATGAACTGTGACAGGGCAGCTGAGTTGTTGCATGCCGTGCAGGCTCAAGCGCTGCTTAGGTGCCGGGAAGAAGGGCCAGGCAGTCAGCCACTACCCAACTCCACCCCCACCCCCACTACCACCATCCTCAGCAGCACCAGCATAGAAGGCAACCTGAGCCCCCGCAGTGGGCTGTTCAACACCCCTCCCCCCACCCCTCCAGACCTCACACAAGACTTCAGCGGTTTCCAGCTCCTGGTGGATGTGGCCCTCAAACGGGCTGCAGAGATGGAGCTGCAGGCCAAACAGCTGGTCGCTTAAAGGAGGAAAGTTGACAGAAGAGGAGGAACTAGAGACTGACTTTGCATCTCAGCTGTGGAACTCTTCGTTTCAGTGACTCGTCTGCACGTAACAAAGAACAAAATCCACACGAAAGCCTGACCATTTCTATTTTTGGTATACCAATCAAATTGACATGGATGCTTTTCTTTCTTTCTTATTGAACAAAAAAAAGAAAAGAAAAACCGTATCGAGGTGCCTTGGCTGTAAGTTGTTTATACATTTCATATACATGTATCTTTATGTATCTACATGTGTATTTTATTTGCACACAGGGACCAAAAATGTTATCAGAACAATGCTGCCTGTCTTTATGTCTTTCCATTATACTGTATTGTAGTAAACTGAGCAAGAGCAAGAATCAGTCCTCCTTCACAGATCGGTCAGGTGGATTGGTCGCACCCACACGTTTTAATTTTTTTTTTCCCTTTAATTATTATTATTATTATTGTTGTTCAACATTTCAGAGATCAGTTCATGATTGGTCTGCCTTGTTTGTTTGCACACTAAAGGCAGAGGAAGGTCATCTCAGTGTCTTAAAAATACTTTGCTCTTGGCATCTATGACAAACTTATTCACTACTGTAGTAAATGTTTGTTTTCATAAGTATAGTTTTTAATTTTTGTTATTTACTTTTAGCTATTTTTAAAAGGAAAAAACCCTTTATGCTTCTTTTTTTTAACTTTTCTTTTTGTCACTGAGGGGTGTTTCATAAGACCAATGTAGCAGGTTCTTAGCATGAGCCTTTATCCCATCACTCAGCGAAAAATGACGGCCAGTGGACTGGAAAAATTAAACACTACATATGTTTTTCTGCATTTGCTGTTTTACAACCTGACAAAAAAAACAGCCCTTTTTTAAAAAAAAAAATCACCAAAAAACATTTCCTTGTATAATAGGACCATGTGTATAGTTAATGTGACATGATGCCCAATGATGTGATTTCTTTTCATACTGTGCAATGTTTGTGGCAACTAGGGGTCACATGGGATTCAAATAAAGTTTTGTTTTTTCTACATCTCAGAGTTGATCATTTTTATTCAAGTATTTTGCCCTGCTTTGGATCATTCAGATCACTTAACTCTACTGCACACATTTATCCCTTAATGTTGGGAGTAGTGTGTTTAATTTAATTGTTCAGTGTATATAAAAGAAGGGAATATGAGAAAACAATAGTGTAGCATTCCTGTCTTTCTACAGGATGCAGTCCTGTGTGTGCGAATGCTTTAAAACAGCTCCCATGCATTAGCATAATCCTGTATAAATTAACACAGGGAAACAGCAGACGTCAACACTTTCTCGCTGACAGGGTTTACGTGCCAATAAAGTCAGTGTAAGGAAGCTTACATATCAGTACAGCTGTTCCCATCTGGCAATGCTTCTCTGTTGTTCTCTGTATTAGGTCAGGCAGGTACACCTTACTGTTTTTGTTATTATACCCGTCTTTTAAGCTGAACAGCAGTTTACTTTTAGGATTTTAAGGGGATCTTTTTTTAAACATCTTCATTAAAATGATAATCCGCAACGTTACCTGTTCACTAACTAGCAGGCTATGATATGTAACCACTCAAGATAAGGGGTTGAATGCAATTGAACTGCAGTTAATACCATGTAGCACTGACAAATTCAGCATTTATACATGCTGCATTATCATATTTGATAGGCTAACTTTTGATCAACTGATGAAACATTAACTCATTTAATAGCATAATAGGTGGAACAGGCAGGATTCCTTTGAACCTTTTGTCGGTTCCTGTCAGAGGTGACAGAGGTTGGGTCTGATCTAAATGATGTAATCACTAAGGGTTTAAACAGACCTCCAGGCACACAAGTAGGCAGATGCAGCCCACCATAGAGGACCATATGATGGGTAGATTGACCCAGGGCAGGCCATACACAGAGACAACACCCCCACAACCCTTTACCCTAACTCTAGCCACCGAAGCCAGCACGCCTCGCCTCAGCACGACTGATGTGTGAATGACAAATCACCAGAAGCTGCACGTACAGAAACGTCAAGGCTAAGCCGAGGCCAAAAGCGGCGTCTAATTATGGGGATCCGCCCCTGCGGATGGGAAATGCCCTAAAAACACACCACGCTGGCCTTGTAATCGGTTTAATTATATTCTAATTGAGAACACATGTGACAGGAAAGAAATGAACACAACAAATTATGGCAATGAGGTTTTTTAATGCTGATAAGAGCTCATACACGTGCCATAACATCAAGAGTGTAATAACATTAATTACAAAATGTATATCTGCTTGTAATATGTTGTTTTGTTCTTTTAGTTTACATTTACATAGGGAAACATTCATGTATGTACAAATGTTTATTTGAAGGTTTTTCTCTTAATATAACTACATCACAAGTTTCAGATTTGCCAGGACTGCTGGAGTGAGTTTAGCAATTAAAGCACAATCCAACATTCTGGTTTCTAACTCCCTGCTATACCAGGAGGGTTATATTGATATGTTAATATAATAAACATAAATAAATGAATTGTTTATTCGACAGACAGTTTGACTTAAAACAAGTTCCAAAGAAAAAGTACTAAAATGAGCTTTGTCTATATTAAATGGCATGAAGTTTGAACTATACTTATAAGCACCCTCTCTAAAAATATTTATTGACCAACTAAAGGAGTTACAAATCATACTGTATGGTTACATCATCTTCACACATCTCTCGATGAAAAGCTCAGGTAGTAGTTCAACATTGTGGGACAAATAACAGGAATATACCGTGTTTCCTATAGTTATCCAATGGCACACAACTTTATCAGATCAATACAGAAAATTGGACTACACACCAAAGTTCTGCTAGTCCGTGAAGAATTAAGTGACCATAAACTGACTCGGGATTGTCTCCACATTCAAGCAGCTGACAGAAGTACCTTGTTTTACTGCAGTAAGCCGGGTTGAGACGCTCAGTAGAAACATAATTGAGAATATGGTATGGACACTGGTTGCTTTATTAAGATCATGGCCTATCCTGCTGGCAGGAATTATGTACAATAAGAGACAACAATATGGGTCATATACAGTCAGATGAAGTCAGTCACACTCTCTCTCTGAACCTCGCCAACACGCAAACACACACTCACTCACACACACACATCTTCCCCTGAGACTGCAGTTGTGCTCGACTAGCGCGATAGAAATTAAGGCTGATCACTGAAACGGAAAAGACAAAAAAGGCGCCTGTCATGCTGGAGAACATAAATAAAACACAAACACAGTATAAGGGCCTTGTTTTCAGTGCATAATAATAATAATATAATAACAATGGCAATAAACAGTCATTGTTCTCCTAATCAATAAATTAAACACTAATACAAAATATTAGAAACTGGATTTTTTTTTTTCTTTATGACCTTCAAATAATTGCTTCATTTAGAGGCAGAGGGAGTGCACACACAGTGAGGAGAAATAGTCCTTTCTCAGTCCCGTAGTCTCAATACTGTCCATAAACTCTTCTTGTCTAAAAATGACATAATAAAATATCGTACAACTACCAGTATTGTACCACATATGAGTCCTTTAGCTTAGTCTGTTACACTGAAGAGTTTAAACGTGGTGTGAGTAAGGAATAAATCTGTTAAAAAAGACAAAAATATCAGTTACCTTGTGTAAGCATGCACTTCATGTCATTATATATCCTTTATACAAACTTGTTCTGCTCAGTCTCAATTCAGACAAGACGGGTGATTTGTTTTACAGTCTGCTGATGCTGCTACCTTAATCTTCGATTACAGCTAGGACCCTTTAGACCTAGAAAAATAGGAAGCACTTTTGAAACAAACAAGTTAACCAAAACACGCACACGCTCATCCTGTCACACATACAACACATATTCGGTTTGTGGCATTTTTTGGGAACCTTTCAGGGTACTGCACTCTTTGCAGAGGCCGAAAACCTAACTCCTACTGTCTGAGGAGCCACTTTGCTGAACCTGAAGGAGCAAAATCTAACCTCTTGACCTTTCCTCCCGCAACTGGAAGGACCCACTTTCAGGCAGAAGGTGAACTGTGTTACCAGCTGCCTCTATAAGCAGGCTTTTTAATATTACGTTTTAAAATGTGACCTCAATAGACAAAACACAGACTTTTGTGGCTGTAGTACTCTTAGAGTCAGATATTGATTTCTTTTTAAAAACTAGATTTTTTTAAATAGAAAATATAACATAATAAATATCAAGAATGATTCTGGTCTGGTCTCTTCAGTTGATCTGATAGATTAAATACATCACTTACAACTGCCTTTGTGTTTGCACGTAAGCACCTACACACGCGCAGAATCCCTCCACCATGTTATTGCGTCCTGGGCTCCTGAAACATATCCGTGTGAAGCAACACTGCTGTGCTACACCAGGCTTATCTTTGTAATATCAGGTCACTTAAAACGTGGGGATTATTGAGATAATTCTTTGGGAGCAACGAGCAGGTGGAGGTACAAGGAACAGAGGGAGTGCTACATCAAAGCTGGGAGAAGGAAATGAAGGGAAGAAGAGACAGAAAGATAAATTAATTAATTAATTAATAAATACTGTAAGTGTACATTACTTCTTCAACCAGCTTCCATAGCAACTGACTTCACAGTGATCTGGGAAGTCTGCAAAAAATGTGATTATGTTACAGTATGTTAGCACCGTAGCATTACCATTCAGTGCTATTGTGTTTATGGGACAGTGTACTGGACCTGTGTGTTGTTATATGAGTTTGTGTGTCTCATAGTCTGGTCTGAGCCTCAGGAATATAGATTTCGATACTGTCTGCGCTCTCGGTAGCAGAGCTCTGCCGAACTGACGCGGCGCGTTTGGCAGCTAGCAGGCGTTTGCGAGCCTCCAGACGCTGGCGCTCAGAGCTCTCCAGGGAGCGGTCCCTAGCCAGGGGAGGGTGGCCCTTCTGGGGCTTCTTTGGCACAGGAGGAGGCATCCTTCTCTCCTGGACAGGAATGACAAATAGTCTTAAAGACAGACCAGAGAGTCCTTATGGCAAGCTGCAGGTAAACACATGGACGAGCGACACGACTGCAGCCGGTTTGCATGAGGGTTAGCAAAAGCGGTGTGGCTGTTGCCGGCATAAGCATGCAATTTTTAATGAGGTTATGGGTCACAGTGGCAGCCATTTGTGTGGGGAAAGACAGCACGATGGTGGCCATTGCGTGAGGTAAAAGACCATTGGAGATGGACAGGCCCCAACGGTGCATGGCAGGTAGAGTGGCTTCTCAAAAGCGGCTCACTGTCGACAAGACAGAACAAAACACACAAATACAAGTGATGGCGTCAGGCAGCCGACATGACAGTAAGCAACACATGTAAGCATGCTACAACAAAGCTTAACTGTAAATCATTAGGACTTACAATTCAAAGTATACAGTAATGACAGAAGATAGCATGCGGGTTAGTGGAGCATTCCAAAACAACACTGCAGTTAGGTCATTTGATTATTTAAAATGGAGTTGGCTGAAGCTCGTATTTGCCGTATGTGTCAGCACCTGAATTTCTGGAGGAGTCAGAGGTTTCCAGTTGTTGGCTTTCAGTTGGTGGAGTTCATCAAACTTCAGGCTAATGTTCTCAATGGACAGCTGGAGCATGTCCCAGAATCCAGCCAAGTCCTGAGAGACGGGCCGCGGGTGCGCATTTGGATTCTGATACACAAACATCACATGCATGGAAACCACACATAAAAAAATTAATACGGTTTATAAGATTATCACATGCTTTTTCGAAAAAATACTATTGCTCTATAATATTTAATAGGAGTTAGAGGAATCACAAAATTGGCTTTAACTGTTTAGCCAAACATTTTTTAGAACTGCAGTGGAACAGATTTTCTATAAATCAGGTGAGACAGTTGCATCATATTGTGATAAGTGGGAGTACTGGAGTTGGTCTGAATCATAGACCTGCTGTGATTAAAAAACAGTTTCTTAATCTGTCTTGTCATCCTTCACTTAAGAAGGTTAAGCAATCCATTGCTACATAAACACAAACACAGCAGTATTCCAGTTGTATATTTTTGGATTTTTTTCTCAGTTAGTAAAAGACAAAAATGATTTTTTTAGTTAAATAAATCTTGCTGTTTTTAAATAGCTTAAATGTTTGTTAAATAATCTATAAATAATGCAACATAGAATTTTACATTTTTAACAAAAGGCACAAAAAACATAAATCTCTGGGTTTTAATGAAGATATGTAAATCCTGGGATCAGCATTCAGATATCCACGCAGCCATGCTCTTTCCTTTCATCTGCGAGTGACTGCAAAGATGTGATGTCTATAGTAGATGCATAGTAAATGAGTTCTGGCCTGGCCTGTCAGAGTGATTTGTGCAGGATGATGTCAGTGTGGGGGAGGGCTGAGGGGAGCATGCAGAGGATGAGGTGACACATACCAGATTCTCCTCACACAGCTCCCGGAACTGCTGGAACTTCTGGGACATCAGCAGCTGGGCACTCCCCACTGCACTGCGGATCTTACCCAAGACTGCAGAAAGACACAGACGCACATGCATGCACACACACACCCACACACCCACACAATGCAATTACTCACAGGACTGCATACTGCAGGCATGTTGCACCACTAACAGAGGGGCTGCATTAGTAATGCAACAAAAAAGGATGGATTAGAAACCTGCTTCATACGAGCATTTCAAAATACAAAACATCTGTGAACATCAGATGAGAATGACAGAAATCCAATTATATTTCACAATTCTTTTTCCAAAAATACAAAATCATCAAACACACAATGCAAAACACTGCATGTTTTAAGCATGGTCAAATCAAGCACCTGGTCTCAACAGCAACCTTTTATTTTTCTTACAATCACTTTCCAGCAGCCTCATGCATAAGATAAAAAAGGCTACACAACTAATTTAAATGTCACTGATCAGTGATATGGACTCAACTGCTAGGCAACTGCTAGTACATAAGGCTAGTGCTATTAGAAACTGAGAGGGTGAGTAATGAACCTGTGCTGCAGACAAAGACTTCAACCCCTTCAGGATGCGTGCGAGTGTGTCTGTGTGTGCACGTGTGCATTGTAGTCTGGGAATCAGGGAAAATATGACCTTGAGACAGCCTCCCTGTTATCCATGTTCTGTGAGAAAATCTCTTGCCTGGAACCAAAACACTAGCTGCAAATGCAATGGCATTTTCAGTAAAACATGAAATCAGCTGCGCAGGTACGAATACAGTGCTTACAGTCTGTGGCTTGTTTACTCAGTCTGGTATGTCTGTTTGAGTGTACGTGTGTAAAACATATTTCGATGTGTGCATACAGGCGAGTGCTGTTCTGTGTGTTACATCAAGATGAAATAGTTGCCTTGAAGGGGCACTCGGCAAACCCTGTGTGAGAGATCGTTATGCAGTGTATCCAGAGGACACAAGCGTGGCTGGGCCCAGCAGTGGCCTATTGATAAGTATGCACGGTATGTCTGTGGAGGCCAGAGGGCCTGAGACAGGAACAAGCAGCTATTGTGGTCCAATACCACGAATACCAGCACCCTCCAAATCAAAAGAGGAGAGGAGGAAAGGAGGAAAAATAGACCTAATATCACTGCATAACAGAGTAAAATTTATCATGACATCTAAACATAATGAATCAACTCACTCTCTTCAGGCAGCTCATTCTCCATCTCGTCCTGCTCCATCTGTTTACACCAGCCCTCCATACGCTCTGTCTCAGCCTGCAGTAACTTGAGGAACCAGCGGCCGTCACGCGGGCACACCGATCGCCCAACCGCCTCCAGAGCCTCACCCTCTGGTTCAGGTACGTTGTCCATCCAGGGGTCAGGAGGAGGCAGGATGGATGGGTCAAAGCCCACCTCCCCGTAGTCATCTCCGGCACAAGCGTGGTAGTGGTTCCCAGAGCCCTGGATGCTGACGGTGGAAGTGGCAGCATCACGTGAGTGCTGGCGCGGCATGGTGGCGCAGAGACGCGGCGGCAGGTCCGGAGCGTCTGATGGGTCGTCGAGGTCAGCCTGCACAGCTGTGGTTACACTGTTGGAGCGGGTCATTCTGCGGTGACTAGGAGAAGATGTAAGAATAAGTTTACGTGAGACGCACAAAGGTATTATTGATTCTTCACCTGTTAAACATCTGATTAGTTTATTTTTATAGCCTTCCTTTTAGCAGCAATTATCATCACAATGATCTCAGCGATGAATAGCTTTTGTATTGTGGAACATCTTTTGTGTGTGAGTGTGCGTGTGTGTGTATGTTTTGTCACCTGGCTCATTCAATAGCAACAGTGTGTACAGGCCTCTGTCACACCGCAAGCCCTGCTGTGGGACCGCTGCGCATACACAAATAGTGGTAGCACAAAAACACACATGCACACACACTCACACCTGGAACCCTTCTCTACAGCTGGGCGTGCCATGTCGCATTTGACTCAGAGGCTTTGTGCCGCTGTCGGGCAGCCTCTGCCAAGTCTCTCCACACTATGTGCAACAGCAGAGACATGCACACACATACACACACACAGAGCTGGCGATGTTCTATAGAGCAGCTCACCACCCAAGAGATAAATGGGATGTTAGAGGGATGCGGGTGCTGGGAGAGGAGAGGAGGGGGAGGGAACTGGCAGGCTAACTTCACAGTGATTGGACAAGCCATTAGTCTAATAATTGATTACAGCTCACGACTTAAAGCACATAATTTAATAACATATACAAAAATGTAGCAGAGTGGTGGTCATTGAGACACTTTAAAAATAAGTGATACACTTTGATGAAAAGGCATAAAAGCCCTCATGCACATGGGCTCTAAGGATAAAAGAAAATAACTGGGTATTAGTGCTCATTTCAGTTCAACACAAATGCCCCCATTCAAAAATCCATTATCCTACTGTGAGACATATATGGGATTACAATTGTCCTGTCAATAGACCCTCTCCACCAGGCCTGTTAGCTTTACTCTAAACCAAAAACTGCCCACAGTCCTCTCACACATGAAACCTCAACCTGACCTGCCTGCAGCATGACACACACAAATGATCACCTCTCGCTCAGCCAATCTCCGGACACACACTCCTCCTGAACCCTACCCATTCATCTTTACTTCCCCCTTTTTCTCATTCATCTCCCCTCTTCTGTGAACACAAAAAAAAAGAAAGCAAGATGGGAGTGGCGTCGGGTAGATCAAACAGCGTGTATGCGCTTTACGTGTACATGCCAGCAGCCCTTCGTGTGCGTGTATGTTTGTGTGAGTGTGAAGAGCAGTTAAAGAATAACTCCTCCAAGCAGGTGTTCAGATCTAATGACCACAGTCTGCTTTCTATCAGGCTACTAACAACTTCCTGCAGGGGCAGAAACAGGCAAAGCCAAACACTGCCCAGACAGACAGATGGTTAGATCAACAGACAAGAGGCAGAAGAACAAAAAGAACTAGGGCGTTTTAAAGGATAAAAGTTAATGTGAAAGAGGAAAAAAACTATAAAACACAAGTAAGGTATGCAAGAGCTAATAAAAATCACAGAAAATCTTTCCTCTTCCTACATTCAAGTAATAGAAAGTGATAAATCACCACAGAGGTTGAGTTTTGCATTCCATATGTTGCTGCTGCTCTGAACCAGAAGGTCCTACGTTTTCTTCATTTTCCTGTCATCTGCAGATACTTGGTTTACACTTAAAACCAAGAGGAAATGGCCCTAAAAAAAGAAACATGCCTTATTTGGATTTAATGTCCAATGAAAGCCTTCAGTCAGCTAGGACAAAAACAAAAAGGCTAACATTGCTAATTATCCCTTATATTAAGTTTTCAGGACTAGTGCAGTGCCTGTGTGTAACAAAGGCATTGCAGTTTGATGGGCTATCAGCCAAATGGTAAATTCCATGGCTGAGAAATGAAGTGTGTCAGAAAGTATCAAAAATGGCCGTTTTTAATTAATAAACATTGAAAACAGTTTTGTCTCTGTGGCTAATTTTCTTCTTCATACTAACATAACATGAGGTGTCTGCTAGGCCTCACCTCAGCTAACCTGAGTCACTAAATTGAACCTCTGTACATTGTTTGCAGTACTTTTGCCATTTGGAGACTTTTAAAATGTAATCATCTGAGAAATAGTTTGGTTTGATGTGATTTACAGCTTGCTAACTTCCCTTGCTACCCCTGGCTGATAACTTACTGCTCCACCCCCTCATCCAAATATGGTCACTTCTGGCCATAAAAAACACGGTGGCTGCTAAAACGTCAACTTTGGGGCTTTAAAATGCGGTCCACAAACCAGTAAGTGACATCACCGTGGTTACATCTTTACACTGTTAAAGCCTCTGATGACAAAGGCAGGAAGCTGCTGAAAACATACCATGGTGAAAGTGTGTCAGAAAGAATTTTTAGCCAAAACATGAGGAACACTTGTCTAAACAACTTCATATTAGACGCTGGACTTCTGGAACACGAGGTTCAGAGCAAAACATCTGCCGAGTAGGAAGTACATCAGATGAATGTTTGGTGAAGAAAGCGAAGAATGCACACAAGCACACAAATACAGAGAGAGTCCTTCATAAAACCATAGCAGTGTTAATTCCTCCTCTTGCTGGTGACAGGTAGTGACGGGAAAAATCAGGGCTGGCACTAGCCTTCGTGGTGAGATTAGGAAAGAATCTGTACAGTGTCCAACATAACCTAAATTTAATTTGTGGGGTTGTAAAAGACCAACCTACATCAAATAAGTCATCCTGTTCAGTTTGCATTTAAGTAAATGCTTCATATACAAATATTATCATATTAAAAAAAATAGGTGAAAGAGAGAAGGAAGATGTTTGTCTAAAGACAAGCATGTTATTTGTTCTTTCCAACACTTTTACATCTCTTTCCACTGCCCGTCACTTAATCCTAGTTCAAACAGCAAGCTGAGGTTATGACCTATGACTGCTGCATAAAAACACACAGACACTCACACCCACACACACACCTACAGACACACTGAAGAAGGCCGTAGGAGTCTGGCACTCTCACTGTCTGGGAATCTAATGTAGGGGGCAGCATGCCCAGACCTCCCAGGTGTGCACTCATACACACCCACACACACACACCATTACAGATGAATGCCAACAGGTAAACAGTCATGCATGTATCAACAAAAATACATGCCAACCAACACCAAACATTAACCAGAAAAATGCATTAGCTGCAGTCCAGCATAACAACAAGTCCAAACTTAGGTAGACTACAGCCTATCTGGATGAGTTAATATTTGGCTCGGCGTATCCAGGAACTCAGAGCATGGTTGATCAGCTGAGACCTCCTCCTTTCAGAAATCCCCTAACATTCCACGTCCAGCACATTTTGAAGTGCTGGACGTGGCCCTCTCTGTGACCTTTGATAAAAGCTTATGTCGCTTTGAATTTTAGAAGCATCCCTTCAATGAGTTGCAAAAACCAGGAACTGGCTAAACTGACTAGCTTTCCTAACTAAACAGAAGGTGACTTAAAAAAACAAAAGTGTGTGTGTGTGTGTGGGGGGGGGGGAATGAAAGCAGACAAATAAGCTACAAATGGCTGAGTGTCCCACCAGAGAACTTAAAGGAGTGTGGTGCAGTGTGAGCTAATGAAACAGCGAGCACACTAGGCTCTTCTCCTCAAACTGGGAACATGCAACAGAATGAACGGCTAACTGACAGCGCAGCGGTCTCTCAGACCTAAACAAACTCAATAAAACTCCCTCCTCTTCTCCCTCCCTCACTCCCTCCCACACATACACAAACACGCAGCCCCAAACAGCCTGAATCACAATGACTGGAGCAACAGATGGCTGTCAACTCACCCCCTCAGCTTTCCAATCTCCCTATACCACATCCTCTGGCCCAGCTGTCATTTGGGGCCCTTAGTTGAGGGGGCTCTGACGCCAGCCACCCCTCAACTGTGGACAGCTGCTGTAGGGAAGCCAGTGCGGAGGGGGGGGGGGGGGGGCAAAAGCTTGTAACGCACATTATCAACCTACCCTGGTTTCAAAAAGCCCTCTTTCTGATATCCCTGTTTCATCTCTCTCCTTAGACTTATCCAGTTTTACTTTAAGAACATCTACTCCCTTTTTTGTTTCTACTCACCATCGCTCGTCCTCCACCTGAATTCCTATCGACTGGAATTTAGACTGCTCCTCTGTGGGCCCTCCTTCTTCTGGGTCCACCTAAGAGAAGGGGGAGAAATTCTCAAACTGTCTGCATGGCAGAAAAACTGGATTAGAACTCTGACTGAACCCCAGTCTCATTGCAAACCTGGATCCCTATGGACAGGCACTTGCGGAGAGCTTCTCTCTGCGCCTTGGTGTCCGCGGAGACGTGTGCAACTGCGGAAGTGGTGGCGGTGGCAGTGATGGTGATGGTGCTGTTGGTGACGTGCTGGCTCGCAGGGCCGTGCACCTGAGCGTTAGCTGCCTCTATGGCTGCCGTCAGGGCCTTCATGCTATCGATGCTCTCTGTAGAGTTGGACAGGCCCGGCTGGGAACTGATACCCGTTCGTGTGCCGGGACCCCCGTCCATGTATGCATCCTGGGCGGACTCGGTGCTGCTTTGGGCTGTGATCGATATAAAAGGTTTGGATGGGGTAGTTCGTGGTGGGACCGGAGGAGGGGTCTTTTTGTAGGTGGTGATGCATGATGACACTGCAAAGAAGACGCACACAAAAAGACAGATGTCAGAAATATCTTGGTGCTTGAGTCTGTGTTAGAACCTAGAGGTGCGAGGTTTGAGAGAAGTAGATATTTGTGAAGCAGGGTCCACTTAAATGCAAGTACAATAATAATTTAATAGACATTTAAAGAAGTAAACATAAAGTAGATTAAGGACATCAAACATACAGTAACCATCATTGAAATTAATTTTTTACATATATGTAGATAGATGGCAGTTCACCCAGAGGTCTTAGACGTCTGTGCTGCAGTCAAAATGTGCAGTAGATTAGAGCCAACTTTGACAAATCAGAGCTGCATCTAGTAATAGGATTAGTATGTCAGCCACTTGACCCACTGATCTAGATGGTTAAGCTCTATACGCACTGACTGTACACATCCAGAGCAATGTGATTGTGCCAAATATAGCTCTCCCTGCTTATGCGTCCTTATGTGACAGAAGGTAAATGACACTGCTGAAGCCAGCTACAGAGCTGCATGCACCCCCGAGGCTTTGTGTTAAATGCAAGTATGTATGAAAAAAAAAAAAATCATCATTGCTTTTCCCAGTAACTGTCTTCCTCTTGCATTCTCACCCTCTCATGTTACAGCTACAGGTTGTGTGCAGACAATGGAGCCTCTCTGACACACACACACACACTGAGTCAGAAGCCTTAGAAACATGCCAAAAGACAAGAAGCATAGCCTGTGTGAGGAAAGACAAAAACAGCCACCTCCTAACTATATTATGATTTGGAGTCTCCTTCCTGGCTTAGTGCTACCATCAAAAGTAGGTCGCCCTTTCTGCGTTCTGTGGCAAAACTAGGACGGCAGGTTTCCTGGATCCCTTTTTAATCCCTACAAAAGACAAACATCCTACCATGGTGAGATCGGGAGTCTGTGCGCGGCACACAACTGTTACCAACCACACCCAGCACACGCAGCGCTGTATATAACTATTACAGGGAGAGCTCTTGTTTGCTTTGTGTCTTGCCATCTCGCTGACAGCTACAGAGAGGCCTTAACATACTGGAGGTGAGCAGTGGGGCTGACTTCATCCTTTTGGTTTGTCAGAGTCATTCATTTGTACCCGTCCTCCTCCTCCTCCTAGTGAAGATTTGAGCCTTTTGACAAGCTGGAAAGTATTCAGATAAGATGAGTGCTGCACTGAGTGGAGATCACAGCTTGTGAGTGTCTTTGATGATGGCAAAACAAACCACAATAAAGGGAAAAAAGGATGATTTACTGTATTTCCTTCTGAAGCTAAATACCATATGTAATTCTTTACAGATAGTGTATGTGTGGGAATTACTGCCAAAACCAACAAACTTATCTAAGTGTGCCATATTTGCACTGTCGTCTCGTTCTAACAGTTTTCTAGGGAAAATGATCGACATCCAGGCCTAATCTTCAGAAAGGTCACACAGTACAAACCCATAAGAACAAAAAAATGTACATCGCACACACGCATGCACTCACACACAGAGAGAGGGCGAGGTCCTGCCCCTATCAACCATGGGGTTTCAAAAGAGAGCATGCATCATCTTTCAGTTTCTATTCCCTGAAGTCATCTAAAAGTCACACGTGTGTGTATGTGCACATGTTGGATGACTGTATATGTGTGTGAACTCCTCTCAAGCCTACGGAAGGGTTAAAAAGGGTTTTTATCTGCTCAAAGGAGAAAAAAAAAAGAAGAAAAAGACTGCATGAAACTGGAGACGACGCGCTGTGTCCCACCCTAGCTGTCACTGTGAGAGCCAGACACAGTGGAGAATGACAGGGGTTTCAAATGCCAAGACAGGTTAAGTAAACACTCGGGAGTCTGAACATGCCCACGCACAAGTACGCGCACACAGGCCTGGAGAGGCACACAAATAACATTGACACAACCCTGCTTAACATTTCAGCTTCTCCACATCAAGGCAGACCGCACACTTCCTGCCAATGATATGCTCTCTATCCATCAGGAACTGTTGTCAGCAGCGTACCAGCCTGTACCAGTGACTCGTATGCAAACTCGTGAAAGGATGTGAAGTCAAGCATTTAACAAAATAAAGGATTTTAGTTTTATGTTGAAATATCTTTCAACTATAATGAAATTAAACAAGTGAATCCTTTAACTTTAGCCTGTATGTACAGAAAAATTAGTCGAAAACATCTGACCAAAACAACTTCCCGGATTAGACTGAGACCAAGTTTCCAGTTTCCACATAGCTGATAAGAAAATAGCTTGACCGCCTTACAGCCATGAAAGCATTAGACAGCTATACTGCCCTGGACCTCCCACACTCACAAGCATTCAAGGACAGAGTAAAGCAGGAATGTGATGCATGACTCCATCAAACCCTTAGAAAGGAATGTGAAAAACTCTTTACTAACCACAGATAAACAGTGACGAGCACACAGAGAGGTTTGTCTGTCACTTTATAATATCAGGTCAGTGCAGCCTTGATCAAAGAGTAAAGAAAGTTCATATTCTCTTGTGTGCAAAAAACAAAAACAAAACAGGACTAACTTCCTCGCTTAATGGAAAGAAGAATGTGGAATTTTATCTCTCTTCCCACGGAGAGGTAGGTGCAGCCTGCTGCAAGCATTGTCATCTCCAAGAGGAGAGGAGTTTGTGAATGACAAAACTTTAGTGGCTCTCTGCCAAATCCTCTTTTGACCAACGCTTCAAAAGTCCCATGCAGACAAGTTGGTGTGAATAGCAGTTCTTCTTGGCAGGGCACTCTCCCCACCCGTGGGCTTGATAATATCAAAGAAAGCCCTCTTCCCTCCCCTGAGACAAAGCAAGTCTCCATTCATTTCTCCGGCCTTAGGAACAAAAACAGACTCGCTAGCCACCTCTTTTTTTCCCTTTTCTTTTTTTTGACTGTGCCCCATTTGTGTGCCTGCATAGGTGTATGCTGTTTCCTTTATTTAATCACCGTGTTCATGTTACTAGACAGATTGAAGGCAGGCAGCTGCCTTGTAATCTCCAATCTGTATATCTGTGGGATAGGCCACTTCAAAGAGCAGACGGTTTGGTTTAAGAGGCTAGCTAACAGGAATGAGCTCCCCCGTGCGGGGGCCAAGGGCAAATCCACCACCATCCAAAGAAATACAAAGACTGGGATGAGGGGCGGTCGGTATGGGGGAATATTGACAGCTGCGTCCAGCTGCACTATGTTTGGGATCAGGGTCTGCCAGAGGGGAGAGAAGAGCGAACACAGAAGAAGAGTCGAACAAGACGGAGGAGGAGGGACCGGGGTAAATCACAGAGTTACTGCCCGACTCCTTCTGCTCACTTTGTCCATTTGTCCGTCTCACTCCCCATCAAGCACACTCACTCACACAGAGGCCCAGCTGGAGTCCTTTGTGATAGCGTCACCATGGCATCACATAGCAACATAAAGTTTGCTGGGAGGCCTGGTATTTTACCACCAGCAAGCAGAGAAAGAGCTTCCACTGGTCATTTGTTTACTCTGACAGGTTACACCAGTCAACAGGAAAACTTAAAAGCTGAAGTGAAAAAGTGAAACAAAAAGCAGAATATCAGCAGAGGCACGGCAGCTGAGCGCTCCTGCGCTGTAAATAAAAATCCCAGAGCGTTTTGTTTTTTTGGGGTTTTTTTGCCTTGAAGAGCTGCCTTTGTACAGCTGAATGCTAAAGTCTACCAACCAGTTTTTCTTGGACTGTTTTCAAAAAGGCTTGTCATTGTGTTTCAGGGACAGTGTTATTGGATGACAAGCACTTGAAAGGTTCAGACCGTATGACGTTTCACTGCTGTTCTGAACAACAGTGCAGCACTAATACCAATCCTGACTCAACACTGCCTCTAGAAGGCTACTTTAAACTGAAAGAAACTGAAAGAGATTACGAGAAGCCTTGTCCTTTAACATTTTCTACATGCTAAAAACAAAACTTAAGATAGCAGATTAGCTGTTTGTTACTTATCACTGTTAAGTTAGTATTACAGACACAACAAACACGGCACATGATATACAATGAAACATGAACGTTTCTGACAGGCCTGTGAGTCACCTAAAAGTTTCTATGAGACTTCGAAGTCAGTCTGCAGCTCCCAGCCACCAGAGGTCAAAGGGCAGCAGAAAGGGTTTCTGCTCTCCAGATGCCTGAGCACTCAGTAACAATAGCTCACTGTGTGTGCCTATGCATATATGTGAGAAGGAGGGGAAAGTGGTGGTCTGCGACTGCCCTTTAAAGGAGTATATTTAGCATGTGTGAGTGCTTTTGGGGGTGGTAGTCTTTAGTGCATATGGTGCCAAAGTTGTAAACATCCTGAAACTGCTGATTTAAATGTATTTTTTTACGTTATCATAAGGATGCATATCAGTATGAAACATGTGTCAAATATGCCTCTAGTGTCCTCACACCAGCAGTGCTATCAACAAAGTTGTGTTCTCAGCGTGCCCCTACTGACAGAAACCCGTGTCAACAGTGGGTAACTGCCCTGGCAGGCTTGTGTCTCCTGAATCACTAGATAAGAGTTTGTTTACAACTGTCAGCCACCGCTAAATCTGGCAGGCAGCTGCTCCCTGTTAGGCAATAGATTTATTTCACTTAACCTACTTTCCTGTGTTCCAAGTTCAAATAGAAAGCCTGGTTACCTGGATTCCTCTTTTATGGCTTGATGCTCTCCTCACCCTGTCAATCAGTGACAGGTGTGGACAGATACCATGTGGACTGAGACGTTAAAAACTAAAGGGGAAAAACAATAAAAAACTGAAAGTTCACATTAAGCTTTTCATTTTAGGTGTAGATCTAATGTTTTAGGATCACATCACTCTTGAACTACGCAGCTGATTGTTTTATACATGTATATAAAAATCATCAAATGACTAACAATTACTCTAACAATAGTGTAATTGCCAACATCAACACTGTAAATGCATGCTAGATGACACTTGTTGCACTGACAGGTATAATCAACCAGGATTTCACATAAATATGTACTCTCAAAGTTCCTCCCTGTACAGTCGTGAAGCATGTGGGCTCGTCTTCTTCAGACAAGCCCACATTTTTGTTGTTTTAAATCAAGGGGCTTTCTTGTTAGACCTGCCCTGTGATGGCTCCAGGCCATATTTTTTGTTCTCCCCTTCTCCTCGGCCTGACGAGCCAACAGACACACGAAGAAATACATCAGCCTTTTCTTTCTGACCAAAAGACCTGCCTGCAGGGGCTGAAAGCAAGCATATAGTCACTCAACATAAGGGGGAGAATTAGAAGAGCGTGAGAGAGAGATAAAGATAAAATAACAGAAAGGGAAGTGAGATGGGACAAAGTGTGCCATGCCGTTTACTTCACTTACTGTACATTCCAGCAGCTTTGTGGGCCATAAACCTGAGTATTAGCTCAAACACTAAAACTAGCACACCCACACATCTCACGCATGCTTTCACTGCACTCATTTCCCACAGCATTGCTCACAGAGTGACTGATATTTTAAGAGCAGACTAGCTCAGTGTGTGCGGTGACACATCAGATGTGCTGGCAATGACAGCATGGGCAACTGTAACAAGTCTAGCATACTGAAAAACAGAATCATGTAGCTGAGGGGGAAATCAGATAAGTCATTACATGAAGTTATATTTGCGATTGAGCAGTGTCTCAGAATATGACACTTGTTCAATTCTTTTTAAAGAAGAAGAGAGAAGCCTTGATGTGGTCTTTTTGTCTTGCTAAGTGGATAACACAAGCCACTTAGGCCAGTGGCTTTTAAACTAAAAATACACACAACACACCAGTGTTGCCACCACACTGTCTCCAAGTGCTGAATACAGTTCAGATAAAACATGACTGTCCTCTAGAACTGAAAGCCTGTGGAATTACAGCCAAGCACAGAAAAATAGAACCACAAGCCTTGGGAATAATGCTCACTGGGCATAAACAGCAAACACAAAGGCGACAAAAACACAAGAGGCTGATACGCAAACACACATGCACGCACGCACGCTTGCGTGCACAGAGGCATCAGCTTCGGGGCCTGAAACACAATACCGATGTCTTGTCATTACATGAAGGATCACTGCTTGCTGCAGTTGTTATTTACATATAAATGCAGCAGAATGTGGTCAAAAGTTCACTTCTTCTTTCCTCCAACAAGAAAAGGCATGCTACAAGCTTCCTGTGGAGTTACACTAAAAGTCCCCCCCCAAAAAAAAAAAAAAAAAAAAAAAAAGAAAGTCAAAACTTGATTCATAAAATGACCGGGCACAAAAAGTAAAAGGAAAGCTGGCTTGCTGTTTTTACAAGCGTTTGAGTTTACTCTTCCAGGAATGCCATGAAACATCAGTGTCGGGTGTTGTTTCACAGCACTGGGGTTTTTTCTCCTCGCATTCCTTCCCCCTTTCCCCCTCTTTGACGTTCTTTGTCCTGACCACTTGCACATGGAGGGGAAAGGAGACACTGGCGGCCTAATCCACTGCCAGAGGCACACTAAAGCCATCTGGGCCCAAAAAAACCAAACGTTTGGCCTTCTGTTTCTCCTATATGAGAGGAGAAACTGGGAGGTGGGGGTAGATGGAAAGTTAAGAGAGAGGAAGGGGAAAACGAAGGAAAAAGGAAGGCAGGAGGTACAAGAGAGGCTAAAGGGGGGATTTGGAACAAGAACCAGGCAACACTAGTGCAGTCTTTTGTGGTTTTCATTCCTGACCTTCTGACCCTATACATCCTGTTGACGGGGTCGGGGGGGCAGAACGAAAGATGAGATTGCCGCTATAGGCATCCATGTGCGCCCAAAAGGAATGTGAATGCAACGAGCATGAATCAGGACAAATATGAAAACCTATGAAGATGATACAGAGCTCTGGGTGTCTCTCTCAGGTGTGACTTTTCACACCCCTCTCTCCCTTCTTCCTGTGTGTTTACATGCACTCCCTGCTGAATCTTATGGGGGAGGAACAATGGTCTCTCCAGCATTCCCACTCTCCTGCTGAGAGCACCCGTTTGTCTCCTGCATTCCTTTTCCCATTCATCTCTTTCTCTCTCTTCCCTCCTGGAAAAAAACTCCTGCTACTTTTTTTTTTTTTTTACAAGGGGGAGGGTTCTGAGCATGTGTCTCAAAAATCTGAGTCAAATCAGTCCCCTTCGACACAGCCTCCCCCCTCCTCTTTCCTCTCTGTTTTACTTGGTTAGTGAAGCAGCAAAGCTTTAAGAAAGGGAGGCGAAAGAGGAGATGCATTCTTTCTCTCCCGCTTGCTGTCTCTCAGTATGCACCAGCGGTGAGTTGCGGCTTATTTTTAATGACTGGTAAAAAAAAAGAAAAGAAGGAGGGCTGGGTGTCTTCCCCGCCGGCCGCTTGCACACAGGCTCAGTTACTAAGGCATACACACACACACGCACACATTACTGTAGCTGAGTCTGGGACTTTCACAGAGAAGTCTTTAATTTGCACTGGGGCCTGGCCTCCCACACTGCACAGCCCAAACCACCCACTTACAGCCATGCACTCTTCCTCTGACTTACTCCAACATATTCTCTCCCCTCTCCAGAACAGTGAAAGCAACAAGAACTCTCAACCACATAATTTTGCTGTCAAATAAAGTAAAACCTTTCAACATTCTGTAAAGATAATATGGCAAAAAAACAACAACATGTTTTTCTGCTCTTCAAAAAAACTCCCATCTCCTTTGGAAGAGATTTAACTATATATCCCACTCCCTCTTATGTTTTCATTCCCTGAGGGGTTTAAGTTTGCAGGCCCTGCCCTGCCCAGCTTTAGCATTCAGGAGCCACGAGGATCATCCATAGTCAACACTAAGGAAATCCTTTCAGGGCTTTGCTTTTCCTTTGCCCCTGATGCCAAAACACAGACAGGAAGAGCAAAAATGGGGAGTGGGATAGTCCCTACCTGACAGTGGAGCCCCTATCCACCTGATCTAACACACCAAATGAGCGGTTTACTCTTTTTAAGTAATCCTCAAAGTAAAATAGTGAATTCCTCACATTAACAGGAAACTGTTGTATGTGCACTTTCTGCAGAGTGGAGACAGCAGGGGTGCATTGCCGCAGCCATTCTTTGTGTTTGCAGTAGCCCTGTCAACTCCTCCCCGCGCCCCTTTCTCATTTTCCCCCGCTCGCTTAACTTTGTTCCAAACCAATGGCAGGACGAGAGGAATGAATGACATTCTCTTTGCTTGTGTTTCCTGTGTCAAAAGCACCACTCTTCCTCCTTAAACGGCTATAATCAAAGCATTCCAAGCCGTAACAAGCAGGGACCAATTAAGTCGTAAGTAAATATAGACACCCAGCAGCCACCTAAAAAGCTTTAAGTCCTGCAGATTTATCCTATTCACTTTTATTCTGCTCCAGAGCATGTCGAGGCAGGAAATCACTGATGATTCAGGTCATGGAAACACATAATAATTAAACCTGATTGATGCTATGTTATAGCAAAGGGCCTGCAGATCCAACTTTTAATCAAAGGTTACTTACGATCACATTGCATCAGACCTTAGGTTGTGCATTATATGGGACAACCCTTATAAGTTGGTCCAGATTGCCAAATTGAACTGGCAAAACACTTCAAAGCAGGTGAAACTATGATGACATCTAGTGAAAGATTTCATATTGCATGTCTTTACTTTGCTACATCAGAATCACAAGAGCTGGATTTCCTTCAAATTGAATTTTCTTTTAGACATCTGACGGATAAAAAATTAGGAAGGAAGGTATACGGTCCAGCACATCGATGATACATTTAAAACAGAGCTGGAAAAGCTAGAAAAGCAGATCCACAGATGTAAAACTTTTGAACTAAATCTAATTCCTCTGGATTTATTTATCTTGTGACTAACACTCTTAAGCTGTCACTGTGAAAGAGATGCTCAGTGTTTTCCACTCAAGTCAGTGAAAGAGCGACAGTGCAAGTTCCCACTGGCTTGCATTCTCAGACAGTCGTGACAGGATGAAGTAATTACTGAGCGGCTGACACACCAGCATGGCTAGGATTTATCTTCTCCAGGAAGAGAGATAGCCAAATCACAGTTTACCCACATTGAGCTCCCAGTTTGGGCTTGATCCTGCAGCTGCAAATGGAGAAGCCACACACAAACACTTTGACACCGTCGCATGCGTACACACACCCTGATGCTCAAAAAAAACCCCATCGAGTTACAGCTGCCAACCGCAACTGAGAATGGCGTCTTTCTCCTTTTTATTCCACATGTGTGCTGCGCCTGTGCTAGTGTGTCACTACATGCCTTGACCCAGCCCTTGTTTCCTGTCAAACACACCTACTCGAACCATCAAAGCAAGTAGAATGACAGCATTATGCAGGTGTGTGTGTGTGTGTGCGTGTGTGTGAGAGAGAGAGAGGGTGCAGAAGAGAGAATCAGAGACAGATGACACCAGAGTACTGTTTAATTTACATCCCTCTTTGAATAATAATTCCACCTTAGAGGATGGCACCTTTGATCCACTGACACACAGGTGTAGTTCACATACAGAGGCGTAGGTTGCTAGCACAGGGCTTTATCTATCCCTATAATTAACGGCCAGAGCAGGATTCAGAGAATACTATATGTGTTTGTGCGTTACCGAGGAACAGGCATGGTTCGGAGGATTGATGGAGCTCAAAGGTGCATTCCTGTACAGCGTCCTCAGCAAACACTGTTTGATGTCAGTGTCTTGGAGGCATATATACATCAAGGATAGCATGAATGTCAGTCATCACTCAGGGGTACAGCAACTCTTATTGATGACTAATTCCTCTCTCCCAGTCCCTGTGTATGTTACACACACAGAAAAACACACCGGTAGCATTGATGAGGCAGAAACTCCACCAAAAATAATATCTGACAGTAATCTGAGAGGAGAACTTATGACTTGCCTCACATACACAACCTACTGTTGTGGTAAAACACCAAAAGGAATTATTCTACGAGTAGGAATTCAGCTCCCTCTAGTGGTGACCAGCTAGGACTGAAAGAATGATCATTTCATTAGAAACACTGCCCTGTGTTGTTTTTCTGTTTACAAGTAAGATAAAAATAAACAAAAATCAATTTTTATTTAATATCATCTACATATCAGCTTCATATATAAATTACATTTCAGAGAAATTACATTAAAATAATTAGCATAAACGTATTAGCCTGTTTTATGCAAAAGATCTTGCCATGTGCTCATATATTTTGTTTATTTCTATAAAAAGCTAAGTCATGGTAGAAAGTTCACAGTTTTTAAAAATTTGCCATTTGCGAGACATAATTTTGCAAAATCTTGAAAGTAGATGGTGTGCAAGACTTTGACTTTACTTGTTTAATGTTCCAGTTCAAAGATACAGAAGATGAGTTGCAGTTTTTTTCCTGTTTATTTGAAACTGGAATAATGTGAGTAATAAGAAAAAAACATATTTTTGAATGCTGATGTTCAAAAAGGCACCAAAAAAGCCTGCATCACTAACTAATACACATTCATTATTAAATACTGCATCATAAATCAGAGAGGTATAAACATCTTCTGTAACGCAAAGAGTTGTAAATAGCAGAGTAAAAATTATCTTGTGCAGCATTTTCAACTTTTTCCAAATAATTGGAGATTTTTTTTAAATGATAAAACATGGGTGAAAACATGCAGCTCTGCAGAGCTCCAATAGAGCTTCATGGCTTAGTGCTTAGCTGTTTTAATTAACAACATTTTCACCTGACCTCTTTATCTTTGTTCTTTAGTCTCATTTCATCTCTTCGAGTGGATTACCAGAAATCTGGAATTAACTTTAATCACAGTGCAGAGGAATCAGCAGGCTGATGAAAGGGGAAAAGTTGAAAGCGAGTTAAGAAAACCTCAGCAAGAACACCTAAAAGTGAAGGTTAATTCTGGCACATCGCATCCAAAGACATGTCAGTTGCTCTACTAAACAAATGCTGCAGGTGAATGACTCAGTAAATATTTAGTGAGGTCATAGCTTCTACTTTTTAATTTTCCTTGAGTGTACACATTCATCATGCAACCCCTCATTAAGTCTCTAACCCAAACTCAGTGCGGACTAATAATAGCTTCTCTGAGGACTGAATTGAAAGGTAAAAAAGGAGATAGAGAGAAAAAAAGAAAGCGTGACTGAATCTGTTAGTCACACAGATGCACACACCTGAGGCAGCTTTGTATCCAATACACTAAACCACTCCTAACTCTCCCAAACTCATAAAATAGAACAAGAGACTCATTGGCCACTTTGTTAGGTACACCTGTTCAACTGTTCATTAACAAAAATTTCTAATCAGCGAATCACATAGCAGCAACTCAGGCTTGTAGACATGCTCAACAAAAACTGCTTAAGTTCAAACTGAGAGTCAAAATCAAATCAAATCAAATCAAATCACTTTTATTGTCACATTATTGTCAGAATGGGACAGAAAGGTAATTTAAGGGATTTAGATCGTGGCATGGTTGCTGGTGCCAGACGATTTACAGAGTGGTCTTGTTTATGTCAGAGGAGAATGGACAGACTGCTTCAAGCTGATAGGAAGGTAACAATAACTCAAACAACCAAGGAATGCAGAAGAGCATCTCTAAACACACAACATGTCAAACCTCGAAGCTCATCTTAATCTTTAATGGGAGATTCCCATCATGAATGTGCAACCAACAAATCTGCAGCAGCAGCTTTGAACATACAGCTTGAAGCAATAAAGTATTGTGCCTATTCTCCAAGAGACATCCAGCATAAAACACATGGTATTATAGTGAGCTGTAGAGGAGCTGATAAAAACAAGAAAATGTGGTAGAGAAGCATTATCCTGTAACTCTGCTGTTTAAAGTTCACTTACTTTATGGGAACAATAAACTTGTATCACACTGCATCAGTTTAAATGGCAAAACATTTGAAGAACTGCCATTTAAAAACTTATAGTGGTGAAACATTTCCCAAGAGAAAATAATTTTCTGGGCAAATTTTGAGTTACTGCTGAAGACTTGGAACAATTGACTGAATAAAACCGATGGATAGAAATGATCCCTTTGGGTAAAGTTTGCACAAACCGTACAGAATGAGAGAAAAAAGCAATATTTGAGATAAGAAATAAAATCAAGAAGAGTGTAGCAGAGGTGTTGATTAAAACTAAAGTGGCAGAATAACTGTCACATCCAAGCTTAATATATAAATAAATATTAGCCTTTACTAACTCTTGAGTTATTTATGACCTGATAATCTGGTGTTCCTGTGATGAAGGCCTTTATGGATTATAATATGTCAGCAGGAGAATTCTCATTAGCTTATATTCAGGATGCCCTCTTTCACTTACATGATAGCAATATAATCTCACATGACCATGGCCTAGTTGAATCACTGGAGCCATGTGTGTAATGTACATGTGCATGTGTCCAGAGCATGTTGTGCTCAGGAGGGACACTGAGCCTCATCTGAAAATAGAACGGTGAAAGATGGTAGGTGAGCAGGCAGGCAGCATAGCTGGCAACCCTGTGCATGACTCACTCAAACACAGATGGTTGGAAAGAAACATGGGGCCACAGACTGCTCATCTGTCAAGCAGTGGGGACTTAGCAGCCCTCCATCTATCCTCCGAGGCCTTGGACTGGTAAGTAGCACCAGTGATATTCCTCACTGTGGGGCTCAGCATGGTTCTCCTATGCCCTCTGGATGCTCACTTGCACGCACAGAAGTCTGTCATGAACTCCTGAGCACCCCTAAAAATAACTATATTAATAGAAGTAATAACAGCGTATTTTAGTGTTATTTTCTGGAATTATCTTCATTTATTATATTTTCCCAACATGTCTATTAAAAACTGAGTGCAAACAGACTTTATGTCCAGTGTTGTTGATATCATGATATTACAGTGTGCTCACACAGAGGTTTTGCTGCTTCTGATGCAGGTTTGTCATTAATAGCTTAATAATAACTTTCGTTGCTGCGTCAGAAAAAGGATGCAGAGATAATCTCATGCCACAAATCAGTGATGCAGATTCAAAACACGCTTTAACTGAAATATAGCCAAAGTTCAAGCTGTTGTGATGATGCAGTGACATTGCGGTGTCCTAGCCCAGGAGCTGGTGTTAAAAATGTTTGTTCCTGTTCTGGTAGAATTAGGCTTCTGTGTTTGTTTACAGCACAGCTCCAGATCCAGGTGACAACAAGTTAAAAGAATGCCACTACACTGATGTGATGGACTACAAATCTATTCTCCACTTGTGAAATAGGGGTACATGACGCTCTGTGCTGAGACTGCATAATAAAAGGGAGGCTTTGTATGAATTCATGAACTTTAATATAAAACAACTCTATTACCAGTTTGCTTCGTGTACATGTCTGTGGAGTGGCAGGTTGGTTTTCCTATGTCTGTACTGAATAATGCTACTTTAAGTGCTTGATGATTTGGTGAACTGCCTCTATGTGATCGAGATATAATGTTGTGCATGTTTCTACAACAAACACTTATTAAACTTCTTTATCGACTGGGACTTTGCCTTGAGTTTTATAGCTAAAGGCTCCACCCTAAAACCAGTGCATTATATTGAAATTTCTGATTTTCACTCTGATTTACTGAAAGACACTACAATAGGTCGTATAACTAATTAGGTTGCCTTTGAGGGATACATTTTAATGTGTATCCAATTGAATTGAGGTTTGCAAATGTGAAAAGGGCTGATTACATTTGCAAACAGCATATTCCATTAATATTAACTACAAAGCACTGCATGCATCTCATTAAGATCGGGAGTTGAGCCCCCCCTAAAAATGTGAACTTAGAATCGCCCCTGGTCTGACCTAAATAACTAGACCTTGCAGATGACTGTGTTGTGATGCTGTGCCAGGGCTTACTCTGCGCCATTCAGGCCACACCTGTTCCCAGCCCCCCACCCAGCCCAATCAGACATATACCAAAATAAACCAGGAGCTGGAACACGATCAACATTTCTGGGCTTTTATGAGCGGAGGCTGAAGGCATGTAACTCATGGCTAATCTCACAGGGGAGATGTTCAAATGGAGTTCAGTTTGGAGGGAAAGTAGCTGCAGAGGGCCTGAAAGTTAATTTAACAGCATTTTACACAGATGACTCAGCAGAAACTGTTAAAACTTTTGGATTTCAGTTGATTTTATAAGGTTTAAAAATACCACGGAAGGTAAGAATGTACTTTCTTAAAATTATTATTAAAATTGCATCACTTAATTTTATTCGCCATTAACATTAAATGAAGCACTTTGGTCATCGTTATATTTTATTGTTTGTTTGTTTTTTTTAAGTCATTTCATTAGAAGCATGAATAAGCAGAAAGAACGGGATGGGCACGGATGATCTCAGTGCAAAGAGTGTCACAATAAAATTTCCGCTCTGGACCTTCACAGTAAAACGCCACTGACGCACTTTAAAATTAAAAAAGTATAACTTCCTGTATGTGACAGGTAGGTTTTACGTACATTATTTCTACTGTGGACACCACTTCGACCCTTTAAATATCTTTACCCGAATTATTCAAATAGTCTAACACAATTTCAGCGCGTTACGGGTTCACATTTCGCTGCACATGCTTTTATTTTGAAGGTGCCATCGCTCATCTTCCCCGCTTCTTGCCGCAGCTCGCCTTCGGTCTCACCTCGCTCGCAAACGACAGACAAACACAACAACAGTTTGTACTCACAAAGGTGTATCCAGTAGTCACACATGGCCACCAGCGCGCTGTACAAACACTGAAGTAACGGCATGTGAAGGGTCAATCGGCAGAACTGTGCTGAGATGAATCTTCTCTCCCGGTTTTCCTCTTTCACTCTGACGATATTGGATCTTCTGTCAGGATGTAGACGCGCCTTGATTTCGCCCCCTCCGCCCCGTGCAAGCAAACTTAATAAGTCATTCAAGGGTGGGACAGTCCCGCGTACGGTCACAGTGAAAACTGTACGCTAATAAAAATCTCCCCTCTCTCTTCATAAATCCCCCTGTTGCTCAGGGATTTACTCAGATATTCAAATACGTATCGCGTTTTAAATCCTAAATTGGCACCACTATTGCTTCATTTTTAACTTGTACATATGTCGCATAACTTATCTGTACGACAACTGCTCATAAAGTATCGAGCCACTCATCTTTTTATATTTTGCCAGGAAAACTGAATATAGTTTGACTCACTTAAAGAAAATACAGCATGAGGCAAAAAAGAGTTTGTACAATTCCAATTTGCTTTAAAGTCAATGTTTGGTGTGACCACTTTTGTTCTTCAACACAGCCTGAACTCTCTTAGGCAAGCTTTCTTCTCATCTCTTTAAGTAATTTTCAGGAATAGTTCTCCAGGCTTCTTGAAGGACATTCAAACCCCACACTACTTCAGTAATGTTGATGTCCCTGTGACTGATAGCGTCCCATTGTCTGTTTTTCTATTCAGGTATGCTTTTACTGCCTTGGCACTGTGTTTGGATCACTGCCATGCTGAAAAATTAAGCCATTGCCAATCAGACGCTTTTGAGACAGTAGCTGCATAAACTGAAGGGCCAGATGCATCTGTCAGGTCCTGTGTCACATTTTTGATGCATCCTGCCCCCACCACTGGGTTTCTAATTTGTTTTTATACCTGCCTATTCTTCTTTTGTTCTCCACTTCTCCACTTCCCTCAAAATTTCTAAGGACGCACTGCACACCATGCCAAGATATGCCACGCGTCTGACTAATAGCTCACCCTACACCTTAAAAAAGCAAAATAAACCCAAACTATTTTAAATCTGTCAAACTGTGTTACTGTGACGGGCTACTAGTAACAAACGTCCTAGATATACAGTTTAAAATGGGTTGTCTGTTATGTGCACACACAGCACTGATTCAGCCCTTGAGTTAGTTGCCTATTTTATGCTTAAATGGTTCATAGTTCAGTGTTAAGGGCATAGCATACAAACACACATAAAGCATTCCTCTGAAAACGGTCAGGTATGAGGAATAAACCAAAAATGAGTGAAAAATCAGCCCATGTCCAAATAAAAACCTTGAAAGGCCTTCAGAAAGCCCGGAGCGCTGGAGCGCTTGAGAAAAAAATTACAAAAAAATAAAAATAAATAAATCATCACCTTGGAAGCGAAACAAAAAGAAATTGGGGATGGCTCAAGACTTTTCCACAGTACTGTACATATATATATAAAACAACTATTGTTTTTTCTTAAAACAGTTATCTTTTATCCACTTACACTTCCCTTTTTTCTTCTTTTTAAAATAGTAATATGTTTGGAGATTTAATCCCTAAACCACAGGAGATCCCTTAAAATGTGGAAATACTTAGAATATGTACAATAGCCAGACAATATAGTCATGCTCCTACTGCAAGCCAATTAGAAGTCTTCTCATTCTAGCTATCCTCATATGAGATGGTGTGCCAAAAGTTGAGAACTTTACCTCTTTTGACAACCAAATTTGAAAGCAACACCACTGACATCCCTATATATACACACAACTGGAGTTCCTTTAATGTGAAAACTTGAAAGCACAAAAATAGCCAAACAGAGGATGTGATTCATAAACTCAGTGTGATGACTGCCACCTTGTGGTTTAATAATAAAAAAGTGTCCCTTTGCACTAAGCTGTTCCTAAACCCAAGTGGCAGCAATTTTATTGGAGGGTTAGCCTTTGTTATTGCACACAGTTCCTATGGGGGTTGTGGGATTGTTGAAGTTTTGATCTTCTTGTATGCAGATTATATAAAATACAATCTTTTTTTCTCCCCAACATCTGTCTGTATCTAATCCCTTTCATTTTATATTGAAAATGAACTTGCAGAATTGGCCACCAGTCAGAATACATGGCAACGACACAATAAAAAAATAAGTTGATTGCCCTACATTTTCAGTCCTGACCTTGCTCTGATCTCATCACTCATCAACGGACACAACCGGCAAGCAGATGGCCAAATCCACAGTAACTGACTACCGCAGCCTGAAGCTGAGAAAACCTACTCTGTGGTCATTGTTCATGCGACTGATGGATCTGTCAAACTTAATGCTGCCACAAAGGCCTTTCACCTGTACTCCTCCTTAAACGCACCTTGAGAGAGAAAAAAAAACAAAACATAGGAGGACACACAGAGAGAGCCCAAAGTGGCATTTTTCTTCCCTTTTATAGCATATGAGTCACCCTGACATATGACACACAAAATTCTGCCTTGCTCTGGGATATTTGCGTGGGCTGGTGGAGGTGTGAGGGGAAATCTGGCCCAATGCTTGGCTTGATCTTGATTCGGCCAGACTTCAGCGGTCTGTATCCCAGCCATATATATTTAGCACATCTAGAGATATTTATTCGCACAAGCTCTCTCAGAACAGAGCTCCTGGAAAAAAGCCAGTGATTGTTTTTAATTGGGTCAAGCTGTCTTGTAGTTATTCATCCGCCCACTCACGGAGCTTCTGAAGGAAGAAAGAGCAGAGGTGTGGTGCTGTGTTTCACTGAGCCCCTGGGGGCAGTGTTGTACAGGATTTATCTCAGCCTGCAGTTCTCTACTGTAAGGCAGAGTTTGGAATACACATGCAGGGCTAGTGATTTCGACAGAGTAAAGCCCGAAAACATCGCAGTAAGTTTAGTGTTCCACACTCAGACCAGTATGTTGAGTGTTTTTAAACATAGAAAACCAAATGTGGGAAAATGCTGCTGTCTGTAACTAATAGGAAATACCAAAACCAACAAGGTTTCTGTCATTGCCTCTGGTGACACCTTTCCACTAACTCCTACTGTGATTAACTGCCACTACAGTAAGAGCGCAGATGTTATTATATTCTAATCTCCCAGAAATCCCTCATACCCATTGGTATTAGATATTTGGAAATTACAAATATTTACTACTGATGAAAAAATTATGTTTTTAATTAATTTATGTTTATTAATAAGATTTAAAAAAAAATAAAAATAAAACCAATAAGCATATTTCCTCAAGCATTAAACCTTTTCTTACAGGAAATAAGATTCCCTGTCATTTATACTGTGCTTTTTATGAGATCCCCTATTGACTTTTGGTGCAAATACCAAATTTACAGAGGTTTTCTTAGCAGAATCTATTAGATATTTGATCTGGTTACAAGAAGTTAGCCTACACTTACTCCCAGCAAGACCACATTTGGTGTGCAAAGGTCGTTAGAAAGTGGTAGAGAAGTAATTAAGAACAAACCTAATCAAATGAGAAAATTCTTAATCCTTTCTCAGTTTATGTGCTGCATTTTTTTTAAATGCAGCACATAAAGCAACTCAGCCGTTCTTAATATAAAGGTTTAGCAACTAAACCTTTATATTAATTTGCATGTTTAATTATTCTTTTGTCTTTTACTTACACTACAACATTTTTTAACAAAAGCGGCCAATCTAAACTACAGCTATATATGACAAGTATTTTATTAGTATTAATTTTTTTAAATTGCTCTTGTGCAGTGCAAGCAGATAGAAAAAGTATGCTAGAAGCTGCATAAGAGAACTAAACGAAGAGGTTGTTTTCTGTTGAGTGTTCGCAAGACCATTGGCAATATGGAACACAAGCATGCCTTAAGGAATGCTTTATTCAGCACAATGCCTCTGGTAGGGGCTGTAAAAAATTCACAGCCATTAAATCAAATATTGTCCTATAACTGATTACATGAAGCTAGGGCGTGAATACCTTTTTCTTTTCTTTTTTTAAACCAAATCCTTTGGCACCTCTGAAAAATAGACGCTGGGAAATGTGAGGTTGGATAAATGACAGTAGGTCAGCAAGCATGGGAAACAAGGGGGAGAGAAAGAGAAACTATAAGAAGCTATGGCAAAATTCCCAGACTTAAGATATGCATGTATACGGTTTCTAATACAAGGTCATTTATTCTTCCTGAAGAAGTGCCACAACAGGTTGATTTTCCCACACACCTAGCTTCGCTTGTATAAAGGAAGCGGCTCTAGCTGTTGAGCAAGAAGGCAAGTGAGGACAAGACAAAGCAGGGGTGAGGAGGTGATGAATATGTTAACTGGAGATGACGTGGGGGTGAAGGAGCCAGGGCTTAAAGGCAGTAAAATCCTCACATTAACCGATTGCTATGGATTTTCCGAAGCTTTAGAAAGAGGATCTGCTCCAGATTTTGTTAAACCGATCCAAAGGACCTGATGTCTTGGCCAACGTGTCTGTTCGAGGCAATAGCAGTATGTCTGCGTTAGTGAGTTTGCAGGTTAATGTGTGTGTGTGCGTGTATGTGCCAGTTTAAGCGGGCACGGACGCAGGCAACAGCAGCCACAGCTACTTCACGTTCAAAGAGAAGAGATCAAAGGACGACCCTTTACTTCGGTCTCCTTCCTCGGGATTAAAAAGATCATCAATAATAATGGGCTGGAGCAGTGCAGTGGGCAAACCGGAGAGAAGCATGAGCGGAAGCTGATAGGGCTCTTGCCTGCTGTGTGTCTGTGCGTGTGTGTGTGATATTTTGGCTTTTTGCCGTGGGGACAAGTGGGAGCTGAAAACCATAAGTGCGGGCTGTTTTTCTGGAACCGGTGCTTGAACCAGCCTTCAGAAACATCATGCAATATTCACCACAACAACGTCTTCATTTCTCGCTTTGGGCTCCCAGACGATTTCCTGTGAAATGTATTAATGTGCGTGTGTTTGCTCGTGTGAGCGTTCACATCGTGAAACAACAGAAATAAACTAAACTGTAAAAGCTGTGAAAGTTTGCTTAGGAGGACGTCACTGTGCCGACAGTTATATGTTCTTTATAGCCTACTATGTGAGAGCTGAGAGAGAGAGCGAGAGACTGCAAATGTCAAATGTCTGTTATGAATATGAAATTATAAAATGCATATTGTTTGCTGTATTTTCCCGTGGGTAAAGGGTACTTTGAGTACTGAGTGCTGTAAATTGCTAGCCTACAATAATTTTACAGCAAATCCCCATTATGTGCACATGTTACCTACATTAATATGGACAGGAGGCAATGTTTACAGCTACCGCACATGCTGCCTTTGACGGCTGAAACACATTCTAGCCTTTTGATTGTTTCTAATCCCAAACAGCACCAAATGTTGAGATTTCCAGTTCATTTCCAAAAACAGCAGTTAGAAAGAAATTTATAATATCCTTCAATAGTTGGGAAGAAAAACAGAAATCTTCGTAGCCTCTGTAAAATCTAATTATCAGGTTTTTAAGGAGTGTTAAGATGTGGAGGGTGTTGTTTCAGTGGTTCGAAACCATCTGCCATCCCTGTACTTTACACACTGCATTAGGAGAACAACTCCTACCTAACTTTAACCAGATGATCACATTAAAAAAGTCATCCATTCAAAATGCAGACACATAGAGACTTTTCCCTCCTCTCTCCAGTCTCCATCTCTTCTCCATCCATCCATCTTCATCCGCTTATCCGAGGTCGGGTCGCGGGGGTAGCAGCCTAAGCAAAGAGGTCCAGACCTCCCTCTCCCCAGCCACCTCCTCCAGCTTGTCCGGGGGAATACCAAGGCGTTCCCAGGCCAGCCGAGAGATATAATCTCTCCAGCGTGTCCTGGGTCTGCCCCGGGGCCTCCTCCCGGTGGGACATGCCTGGAACACCTCGCCCAGGAGGCGCCCAGGGGGCATCCTTGCCAGATGCCCGAACCACCTCAGCTGGCTCCTTTCGATGTGGAGCAGCAGCTGCTCTACTCTGAGCCCCTCCCGGATGGCCGAACTTCTCACCCTATCTCTAAGGGAGAGGCCAGCCACCCTTCGGAGGAAGCTCATTTCCGCCGCTTGTATCCGCGATCTCGTTCTTTCGGTCACTACCCACAGCTCGTGGCCATAGGTGAGGGTAGGGACGTAGATCGACCGGTAAATTGAGAGCTTCGCTTTTACACTCAGCTCCCTCTTCACCACGACTGACCGGTGCAGCGTCCGCATTACTGTAGCCGCAGCCCCAATCCGTCTGTCGATCTCCGGCTCCCTCCATCTCTTCTTTTACTCTTAATCGCGGTCTCGCCCCAGTGGGAGACAAAGGAGAGGTTGAGATAATTAATTACAGTGACTGATGAATTTGTGGTGAAAATCTGAGGTGACGAAGTGTACAGTAGTATAGTTATGACAGTAATCTGAAGCAATCCCCTACCTTTAGTACCAATCACAGTTAAATGCTTTCCACATCACCTTGTAATATATCACTGTTCTAATGTCCCATGTTGCGTGCTTAAATCTTAGTTGCAACTGATTTTGAGATACCAGGAGGTCGGTGGGAAATAAAGGGTCAAGGGTAACAAGAGGTCGACAAAGTACGACACAAACCCGAGACAGAATATTGCCGTCAACTGGAAGGAGTTGTGTTATGTTGCCTCATCAGTACCATACACCGGGCTATTATCTCATCTTTGAAATTCCAAAAAATAAAATATCTGTCCATCATCTGTCCAACTAAGGCATCACAAGGATGCTCATTAAAATGTCAACAGCTATGAGGCAACCGCTTCTAAAATATGTGCTACAGCAAAGAAATCTCTGCTTAGTCACCAGTCACCTGACAAATGTTTAAAGGTGTTGCCTTTGTGTTACAGATCAAGAGCGAGCCCTGCAAGCCATGTGTGAGACAGCCAGAGAAATAGAGACTTCCTGTACCACGTGTAGCAGCTGTCTAGGATGAAAACCCCATTTTAGTCCCTACAACACTTCACCTGATAGATGATCTTCATTATCTCTTCCTTCCTCCGAGGAGGGAGCTTTGAATGTCTTCCTCTTATCACTCTCTCCGTTTTATAGATCAATAAGTACTACCAAACAACAGAACAATCAAATGAATCCTCCATTGCCTTTAATTGCATTCCTAACTTGGCCTCTTCTTTGATATATAATCATAGAAACAGTGGGGTGCAAATTCATATTTTGTCTAATTTCACTAACTGGAGCAGGAAATGATAGTCTGCAAAGACGTCAGTTGGAGCAGTTTTTAAAGAGCCTTAAATAAATGTTTGCTCAGAGTCAGTAGTAAGCCCTTTTAATTCACTGAACAAGTTTTGCAATTCTTCCAATTTGCAGTTAATGTGTTTAATTAGCTGGCTGTAACCTTTGTCAACCTGGTTTGGGGAAAGGCTGTCTTTTAATTGGCATAATTAAATAATAATGAAAGCGAACACCAATGTGCGTCAGGCTATGGTGACTCAACGTGCACCGTGTAAGGGAATGACGTTTGGATTTGCAGCGGGAAGCATAGAAGCACCCAGTGCTGGATGCCAGCACCACTCAGCATCAATACTGCATGCAGTAATGCTGGAAAACTAAGCACTCCAGACCATGAGGCACACAAGAGGGCTAAAATAAGATCCAGCAGTCAGTGAGCTTTACAGCTCAAATAAGCTCTTATGCGAGAAAAAAAAAAAAAAACAGTCCGGCATTCATCTTATTGTATCAGAGAAGAAAACTGGGTCAGATGGATAATAATATAGAGGGTCTGGGTCTGTGTTTGCAAAGTGAAACTAGTCTGCAGCTGGCTAACCGAGTCAGCTCTTTTTTATGGAAATAACCAAGACTGGGTTTCTGCAGAAGAGGGAAAGAAAGGAGAAGATTTGACTTGATGACCATCAATCATGTGTGTATTGCGTGTTTATGGATAAACTTTCCAGTGAAGTAAGCAAGTAAAGTGCAGTATTAAGATATTCATTCAGAAATCAGAGTGCATCCATAAAATATACTTTCTAAACTCATATGAATTTATAATAGGTTATGTATGTTCACTCAGTCATGAGCACATGAGTATGCATGCTTTAAGCACATGTTCCCACCCACCTGTGCTGCTCTGGATGGTTCTAACAGTGGTGGTGGTGCGTGGGGGTGAGTTGGTCCTCCTGCTTCCCGCTGTGACGCTCCCCTCTTCCTCTTCCTGTGAGCAGCCTTTCTCGATGGCACGCACGTAGCTGTGGCTCCGCATACGGAAACACCCGGGCATGGGCAGGTCTAGGGCATCCACTGCTTGTGACTCCATCTCACTGAACACTGACTCACACACCGCCTCGATCTGCCCATTCACCTCCACCTCGCTCACCTGTGGAGGAGGGGAAAACAGACAGACATACATACAGTATGTGCACACAAACATCCACACAGAGGAAAAAGAGAACACCTTGAAAAATAACAATGCACAGGTGCGTACCAGCACAGTGTAAGAGAAAGGTGAATGGACAATATGTTACAGTAGCAAAAGCCAGAGAAACATCTTTTAGTGCTGCAAGAATTGTTGTTACTGTACTACTCTACTGCTCAAAGCTTCACCAGGCAGGAGTTTTATATACAAACACAGTTAAAGTGCAAATTGGGTGCTGCAACATAACATTGGGGTTTCAGCGTTACCCATAATTTATGGCAGGCAGATTCACCACATTTGGTCAAAAGAAAAGAGAAAAAAAAAAAATTTGTTTTGTATAAATGCATCTCTGCCAAGGAGAAATAATAAAAACCGCAAAAGTACTTTTAACAAAACATTTTTCAAATCTTTTGACTGAAATCCAGCCATCGAAATATTTGCTTGCAGTGAATTATGTTCTACAACTCTGTGCCTTTTGGTAATGCATCATACACTATTCAAGCTTTTTTTTTAGCACATCAAATCACAGAATTTCCATGTCAGTGCAGAGTACAGCAATTCATTTTTGTCACTGCTTTTACCTCCACGCCGTCTTATGAAGCTTTAAGCCATTTATAGGAATTTACATATAGCCCACTTAAAATAGAAATACATTGGAGAAAAATAAAAGACTATCCAAGGGGTGCAGAGGGGGAAGAATCCCTGTAGGATAAAACTTCAAAGGGCCATACAACACAGTGAAATACTACGCGTGTTATTAAAGGTGAGAATGGGAAGTGTCAAAGCTAAGACTACTGGGATTTGAAATGTGACTCAAGGACATCTAATTACACCTACATCATTAGCTAGTGCAGCTTCAAAACAGGCTCTAAAGCAAACACAACTCAGAAAACTTGCGACAGACTTGCAAGATGGGTGTGTGGGACAGACTGGGTTATGTGAGGGCAGATAATAGGATAGTTCCCAGGATATCTTCACAGGGAGTGACACAAAAGAAAGAAGCAGGACTTGGTAAGCAGAGTGTAGAGTCAGAGGTGTAAGTGCACATTTGTAGAGTTGGGAATCAGGAAGGTTTGTGGACCTTGATTCAGTCTATTGACACCAGCTGACACTAGATGCAAACAGTGAAATAGAGAACCTAAGCAGCACCTTTATTCTTTTTGTTGATGCCAGGTCCAGTGTGACATTCTCTTCTTGGCCTGCTCCATGCCAGGACTTGAAGGGATGTCTCAGGGGTCCATCATTCAGATGGTGAGGCAAACTGTTGCCCCTGGGCTTTAGAGGGGAGTACATATTCCCATTACCCCAGGCAAAAAGATAACCTAAGTTCCCCTGTCATTACAAATAATGCAATGTATCAAGCACTGCTCAAAATCCCAAATGACTAACATCTTATTTTGCAGCTGGCAATACATTAACAGACCTCCACCAGGCTAGTGTGTGTCTTGTTTCCTGGCCAATTCTTCAGTATGTTCAATAACTGTCACATCACCTCAAATGCCCGTTATTATTTGGAACCTATCCGACTTTGAATTATTCATAAAAATCACATTGCTGCATGTTAAATGAGTAGAACAGCTTAAGCTTGTCATTTTGGTTCGCAAAATATGCTGATGCAGAAAGAGCGTATTATGGCAAAAGAGGGAACTGAGGGAGGTCTGCATCCCCTCCTGTTTAATTAGCCAATCTGAAAATATCGGTATCATCTGAGCTCCAGAAAACAGCATGCACACGTACACACTAATTAGGAGATTGGGGTTTTTTATATTTTTTTCATAATTTGCCGGATGGTGACCTGATTGCTAATTTAGGTCTTAGAATGGCTACCGATGGGATTTCCTCCCACTGCACAGCCTTATCGGATGTAACAGTAGAGGTACGAGGGCCGTAGAGGCTAACAAAAAACAGGCATGGGAGCCAGAGTGCCACCAACCTGGCTGATGGTGCTCATTGCTCTCATGTAGCTCTCGTTTCGGGAGCGGAATTTAGGCGAAGCCAGCAGCCCTGCTGGGTCCAAGCTGTCCAGACTCCTATTGATGGAAACCTCACTCACCGCCCGCAGATAGCTGTGACTCCGGATCTGCAGTTTGGGTGAGTGCTCTGTGGAAATCCTGCCATAAGGGAGGGAAAGAAAGAAAAAAGGAAGGGGTAAAAAACAAACAAAAAAAAGTCAAAACAGGAAAAGCAAGAGATTAGTAAAAAGGTGAAAAACCAAGGATGATAAAGGCAGAAAAAGAGCAGAGGTAAAGAGGGGGCGATGAAAAGAATGCAAGAGAAGGCAATTTCAAGTACTTGGAAGTGTGTGAACCGAAAGATATGGATCAATCCACAATTGCTTCAGGACACACCATTATCTAATCAAACAGCGTAGTTCTATTGAGAACCGCTCACAGTAGCTTAGATAGTTTGTCCTTGAAGCTCCTTGTAAGCACTTTCTAAAACGCTTAATCATGAGAACTCTTGTATATAGAGATATGAACGTCTGTTTCTGTATGCCTGTGAGGTATACTTAATTTAGAGACTGTGAAATAAAAACACAGAAATATATTTGATACACATCCTGTATGAAAGGTATGAATAGATGTCTCATTAATTGTCACCTGCTTTCAGCCTGATTGCTTAGCATGCTTCACATCTATGTGCACGTGTGCATTTGCGTACCCGCAAAAAAGGGTGCTTGCTGTTTAGGTTAAATAGCAATTGGATGCAAGTTAAACAACGAATTAATCACAGCAAATAAAACCTAAAAAGCAGACTCACTTCATTCTTGAGGAACATGGCGGTCTACTAAACCAAGTGAGGAAAGAATACATCACAGATTATATATAAATTCTCAAATTAACGGTGAGAGCCACGTCTTTTTGTAGCCTCTCTTATTCCACACACATATAAGAGCATCCGCGTATAGATACTTTGCTTGTACAACTCTTAGTCTCTGCCTTCATGTCAGGTCAGCTTTAATTATGCATTTCTGCCTTAAAATAGTGCGCGGTTACCACAGCAAAGCAAACTAGATTACTCATTCTTGGATGGAAGATTGGAAAGGCGAGGTGAAGTGGAAGAACAGATAAACTACTGAGATAAGAATAAGTGTGCCGAATGGACAGTTATTAATTTTAAAACATGTCTCCATTTAGCCTGACTGTCCTCCTGGCTCTTTAATATTGAGAATAATATACTAGAAGCTACTCCACAGACACAGAAAAATTCATGAGTTAGTCATGCTGCTGCTTTGTTTGATCAAGACAATTGATCCTTTTGAGGTCTTCCATCAATGTTTTCTAATAGTTCCACTGTATTTTTAAGGAAAATCATTTTTTCCACCAGATGACAGGAAAAGAGGAATCTGGTGTATCTGAATCACCAAATAATTTTTTGAGCCAAATGTCATGTTTTATTATATCTTAAGTATTATTAAAGCTAAATGAATTTGATTGAGAAAACAAACTCAACACAGCTATATCATGCCTGGGAGTAACATATAGTGGTAATGGGTGATCTCAGAACCGAACAGAGAACTCATAGACAGAGTCAATTAAACAGCAACTATCACGACAACCAAGTCCATCCTTGGGATGTACCATCGACAGATAGAGGAACTGGCTGACATAAAGAAATCCTTCCAATAGCTACAAAAGGCCAGGTTAAAAAACAGCACAAGCCTTGAGCACCAGATCCATAGAAGCAGGAGTCTACTGAAACTGACAGAATCCAAGTTGCAGAGTGTATAAAAGCACCCAAGAGACTATCCAACACATAGTAGCAGGATCTAAGATCCAAGCTGGGACAGCATAGACTAACAGGCCCAACCAAGAGGCTGGGATAGTGTACAGGAAAATATGCACATGGACTAGGAATCCCCAAGTCCTGATGGGAGATGCCACGAAAGGTGGTTGAGAACAACAGAGCTAAAGTCCTGTGGTACAGACAAGCAGTAGCTGCTAAATCAGCCAGGCATAGTGGTGGTTTCCAAGGAGCAGAAGACCAGAGTTGTGATAGATGTGCTAATCCCAGCAGACAGCAACAAGTACCAGGGACTGAAAAAAACAACTGGAGCAGATGTGTAAGTCCAAAGTGTTTCCAGTGGTAACAGATGCATTAGGAGCCGTGACCAGAAAGCAGGCAGATTCCAGGCACAACATCGGAGATCTCTGTCCGGAAGAGAAAGTAGCTGATAAAGAAATCCTACCAATGGCTGGTCAAAGCTGGACTTAAAGACAGCACAGAGGCACTAATCATGGTTGTGGGGGCTATGGCCCCTAAGGCAATCCAACACGTAACAGCAGAGTGCAAGATTCTGGCAGGCAGGGCATACATCTGTGCTGAGTATGCCCTTTATCTTTAGGTCAAAATAGGATGGGTATAGTGGTCCCCATGGTAATCCGAGCACTTGGAGCAGTGACCCCCAAACTGGGCAGGTGGCTCCAGGAGAGCCCAGGAATGACATCTGAGATCTCTGTCCTGAACAGTACACAGCAAAGATACTGTGCAGCACCCTCAAGCTTCCAGGTCATTTGAATGATTGCTCCATATGATGCATGATAGACTGTTTCAGAGATATTCGAATAACTATCAAATTAAACAACCCATGCACTCCACATGAACACCTGATACTGCCACTACTATCAGAACTCCAACTTTCAAATCAATCAGTTTCCTAATCAAGCATTATGGTGGTTATTTGATTAATTTTAGATATTTTTAAGGAAAAGAAAAAGTCTAAACTTTGGCAATGGTTAAAAGATCATAGCCTGTAGTTTACAGGAGAAAAACAACAATCTCCCATGTTACAGTCAGGCGATTTAACCTTCAACACTAACATACACAACCTCTGTTGCTTCTGAAGAGACTTTTCAGGCTTTTAATTTTGATCTCTTTCCCAAAATTTCCGACCAGTCTGTGTAATTCATGGTTCCAGTGAAAATGTGACAAAACAATTCAAAAAATGTTACACAGAGTAAATATAAAGTTTGTACTCCTGTCTATGTTCCACTGTACCTATACTTCCCCATGCAGCACTGCCTACAGTACTGCAATGGTTCACTTGATTATAGAATTGAAACGGTACATATTCTAAAACCAATAAAGCGAAACTGGTGTGACTCATTCATATCAGCCACCTTGTGTCTTTGGCTGTGGGTGATTCACAGAGGAATCAAGTCAAGGAAGAATCTACCCACATCATTTTTCTATCCACATCTCCTCTTGATTTCCCTGTGGGGCTGATTATAGAACCAATGATGTCTATTGTGGCCACTTAAATTGCAGACCCAGCCAGTAATCAGGACCAGTTAAGGATTGGGGGGAGTTTAGCATATTGCAAGCTGTTCCACTATGAAACAAGTGACATAAATGAAGACATTACATCAGGAATCTGTCTGTCGTCTGCCGATTTCCTCCACATTTCTCGTTCTTTTCTCATAATTCTACATAATTCTTCTTTTCTGTTTTTCATCTTCACATCATGTCTTTTTTTGCGTTTTGCTTCAAATGTTTTTTTTCCTCAACCAGTTCCCCCTGCCTCTCCGCGTGACAAGATTTCTCAGTCTAACTGCTTTTACCTTCTCCGCTTTCATCCTTCCCTTGCTTTCCCCTCTTAGTATATCTAAATAAAGAGCCTAAACACGGTGGTTGGAGGGATGGAAGGGTGTGTCTTAGAGACACACAGTAAACATGATAAAATCTAGGCCACAAATAAATGTTTATGGAAAAAAGAAAGCTTGGAGTTTGTGAGTGAGCAAAACAAGAAAGGATGTAATTTTCTCCTGAGCTTGTTGTTGTTTGTCAGAAATAATCCCAACCATTCATATACACTCTTTATCTGCATGCCTTGTGTTTTAATAAAGGAGGAGGTTGCAATTGGACGAGAATTAGCAAATTTCACAACTTCTTAGGAGCAATTCCCAGCTAGTCAAGGACACAATGGCCACAGAATGAGCTCGAAAACATATGGAACAACAAAGCTGATTATTAAATCATTGCAGAGTGTAACAGACTTGTGCCAGCTCCCAAAAGCACCATGTGAAAACAAGATGTCAGCTGCTCCCGCCTCATTCTCTATCTCCAATGTGCAGCACTGCAGTTTGGTTTGTTCCATTGGGTTCCATCAGATGATGATGGCGTTCCCGGGGCCAAATTCAAGTCATTAGTAGGCCCCAAGCTGTGCCACTTGCACTTATGTAAGGGTAAGTGTGTGTGTGTGTGTGTGTGTGTGTGTGTGTGTGTGTGTGTGTGTGTGTGTGTGTGTGTGTGTGTGTGTGTGTGTGTGTGTGTGTGAAACCAGTAACAATGACGGAGCACCCACTGGTGTTCTTCTCATCTCTGTGTATTACACAGCTAATCAGTCACAGCCTCGTGCAGCGCCATCAGACTGTCCTCAGTTCTTTAACTGTTTCAGTGCAGTATGACGTAAGATATCTCCAACGGTCAGATCATGTGTTGTTATACAGAGTGGTGGTATAAAGAAAGGACACCATCAAAAAACAGCAACAGCAATTACATCCTTTCATTATTTATTTCATAAAAACTAAAGTGATAATGCAGAAACAGTGTGTGAAAAGCCAAGCACACTCCTTCTATTGGAATTAAGAGGGAAAGCATCAGCCACATGTTGCTAATCAAATGCAACTGATTGTAGGCAAGTGTGAGCACCTCCATAAAAGCACAGGTTTTGGCAGCTTGTCTGGGGCATTCAGGTGTGTTAGCACACTGTCAAAGAGGCAAGACATCAGTGATGAGCTTACAGAAGCAATAGTTGCTGCCCATCAGTCTGGAAAGGGTTATAAGGCCATTTCCAAACAATTTAAAGTCCATTATTCTACAGTGAGAAAGATTCAAGACAGTTACCAATCTTCTGAGGAGTGGAAATTCACCGAGAGCTCAGGCCGTGCAAAGTACAGAGAAACTAAAAAAAAAAAACTCAGACGCTACAGGCCTCAGTTAGCATGTTAAATGTTAAAGTTAGGGCGACAGTACAATTGGAAAAAGACTGAACAAGTGTGGCTTGTTTGGAAGGGTTACCAGAAAAAAGAACAAGGCAGACTAGCTTACATTTACATCTTAACTAACAACAAAATGTTGGGTACAATGTTATTTGGGCAGACAAGACCAAAAGATGTTAAGCCATAATGCTCACAACATCTCAGCACGAACAACTCATAGCAGCTATGAAGAGCGGTGGTAGAGTAGGTGATGATTTGGGATTGTTTTAAAGCCACAGGAATGTGCACCAACTGCGCTGACCACAAATATCTTTGGATACCAAAATCCAAAATATCAACTATATCAAAGGTGAGGCCGACAGCTGTCCAACAGCTAAAGCTTGGCCAAAAATGCATTATGCAACAGGACAATGATCAGAAGCACATCAGCAAATCTACAACAGAATGGCAGAAAAAGAAAATATTCAAAGTTTAGACCTCTAACTGAAATATTGTGATGGGATTTTAAGTGCTAAATCCAATTGTAAATCCACAAAGCTCCATGAAGTGAAGCAACGTTAGAATAATAGAAGAGACTGATAGTCACGCAGAAAGTCATTACCTCAAGTTACTCCAAGTTATTGCTGCTAAAGTCTACAAGCAATTGAGGTGCACTTAGTTTTCCACAGGACCATATATTGGTTTAGTTTTCATTAAATAATGAATAATGTGTAGCGTGATTTATTGCTCATCTGCGGTCACATTATTCTAATTCAAAAACCTGTCAATGATTAGATTTATTTTTTAATGATGAAATGATATGTAAAACCTTAGACTCACTGACTGACTGTACATAACAGGGCAATGGATTAAAAAGGCAATTTCTGGTATATTACAACTCAGGTTTTTATGTTTTCGGTCCTTAATTCTGTGATATTACGATAACTGGTACTCCCAGAAGTAACAGGAAACAGGATGACATTGCTACAGTGGAGCTGGGGAAGCAAAAAACACGAGCTGTCAGAGACAATCAGACAGGTTGTAAATAAGCCAACAGATAACCTACACCACTGCACTTGGAGGAAAAATTAAAGCGACTACACTAAAGTTGCAGATAAAACTCCCACACTGCAGAACAAATCTGTGTATGCGTGTTCACAATTATGCCAAGAAGGGTTGGACAGCAAAATGTAATTGATGACCTCCCACCATGCTTCCTTACCATGAACATTAGCACAGTGTTTTAATATTATAGGAATGCTGGCCAAAAACTACAAAAGTGGTATGAAATTAAAATGAAAACAATTTCAATCAATTTGAAGTTCCAAAAATTGAATGTTCCACTTGTTTGCAAAGAGATTAAGTTCTGCCATTGGGCTTGACAGTGTGGACTAGATAAAATATAAATAAATAAAAATCTTGATGGACTCTGTTACTGCTGAATACTTTATAAACTCATGCTGTGAAAAAATAGATTGCAGAGCAGAGAATGCGCTATATAACAAGAAACAACAGCTTGAAACTCTTCAAATAATGAAGCTCAGCTTTTAACCTCAGATCATTCGAAAAGAATTGCTTCAAAAGAAAGGGAGAGAGAAATAGCTGATGATGTTCTCAACTCACAATGCATTTCTGAAGAACACAGCGCTTACTTCTTTAAAGAGATTTCAGTAGGTGAGCTGGCATTGTGGATTTTAAATCAGGGCTCAGTCGCTCTCAGTTCAGTGTGTTTGTGTATTTGTATGCCAGCTATGAAAATAGAGGCATGTCTTTATTGTTGTAAACACAGAAAAGGTAATTAATCTGTGATCACCAAGAGCCAGGAACTTACACATAAGCCAAACTGCTGCTGGGAGTACGCTGACTAACACTGACTGCCTCCATCTCAGTTGTTTGTTGACTTTTCTCTTTCACTCTCATTCCCTTCATCTCTCCAATCTGCTTCACTGACACTGTGCAGAGTGACTCCAGGCTTTCGGCACACTTAACACATTTTATTCAGTAGCATATGCTCATTTATAATACAGAGGTAGATCTAAAGTTACAAACAGGGGAAAAATGATTAGTCTATTAGGGCTCAAACCCAGGACAGAAATGTAATCAAGATCTTTTCCCACAGATTAACAACAAACAGTCAAAACACAAAACCACTCACAGCTGCTGCTTCAGATGAGCCAACTTTAATTTTTTTAAATCTTTTGCATGCTACATTAAAGAAAGGGCAACTCTGTGTTCTTGTGTAAACAGCTTTAGTTCACGCCTGGCATTTTTCTTACCTTTTAGATTTATTTAATTAAGAAAAATCCAAATCTTTACAACGAGTAATTTCAAGTAATAATTTGCGCCCTGGTACACACTCACTTGAGCGTAGTCATCTCTGTGAGAGACGGCTGCGTGGCCTTCAGGTAGCTGGCTCGTCGTGCCTGGACCTTGGGCGAGGGTTTGGGGCTGCAGTCCGAGTCGCCGCTGTCCTCCTCAGCCATGGCCTTGATATAGCTGCCACTGCGCATCCGCCGGCATGGAATCTCGTCATCTTTCCCCAGCGGAGAGAAATTGCTCCACTCATCCTGAGGCACCTGTAGAGATGAGGTGAGATTAGGTAAAGAGGTATTGTATACATGTCACCCTCTGCACTTCAGGGCCCCTGCAGACATACTTACACATGAATCGCGAGCAGACTCAAAAAAACAAAAACAAAAAAACCCCCAAACCCAATATTTTCTCAGTTGTCTGCACTGAACTTTATACCTGAAAAGATTCAGTAGTAACAGCATCAATGCAAAGTCTGCCTTGATCATACCATAAGCCTGCCAGTGCCAGTTGCCTTCTTTTGTCTGTCCTGTGATGCATGCTGCATATCAAATGCAGGAAATTAATTGTTTTGACAAAATGTTGCAGTACCTCAGCTTCTGTGTGCACTCCTGCCTTTTCACAGACACTAATGAAGGTAAAAATAAAAGGAGGTAAAGCTATCTTCTAGCCCTAATCTAAAAGAGAGGGAGTCAAAGACAGCAGACATGGAAAGAGAGAGGGTGGGGGAAACAAAGGGGGTTTTGTTCAACAGAACCACTGCAGTGCTAAGGTGAGTGGCTGTTAGGGCACCAGCTCTGAAGTGAAAGAAATGAGATACAGAGCGAGAAAAAAAGTTCACAAGGATCATTCAACAGACTCGTGTGTAGCTAGGAAACCAAGCTGACCTTGATGTCAGGGGTAACTACAGACTGTGTTAACATCTCAGCAACAGTGGTTTGGATGGGGACGTCAAAAGTGAATTATTCTAAGACAGAGTGAAAAAGACGAATTGAAATAAAAAAAAAAGGGTATTAATTTTGCTTTAATCAGCTTTTTGATGGAGCATAAGAGTATGGAGGATGGTGTAGGCCGCTCCCTCTGGGTTGGAAAAAGGACACCAACTCTGAAGTGGCAAAACTGCAGTTCTTCTAACGGCCACTTGAGGCTGGCTCCAAAAGCGAGTCATCTTCAGCTCTTAAACGAACAGCATACTCAAAAAACTATTTATGGTCTCTGTAGCCAGTGTTACTCTTTACAACCGATGAGGTAAGGATGGCTTTTTATAACCCACCCTTTTGGATTTGGTCTTCTGAGCATTTTTAATGCAGTTACTGGAAGATTTATTGCATGCTATGAGGTAGAGCCCATCCCAGAAGTTTGTGCTTCTGTTTTGATTACTCAAATTCTTTTACTACTATTAACTAGTTAGCAGACTGCAATTCATTACCCCTGCTTGATAACCAGATGTGCTAGTTTTAGACATTAACTTACTACCCTGTCAGCCAAAACTTCAGAAACCAGTTGATGACATCATCCCCATTTTAATATGCAGTCTGTGGATGTAACCTCTGAATGTTTCATGAAAAGGGTCAATTAAGTGAGTGTGTGAACATCAAACACCGGATTACAAAATCCCATCCCACTAGGTGATGCAAATAGCATGTCTTTTTGTTTTAAGCATTCAAAAAGTGTCTGGAGACTAACTTGTCAGGCTGCTCTCCTTGAAAGCCACTTTTCCCTTCCGTCTCGCTCTCTGGAGAAAAAGCAATGGCTCTTTTAGGCTAGAAGAGTTGTTGCCACACTGCAGTGACAACATCCTTCCTTGATCTGCTCACTCTGTTTTTCAGGATGTTAAAATGCATGGCCATACAGAACTTTGTCTTTTATGTTTCCCTACTCTCGCATTCTGCCTTTTACTTTCTCCATTCATGCACTCTTCTGTTGCTCTTATTTGCCCCCCCCCCCCCCCAAAAAACCCCGCATACACATACACATGCTTTCGTCTATTCTCTCCGGCTTGTCTCTCCATTTCTTTCCTCGGGCCTAAATTTGCAGCTCAGCTCAATGCATGAAAATGCATGAAATCTGAAACACTTTTATCTTTTCCCAGAAAAGTGAAGCATGATCGGGTCCCTGTGTGCATGTGTCCCTGTGTATTTTTGAGCGCGTGTGGCCACCATGCTTAGGAAGTAGAGTGGTTTTCTCTTAATTTTTTGTCTGCTGACCTCTGATCTCATAGTAGCACCACACTTTTTCTTTGTAAATAGGATATATTCAGACATTTACAACCATATACCCACCAATCCTGCTATGACCAATGCAATTATAATGTTAACAGCTGTAATAATGTAGTTCCATGCTGCAAGGTGTCATTAATGCTCCACAAACACAAACCAGTCAGGTTTTTACACTGAACAAAGAAATAATTATATTGAAAGTAAATGTAAGTTGTGCATAAGTAATTTTAATTACTTCACAATTTCCTGGTAATTTAGTGGAAAAACAAATAATATTTTCTGAGCTTACAATGTAAGTACTTTCTGCGGTGAGGGCTGTATTATGGAGTGTTTTACTAGAAGGGAGACACATATTATACTGTAAGTAATCTTAAGTACAACATAAGTTAAAAAGGATGATTAAATAATAAAAAATTCATCAACATAATGAAGATTAATTAACGATGTAACAAAATAAAGCTGTAAAAAGGCTACAATAATCCACGTAATAATAAGGCTTGTGCCCTGAAAAGTACAGCGTATTTTCTGCAAAATTACCAGGAAATTATGCAATACATTAAGTAATTGTAACTGCATAAGTAATTTTAATTACTTCAATTTACTTACATACTTAAATTTTGCTTCCTGTAAAAATCTGACTTGTTATACCTTTATTCTAAATTACCTGCCTTTAAGAATTTGTATTTCAATATAATTACATCGTAATTTGAATTACAGGGGAATTAAGCCCTTAAACCCCAGCCATATAATTATAAATATTGTAAATATTTCAGTGCATTCAACCACAACCACAGAGGATTAGATGGTATGTGATGAGTCTGAAAAATGTTTATGATTATATCAAGAATAAATTCAACAAGAGATCAAAGCTCAGGGGAATGAGATGAACGAGTCTGGGTCGCTGTGACCCTGATTAGTCTCTCTCCATCTCTCTCTCTCTCTAAATAACAATGACGCATGCAAGCAAACAAATGCAGATTTTGTGCAGAAAAACAGAAACATGGAGGAGCGGCTCACACCAGATGATGCATGAAGTTTGACACATTAGAGGTGGGGCTGTTGTAAACAGTCCTACCTGAAGGAAGTGGCAAGTGCGTCCCTGCTCGGCTTTCACCAGAGCTTTATCTAGGTTGACTGAGGCCTTCTGGTAGACTTCTCTTGCTCTGCTCACCGTCAGAGTAGAAGACCATGAGCTCTTCTTCAGCTGAACTTGGCCATCGAGTGCACTCATCAGCGGCAGCCCTCCACCGCTGCCCCCCGAACACGTTGAGCACTTCACATCGTTGTTGCTACGTGACGTCTTGAGAGACTGGGCGCTGATAGTGTTATAGGACTCCATGAAATACTGCGACTGGGATTTTTCTGGATGACGCCCCATAGTCATGACCCCAGAGGGCATGCCTCCACTGTTGCCCGCATGTTGATGATGGTAGAGGCACACTTCCCGGTCAAGCGTGTCATCTGAGCTCCAGTAGCCTGAGATGGCAGAGCGCATCTTAGGCTCCGACTTGGAGCGGTCTTTGCTCTTACTGCGCTTGCTGTGCTTTAAGGTGCCAGAGGATGATGGTGGATCATCAGGACTGGATTTGCTGCCATTCATCCTCCCACTTCCTCCTCCACCAGACCCTGAGGGCCCCTCCAGGGAGTGTGACTTGGTGAAAAGCTTCTGGACAGAGTGAACAAGGTGGCGGATTCGACCGGGGCTGTCGCTGCGTTGATGCTCCACAGCAGTGCGCTTATACTGCAGTGTGTGGTAGCCTTCACGCCGCAATGGTGCCTGGCTCTCAAACTGCTCTAGCAGGTTAGAGGGGATGCGATTGTTGTTTCCTCCTCCACCTCCCTTACTGCTCGGCCCGGTGTAAGGCACCAAAGCACCACACTCCTCCTTTAGCTCATGGTGAGAGCTGTACTGTCTGCGAGGGAAAGTGCAGCTGGCCAGATCAGGATAGGTACTGCACTCAGACTGGAAGGAGTTCCTTTGGGTATAGCAAGGGTGGTCAGCAGGATGAGCATCCCCAGAGTTTAGGAAGTAGGACCGACGATCTGAGTGTCCCAGGGTCATCGAGTCGTAAGAAGGGTCGCAGGTCACTGTGTGATGGTGACTGCGACTGCTGGACAGACCTTTCATTGTCATCGTGGCCAGGTCTTCAACTGCTGCCGCAGGAAGTCTGCAAAGGCCCAGAAACTAGCTCTGCAAAGAAATACACAGCCATGGGGAAGAACAGACAAACAAACAAGAACAGAGAGAGACAGAAAACAGAATTATAAATATCTTCTATTTGCATACACTTAAGAGCTCAATTTAATGTTTTCATCTGATTTTATTTGAGGAAGATGATTTTTGGCCGTCCTTCACAGCTGAGAAAATCTGATGTTGACAGGCCTTGGACCTATTCTTGCCTCAAAGTCTTTGATTTTTGCCCTTCAAAACTTCAAAAGGAGGATTTCTAAATATAGCAGCCATTTGGCATGTTGTCCCAGACACCCAGATCTGTCCTCAAGCCTCTTCCTCCATTTCTCTGTTTAGTCTACTACATTTCAGTGAACAAAAAAATGACAGTGAATCAAGGAAACAGAGAGAACTAAAGCAAGAAAAGGTAGCAAGGAGAGATCAAATCTATTTCAAGTTTGTGCTAAATTTGTTCAAGGCTACTGTAAAATGAAACTTCAATGGAAGTCAAAGATACAAGAAATCAGGGATGGGAATGCAGCGACTTTACCACAACTGTCCCCTGTCTCACAAATTTAATCCAGTGCTTTCATGTTTGGGTAGCACTAAAACAAAAAAGAAAACATATCTAGTTTTGCTTTACAGCTTACCTGCTCGCTGAGTAAATATGCACATCCCCACACCCACAAATACAATCAGTGATCACATACCCCCTCTATACCTCTAGGTCTTCTAGGGGGAAACCAATTGGCCAGTAAAACCTAGCTGACAGCTTCTGGGCTGGTTGAGGCGACTGCAATAAACGGCCTTGCCCTTACAGGGTGACTACAAAAGAGCGGCATACATCAGCATCCTTAAAGTGCCTTCCTTACCCATGTGGGGCTGTGGCTGGCTGGTCGGTGAACCCACACTGTTTCCAGTGGACTGGAGGTATAGCTAACAAGACAATAATCGGAGCCCACGCACCTCAGGGTAGCACAGCGACAGCAGTGAGGCTTAGCCTCAGCAGGCAATTCATTACACTGATTTACAATGCAGTACCAAAGGCCACTAAGGTATATTTTATTTTAAAAAATGGGGAAAAAAGGGTTGGGAGTTAGGGTGGGAGAAATGAACATAGGACAAACAAAATGATGGAGCAGCAGAATTAAATATCATGGCAAGCGTTTACTTCCCTTGAGGACATGGTGTTGGGTGCATGTGAGGTGCAGTTAAGTGAATGGCTGTACTGTTGAAAGATTTATTATTTTCTTTGACTGTAAACTAGGTGCTACATTAATTGAAAAACTAGGGGAATAATTCATGCAATTTCCTTGTCTCCGCTAAACCAGAGGATTAAATCATTCAGGGAGAGAATTAAGCAAATAGATTTCTCTTATTGTATGAGTGAAAATGGAAAATCCACAGTGGTCAGTCCCCACCCCCACCCACCATCCGCAACGCACTCACAAGAGTGAATTCACATGCGGCACCCACCGCATACAACAAAGACGTGCACAGTGTCCGCTTCTTGCAGAGCACTTAAAAAGTGGGCTGTGTCCAACTAAAGGTATTCATTGCAGTTGACAGAGATCTCTTCTGTTGGCCACTGAAGCACAGAATGTGACCTAAATAAAGGCCCTCGCGGTGATCCACAGCAGCGTGTTTGTGGCACAGCTGTCTGCAGAGCTGCGCTAAAGCTGAAAAGCTGAAGTTGGGTCATGTTGGCTATCTGCCTGCTAGCAACAAATACCCATGCGCACACACACATGCACACAGACACACACAAATGCGTTAACCTGACAGACTGCATATACATGCAGAATTTTGATGCTGCTCGCTCGTAAAGAGCAGTTTATCAACAACACAAAGGACCTGGTTGTAACGGGTTTGTCAGGTATGGCCTTCAGTTATAAGCGCTCAAAGACACCTGTGGTTATGTATTATGCTGTATGTCCACTGGAGGTGACTGACCCAGTTAAGTCTACCTGTCTAGGGTAACCAACCACAATTTTGTGTGCCAGGAGTTAATTATAGTGTCAACTGAACTGTGGAATAGGGGTCTTTATGGCCACACGGTTTCATAGCACATGTAGCTTCTCTTTTATTTTTGCACACACTAAAAGACGGTAGTAACCAAAGTGCAAGCTCCTTCATCACTCCGCACAGTGTGCAAATATTACATAACAGATGTTCTGCTGCTCTAATTACAGGACCAGTAATCATCAATATGTAAAGAAACGTAAAGCTTGATGAAGGCTTAGCTATGAGTGTAGAGCTGCTGCTTTGGGTCTTCCAGTGAGAAGGGGTGCTTAAAATCATGGCTTCCACAGTACGAAAAGCAACAAGCAAACAAAAGAACATCAAGAAATTTGAGAGAACTTGTTCCTTCTACTTTGTGTAAACAGCCTCTAAAAACCACAGAGAGTTCATTGCATTTAAAGTGATTGCTGAACAGCAAGGTGTGCAAACAAAATGCAGGAGTAGATAAAACAAGCCAGGCTATGAATGTTAATGCTCATTAACACCTGTGCTTCATCAGCACAGCGGGAAAAAAATCTATTTGGATGCCAGCTTTCTTTGGGGTTAGATGAGATGAATGTAAAATAGATTTTTCCTCATCATCTAACAGCGTAAGCAGGCAAGGACGCAGCGTCACAGTGGCAAAATCTACTCTTAATCTTCTTCTACCTCACCATAAGTGAGTCACACTTAAACAAATAAAAAAAAGTGGCATGGAAATGCAAAGCAGCACTGACTTACAGCACACCATCTTAGGAAGTGTTGGAATCAATAAGCATTAGAGTGAGAAGACTACTGCAGCTTCTGCTGGTGAAAAAATACAAAGCCGCTGTACAGACAGCAGACAGTCTATCTTCCTCAATCAACACTGAAAACTAGTTGCTGGATGGAGCTCGGGGTTTAGAGAGCCTCCATGAAGCCTTTAGAGGCTGCAAGGCTACAGAAAGTCTTCACTTCTCTCTTGAGCCTGGATAATGCTGTCTCCAAAGAAAAAAAAAGAACATTACCAATCTCCTCTTCACAGGAGATCAAATCACCACAGCAAATCTGGCTCATACGTGTGTGTTTGTGTGTGTGCGTCTATGTGTCTGTGCTTGTTTCTAATCAAAAGAAAGAGTTCAGCGCTTTACCTCCAGTTTCCAGGTCCAGTAAAGTTCTCCTTTGATCGTGCAAATGTTTGCAGTTAGGCATACTGCATAATATTACTGACCAGACAGGACGTAAAGGTGAAGATGCTATAGACACAAAGGATATATTTTTTATTGCTTTCCATGTGTAAGACATAAAAGGGCAATAAGTCTTTACCCATGTGATTTTCAACCGCAATGTATGTCTGTGTAGGTTCTCAGTCATCAGGTCATGGTAATCTAAGGAGCTTGGAAAGAAAAGCAGTGGGACTTCTTTAAGCTTCTTGAAGACGCTTCACTCTCATCCAAGAAGCTTTATCAGTTCTAAGACCAAATGGTGGAGAGACCCAGGTATGTAAGCCCTAGTAGGAGTTGTCCCTTAAGACGATGGTTGACCCACTATTGATTATGTGACTCATTACATGAGACAACGTGTGAAAAAGTGTAACGCTGACCCTAGTTGTGTCAGTTGATCCCAATTACTGCAGTGTACATGCTTCTCAAAAAGACAAATATTTACTCCTACATGCCAAATGATTCAGAATTCAATATGTTTATGACAAAACAGGCAAATAAGAGTTTCTTGACATTTCAAATAAGACATATTTGTCTCCCAATACTTTGATTACCTGCATGCATACTTACATGTTGCAAAGGTAAGGCGATACTGTACACTGCGCTCTGCATTTTCATAAAAATTTGAATGCAAAATACGTATTTGTTTTGGTTTAATGGGTGTAGTGGGGCGTGGTTTGCGGTGCCGTGCGGACGCACCTGCACGGCATCCGCAATCACGCCCGCCGTGTTAAAACACGGGGACTCAGGGGTTGGTGTGTGTGGTGTGACGTGAATTAAATAAAGTTGGCTCTGAACGTTGCTCCGTGGTCCCGCTGTGCTTTATTCACGCCACAATGGGCTATCCTGCTCTGCTCTTTTTTCAGGTCAGTATTCGTGTACGTATGACCTGGTGTGCCTACATATGAAGCCATGCGAATAGCTTTGGTTTCATTTCTCTGGTTTTAACATCTGTTTCTGAGCTCTGAGACTTGTGCTGCCACTGCACTTCACCAGCAGACAAAAGGCTGTGGTGCCTCTAGAGATGACATTTGAAAAGCTTAACTTTAATGTCAAGCAATTTATAATAAAGTGTCTCTCTGTAAATAAAGCTCTGGTTAATTTGAACGATCCATAGATCTTGCTGGAGTTTTTAAACCGAAACACAACATACATTTTCTTATGGCTTTTCTTACTCGAGAAGGTGGTGCGGGTCAGTCACGTTCACACCTAAGGACAATTAGAATCAAGCAGTCAATGTAGAAGTCAACATAACCTGCAGGTTTGAACCTAATAAATTGCCTTTAACACCTCAGCAATAAAATCCTGAGAGTAGCTGATATCCAATAACTATGGGTAACTAACTAAGTATCCAGTATAGTTTGTTTTTGTGAAATAAGCCATTAAACAGCATAAAAAGACTACAGAGGCTCATAGATGAACAATATAATTACAGTAATGCTTTTCTGAGTGAACAGATCAACAATGAAGCGGAAAGTAAAATGCTGCCTGCAAAATATCGAGTATTTTAAAAAGTACTAAATTCTCTACCTTGCCTCAAACACAAATACATACAAGGTTTATTGAGAAATTCTGTCGAGCCACTTTAGCCACACACTAACAACTTCAACAAAACTCACCCACATTTTTAAATGTACTTGAAAGACACCCATGAGAGAGCTGCAGCTGGCAGTGAAACAACAGTGACAGAGAGGATATTCTCATCCTGAATGTGCAAACAGTGTCTTAGAAAAAAACAAAATCCCACAGAGAACAATGTTGTAGAACATTTTTAAGACAGCCAGGGGCCCAAAAAAAAAAAAAAAAATTGAGGAAAATGGTTTTTTTTTTTCTGCGATTATGTAAAAGTGGCTTTTAGGAATGCCAGGAGAGGCTGGGTACCACTAACTTTAATGTCTTGCTGTTAAAATGGCTCTTAAATGATAGATGACTGTCTTGAGTGACGGTCCTCACTGACTGCACCAAGACAACACTCTGAACAAAAGCTGCACATGATTGCTTCTGGTTTATGAGATATTCTTCATTAAACATATGTCTGCACAAGCAATATCAGACATGATAGGAGTCACACAAAAAGGTAACTTGACAGAAATAGCACACTTTCAGCATGCCATCTCATTTCCAACCCAGAACACTTGATGTTACACCAAAAGATAAGGAGGCAGTATATCTTTACCATATAAATAAATGACAGCTTACGCAACGTGTTTCCACCGTAATTTGTGATTGTTAGTGGGCTTTATTCAAAACACTTAGGAATGAAATATGCTGCTGGCATCCTATCAAAACATTTTAAATAACTTGACAAATAAACACATATTTAAGGCACAGCTTTAAAGCGTTTTTTTCTTTTGTTTAGCCAAACAGATTCTTCTACCTTCTGATCGAGGTAGTTTCACCTGACGCATAATAAGCGTGTTTCCTTTCACTGTATTGGCTGCATTATAAACCTGCATGCCGTCATGGATGGATTGATGTTCCTGGTTTCCACAAGACAGCTCCTTTGTCACAACCAAACTAATTAGGCTGACTGTCAGGGCTCCCTCTGACAAATGGAGTGACTGTGTTGAGTTATAGCTCAGGACCCATCAGAGACAAATTCCTCTGGTGATGAGGTCTATTTGATGAAGGTAAACAAATTAACGCATGCATTAACTTTAGAAAAAGCCTGGTGTTGTTGGTGTCAGGCAGAGCTGTCATTGCAGGATGTTTAAAGAAATTCAATAACACAAGCTAATGTACACAATGCCCCAACGGAGGCAACTACGCAAGCGATTCAGAGGTCATTTTAATGTTATGTCAGGGACTGTGGATTGTGCGAGTGCATTTCTGTGTAATTCTTTGATTTGCTCATTTATATTTAATTCAACCTTTCTTCTATTTTTGTTTCCGTTAAGGTACCACCAAACCTAAAAAAATATTTGCTGAGATTTTGGAGGAACTTTAATGTTAACGGTAGCAAACTTTAAAGTCGACTTCTGTTAAAGGTGCTATAAAAATATAATAATAGTTGTTTTTCAAAGTTTAATCCTTGAATTTTTAACACTTTAAAGCCTGAACAATGTAATAGTTGCCAGAAATGTTTAATTTGTTGAGAATTATTTGCGATTTATCTTTGGGTTATATGTGGGAAAACTACACTTATACTGTGCAGCAGGGTGTTGTTCAACAGCTTTGTCCTGCAACTGTTACTCTCTTATTCTAAGTGAATTTCATCTGTTAAATATTATGAACAGAAACAACAAAAAAGATATAATATAACAATAGAAAAGTACTGTAAAGCTCCCATGCTGAACAGGATTCTTGACATTTCTCTTAAATAATGTATTCATTCAGGAAGCTTTTGGTCTTTAAAGAAAAGGGACTCGAGTAGCTCTGACACTGCTTTGCCTCCATAACGAAAGGCCATGACTCTGCTGAGATTGCAGTTGTATGGCTTCAGGTTGAATCTATCATGGATATACTGTAAGAATAAAGGACAAAGATGCAGCTTCTAGATGCCACTTTCTTTTTAAAGGGTACGTTTGTAGTCAGATATGATAAAATCAGTTTTATAAGGCAGTCATGTGATCTGTAAGGGTACTTCTTCAGCTTGCTATTTGTAATTTTAACAATTTTAACAACCCCAATCTATTTTTTTAAGATGTCTACTATAAAATATCTTCTATGATGACTGTAGCATATGTGTATATATGTAACTCTGTATGTACCCCATCTCCTCCTTAAGGGTGGGCCAATCTGAATGAAACTTGCACAAACACAGAGCAGATATTAACATCTTTATCTTTTAAAACATGTGTTATAAATTCTATTTAAATGAGTTATAAATAGATTTATAATATAAACGAATTAAACTATAAATGATTTACTATTAAATCAGCAGTTTAAGGTTAAATATTACTATGTATTATGTTTCTTAAATGTGTCTTTAACAATTAGAGGCTAAAAATGTAAGTTTATTTGGTGATTATCACTGGCTATACCAACATTATTATATTCCACGTAAACATTAAACCCAAGGTTTTGCTTTCCTTTAAAACTGAACAGATTTATGTCGCCTGACTTTGTAGCTTGTTAAGAAAAAAATAGACATATATTATTGTTATATATATGTATTCTCATTCATATATGAATTTTTTGTTAAGTGTTTAGAAACAAACAACTTTTGTCATCTGTTTTTTGTGGTTTGATGAAGACATAAAGAAGAACAAGATAAACTAACAATACAACTCTGCGCCACACACAAGCACAGTGAAAAAGCGCTGGGGGCCTGCCAAAAACTGCCCCGAGGGCAGGTTTTTCTAATAATAATAATAAAACTCAGATTGTTTGAATATATGCAGTATATAAGCGCAATAAACCAGCAATGGTAATTTATGAAATACCCTACAGGCTACATTATATCAGTGCAGCTGTCCTAAATAAAGCTGTCAGTAACGCCAAAACTGCTGATGAAATATTTCCCTGATAAATTAAAACTTTAGTTTAGTAAAACAATATAGAATAGGCTATTAGGGTTCGGTCCAAAATCCTCAATGTAGACTAGAACATTAAACTTAATACAAAGCAACAACAGAGGTGCACAAACAAGAAGAACTGATTATGGGGAGTATGTGTGTTGCCCAAAAGCAATTTTAGAGGATAATAAGGCTATAAGAATAAAAGGTCACTTTGACCTGTTCCAAATAATCCACCTTCACAAACCTTGATATTATATTAGTGTGACAAATTACTATTTTCTTTCTCCTCCCTCTCTCAATTCTTTTTTTTAATAAAGTTCAATAAAGCTATCCATAAAAAGCAGTCAAGGAAATTGGACAAGGGAGGACAGCATCGCCATGGAAACAAATGGATTTTCTGGTGGAAAACAATGTGTTTTCAGCTCAGCTAGTGACAACTCATATGTACCAACCGCTTTGGGATCATACATGCGGACAGCAACAGGAGTCACCATTTCTTGTGCTTTATATCTTCATGTGTCCCCAGGGCATGCAGGGAAACTGTGAAAAATGTGTGAACCTCAGACTTATCATCTACATTTAGAGGGAAGAATTTCTGAGTGGTGACAAAAACAGTTCTGACCTATTTATTTTTGTTCCTGAAGAAACGTCTAATTTAACATGATGAATGAATAAAAACCCAAATTATTTCACTTTTGTTTATGATTTTGCACTACAATGACCAAAACACATCGTTTATTTATATATTTCTATGGCATGAAAAATGAAGAGCTTCAATCATTCTCCTTAATTTGCATTTTGCAACAATTCCTCTAAGTGGGACGCTGTAAGATTCAAAAAGCTATTCCGAGCCTGCCAACGCACAAACTCATAAAGCAGAAGGTAAAAAGTATAGCCTGTGTCACACAATCTCACACAATAGTAATGTTTGTGCTTTTATTGTCTCTTAAGAGCTATGAAATCTGGGGCGCCTAATTCGGGACTACGTGGAAGTGGTGTAGTGATGACGGTGAAAGCTAAATCGAAACGTGGAGAGTCAGGATCTATGTGCATGTGCATCTGTGTGCATGTGCTACATAACTCTTTGTACCCTCATCCATCAAGCGCATGCATGACCCACATGTGAAAAAGTTGCTAATGCTGCTGATGTTAATGTACGCCTTGCAACTCTTTCCTCCTTGTAGCATTTTTGCTGTGTTAACACACTTGTAGCCAAACGCTGCTTCATTGTTACGGCTAATTTAAGTGATGCAAACGTTTCAGAGCAGCACATATAAACTGAAAAAGGGCATTTAAAACAAGCATTGAATGGGGGGTATATTAGACCGCCTTCTGATTTTTCTTCCTGTTATCCAACACTGTGATGCCGCATGGTGCGTGACTTCATTCATATTGTAAAAGCATTCGTGATGTGAAAAGGCATACAGACCCACATTCACTGCAGTAAAAATCAGGTTATGTGCATGCGCTTTGCTTGTACAGTATGCACAGTATAGTCACTTGCTACTGTCGGGCAAGATTAGCATCACAGTATTGCCAGAGGCATGCACAGTGTCACGTGACTTTGAGCAACTGACTCTACAGTTAATTACATGTCAGAAAACAAAGCTGGCATAAAGTGCACATAGCTATGTGTTAATATGCTTTTAGCTAATATAGTACTCTGAACTTTTATTGTACGGGACTGATGCAAAAACAAAACTAATACACATGAGGCCTAATGCCAAACAATGACATGTGATTTGCCAGTATTGTAATTCTATAATGAAGTAACTTAAACAGATTAAAAAATCCAGGAAAAAAGCCCCTGCAAAAGCATTAATTTTAACATCTGTTTCTGTTTGGTAGGCACTTTCCATTAAGGGCTGGCAGCTGACTGAGGCCTTTTGATGAGATTACCTGTACACAGGAGTGCAGCAGTGCAACATGGGGAAAAGAATAACTTGGAAATATGTCACATATTAACTTGTTTGTAAGCTCCAGTATATTTTTCTTTGTGTAAAGACTGTTATCAGCTGGCCTTTGTCACTACTCCAATATTCACTGCTCTTTGTGGATTTAGCCATCTGAATTCAACAATAAGCAGATGTTTCATGAGCTATTATGACTGATTTCCAACCCCTAGACACCATAAAGCTAGCATTAGATTCCTTCACCGACTCAGCATTATCATCTTAAATATAAATGAATGACTGCTAACCTTGATTTGACCTAGTAACAGTACCTAAGATGTAACCAATCAAACACAGGAATCAAACACAGGATGAAACTGGCTATTATTTTCATGCAATCTTTAAATAACACAAAATTAGTAAACTTCAATTTGTTTTGCAATAAGTTTAACAAAAATATAGTTCAGCAACACACCAAATAGAGATCCAATGTCCACAATGTCTGATTTAAAAATTCAAAAATGAATTAGGACATTAAATGTAAGTTTTAAATTTCCAGCCTATAAAATTTCCCTTCCTCTCCTTTCCCCTCTTTCTTACACACTGATGATTTTTATTTCACTGGGAAACAAAGCAGCTGTACATTTCCCTCACACATTTTTTGTGACAACACACAAACAGTTTGCTTCTTTTGTTGCTTCTGAAATTTCTTGCCACTTCAAAATATTAATACTTAATGTCAGCTCCTGTTCTGTAGCTATGTAGCTGCACAAGTACTGTGACTATAACTTTACATCTGCACAATGCAACACATCACACTGAAAGTAAAAAGGGATGTTGAGGCTGTAAGTGGGCCTTGAGATGTCATTATTTTCTTATTACTAAGCAAGTGTCTCCTTGCTGCCACTGGAAGCAAGGCCAGGATGCCGCACGGGAAAAGTTAACCCATTCAACACTAAAATGCATTAACCTGCCTATCAGATTTAATTGCTTATTAATTGAAGGTGTCAAAATGCTACTCTGAATCTTTTAGTCCATCTTTAAGTCCTAACTGTGCAACGCCTCTAAGAAAAAGCTTGGCAATTTGTGTCTCTCCCTTGCAGTGGGTGGCATGTCACATCCAGGACACGTCAACAGATGCTTGACAGATCGGGGAGTGTGATCCAACTGAGCAAGAGGGGAGGATGGGGGGTCTAACCCACTGCCTATTCGTATGAGTGCTGGTGGATGCAAATCCAATGTGTCACATACATGCACAAGGCAAGCAATCGTAAAAACAGATACTAGCCAGTGAATAAACATGCTGGACACACACTCACACAGAGGCTAGGAGGCATTCTTCCAGCTCTCCCCTGCACACTGTGGAGAGTTGATCCTCAACCAAACATGCTGCCTGCACAGAGAGCAGGTGTCAGACCAGGTGAGTACTGTGCACTGACAGGTAGCATGTGACCTCGCATCAAAACCTGGTGGCACGGACAGGGCATGCAAATTCCCAACTAAATAGCATCCACAAGGCTCATGTCACCAAAAAAGCATTTTCCTGCCAACTCAACCCTAGTCGAGACTCAGCAGCTGGCAGCTGCATAAGATAGTGGTCACCTTCATATGTCACTCTGTGCAGATGTTCAACAACATCTATAATCAATAACAAACTATTAGAACAGAACAGAACTGCACCATTTTTAAAGATGCACGATCTTATCCTCTTTGATAGAATTACTTGAGCCAATATCCTAAAAGCAAAATAACTCCCAGTTTAATAATTTGTGTGTTTTTTGTGCACATAGGGCCATCTTAATCAATATTTCTGCATACGTAAACCTCCCTTTGCACGATTCAGGGATTTTTCAGGGTCACCTCTCTACTTGCTTCAATGAGATGCATTAAGCAAGGTTCAGAATATTCTGCTCTGCTCACAATGTTCTTTTCCATTAAAGAAAGTTTCAATACAAGTAAGTGACTTGCAAATTTTAAAAAGTTATCTACTACTGCTAAACTTGAGCCAAACTGCAATATTTAGTTTCAAGCGTGAGGCTGAATACCATCTATTTTCACAGATATCAGGACTACAGTATCATGTAAATCATATCACCTGATTATGCTTAGTCACTGAATTTGTTTTTTCATTTTTACAATGAGCTAAGAACACATTTATAGAAGTATTTCTTAAGTTGGTCCTTTACTGTCAAGGGTTTTTATTAGAAACAAAGCATTAAGTGTTGATAATGCTTTGTTGTTGAGTCTTTTATGAACAGCTAAATGAAGTGTGAAATGTGCAGTTCATTGAGCAAGTTAAATTAGCTTCCCATTTCATAAATTGCTTAGGTACCGACAGATAACAGCCTCCAACTTACCGGTACTGTATATTGAGGTAACAAACAAGCACATTAAACATCACTTACATTTCAGATGTTATCACGGGAGGAATCATTTTTGCAGGAAAAAGTTTAAATATGTCTTACTGTGAACTACAAAAGTGAGATGTTCAAGCTGGTTTCTACTTCTCTGTCTGACAGACAGTAGATTAAGGCTGATTTGCTGAAAGCTTCCAGAAAAGTTGTGATGCTGTGTAAAATGTAGATAAAAACATAATGCAATTAAATACAATAACATCTCTCAGTTTTTTTTCTTTGTACTATTTTCAATTAAGATTGTTGTCTAAATGAATTGCACCCTGTTTTTACTCAATGGACTTGTATCCTTAATTTATTATGTGCACAGTGCTACTATTTAAATCATTTACTACTGATTTCTTACACTTAATCTCTCAACTAGTCTCTACTGCAGCCTACTTATGTAAGAAAAAAAGCAGCGAATCACGACTGAAGCCCCCTTGCAGAACAAATGTGCTACTTCTAATGAGACTTGAGCAGATAATCTCATCCTTGCTGTTTTCTGTTAATCTCTGAGTATCATTGACAAGCACATTTGAGTGAATGTGGCATGAAGAAAAGATCTCATTTACACACTGTCAGTGGTGTATGAAATATCCATCTGGATGTCCAGTCATTTACTCCCAAGCACTCTCCCTACTCATTGCCTTACTTATAACCTTTCCCAATTATTTGATGATTCTTCTTCCATCTTCTCCATATTCCCAACCCCAGGTGTTCATTCTGTTCTGCTGTGATTGCTAGTATCAGCATCATGGCTCTCCTCCCACTGGCCAAGATTGACTTCATCTAATTAGGTCCTCATTTGCCACATAATCTCCACAAACACAGTCTAAAGAAGCCTCTCGATGCTGGATACCAAATGTGTCATTTCCACAGGAAAACATCAAGATTTTAGCATTTTCAAAATTGTGAATTGAAAAGTGTAGCTACACAGCAGGAATTCTTAGATATAGCCTCAGCCATCGACCCATTTCTGCTTCTGGCTACAGTTTCCCTCACTTCCTTTTCAGGCTTCCCTGGGATTCACAGTACTTTGGCTTTGAGTCTGTTGGTAAAGAACATTACTTCTTTTCAAATAGATTCATATGTTGACCCATGCCAATACAATGATATGTTTTCAAATGGTAAGCTGTGCTTGCTGTAAATCCAGCTTTTTGGCAGTATCCCCAGACCTTAGGGTTCATGGTTGGCTTGTGTACAAGAGCTGAGCCAAAAATGTCATCCCATGCATGATTCTGTATTAACCACTAAATGATGATGGACTAGTTCCTATCTAATTCAGCTGCAGAACACACTTTTTATACTGGAAAAATGAAAAAACACAAGTTTCTGAAAAATACTTCTTATTACATTATTGCACCGTTTCCCATCTAGCTACACTCAGTAACCCATAATGTAAAAAGTGGTAATTTGTTTTTGTTTTTTTAATCAATTTTGTGGAAAAAAAAATCAAAAACTATGGTTTCAGATTCTGTATTCAGAAACCTGTTTTAGTAATTTGTAGAAGCTCATTTGGCAGAAAGTGCACACCCAAGGTTTCTTTGGTAAGTCTCCATAAACTCTGCATCTTTGTGGATCTTTCTGATCTTCCCAAACTCGTGTCAGATTGGATTAGGAGTCGTGATCATCAGGTCTCTCTAAAGATGTTTCTGTGGAGTTTAGGTCTAGGCTCCCATCAAGGACAACCAGAGCCTTGTTTTGAAAGAAGGAAGAAGAAGGAATGAGTTCATGTAAATGTATATATACAAGGCCAAGGCTCTTCTTGGCCATGTACATGAACTCATTCCTCCTTCTTCTTCTTCCGGCCGCTTCCTTTAGAGGCCTCCACAGCAGAGATCATACATACATCTCATAGATGTCCTGCATCAGCCTCACATACTTCTCTGCCACTCCTGCCTTCAGGTTGAGTGTCATACCACTTCACCAATGTCAGGTTTTGGCACTGCGGCAGGTTTTTTGGATTTGGCTGCACTTATCCTTTCTTCACTTTTGACTTCTCTCCATGTCCCTGCTGCTTAGAAGCAAGCCCCATAGCATGATGCTACCACCAACATGCCTCACTTAAGTCACATCATTAGCAATTAGCTAGCATTAATTCATGTTTTCAGAATATGTTGGTTTGAGATCTGCCCAAAGAACTCAGCCTTTGACTCATCAGCCTAGAAAATCTTATTCTCTGCATGCCCAGTCACTGAGTTTGATTGGATGAGCTTCATGAAGGGTTTATTTGAATAAGAGTCCTATTTGTTCCAAAGTTTTTCTCAATTCAATTATTGATACTATAGTTAGCCCAAAACTTAATGGTTACACACATAAATCTATAGTTCATAAATTCTGCCCTGATCTATGCCATAGATGTTATGACTTAAGGTTTTTTTGGCTGACATGCAGTGTGGACTGTAAGAACATATATGAATAAACAGGTGTGTGTTTCTAAGGTTTGTCCAGTCCATTGGCTTTGTCATGCCAATCAAATTACAGACACATTTGATAAATGTGTCGACTGACTGCACGGAGACTGATTTTTTAACATGTCTGGTGAATATAGAAAGCTAAAATTTTATGATTTATGATTTTACAGCTTTAACTACTACATTTTCACTTAAATTGATATGTTAATATTAAAAACAGAATTAACTGAAACAATTACTAAACAGGTCTGGGGTATATGAAGTTTTATATCACAAAACAAGTACTCTACTGAATATGGCTGATGTATCAGTAATACATTTTGTGTGCTCAACACAAACTGAAGTACTTTCTGGGCACAGCTACAGTTTTGCCAGATTGTTTGGTATTATTTATTATTAGTATTATTTTTAGGACATAAAATCCTTAGAACTGGGACTTGGTTATAATGCATGAGGCATACCACCGAGCACTAGGCTAGATCTTTGTTTGTATTTTACGCTATATAGTTGTGTTTTTAAGCACAAAAATGTCAAATTCATGAGCAGGATGGATCACAACATAAAGTAAAAGAAAATGATCAGGTGGGGTTGTTAATCTTAATGCTGGGATTAGCATTTTTATTGTTTCTCCTTAGAAATCCTTTGGTCTCCTGTCTGTTTGTTGTCTCCACCACATTGCTAGAGTGCTTATGCTGGCAGAGTAAACATGTTCAGCACTATTACGCATTTTCACACACCTTTTAAAAAACTGTTTATCTCACCACCACCATCCACTCGGTAACAACTAGGGCTGCCACAAACGATTATTTTGATAGTCAACTAGTCACTGATTATTTTTGCGATTAGTCGACTAATCAGATCATGCATCCATTGGACGTAAAACGTACGGCTTATTGCACCAGCAGCATCTGCTCTTATATAACTATCATTAGCTTACAGCTTTAAGATTTTAAGGTATGTGCTAACTAAAAATAAAGACAAGATGATAGTTTATTAAATTTTAATGAAATTTGCAGATTGTTTCGGTGAAGTTTAATAAAGTCCTTGCTATCTAAAATATAACAGGACACCGGAGTATATTCTCCACCATCTCACACTTCTGACAATCAGTTGTCTGCTTGACGTTTATTCAGCTGTGTAAAAACTATAACTTTAATCTCAGCCAAACAGATTTACTCAGGAACAAATAAAATACTAAAAAAAAGCCAAACAATAACATTTTGAAGTTATCTAAGTGACTTATATTAAATGTTTCACCTGAGTAGTGAAAGACGGCGGTGGGTTTGAAAACGATTTGCCAGGAGTCCGGTGTTCTCACAGGCTCTAGTGAGCCTTGCCCCCGGCTAGCTATCGAGCTAGTGGGTAACAGACGTCTCTGAAAATGTCGGAGCGCTTTTGAAAATATGTGGTGTCTTGATAAACTGAGCAGATATTTGAGGTTTACACAGCTACACTCTCGCTTGAAAATATGTTAAACGTTTATTTTGTGACCCAGAAAGAATAATAAGAGCAATATTAAAACTAACTAGCTGCCGCCATTGTTGGAAACTGAGCTGGGCTGCGCTATGAATTCTGGGACACAGCTACTTCTTCTTCTTCGGGGTTTAACGGCAGCTGGCATCCTTATACATGCAGTGCTGCCATCTTCTGTTTCAGTCCGCTATTACACTCTTAAATCCTACTACTTATTCCTGCGTCTTTTGTGATCTTACAAAGCTTCAAACGACGCGTCGACTATTAAATCGGTCGTCGACGATTTTGATAGTCGACTAATCGTGGCAGCCCTATTAACAACTTATCATTACACAAAGAGGGAAAAAAAAACCCACTTTCATCCAGCAGCCCGAAAGAAACCTTTTTTCTTTTTTACCCATTCATCTCACCTACGCATCTTTCTATCATCCCCCTTTTTTCCTGCCACTCACCCCACAGCCACTCTGTGCTGTGTTTGTGTCTCTTTCTGTTTTTGCTGTCACTGATGGTAGGCTGTCAATCTTGACAGATGTGTTTCCACTAAGGATGCACTAAAAGGTTATATCTGCTGTGCAGAAGAGTGATTGCAAAAGGTCAAGCGTGAATTATGAATGTGCAGGTGCTTTGAGAAGGAGCTTTAATAAAGTTGATATTATATATGTTAAGGTGTTTCTTTATACTACTTTAGCCACTTTCTAAGTGGTCACTGGCCATGGTGCAATAATAAAGGTGCATCCAAAGCTGCTTATAGCAGCACTTTGTTCAATATAATGATTCAGTGGAGAACAAACATTTAAAATGTAACTCACCTTCTTTACTGCTTCATCTTCGGCATCTTTTCTCTCCTGTGCTTAATTCCACACCCCTTGTTGTCTGCGTATGCACATTTCTCCACCTTGAAGTGAATAAAAAGAGTCAGAATGAATTTATAACATATGAAAACACTCCTGTGGTGCTCTGCTGGCTAACGTGCTGGTCCCTGTGCCATGTGCTCATGCTGTGCTGCTGCTCTCTGCTCTTTTTCTACGTTCACTTCAGACATACAACAAATAATGTAATAAAAAATTTAATTAATGCACAAATTATTCCCCCTTTTTGTAGAACCAATAAGAAAACTCTAGTCTTCTTTGGACAGAGTGGTTGGCTTAAGACATTAAATGACTGTGTGCATAATCAACTAAGCCCCGTGTTGTTTGGCTGTAAAATCACAGCACTAACATGCTTGTTTTCAGCCTAAAACTCATCTTTTGGGGAGCTGTGTTTCAGGAAAGAGGGAGGAGATATGCAGAATTCATTTTAAGCCTATTTGTGCTTATTTAATCTAGTGCGTTAAATCCTTGAGGTGTTTTGAGGGAGGGTGAAAACAGTCTTTGTTTCAGGGTAACTACTCTCTAATATGGAAAAGCAGAGTGTGCAGATCACCTATACTCTTTTTCAGCTTCTGAAAAGTTTTAAAGAAAGGTTTATGTATGAAAAAAGAACAACAGTGAGATGTGTTTTTAGTAAATATTCCTTCCTTGTAATATCCTGTCAAACTAGAGTCACTATGCTTTTGAGAATCAACAAAGCTTTTGCAAATTAGGTTTCTAGAAAGCATCTCTTTTCTGATATTCCATGAAGGTGATGAAGAGGATGTGGCAGGTAGTTCATTGCGAGGGCATGGAACAGATGGTGGTCTGTCTGACGCTCGCCGGGTGGGACTTGGTTTGGACAGGCTGGACATACACCCACTCGCACAGACACAGGTCAGGGCGAGGGCACCAACACTCCAGGGGGCTTTAGGTCTGCTTTACATGACAAGGATGTGTGGATGCTCCAAACAGGGTGGTAATGAAAAGTTCATTAGAATTTGGTGCAGAAGTGGAATAAATCATATTCTCTTCATTGTGGTTTTTTGTGTTGGTTAATGACGAAGGGATTCACGAGCTTAAACAAATGCTAAGTAAGTGTATATAAGGTCATTTTTGACTTGCCTGAATACAGAAAAGATTATTTCTACCATGCCAGACAGCTAAGTTAAACATGTAAATTAAATAACTTAGCAATATGATATTGCATGTATATAGCACATTTCATAACACAACACACAATTAAATACAAGTCTGTGAGAATAAAAAAGGTTTTAAGTTTGTTTTTGAATAGACAGTTCTAACTGACCTCAGGTCAGCGGGCAGCTTCTTCCAACAAACTGGAGCATAACAACTGAAAGCATCCTCAGCACACTGAGATCTAATTCTAGGAGCAGCTAAAAGATGTGCACTTGATGACCTGAGAGGTCTGGTTGGTGTACACTGACCAATTCAGAGACCTACTGGCGAGGGCCAAACCACTGGGAGCTTCATGACATAAGAGAAGGGTTTTAATGGTAATTCTGTTTTGAACAAAAGTAAGTTGGAGATAATAATTCGCCAACTTTTGACATGTTTAAATGTTAGAAAGCAGTTCTGGTAATCTTATTTAAATGGCTATCAAAACGGAAACCATTAACCAAAACAATGCCAAGGTTCCTGACATGTAAACTACATGTTAATTACTACCTTAGGAAATTTTATAAACCAACAACAAATATTTCCATTTCATCTCTGTTGAGTTACAAAAAGGTTTCTAGACATCCACAAGTTAATGTCATGATTGTTTACGATAGTACCAACTAGGAGCATGTAATGGTTAAAGAATAACAGACCAAGAACTAACCCTTGATCAACCCCTGATTTATATTTTTATTTCTGCAGATCTAAAACTACTAATGGAAACAAAACTTCTGCCCTTCAGGTATGATAAAAACTAATCAAGAACCTGACCTATAAAACCAGCTGAGCAAGCTGTGCTTGTCAAACATTTTAGCTCCAATCATAGACTAATTCTGAGGTCTGGTGCTAAATGAGTGTTAAGAATTAGATGGAATTATCCACACGTAAAATGATCTTGAACACCAAATTCAAACCATGAAGTACTTTATTAAATATTTTTCCATGTAGGACATAAAAACTATATTTTAATGCCTGCTTGTTCACTATGCTCATATATGAAAAAGCAGACTAATTTATCATAACATGCTTTTATCCTCATTACATAAATGCAAACAGTGAGACATCAAAAACAGCTCTTCATAAACACCAAACAAATTGACAATTAAAGTTTAATTTTTTTTGCTCTTTTTTGTAAGCTACTTATTCATATATGACACAAAGTCTTAAACTGTTAGTATTAGTGTCAGTCCGTGATGGACACTTATTTACAGATATGCATAACAACAAATTCCAGAGACACTGTTCTAAAAATGGTTTAGCGACAGTTATTTACCAAGAGCAACGTATACGTAGACGTAATGTAGACACGTACAATGTCACTGTTCATTTTGAGATGAGCTACTACATGTATATTTAGTTTCTATAAAGATTCTATCTTAAGATTATTGTTTTGGCATTTCTTTGCTGTTGATAGACAGTGAAGCAGCGAAGAGAGACAGGATAGTGTGGAGAGAGACAGGCAGAAGATATGCAGCAATGGCCCCCTGCTCACCCTACTGAGCTAAAGTGGCACCTAATATACATGTTGATAATCCTGGTATCCTGGTAGTTTACGCTATAAATTTCATCCAGATTGATTAACGTATCTACGAGGAGTTAGGGAACAGACATAGATACGCTACAATTTTTATAGTAACACATTTATAATATGAAATGTTTATGAAGGAACTTCTCAACCACACAATAATGTTTTTGGTATGAATACTGTGCCACTAAAAAACATTATAGCAAAAACTTAAGTCAAAGATGAGATTTCACATCTTCTGTGCCCTCTCTTCTCTGTCAGAAAAGATGAGAATTTCAATTTCACACTCTGCTGGGGTGCATAACACACACATCACTAAAACACAGGTACACAAACAGACAGATGGGGGGAGGGTTGGCTTGTTAAAAATGGAGCAACATATGTATTCATGAATGAGTAAACAGCCAAGGGATGAACATAAATGAATACATTAGACACAAGAAAAGACCTAAAGACCATATACATGCATTGAAAAGTTACCGGCATAACCTTTGTTATATTTATTATATTATTTAACCTAAATGACGCATTTGACTTCAACTAAACATCTCCTTTAATCTTTCTGTAAGTAAACTGCAGCTCTCCATTTTACAGTATTCACTACCTGCACTGTGAATAATTCATGTATGCGGGATAAATAGTTAAATAGGCAAAACACGTCTGTCAAAAGTAAAAATGACTACGACCTTGCCTGCAAAAACAGGTGGAAGAGGGTTGCATAGACGGGGAAGAGAAGCGATAGAAAGATAGAAACAAACCCAAAAAAATGAACAAATGAGAGAAAAATCCATCTCTTGTTAAAGAAAAAACCTTCATATGTTGGAGTGTGATACGGAAATAGGCCCTCTGTATTCATGAATCTCTTAAGAGCACAATCAATGGGGTAAGCAATACATAAAAGATGAGGCTGAGTTTGACCTGTGCACTGAGGGGGAGGGGAGAGTGTTCTGCAGAGCCTGGACTGGAGGAGATGGCGATTTAGACTCTGTTGGGGCATCCTTTGAAGTTTTGGCAGATGAGGATGGACTGTGGATCAGCCCGTGGCCCTGCTGCATTAACCCCCCAAGCCCCAGCTATGCCTGCACTGAGTCAGCAGCAGCGGCAGGCTCCCTGCCTGGCCAGCATTGTGCATAATCTCTACACTATAGTGTAGCACAGATCCACTACAGAAAGCCATCATTCAAACTTCAGCAGTGATTATCTCTTTGCTTTATTACATTTTCACAGCAGCATGACTTCTCACCAGTCAGCTACAGATCTGATGTTGATGCTCATTTTGGACAATGATGGAATTTGTGGAGCACGAGCTCATAACATCAACCTGAAATCATTGCGGTATTTCTTATCTGCAAGCACACAGCACACAGAAACACATAAATAAAAGCAAAGACCATTATCATGCTGAAGATCAAGATCGGCACAGATTGAAAGTCACACTTACACGCATGGAAGCACGTAAAAATACACACAAGCAAACTGCTAGTGCACTTGTGCCCGATTGTTTAAAGCATGTGCAGACACTAAATAGAGGTGATTCACGTCAGAAAGAGGATTAGAGGGGGTTGTGAAAAAGCTGAGAATTATTGACAGAAAAGAGGGGGATTTAGATTTAGCTTTGCCAGTCCGCAAGTGCCTCTAACTCCTCCCCTCTCCCCTCCATGTACAACCGCTTACACATAAACTAGCGATGACTCAGTAAGACCGTGTCAGGTCACTTTGAACTGACATTGCTCAGGAAACTTATTCCAAGCAGTGGTTTGCTCTGACCCCATCTTTTCTATCAGCGCTTACCCTAACGCTACAAACCCAGTCATGTATGCACGTACAGTAAGCATCTCTCAAAGTCCAGAGGGGCATGCATTACATAATGAAAGAAAGAATGATAGAGAGTCAGACGGGAACTTGTAGAATCTCATCTATCTGCAGGAAAACAAACTAATCCGATTCAAAATACAACCAAATCTCTGTGTGATTAAAATAATTCCAGATTCTGAATTAATCGAGGGGATGACTAAACTAACCAGGATGCATCTTTCAAGGTTAAAGTTTCAGTCATTTTTTCAGTGCATACAAAAATACCTCAGCTGCTCTGAAATATAGACAAGCCTGTGTTATCGCTACTGTCCAGTGAGACAGATGCAGGGTAAACATTTTGATGTGGGTTAAGCGTGAAGCATGGCTAGATGTATAGACACATGTGCATGACTGTGAATGTGTGTTTTTACAAGGGCACCGAGATGTGTACAGTATTTGCAATTGAAATGCTGGGCGTGATTGTGAGGCAAGGCGGGAGGCTTGACGGCACCCCACCTGGCTCGTTGGACTTCCAAAGGGCACACTTAATGAATTCACAGTGCTGTAATGTGAGAACCGCACACTGATGACAGGTACTCATTTATTAAAAAGCAGGTGTTTGTGCGTGTGTGTTTGTGCGTACATCAGTATGTGTGAAGATGCATGGAATACAGGACGGAGAATCAAGACGATGTTTGAATCCTTACTGTAGAAGCTTTTGTTGTGTGCCGTCTGAGATAACAAGCTTATTTACCATGAATGATACAAGCTTATTTACAAGTGACAGAAGTTTTATTTTACAGCTGGAGCTTATTTGTGTCATATTGCACGCAACTTCTAAATCTCTTTTTTAAAATTACTTCTTTATATACTTATCTGTAACACCAATATTTCAACTGATTCCAGTTTTGTGGGATGTCACCATATTTATGCAACTAGTTTTAAATGTAGTACCTCTCTTAAAGCTATCCAGAGAGAAGAGTAGAGTTGAAAAATTAGATTTAAGATTGCTTCCTTATCCAACTGTTGATTCTTGATAGATCCAAGCATGAATGTATCTTTGACTACACGGGGGAAAGCATGCTGTAGGTATAAAATTAGATGTGCTATCTTTTGTTGTTATCATCTGTCTATATCTGTTATTATCTTTGACATCTTTGTGAGTTTATGTCAAAACATATTATGGGATAAATCCTAAAACATCCAAAACAGCATCCAAAGCAGGAAGAGTTTCCAAAACGATCCACTATAAACTGCAGTTGAAATGTAGTGGAAGCATAAAGAGAACATATGGTGCATTATCCCTGACTGTGTAAGTGCAATGAGTCTTAAAGTAAAGTGAACACCACTGTGATAGAGAAAAGCATAAAGCACCAATCACTCTATACAGTTCTCCACCTTACAGTCTGACTGAGTAGATGGTGATTGGTAGCATAACACAGCCCTGCGGACTATTTCTTTCTCTTTGCCTTTAGGTAAGTGTTACTATTTCCACTGTTAAACAATTTCATACAGTTAATGTGGCACACAACACGTACAGTCATGTGAAACATTAAGTACAGAGCTGTGACAAGTTTATTCTTGTCACAGCTCTCTTAAGGTCTCACCACAGCAGGGTGGATTGAGGTTCTACTGGATTGCAGTCTGGACTTTGACTGGGCCATTGCAATACCTTGATTCTTTTCTTTACGAGCCATTTTGTTAAAGTTTTGATACTGTGCTTGGGCTCATCGTCCCCAAGTTTTTGCTGTCAGATAGAAGCCCTCACATTTGGCCCAGGAATACTTTTGATATTTAACATGCTGATTGAGGCCTGTAGAGTCCAAGGTGTACCTCTTGGGTCAGACATCAGACACAAGGAAGGATTTTTTAAAAATCTCCATATGAGCTCTGATCAGCTTGATCTTTCAGTCTCCCCTTGGCAACTCTGACAGAATTAAGAAATTTGAAAAGCCCAGTCTTTTCCCCAAATTGTCAAAGACTGAGCGTTCAGTTCTCCTGTGTGAGATATGCACACCTGTAGTGATGCCCTTTAATCAAATCAAATTATTGCCCATGAGTCAGGGACGCATTCTGAATGCTAGTACATACACTTCCTTACACCTTATGCGTCCTTACATATGTTATATAAATGCTTAATCTGTGATGCTTTAATAAAATTCCGAAAGGTCAAGTGAAGGTCTATAAAATGTTGCACATTTCCAATAAATTCAGCATTAATTCAACAGACAAAAAGAAAAATTATAAATAAACTGGACTCGCCTCCAAGGCCTTAGCTTTGAGAGACAGAAGTAGAGGGAGCGGGAAAAGCTGTTTTGTCATAGCTCTCCACTCGTCTCTGCCTCTCCATTCATAACAGTTTCTCTTATCTTCTTTCTGTCGCTCGTTTTCCAAGCTTATTGCCCCCACAACCTTATTCGCAATCTTTTCTTCCCTACTTTCTTCCACTCTTTTGTTCGCTCTCATGCATAATCTGTGTTCTTTCCTGTCCTCACTTTACTTTCCCTGGAGACAATTTTGTCTGTCTTTCCCAAGCTTCTTCTTTTTTCACTCTATCACTTGCCAGTGCTCAGTCAGAATAACAACAGTGATCTATCAGAACATTTTTTTTTTGTAACCAGAGGACAATTTTCTGGACCTGGCAGAGCATCAGCCTATTGCTAACTCTAACAAGACACTGTAATAATAATAATAATAACAACAACACAACAAAATCTGATTATTACATTTGTGCTGCAGCAACGGAAGCTGCAATAGTGGCTCAGCAAAAGTCCAGGCCAGTGAGTTCATGCAAATTCCCGAGGTTACCATGGGCTGTGAATGACTGACATGAGCGGAGGGGAAGGGTGCATGCAAATAGTGGTTCGAGAGATGGGCGTGCTCAGTGATTAAGTGGAAACACAAGCCTGGGACTCCAATCAGGCCAAATCAATGTGAACAAATTCTGTACCAATTGAGAAACTGTGGTTCAATGCCCAGGACCTAATTTAATTTCTTTCAGAGTCCTTGCTGTGAAGGAATTGATTGAAAGTCCTGGACACATGCCAGTAAAGTGAAAGAACACAGCTATGTGAGGTTTTTTACTCTTCACAGACAGATCTCTTGGTATTCAGGAAATACATTGATTTTGATGCATTTTAATGTATCTACCCCATAGCTCAAGACTCTGCAGTGCTTTGAAGAGATGATAAATGGAGCAAAATGGGAATGGTGAGGATAAGTGAGATGGGGGTGGTGGTGTGATGATACTTTTTCTTCACCCTGATTAGCCTCTCTTTGCTAGGTTTTCTTTTATCTCTTTGTAAAAGCCTGTCCCTTTTTCATTTCTAGCCTTTTACTGCATATTAAGAAGTATGTGCACAAAGGTGCCCTCTCCTCCTCACACCACAAGAAAATACAACATTTTCTGAAGTAGACACATGCAAGAAACTCAGGGTGGATTTTTTTTTCCGCCAAGAGCAAGAGACAGTAGGGGACGTGAAAAAGAGATGTGACTATGATAGTACAATTTTCCAGAATATAAACTTCTTTGTTGTGAAAATCTCTTTAACAATTTGTGGTGGTTAAAAGTAGCTCCTGGCACTGTGAGATAAAGGGTTAGATATCACAACAAGGGCTCTGCTATGTTCAGTGTTGTACAGCTGCCAAGTACTGGTTGTAAGCAGAAACTGAATAATGTCTTCATTGTTTATTTTACCTTTGTTTTACCGGGAAGTCCCACTGAGATTGAAATATTGTTTACAAGAGATATCTGGTCAAGGTAGCAGCTGTACAATTACATAACATATTTAAATGCAGGACATGCAACCTGATATACACAAATCGACAACAAAAAGAGCAGTGGGCTATCAAAAAAATCCTCCTTCACCACATCCATTATGATGTCCATCATTAATGGGTGTAATTGTACCTAAGTAAAGACCTTATGGCAAATTATTCCTTGTCCAAGGTCTATAATCAGAAAATGGGTGGGTTGAAAGCAGGAGTACATTGAACTAAGGCTCTGTAAAAATGGAAGAGCTTGTATTTGAATACAATAAAATCATGAATCCTAGTCAGAAAATTAAAATCAAAGTAATGGGCCTCATTTCTGCAAAGGGAAGTTATTACTTAAAATGCACTATTTACACGTTACAAGTGCTCATTTGTTTTAGGAAATGACTGAACCTTTTTATTCCACCACATGCCAAAAGTGCTCTTGAGATCCCATGACTGTGGAGACCAATTTGTGTACTGTGACTCACTGTCAGGTTCAAAAAACCCATTGAGATGATCTAAGCTTTGATCTGGCTATTAGAAGATGGGTACACTGTGTTTCCTGTTCTTAGTCGACAGGAGTAGCACCCGGTGTTTCCCATCTGCTTGAAGGTTGAATGTAATGTGGGTTCAGAGATGTCCTTGTGCATGCCTTTGTTGTAAAAAGTGGTTATCTGAGTTACTGATACCGTTCTATAAGCTCAAAGCAGTCTGGTCATTGTCCTCTGACCTCTGGTATCAACAAGGTATTTTTTACCTAGAGAACTACTAGAACTAGGGCTGTTCGATATAACGATATATATCGGATGATATAAAAACGTCTATGTTTCATTTTATGCTATCGTTTGTTTCGTGGTGTCGCAAAATAAACTGTTTACGGCAATATTTTTTCATCCTTTTGATGGTCACTGTGGCTATATTAATTTCTTCTTTCTCTCTTTCTCTTATATGTAATATAACCACACTACTGACGGACAAGCACCTGTTTTTATGCGTTGTGGTTAGCAACAATGAAGAAATTGCTGCTACTGCAAAGGGAAATTGATTGGCTGATTAGGTATTTGTGTTAAAAAGAAATTGAACAGATGTGCCTAATGAACTAACCATTAGAGTATGTTTTCACAATAACCATTACCTCCATAATGTAAACTATTAAAACTCCGTATTTTACCACTAAATCGACCACAATTAACATTTTTATGTCTGACTATATTGTACATTATTCAATTTGTCTGGTCAGCGACATCAGAGGTAAACACCAGTCGCAACCCAGAAGGTGGTGCGTTCATGAGTCAAATATTCTAAGAAATGTCACTCCATTGCAGAGATGACTTGAAATGCTTTGCATCTTGAGCTAATGCTTTTGTGGCCAGAGCAGACCACAAAGAGCAAAGTGATAAGTAACTCTGGGACGTCTTTGCCAGGCTGGATTATTGACACACACGCACATACACACACATGCACACACACTACCAAACAACAGAAGGTGTTTGATTGTCAGAAGCTGTTTATTTAATTGTGCCAAAGTGTTCTATGCTGTACTGTTTAGGTTTTTTTTTCACTTGTTTTTCATGTATTGTCCAAACATAAACTGAGAGAGAACGGTTATTTGAAAAAACACTTAATCCTTTGAATTCATAAAAGTGCTTGCATAACTGCAACATCCTCTTGAGAAGTATAATTCACTGAGATTTCCTTGACTTTTTAAGGTTACGCAACTCAGCGTTTCTGTTGTTTTGAATAAACTGATTGGATAAAAGAGAGAAACAGATAGACTGTTCTCACACAGACCTACCAAGCTGAAGGAAGTAAACATCACATCACTGAGCCTGTGTAAAAGTGCAAAGCTCTATCTACACTGTAAGGCAGCAAGCATAGCATATCTTTAACCACACTGTTAAACCCTGACATGGAGTGAGCCTGGCAGAGAGAGTGAGAGCGAAAAACCCTCATGTCATCCGCAGCAAGCAAAGTGGGACTGAATGAGCATCTGGACTGCCACTTGGATGAGTTACAGCTGAGAGACAGATGTATCATACAGGTCAGAGGCCCCACAAAAGAACAAACAGATTAGATCAAAAAAGGGAAACTATTGGACACAAAACACGGTCTGTCAGGGATATAGGTTGGCATTTGAGAAAGCCAGAGTTTTATAATCTTCAGCAAAATTGAAAGACCACATGAAAAATGAGAGAGCATAATAATGTGTGTTTTTGGGTTTTTTTATACCCAAGGAATATAACATCAAGCAAGCACTGAGTAATTTTGCACTGTTATGAGACAAGGTATTAAATGCCGTAGAAAAGCTACAATTCGTTTGGCTCGAGTACTCTGTTACATGTAATCACATTTCTCTGACACAGCTTTGCTCTCGCTGGCAGGCTGAATACAGTGTAATAAAGCATAGCATGCCCTGTAGTACACACTTATTGTCTCTCGAGAATCCCATGGTTTCCTCACCACACAGACGTAACCTTTACAACCCAAACACAAAAGCATCAATAACCACGAGAACAAAACATCATCAAGAACAAACATCTTGCTTGTTTTCTTCCTCCCCTACTATAATGAAAGCATCAGGGCAGCTCAGTGATGCAGCAGTTAGCATTGTTGCCTCACAGCAACAAGGTCCTGGGTCCAAATCCAGGCTAGGATTTGTATGTTTGGGTGGAATCTCTATCTTCCTTCACCGGTACAAAGAAGAAGAAAAAGGAAAAATGCTAGTTTGGCTGTAGGTATAAATGTGAGACTGTTGTGATGGGGCTGTGATAGGCTCCAGCCTCTCTGTGCCCCTGAACTGGACAAGTGGAAGGAAAATGGATGAATGGATAAATAGATCTTAAAAACACATAAAACCAAGGAGCCAACTTTAACCTTTTATGTAAGGGAGAATTTCCTCATAAGAAAAGCTACAATTTATGTCCTTTTATACTTTACCTCCTGCACACCTACTGCTCCCTCACTACTTCCATAAACTACCGCTTTCACTCTTGTCCAGCATATCTATTATGTTTCTTTAGCACGTGTCCAAAGCAACTAAATCTCAACCCTTTATCCTTGAACTGTGGAACATGAGCTGCCCCTCTGATGTACTCATTATTATTCCTGTCCTTTGTTGCCACTCCCACTCCCAATACTAATCCCAGGTCCTTTTTTTCAGCCACTTTATTTCAGCAGCACTGTGTGCAACCGATACAACATATCTGGTCTCACTACCATCATGCAAACTTGCCATTCTATGCAAATAGATGTCAATAATAACAAACTGTAAAATTATGAATTTCCTGCATTTTATGGACTCATTTTGCAATGAAAGACTAGAGACAACAGTGGCACTTTACTGCTGTACAATCTATGTGATAACACATTGTGAGTCCCATATGTAAAATAACAATATGCTCCTATTGTTTTCAGCCATCATTTTAGATTAACTACAATCATGGTGTCATTTGTGCAGCACTGCAGTTAGCTAATTGAATACAATGGACCTTTTTCATTCTGACTTGTTATAGCAGAGGAAGCCAGGTGAGACAAGGTTTGTTTACAATGTTCTCAGAAAGATAATAATAATCAACCCAAACATCAATTTAGCATAATAGTTCAATTAACAGTAATTGAATAAATAAGAGTATCACAATGTGACCAACATTCTTGCTAATAAAAAAAAAAAAAAGCCCATCACACCATTGTCAACTAAGCAGATTAATAAAACATTAAAACCTGTTCTCTCACTGTGATAAACTGCAATAATTATGCAACACTGTTTGCATAATTTTGCACTACTCTGCACACGTCCTTGTACAGTAGCTCATTTGGCTTCAGGCACTATGTTCATACTCCCGCTCCACTTTCCTCAGTTATCTCTTAAATTTCCTGCAACTACCTTGCACATTAATATTACTGTGCCCCAGTGCACCGGTGGACTGCCACCATCCGAGCAAACTGTAATTTACTTGTTTGAATAAAACGCTATAGGTTATATTCTTCTGCTCTTCCTTATACTACCTTTTATGCTAGTTAATGTTTAGGTATGCTTAAAAGAAATAGTTCTATATTTTGAAAAATATGTTTCTTGCTGCTGAATTTGATGAAAGCATTAAAACTAATCCCAGGTCTCTGTGTTAATTACCAGAGCCAGGTGCAGGTAGCTTAGCTTAGCCATTCAGAGGCATGGGAGGCGCAGCTGAACTGTTATGAGTTTATACTTTTTCTGTCTTGATTATGAGTCTTGACAATGAAGTGATTAAGAAAGCATTTTAAAAAATGAAAAGTACTGTAGTGGCCCGAGGGGAGGGGCAACTCGTGCAAAGACTGGCATTGTTCGTGTGGATGTTAGTGTGTTAAATTACAGTGTTATAACAGTTATTGTAATTATTTTGTTTGGGTACCTCAGTATTATTGTTAATTTATGATATGGGCTCCAGTGTTTTCTTGTCTGTTTGACTAAGTGTGGTGTTGAGTGTAGCTAACAATGGACCGCCATGATGGAGACTGCTGTCCATATTAATGTGTGTATTAATACAAATATAAAATCATTCCTGGTATTGGCTGTGGGCGTCACAAAGAGTAAAGTACAACACTCACATCACTGCAACTGCCTTTTCTAATACCAAAGAACATAATACCAACCAACATACCACAGGACTAGTGTAGATAAACTGTACTAACAATATTTGCTGAATTAAAATTAAAGTAAATTAATTAAATTTAATTCTTATTAATCTCTAATCTAATGTAATTCCTAATTAAAATTAAGAAAAAAGTAATACAAAGTGACCTCAAGAGGACAGACAACCAACAAGACATAACAGCACCACTCACTTTATGTTACCATAAGATATTGACTAACAGATGGATGGTAAACATGTCTAGGAGTCCTTCAGGATTTTTTTCTTCCCCAGGTACATGAACTGCTTTTGTTGTTTGTTGCCCAAACTCAACTTTCTCTTACTAATACTACTAAACTGGATTGACAAATTTGGGGAAAAACAGTTTAGAATTTATGATCAAGTGAATTAAAAATGCTTAGCTTGTGACAATAAATCTACAAATTAACAAAAATAACAAATGACATAATTTAACTATATATTTTGCAGATTCTGGACCCAAATGCATGAAGTGGGAGACAGGAATACACTGGAAAAAAATTGGCTTTAATACTGTTAGGAGAAAGGAATACAAATAGTGTAAAACATTTGCAGCGCAGGCAATCCAAATAGCAGAAATCTTAGAAAGCATTGGGCAAGATGACACACAGATATGGGGGACAATGTGAAAAGACAAGGGAAAGCTCAGACAATTACATACATCCCAGATACCAGGAGGAGAGGTAACAGGTGGAAACACCTGGGAGGATTAACTTAAACTAATCAAGACAAGGAGACAAAGGAAGTGAAACCTAACATGAGATAAAAGAACAGTTATCGAAATAAAACAGGAAGGGAGACACAACTGAATGAGTAAAAACAAAACAAAACAAAAAACAACCTGACAACTAAACAGGGAGACAAGAGAGACAAAAAGACAAATACAGAGACAAGACTAGAACTAAACAGCTAAATATTAGAGATCCATCCCAATCATAACCTAACATGTAGGACTTAGAGGAAGACATACAAACAGAGACTGCTAGAAAATATAAATGGCATACAGGAAAAAATATAAACAATATAACCTATGTTACAAAAGAAAAAAGGAACAAACCCCAAGTGCAAATGATTCTCAAAACCTAAAAGAATGAACTAAAAAAAAAAAAAAAAAAAAAAGCTTATGGTCTAAAACCTGGGGATCATGACAACAACAGGTGTAATTCTAATGTTTCACTATGGAACCTCATTAGCTTAAACATCCCTCCATCAGTCCAACCAGATAAATAACAGATAACGTCTATTTAAACATGCAGTGAACCCAAACATTAGCATTTGTGTGCAGAGAGTGAATCACAGACCTGCAGACTAACACTCAACCCTCCATCTGGCTGCCACTCGCTAGTGCTCTCTCGCTAGACAATCCCATAAGAAGCATATAAAGTCATTAAATCAGTGTGTACACACTATATTTTACCTCCCATTAACTTGTTAGCTCGTGTATAATTGTTCACAACTCTCTGCGAGTTACACAATTAATGCAGCGTGGGATCACACTTAGGCTTACTGAAAAAAAAAAAACAACAACAACAAAAAAAAAAAAACATAGCTCATCAGAAAAGATGCTTGGGCTTCTTTAAGGAAAAACATCTTTTTTTTTTATCACGCCTATATAACTATTTTTTGCGATATGAAAAGTATACTTATATGTCCAAACAGACCAAATGCAAGAATGCAAAGCAGATTCCAGTGTGTGTGAGAATGAATACAGATGTGCACCGGAACTGACTTCAAGGAATAATTAAAAACACAACCATACACAGCATATGAATTTTATATTCTGCATCTATTTTGTATTCCCTATCCAACTCTATAGCTGCACACTACGTGAAGCTAGTTTCATTGTAAGGAACCATGTGTCGTCCTAGATGCTGGTGAGAGGGGCACTTCTTGATCTCTACCTCAGCTAATCTGAAGTGAAAGTAGTCAGGCTATCAGTGGGGACTTTAAGGGGATTACACATGCTGAACAAACTAAGGCTTAGCGAGAATACTACACAACCAGGTGCATAAGCTCATACATATAACATTTACAAAAAGGCAGTGCATGTCTCCATGTTTCAGTCATGTTATTGACTGATGTTTTTTTTCCATAGACCCATCAGTCGGTTCTAGAAATCTGTAATTATATTAAATGTTATATAGGCCGCATAGTTAGAGATTAAATAGTCCTCAGATGAATAATTCAATAAAAATTCAAGCAATAGTTGTTAGATTAAGCCTTTTAAAGACTTCAGAACTGGACTTCTACAGGCCTTGTGTGTCTTTTTATAATATGCCAACATGAACGTGTTTGACTGCACTTAAATTTTGATGACTCAGTGTCCAACTCTTCTATGCTATCCACTCTCCTCATGCCCAGCTGTGCCAAAGAAGCTGAGAGAGGAGTCGAGATGGGTCGAGTGTAGGTTATAGTTGGCAGCAAGTGTGGCAGTTATATCATCGGACTTATAGTAAGTGCCATCACCTGAGTAGACCGTGGTCCCAGGAGCCAGTAGCATTACACTGACAAGCAGGAATGCTTCCACTGCCTGACAGTTATTTGCTGATCTAAATGTCGACTAAACTGGACACAAACCTGTCTAGTTCCCCACTATCCTGCATCGGGCTTACAGGATTCCCATCAAAGAACAACACAAAGATTCAAGTAAATGATTAAATATGCATAGAAATGCTGACTAGATGTGCAAAACACACAGAATAAAGAGTATAGAATATAACCTTCAGCGGGCTGATCCGACTGCAACACACAATATGATCCTGAAAAATCATCATTAAGGACACGCAAAAAAGCCAAAACTGCAGTGCAAGATGAAATTTAAGACGGAAGCATATATTTTATCCGATGATCCCACGTAATGATTGACGCAGTAAATCTGTATACTGTGTGCCAGAGCTTGTCTGAAATGCTTATCAAAATAAAAGCTTTAGAAAATGATTTCCCTTTATGAGAAAAACCAAACCCCAAAAGATATAAAAATTAGGCTATAAAAATGTAAAAAGTAGGCCATTATTTTACTTAAACAGCAGATTAAAGAGTCTAATAACATCAGATGTAGTGCATTTCTTCTTCTTCTTGACTAATACAGAATAGTCAGTTAATTATTTTTATTGACATTTGCTTAAGGGCAATCAGAGGATGTTGATGCATCACTACTGTGTGGTCTGGCTGTATTGGGGCTGTGCTTAAATCAATAGACACACATTGATTGTTAGCTATCCTATTACGTTAGCTGTCCAGTTGGCAGACGTTTTGCAGGTTGCTGTAAAAAGGTTAAATATGGTGAATGGTGTTCTTTTAATGTGTTAATGACATTGGCGTCCTCATTTGCCATGTAAACATTCAATTAATTTATTCCATTTTTGACTATCAAGAGAATAAAACTATCAGAATTAATGGTTGGCAAGAAACAATAGCTTAATTAGAAATCTAAATGCCTGGTGTGACTTCAACAGCATTTGTTCCAAGAATTTATTGTATGGCTTGCAACCAAACGCAATGTTTTTGTTTGAGCTTTTTTTCCTCCCTATCAAACTGTGTAAAGATGTTGCCCCAAATTGTGTGCCATTTGGAAACATGAGGTATTCCAAAAGCAAAGCCAACATTTAAAGGATGAACACAGGAAAAAATGTGGAATGTGTGTGTTTAGGCTTGAAGGAAATCTGCCATTTATCACAGTTGGGTGTAAGCACGATAATTGCAGCATTTACCAACAAACCTTCAAAAGCACCGAACCAGTAATGATCTCCCCTTGTTCTTATCTCGTGTTTTACACATTTTCCTCAGCTCACCTGTTCACATCAGCCAAAAATAAATGAGTAATAGCTTAATGGCTCACATGAAGCAGAACCATTTCCTTTTAATTTAAGTGACTGCATAAATTACAACATCACGAAGTGTAATGACTCACACATCGGTACATTTTGTTTTTTGCAGCCTGCGTATGAAGCAAAAACCCCCAGTGAACAAGGAAGAAAATAGTGTGTTTGGTGACACCCCTTTCCAATACACACACACACACTTCTCTTTTCCCCATACCTCCCCTCCTACACACCAAATCATTATGACAGTGACTGCTCATCCCTCCGGCTGCCTCCTCGTCAAAGCTGGCCCAGATTCCATCAGATTATACAAATGACATCATCAAGTATGTGTGTTTTTGTGCATGTGCATAAAATGGATGTACTTTGTCAATACAGTATCTCCCACTCTGTTCTGGGGCAATTGTGTTTGTCTGTACATTTCAGAGCTATAAATAAGACCATATATATATATATATATATATATATATATATATATATATATATATATATATATATATATATATATATGTGTGTATATATATATATATATATATATATATATATATATATATATATATATTTTTTTTTTTTTTTTTTTTTTTTTTTTAAAGACATTATGATAAAACAAATAAAGTGTCTATAGAACATGATGAACCTTTACCCTTAGCTAGGAGATTTCAGTGGACTTTCATCCCACTTAACAAAAGCTTAAGAGACATGGCTTGCGTGGCAGGAAGTACAGTACATCTGTTGTTCTGCGGGCCACTGAACTTCAACAACAATATATTATTACATGCATCTGCAGTGAAAAGACAGATGCAGAAGAGAAAAAGGCACTTTGACATGGAAAGAATAATCCCAGCAGGAAACAGAGGCATTGTGACTCAGATGACTCCAGACATACTGAAGCTTTCCCTTTCTGATGTGGCTGTTCATGCAGATTAGAAAAAACATACAATCACCACTTGTGATTGAGAATTGTAGAGTTAAAATAATTATAAAAAAACATATACACCTATGACATACAATTCTGTTTTTAAAAGGTACAATTTCTTAAGTATTTTCTACTTATGGTGGCCCCATCATTCACACTACTCCATCAAATGTATGATAACTACTCCAAGTAAATACCGTGAGAAAATGGTTTGTTGGCAAAGTTGCACCAAGAAGATCTTTTCTCACTCGGTTTATTGGAGCCTGAGAAAATGCCCTGGCTTGTCACAGCTATCCAAAGCTATTGGCTAGTGATGACCCTGACTAAGCCATTTTCTGCTGCCTGTGCACTTGTGTCTCTCTCTCTGCCAGAACAGCCAAAGAGATTTTGGTGTCCTCACAAATGCCAGTATTTCATGCCTTTGACATGCAGGCTCTTATTGCCTGTCTGCCTGGGAGCGTGGAAAGTGTTTAGTGAAGAGAAAAAAAAAATCTGTATCCTCTTCTAGACAACTTGCTAATTATGCTACAAAGCCTTGCTTGCCGTTCATAATGCATTGGACACATCTCATTCAAAAAATGGGACAATGCTTTTAATTGATTTGCTTCATGACCTCAAATTAGAGCGTAAATAGGTGTCTGTCTGCATTTTCCACTTGATCTCCTTTTTGATGTGCCAAGTGCAAACACAAGACAAGAAATGAACTTTTGAAAACTTTTAAGTGTAATTCAGACAAGAGCCATCTTGCCCAGACTAGAATGTTCAATGAAATGCCTGTCTAAACGGAGTCAAGGAAGTAAGCTAGACGGAAATGAATATTCAAGTATGGTGGGGATGAAACAGCTTGGAGATGTGTCCCCAGATCCTCTCGACACTGTTAGGCAGGAAACTAGTTTGATCTATCTCATCTGTGTGATGTCAGGCAGCGCCTACTGTACCTAGAAGCTGAACATCACTACAAACTCAAGCAGTCATCCTTTTGAAACAAATATGTTTCTACCAGCCAAGACACACTGGAGGCTAAAATGAACAAATATGCTTTCGTATAGAAGGTTCTGAAACCAAGCTGTTGTTTCAGATTGTGTCTAGAAACTACTAGAAACTGTGATTTTAGGATTGGTATTCTCTATTCTGATGCTTCCTTCTTTTGTGCAATGCCATGCGAGAACCGTGAGTGTTTGCCTGCATTTATCTAACTACATTTCCTTAAATGTGTAAGCTTTAAAAAAAAAAAAAAAAAAAAAAAAAAAAAAGCAGATAAATATATCAGGTAATGCTCAGCTCGGTTCCTTTCGCAGGCTGCAATCTTGAGTTCGCTGAGCTTGTCACAGAAAGTTGCCCCTCAGATCTTTGCAGCATTGCAATGTTCATTAATCTATAAACGTGCATTCACTTTTCAATCGGTGCGTGTGCCTGTGTGAACAGATGGCATGTAGTGATACAGATAAAAGAGTATTGTGATGTGCCTGGAGCATGAGACTCTGTCCGTGGTGCTGAAGTCATTCCTCCAAGCTGCACTAGCTTGCTCTCAGTCAGGGACATTCATTCATCTCTCCCTCTTCCTTTTCCACTATGTCTCTGTCTCACTCACACACAAAAATACACATGCAGACACACACACACACACACACACACACCATCACTTAGTTTCAGCCAAAAACATATTTTGATCTCCCTGCAAATCTGCTGTCCTGAATTCAATCCAAAACCACTTTTATTATGTACATCAAGATTATCTATACTAAAAGTGGCATGTCCCTGAAAAGGCTCAACGAGAATGCAGGCGTAGCTGGTGACCTGAAAAAAAAAAAGCACCAATAACAGGACGAGAAGCCAGCTAATTCCACATCAGCCCCATCACCCAGGCCACAGGGCCAACTGATGCCTGACCTCCAGCTGTCAGTCCATTTTGTGCTCAATTAGCAAAGAACTCTCCCCGTCACCCATGTGCACAGATCTCAGCATGTGTGACCTTTTTTTCTTCCCCGCTAATTAAATTACAAATAAATCTAGCCTCTAAATGTCTCAGTCACTAAAGAGTTGACAGGATGTGGGCGTGGATTTTCAATTAATATTCGTTTTTTCCCCCCCCTATCTGCATTTAGTGTACATCTCCTGCAATGAATTTTAACAGTCACCGTTTAGGTGCATTTTAATGGTGCCCCAGTAAAGAAAACAAAACAAAAGAGAAAAAAAACACAAGAAAGAAATGGATGTGACCAATTTGTCTTCTTCCTGTGGGTGTGAAATGACTAACAGTGAGCAAATGCATGATGCATGTGCCCCAAAATTGTCACAACTCGCTTACTGTGGTCTGTTATGTAGTTTGAGCCATTTTCGAGCCTGTTAAACACGTCGCAAAAAGAAATGGAAGAAAATGGCCTCTCGTGTATGTAGAAAAATAACCCCTAACACCCCTGAAAATGCTAGTTGCGTGAAAGGGGGCAATCTAGATGATTGGTTATAAATAGGGGTTTGTCCTTCAGTGCCTATACATGCAGCTTATTAGATTGAGAAGAAGGTGTTCCCTTCTCATCTTCTCCCTCTCACTCTCTTCCACCTCCTTCCGTGCCTGCCACCTTGGCATCGGTCGTGTTTTGGCTTTGTACCACAGATTCAGCCCCTCCCTCCTCTGCCTAGACTCGTTCTCTTTCCTTCTCTTGCAGTCAACGTGCAACATGGTGATTTACGGCAGAACCTAAAAACACCACACGCGGAGTTGCGTTTATTTTACACCCCTTCTGGCATGTTTTACAGATTCGTGTAGTAGTATCATGTGAAATCGTGAAAACAAGCCTGATAATGGTCAGTGTGTTTGTTGGCCTCTGTAATCTGTATAGACTTGAATTTACAAATGACTGTCCCAGTAAAGCACATAAGAATCCATGAATTAATGCAAAAAGGATTACTTCTATTTAAGATATTGTTAAGGAAGCCTTGAATCTGGATAAAAAGCATAAAGCTAAGATAATATAATCTGCAAGTAGAATAAAAAAAAAAGATAGTTTGACACATCAAAACACGATTTTTAACACAGGATGCTAAAAATAACCATCTTTTCTTGCCAATCAAACACTGACAATACTGTTCTTAGCACAACTAATTTATAATCAACTAAATTGAAAACAATATTCAAAAAGTGTTGCTGTCAAAGCTGACCCTGCTCATGAATCACACTGGAATGAAATCAAAACTGCCTGTAAGTCCAAGTCCCTGCTAGCATCAATATCATCAAGTTCAATGAAATATTTAGTTATTTTTTTCCACTTGTTTGTGTGCAAAAACAACCCCAAAGCAATAGCGTTCACGTATTCACACAGTGACACACACATACAGTCACCATCTGTCATACTGTAACCTCCCCAAGCTCGCTCTCCCTCGCCGTCCTGCTGGGACACATGCTCACTAATCATTCCATAACTTTGTTACCACCTCATTATGGCAGTTAGTAAGCACCATTGCTAGATTTAACACTTTGTAATGAACTAGCAGTGTGGACTCATCCACTTGACAATTGTATTGATTCACTGCTCCGTGACAAACAGGACCAGTGAGACTGCGTGGTAGCAATGCTGACCTCCACCTGTCTCAAACTACTCCCATCATTATATCCATCTGCCTTGTCTTCTTCTACATCTGATAATCCTGCAGTAATGGTTACCGCTCAACATTATGTTCAGACTTCAATAAGGCATTGTTGCACACAATGAAAGGCTGTCATGTACAACAGCTTTCAGAGTTGAACTGGCTCCATTCAAAACATGCTGACTGATGTGTTTACACAAACACATCGATAGTTTCACGCCACCTGGGAAAAAAAGAAATATCAGAGCAAAGTGACTTGCCAGGGAACAAAAACAAAAGCAAGCGCCAAGATTTGAAGACCAAAATGAGGAGAGAATTTGTGCCAAATTGGCTCCATAGCAGAAATCCCTGAGAGCATACAGCATGAGAAACTGCCCAGTGCATCTATGATTATATAAGTTAAATGTGCATTGTCTTTATACCGTTTTGGGGGGACTTACTAGAAGATCTTTAAAAGGAGCCTAGAATGATTTTAGGCAAAGAAAGATTCTCCTATTGCCAAAAGGTTTCTTTTGAAAGCAGACAGACAAACCTCAGTGTTTGCAGCTGCTGTGAATTTTTATTTCAGCCAACTGGGAAACATCTCATGGGAAGTGTTATTTAAAAAAAAAAAGTGAGAGAGGGCTCAGTACAGACTGAGCTACTCTTACTGGTTAGAGTGAAATGGGAAGCTACTATGGGTGGAAACCAAATTAGATTAGTCAGGGACAAAGTTAAGTAGGAGGAGGGGGTTGACTTAAAATCAAACTAGCCCGATGACCTCCTGGTTAAGAGAGAACCAGGTGGTCGTTGAAGCAGATAATCCCTGAACAATCCTGCCCCCGATGCTACCCATCTACTCACACACAAATGTTCAACCCCGGTGATGCACATGCAGTGCCATTTATTTGTTTAATGAGTTTTCCCTAAATGAACTCCTTTATTATGTTTGTGCAAAACAACTCCCACAAAGAGACCAGAATCATTTACAGAGGTCTTGGTCATACTGGAAGCACTCCCAATAATGTATAACAGAGGAGCAAACATGATGCATTAGCACTGCACAAGTAATAGATTTCACATCTGCATCTACCTCCAAAGAAAAGTATTTTAATTTAAGGACGGTCGTGACGTGATACACTCCTTTTAACAACTCATGAAATCATGCTCTCTTATTTGGCTCTTCTGCACAGCACATTAGCCATCTCCTCCTTGTTCTCCCGCTCGCATTGCCTCCTCATTCATTGGCCCTTGTGCCTGATTTAGCCAGTGCCTTGGGCCTGCAGCAACTGGCAGTGGTATAGAGGGCCATGTAAATGTCACCGTCTCAGAGGCTGTGCTCTGCGGAGCGTGAAATGAAATCTGGCAGAGTTTTAGGGCCCTGCCTTTTCTCACATGGACATTCCACAGTACGTAGGTCCTATATGAAACTCCAGCACATGTTATGATTACATCTGGACCCCCACCCTGTGCCTCCTCTCTTTATCAATTATTTAAGTGTCAAATGTGCTGCAGTGTTGCAGTCAGTTTCAAGTGGGAATTAGTTCCCAACCTGATTATTGTTATTAGTTCGAGAACAGATTATTGCTGCTGTCATGTGAAAGTTAGCTTCGCTAATCCAAACTAATCCTATGAATCATGCAACCATATCAAGATTACCCCATGTTGTATTCATGTACTGTATACAAAATGGGACAAATACACTTCATGTCTACCCAGTGATGGACACTTGTAAGCCTTATTTCTAACTACTCAAATATCAATCGTGTAATTTTGAAATTACATCAGCTTACGCTCTGTTCCAATAAGAGAAGCTAGAAGAACTGAAAATACTGTAAGCTGCCACTGAAAGTCAATGGGTATTTCAACTTTTCACAGCAGGAAAAGCTCCCTGTAGGGTTTACTGGGAAGATTGGCACTATGCTTGAGGGCCACTCTCTCAATTAAATCCAAAACACAAAGGGGCTTTGAGGCTGCGCGGACGCATTGATGGAGGCCAGTAGGCCGAAATGTTAGCATGTTTGTTGACAGGGCTGGATTAATTAGTGAAATTGAGATAAGTCTACTTTGTCCTGAAGCCCCGCATGTGCTACCTTTTTTACCCTAAGTTATTTAACGGTTGATTATATGACATGGTTTAGCACCACAAACTACTATACTGGGTGCATCCTTTTAATGCTTTAACTAACTTTCAGCCTGCACTGATGCCATTCTGGATCTAAAACAACTGTGTCAAACCTCCCTGCGCAGTCAGTCCTGCCTCTGACGATCTCATGCAGGCTTTTGTTATCAAGGATTGGATGAAAATAAGCATGTGTACTGTGCAGGATTCAAAAAAAAGGGGGGGGGGAAATGCATCAGAATTCCTGTACGACATTCAGGACACAAGAGCTATCCTTCTAGCTAGCGCTGTCAGCCTTTAGATGAGCTCAATAAAAACCCCATTCAAAAGTGATGAGATCAATTAAAGGCTGTCATCACAAAATATCTACCCTTTCAAATACCCATTGTTAAAATTACCCTCTATTGCTTATCGTTTCCATTCATCTCCCCGCCATGCACTTAAAGTCAGGCACTTGCGGACATTTACAAATAGGCTCCTCTATTCCATTTAGAGCTGTACCTTTTGCAGCTTATCTTGTGTAATGGGCTCTTAAATAAATCTCCTTGCTTTAAATACACAAGAGCCTTGCTCATGGAGGCTTTCCTCGACGTAAGATCACATGACAGTCTGGACCTCCCATGGAGACTGACAGGCACGTGACATGCTAATGCCCACTGCTGAGCGTTCTGCAAAAGGAGGAGGTTCTTTAAAAAGATTGAATATATAGCAAGTTAAGTGAATTCCAAATCTCACTAAAACACCATTATTAGGGAGACTGCAAAGTGCTCTGTCATTAACCAGAAACTAATAAGAGACATACACATGGGCCTTATTAAACAGTCTGCCAAGGCTGAGGAACCACACTTGCCCATGAGCTATAAACTGGATAAATAAAACTGTGATCACACTTTCTCCCTGCGTGACACTGCCCAGCATCTCACGGAGAAGTCGATGCTGGGGATATCTTCGTCATGTCCCTGATTCATCATCTTCCTCCTTCTCCTGTCACAGCTAGTGAGAGGCGGCCAGGCCGGCTGCTAGAGGGCACTGCAGAAAGCTGGGGCACGAAGGGATGCTGGCTGGTCAAGAAAAGCCCCCCCACCCCCCTCCCTATTGTTCCTTTAAGCCACTCCTCAGAAAACTAGTATGCTGAGTAATACAACTGTATGATATCTGGGGAAAAGAGGGAAATCCTTGATGGAAACCAATAGAAACTGAAACGATAAAGATAGTTTGACATATGAAAGTAAAAGAAAGTGGAATTTTCTTTAAAGCTTTAATCTTGAAGGCTTAAACTTCATCAAATGCTGTTATCGATACTGTTGATGCTATTTATGGTGTCATTAATGGCTGACATCCTTTAAATAAAAGCATACTGACAAAAGCAACATGTCCCGAGTTAGATAAGCCCCAATGTTAACAGCCGACTCCATAACCATATCAGACCTGCATTAGTTGAAGGCAAGCTGAATATTGTCTACTGCTGTCACTTCACATCAAAAACAACCAACTAGTAAAACATGGAGTGGCTTTTATTGTGAAGCAGTTACAGCAAATGCAGTACTTTTGTCCCAGAAGTTAATTCTACCCGTAACAGCTTCTGACAGCAGATCAGTTTTCAATAACACTGAAAGTAAATGAAAAAATTAGATGTTCTGGCGACTACATATCCAAACAGGAGAGTTTCTGTCCTTGCTATAAAGAGAAAATCCAAAAATGCCATTAGTAATGACATTAGCCTGTGTTAAAAACAAAACTTTCCTAATTGCGCAATATAAATAATAATAATAATAACAGTTTAAGCTGTGTGCAGTATGTTTGTCCCCACATCAAAACTTCGTTGGCGATCGTGGCTCAAGAGTTGGCAGTTCGTCTTGTAATCGGAAGGTTGCCAGTTTGAGCCCCTGGCTCCGACAGTCTCGGTCATTGTGTCCTTGGGCAAGTCACTTCACCCGTTGCCTACTGGTGGTGGCCCGGTGGCGCCAGTGTCCGGCAGCCTCGCCTCTGTCAGTGCGCCCCAATGTAGCTTGCCATCACCAGTGTGTGAATGGGTGGATGATTGAATATGTAAAGCGCTTTGGGGTCCTTAGGGACTAGTAAGGCACTATACAAATACAGGTTATTTACCATTCTTCAGGAACTGATGGTCCAATAACATACCTAAGCAGGCTCTGGCTTTTCTTCTTAAATGCCTCTTAAATTCCCGCTCCCTTCCCAAAGGTGCAACACGGTGCATCAGGCTTGGATTGGAAAATCTCCCATCAGTATGAGGCAACGGTGAAAATGTCACATTAATTTATTACCGCAGGGATGTGACACCTGTGCTATTTTACGGTCAAATAGTTTGACATGACACTGATTGTGCTCCTACTAATCATCCTACCCAGGTGGTTAGGATGGGTAGGGTTAGGGTTTCATGAGGATGATTGCCATGAAAACATGGGTGCTGCAGCAACAGGACCCACATTAAAAACAGCTGCTAGGCTTCTGTCAGACAGTTATCAGATTTTATTTATTCAATAACAGGCTATATATATGTTATAAAATATTTTTGGATTGTTTGGATACAAAAAAAGACCCCTGTTTTTAGCAAAAATGACAAAATGTAGCAAAATGGACATGTGCACACACTATTATGGGCTTAAAATAAAGCACTGCTCAGGATTACCTTTCACTGTTCTATCGATACCATAATCTTTAATGCCTCCTGCCAAAACAGCAAGAACTTGTCAAAATCTTCTCAAAGAGGCATCAATCCTCTCCTCTCATTACTGTCAGTCTGGGAGACAAGCTATTTAGACTTTCCTAAAGCTTCAGTATGCATGCAAATGAAAGCCCTTGGCTTTACTGTGCACACATGCTTACAGACTTTGGTGCAAAAAAAAAAAAATAGCATCAATGCTGCCGCTGGCTTTTCAGATTTTAGTCAGTCAGTGTTGTTTGGAATTATAGGGTGAAATCCTGTTTAAATAACAATGGCATAATGCCACTTCTCATGCATGTGAGACACATGTCTACTAACCTACTAACCCACCTCGCAACTGGGGCATTTAGGGACTTCACTTAGCTGTAAGGGGCTTTTCACACACATAGAAAAAACACCATGGAGCTGCAAGTGAGAAAAGCAAATGTGTAAACCTTTTCAGGAACAACATGACTGGTATTTGGCTTTTTTTAAATAATCCAGCTAATGTTAAAGTGGAGGAATTTCAAATCAGGCCATGTGGATGTATCAAGTCATCCTGAACCACTTTTTTAAATGTTCTACTTCGGTGGTTAAATGTAACAATTTCTCAAATTCCTGATTCATGTTTACCTGTGGAGAAATCTAATCTACCAATTTAAAATGTTTTGAGTCATTATATTCAATATGAATTTAGGATCAATGGGCATTCTTTAGGCACTGTAAAAAAATTACATAATTACATTTGTAAGTTGGAATACAGAATACAAGAAGGATTCCCTCAATAGACTCCTTTTTGGCATAGATTTACACATTACATATACAGAAAGCATAACAGCTGTGCAGCAGTTGTTGTTTTGTGTTTTTTCCCCTGAGACTACACGGTTGTTAAACCTTCTTACATTTGGTTTACACACACCCAGAGCTAAGGAGAATCAAATTTAATGTCCTTCTCCAGTACAGGCAGTCATATAGTGGATTCAGCTTCTCAAATCTAGTACCACTGAGGTCATAACATAATGTTTCCATTGCTTTATGGCATGCATTAGGAATGAAATTGAAAACTGAAACCAAAGAATTTGATTATCTTTTTTTAATGAAATCAAAGTAGTTAGCCAACTACATTTTCTGTTTATCTTCTGATAAAGGATTAAATTGTGTACGGATAGATAAATAATATTTTAATCAGGCAGCCTGAATCACGTATATCTCCCTCAAGTGCATATCAAATGCATCTTCTATCTAATGTGCATATGCATCCAGAGTATGTGGCCTCTATGATGGGAAAACATTCATGCTAATTAGATTGCAAGCAACCCAATACTCGTAAGCACGAGTCTATATGTGATCCATTGTGAGCTACTGCTTCCACTATTAAACCACAAATCTGTTTCTCACAGACACATTATTGTTGGTATCCATTCCGTAGGTGACCACACACTCCACAACACTTGATTAAAACCATCCAGACAGTTATCTATGGGGTACATTTTCACAGAGGAGGCATTTGCATGTCTGTATTTCTTAATCCAGGCCCTCAGCTCGCCATCACCGGAGAGTATCAGGATCTACCACTATCAAAAGACAGTTTAAATGAGGCAAGTAGCAAGCGGAGTGTTTCTGCTCAGAATGGCAACAATAATGGGATGTGTGTGCTGTAACCTCACACACAAGTTCGGTAACACTTCAGAATTGCTTAGCATTCAGCAGCTGATTCCACCACTGAAAGGGATATGCATCTTTACTTAGAGAGAAAGAGAGGGAGAGTGTGTATAGGTAGTCCTCCCCAGTGTCTGGCTGAAGGCCTCCCTGGTGGATTATGTTACCCAACAATGGCAGTGGCCTTTCACAGTTGGAGCATGCTGCAATAGCTGGAAGGCAAACGACCATGACTCTCTCCCCATTTCTCTCACTCTCCCATCAGAATTGACATTGTTCCCTGGCAAAAGCAGGTCTAATGTATGTCATATATATATATATATATATATATATATATATATATATATATATATATATATATATATATATATATATATATATGTGTGTGTGTGTGTCACAGCATTCAAACATAAAAGCCCTTGGACTGCAGATTGGATGTAAAAAGATACACTGTACGCTACTTTGTGTTTTTAAATGTGTATAGAGATGCATGCTGTCAACAGTGAGAAAGAAAGGCAGCCCGGGGCTTAGACTGTAGTGTGACCTGCAGGCATTAGCAGGCATGAAGGGAAGCTGTAATGGCAAACAATGCTCCTCATCAGTGACTCAAAAGCTGCTGCACACACAGAAATCCCACAGCGGAGCACTGTATATCCACCAAAGTGACATTATCAGTGTCAGTATACTTTGCCTCATGCTTTAGCTGCAGTCTGATATCAGGGTCCCCACAAATTATTAATTATATTTGTCAGCTGAGTGACTGTCTCAGATAAACGAATGAATTATGGCATTCAAGAATATAGAAAAAAAAATGTACAATATCAGAGATGCTATTACGAGCAAATCCTAGGAAGCAGAAAGCGTTTTGTGGCTTAACCCCTGCCAAAAGACAGATAATCTCAGAAGTGTAGTATTAGTACAGGTTGCTGTGCACCGAGTATACGTTCATTCAGCATCAGGTACAGTGTGTCCCGTTTCACCGGTGATGGCACACCAATTCTTCACGAGGGCCTGTGCACAGTCTCTAATGCAACCGTCTTTGTTAAGTTTCGTAGTTTGATCCTAAAAAATAACTTTCTTTAGCTTCTCTGAGCTAACACACAGCTTTTTCTCCTGCTTTAAAAAAGATTCACAGGAGAAAAGCTGAAGAAATTAAATTGGCCTGCTGACAGCTCCCATACGACCAATCTAAGCAGCACCAGAAAGTGCGCAGGCTGAGATTAGACGGGTAGAGCAGGAGTGCTTGAAGAGTCCCCTCAAGCCAAACTAGTAAGTCTTCTTATTGCCAGAGTGAAACCTCGGAAACAGAAGATGTCCTGTTCTCATAAGTGAACCACAGACGAGCAGCAAGACGTAGTGAGACCCGACAGGGCTCGGCGCTGCTGAACAGTGCAGTGTAATTAAAATTCAAGAATGAAAAAAAAGAACACAGCCTGGATTTATAGCACATCAGAGAATCCGGCAATAGCTGACTCATCATTGCTGTCATCCACAACCATCATTATGATATGACTGTGACTTCTGGTCTTCACTAATAAAACCTGAGGGGCGACAAGTCATGAGTAACAGCTATGTCATCACTGTGCTTTGCGAAATCTTCTTTGCCGTCATTGTGCCTTAATTTTATTGTAAACCCTTGAGGTGTCAGAAAGCAATATTTGTCCCACTGCTAGTCCAAGCCTCCCTTCTGCCCCCCAGGCTTCTTAAATCTGATGGCCCCTTTAATAATTGCACTTTAATTTCAGGCTTCCGTGACTTAAGAGGCAATCTCATGCAGAAGAGAAAGCAAGCTTGTTTGGCCTGCCCGCGATGATGATACATTTACATCTGGACAGCATTATTTGCATGATTGAGTGAGACTTGGTGAGGAAGGAAGAAGTGTGAAAAGTAAAGATATTCAGCATCCATTATCTCACCTCGAAAGCATTCTTAATATTCCACTGGCAGCACCCAGAAAGCAGTGACCGAGGAAGTGTTTAAACATATTTTTTTGTAGCAGAGCAGATATCATCGCGATTTTAACTAAACAGGATCAACAAAAATACAGTCCGACAAGGACAAGCCCCTCGATTACTGATGTGGACAAAGTAATGGCTACAAATCATCCACAGTTCAGTCAGTTACATTTTCTGTGACTTTGCTGAATATGTGGAAATGACACAAGGGGATGCTACTAGAGCTGATAACAGCATCAAGACAAAAGGGAAGCTAATGAAGGATAGGGTTTAGAGTTCAGCCCCGAGTCCATCATTAACTGACAGGCAAAGACGAAATGCTGCTAATGATCACTCAGACACTCCTCCTCCTCCATGGTGGTATGAAGCCACTGCAGTCAGTAATATGAGATGCAGAGGGTCTGTAAAGGAGGACTGGGTTGGAAAGGTGAGCAGATGTAGGGCCCTTGTGTTTAACAAGGAAAGCGTGCATGATTATAGTTTAAGGAAGTGACACATGCGCCGAGGGAAGATCAACAGATTGAGGGATTGTTCCCTGCTTCTTTGAGATAAGAGAATGCGCTTGGGGTGGGGGGGGAGTCTGCCGTGCAATGCCTTTCAATTTCTGTAGGAATATAAAGAGGAAGATAACACGGGGAGAGTGGGAAAAAAATCATTAAATATGCTTCTTGTTCTGTAGCACATGACCTCAAAATGTGCAGATCTGCATGAGCCGCAGCTTTCAGTCAATAGTCCCATTTCTGTGTGTGTTAAGTGCTTAATTCATTTTGGGAGTCTATTAATGGCTTCTTCATAGTTCGTTAACCTCTTAGCCTTGATCCCTTCCTGTCATTCTTGAATTCTGTTCTCTCTACCTTGTAGCATGCATATATATGTATATGTATGTATATGTATAAAAAAATCAGTGCCCCTCCACACACGCAATAATTACTGAGTGTATCATTCCCGTCCATAATGAGCCATTAATGCAGCGTTATTTTCGCAGACAAACTCCTTGTGCATTTTTACATCAGACAAGTGATCCATTCACATCACATCTGGAGTTAGTCCAGAGAGTAATTTACAGATGTAGCGTTGTTCATTTATATGGGCTGAATTACACAGGCTACTACTCGAGGCAGTGTTTTAATGACTGGAATCACACATTCAGGCTGGAAGAAGTGCAGAATACATTCAACACCAAAGCCAATTTCCAAGGAGACTGGGTGACCAAAGAATAAACCCACAGAGCAGCTTGACGTGGATATAGAAATAAGGAATTTAACCCCTAATATCCAGTAGAGCTCGCACCATCTGCAAGGCTTCAGCGCTGGATATTAAGAAGTGACCAGAATGCTACCCCCAAACCTCTGGACGTGGAGAGCCATGGCACATGTTCTCATGGTCACTGCTGCATCCTCGTCTAACAAGTGGCAGTATCATGTTCTGATCCCCCCCTCTCCAAGCATTCATTAGAAGAATCACTGTTTACTGTGTTCTTGTAAAAGAGAAATTCTGCAGTTTGTCGTCATATTAAAATCCCAAATACGCAATTGCAGACGCGGTTGTTCCGTCAAGGCGCACGGAAAGGGTGATTGGATATTTTTGCCTCATTATCACTTGCGGCAAGTGGTAGGGACAGCTGTCAACATGCTAAAGGGGAACGTCCAGCCCAACAACTTTGCCCAAATATGAGGCGTTTTGTGTTTTTGTTTTTTTCCTCTTTAGGTGCCCCGTGTTTTAAAGAAACTTGTAAAAAAAAAAAAAATCTAAACAGTAAATCGTGAAGAAAATAATTTGACAACATGAGAAAAAAACAGTATTGCATCCCAGGTTTGCATGTTTTAATAAAAGTAGATGTCGAAACACTACTTGATCAAAGAGAGGATTGTTTTTAAGTCACGACAGGTGCAAACAAATACTCACTGCAGAATGAATGAAACGGGGGGAAAAACAATTTGCGCAGTTGCCCTACCTTGTCAACACAGTAGACTGACCGTCCCACAGTTGCCTCCAGAGTAGTCCTGGGAATTCGGCTGAAATTGCTTCTTTGCTTTGAGATTATTACAAGTCGGGATTGATCATATACGACGTCACTTGGATGATAAGGTCCCACTGACTGTAGTATCTTCCTGTATCGCTCCGTCTGTGAGCTGCAGAGGCATCACTGAACGTATGAAACAGCGCTTCACACGAACGGAGAAAGGGAAAGTCCGACATGGAGCCTGCTGCCTGGATTCCTCCGCGGTAGAGTCGTCCGGTTTTGACTCACGAAACATACTCGAGACCAGCTGTAAAATTCTTATGATGTCATTTGAATTAACACTTAAGCTTAGGTTGTTATAAGCAAAAGGTGGGAAAATATAAATATAATCACAGCTGCATTTAATTAGCTAATTTACAGGCTAGGTTAAAGGTTAATTACTAACAGCTAGAAGCTAATATTGCTATAACTCAACATTTACCTGAACAACAGGAATACTGAGGCTGTACAAGGAGTTATTGACAGGTATGTCTAATAACAACAATAGCGGCTTCAAAGCACTTAATATCGTAAGGCAAAGACCCTACAGTAATACCAGGAAACCCAAACACCCAGACAAGCACCCTACGAATAAACACTTGGCGCTATTGGGAAGGAAAAACTCCCTTTTGACAGGAAGAAACCTCCAGCAGGCTAAGGGAGGGGCAGCCATTTTCCCACTGGGGGTGAGGGGAGGAAGACAGCACAAAAGACACACTGAAAGAGAGCCAATATTAGGCTAATAGTAGCTAATGACTAAATGCAGAGAGGTGTTTAAAGGTGAGAGGAGAAGACACAGTGCATCATGGGAAGCCCCAAGCAGCCTAGACTTATTGCAGCATAATTAAGGGAGGATTCAGGGTCACCTGATCCAGCCATAAATGCATGCTTTTATCAAAAAGGAAAGTTTTAAGACCAATTTTTAAAGTAGAGAGGGTGTCTGTCCAAACTGGGAGCTGGTTCTACAGAAGAGGGAGCTGGAAGCTGAAGGCTCTGCCTCCCATTCTACTTTTAAATATCCTAGAAACCACAGTTAAGCCAGTAATCTGAGAGGGAAGTTCTCTAAAATATTAGGGATAAATGATTTAACACAGCTCTTTAAGCTAAAAGTTTTCAATTCCCATCTTACCAAAGGAATCAAGAACTGCATTTTAGCCTCAGTTCTTAAGTCAACTTATATCAACGTGATAATATATAATATATCTTACGTGATAAATAAAATAATACAAATTTTAAGCGTGGGTGAAATATGGCCTGGTCGCAGCAGGTGTCGTACAGGTCATGCACCACTGTGGATGTCATCTCATTTGTAAGGAAAATGCATTTGGCAGAGAAAATCTGTTTTTCAGGGGCCCAGTCCATTTACTTAGCTATGCTGCTCAACCCACAAATGCATTTTTCTTACAATTGTGGCATCATTTAAAGGGGACATAAACAGGCTTTCCAATGATATAAGATTAATTTGCAAGGAGCATTGTTACAAGAATGAAGTATTGAACCAAACACAAATTGCCTTACTTTTTGTGCTAAATTTATACATATTAAAGAATATTACTGTTTTGCAAACATTCTCATGAGTCTTTATTACTGCATCTACTCTGTGTTCTGCATTATTGTTAATCCAGACTTATTTATAGAGCTGTTATGTCAAATTTGTTGCGATTTCTGTTGTCCTCTTGGATAGATCTGTCTAGAAAAAAAAAAACCCCGTAATAATTAATCACACACATACACAAAAAAATTCATAACTGTGTCACATAATGCATACTTCTCCCATTACGCTCTCTCTCTGCCAGTGACACTGCTGAATGACTGGAGGCTACTTTGCTAGTTAAAACAACAACAAGAACCAACAAAGCATGCCAGCCAGTGTTTTATGCCTGCCAGGCAGCCTGAATCTGATAACAAGGTTGCATACTTCAATGGCAAAACCCTGGTAACAACAGCAGCAGCACCATAGACTGGTGTTGGATTTTGAAAGATCGGGGTTTAACCAAATCACTTATGCATGTAGAATGTGATACATGGCTGTGCTTTGGTCTTGACAGCGCACAAGAAAATAGCTGCATTGACACATTATTAGGAGGATTTACTGTAGCCCAAAGGCTTTTCATCAACAAGCGATCAACAATTTATTGGTGGCAGTCAGTCAATAAAGACGTTCCCGGAAAGTGTGGGTGAAATCAATATTTCTGTGACCCAACTCACAACCCGGAGCCTGAGCGGGAGGGAGGAGAAAATAAATAAATAGAGCTATAATGAGTTGTTACACTTGCTCTGTATGCAAATAAGATTGATTATTTGCGTTGCTGGTGAAGCATTAAAAATGAACTGAGGTGAAATTTGTACAAATCACACTAGCCAGTTTTTGTTCCTCATTTCACTCCATTTGATGTTCATTATGGGTGTAATGATTCAAGCCTGCCTGATCACAGTGCGATGACAGACTTTTCTTTCTGAAGGGAAAACTAAATTCTCCCTCGAAGCTGACAGCAGTAAATCTCTCAGAGCTGTCCTTCAAGAACAACAAGGGCAGAGATCTAAACGCAGGAGCGTGTGTGTATGCATTGTACTTGGATTGTGTGTGTGCGTGAGTTTGTATGTGATGTCTTCAAGGGAACTTGTGCTGATGCTTTTAGTCCCTGAGGATGAATGTGTTGTCCGATTTGCATCACAGTATCTCGGATGAGCAGAAGACCAATGACGCTTACCTAGGCCCACATATTAAAGTGTGTTATGAGGCTTGGTTCCTTCAAAATTTGCCAAGAAAAACAAAATCCATGACGCTAACTTAACCAAATTAGCAAAACGGAAAATATTTAATATTGTATTTTTAAAAAAGAGAGCAGTGTTTGAAGACATTTTTCAATGAATTGCTACTCTTGGTGTATGCATTTGTGTAGCCGGTCTATGAAAGAATCCGGACCATGTTTTACCCTTCTCTCAGACTCAGCATGCAACAGCCAGCTATTTATCAATAATTCAGTCCAAAGGAGGTTTGCAAACATATAAAAAATGACAGAAAGTGAAAAGTAACTGATTCTGTCATCACAATTACCCTCAAATGACATATTGATAGTCTGTCAGGAATCACAGACTGTTCAGCTCTCAAAGAACTCCAAGATGCTATTATAAGAATTAAGAATACATGTCTTGCTTTCTTTTCATTTGCCTTTCTGTAATTCAATATTAGTAATGTTCAGTATTTTAATGTGAATTTAAGTATTGACTCTGTCAACAGAATAATCTGGTGGCTCATGATTACATTTCAGTTTATTTGATTAATCATATTTATGATGCTTGGAGATGAAGCACAAGCCATATTCATGTAAATTATTAATCATTCATTAAAAATTCTGCTGATGCTGCCACAGCAATGACAGCATAACAGTGTCAATCCTAATGAGTCTGTTTAAAAATGAGACCAAAGCATCAACTAGCTGAACTTTTAAAAGAGTAATTTTCTTGCAGAGATAAATTTGTTGGGTGAATAAAAGTAAAAGGAATCTAGACTGCATAGCAACTGAAATTGTAAAAAATTAACAAAACAAATATGTATTTGCATCTTTGACAGCTTATTGATTGCAGCAGTAGTATGCACCAGATGTCAGCCAATTTCAGTTCTACCTTCCAATCCTTTTCTCTACTGCCACTCGTCCTTCTTCTGCTGCTTCTCTCAGAACGATTTCAGACTTGAGAGATTAGCAGTTCTCGGCTACGAGGCGTGGCTGGATGAAATCAGTTTCACTGGATAGGAGACTGTAAGCACATTCCCACCCAGCATTTTTGATCGGTGCTCGTGGAAGAGACCCGAGGGACATGTGAAAACCTTTGATGTTCCCTTCAAGACTGTTGCTTTCCAGCTTGATTTAATCCAAGCCTCTTTGTCTTGGAGAAAATTCATTCCAGGCTGGAAAATAACGGGTAAACATTACTATCTAATTTAAACCTTTCAGTAGTTTTAAACTTAAGTGTGCACACATACAATGTACTACAATGGCAGATGCTGTGTGTGAAGGTCTGAAGTTAAAGATACAACGAACATGTTGCATTTTCTAATTTCACAGTTAATGTTGCACATCTTTTAGCCCAAGGAAATGATAACTCATTACAAGTCCTCATGCACATAACTAAACATTCATATTCACAAGAAAGAACTGAGGTGATGCACAAACCAGAAGAATTTGTTTATGATCTGTATGAACATACACAATATGCTGCTTATCGTGTTTACTTCATGCTAAGTCTTCGTCTGCAGCCATCTAAACACTAGTAAAAATACTAAGAATAGAAATGGCACTGGAGCTAAATAATTCAGATGTAGGGGGTGGAATACAAAATGAGTTTTTCAAAAACTAAAAAATTACAAGCCCCTGGAAATGCTGATATTATAAAATCACAATGCTGTGAGTGATTTGTGTGTGTACATATTAAATCATTAGATAAACATTATTTCAGATCAGGATGAACAAATCGGATCTTGGAATTGTATCACATTGATCCATTTAGGTTGTATTGATTGAGTTCATGTATTAAAGATTATCATAAAATAGTTAACACATACCACTAAAACCAAATTGGTAAAAGTCTTTTTTGTACCTCTGGCCTTACTTTCAACACTCTAAACCACTGGATTTAAAAAAGAATCAAACTCCTCATCTTTCAGAACAGAATAGGCGACATTTACACTTTTTTACTTCTCACATTCACGCGGCTGCCCTCTGCCATTCATGCTTAGCCTCTCATTCCCCTCTACGGGACTTTTGCTTTTCACACTTAGCTAAACTTTACAAAAGAAATTCATGGGGAAGTATTAAATATTGAACAGTACGAGTAAGAGTGTAACAGCGGTCATCTGTCAGCACAGGGGATGAGTAGGAAAGAACAAGATTCATGGGTAAAGGAAAAAGACTAAAGTCCTCCCTACACCAGAGCAAAAAGGAAGAGATAAGATGAGAATAAAAATATCTGTTATTGATCTCCATTTTTAACCCATCCTGAAAGCTTGGAGTAGTAGTCCACCAGCATATCCCTGCATGAGGACTGACTAGGAGATCATGTAAACACAGTAAAACCCTGGCCCCATGTGGACTCTCTTACTGTGAGGAAGTGGAGCTTACTACTGAGTCAGTTTCTCAGTATGCCTTGTTTGTGATCATTCGAGTTTCTTAAATTCTCTGCAAATTCTCAGTCTAAAGAATTGATAACTTAACCTGTGATATGAGAAGAGGAAACCACAGATATATCCTGAAATTAAACTGGAAAGTGGTGTGAAAATCAGCACAAACCAGATATTACATAGCATAAAACAGGAAAACACAGACACATAAAAGCATGTTAATGTGAGGACCCAGAGTAGCAAGTTGCCCCTTCCTTTTAAACTGTACTTACCATTGCTGGACTACATTTTACATTTTCATTGTTGAGCTGTGAGTGTCTAACTCAAGCAAGCTCGCTGAGAAACATCTTGACAGGACAGAAGACAACTGTCCAGATGAATACACAGCATGGTGCACAAACTGAAGCGCTGACCCTTCAGTCATGGGGAAGCCATGGGATAGTCTCTCTAATAACCACAGAGCAGTCTTGACACTACATATTTCATACATTCCAGTGGGCTTTCATTACACAAGATCTTTTCTTTCATTTGAAAGAAAGTCCTACTCTTGGGCATAAGCTCGTACTATTGGTACCATAGCATTGTGTTGTTACCTTCTGTCACCGTGTAGCTACCATATCCTTCTGGTTGAGACAGACTGGAGCAATTCCTGCCTGAACTGTTCACTGACAGGTAAGAAGGTGCTGACAGAACCAAACAGGGACTACATTATCCTTGCTTCACTGCACTGCTTTCTGTTTCCTTTTCATGCTCTATGCCCTTTCCTTCTCTCTTCTTCCTTTTCCTATGATTCTGGGCCAAACTGAAATGACAGATGTCAGAAGACCTTCTCTCATATTGACTAAAGACTACGACCTTGAAAAAGGGTCCGTTTGTGTCACATCTATCAGGAGTTCTCTCTATTGCCCAAACCAGTCCAAAAGACAGAAACAAAACCTAAATATGCTCATGTAAGTTAAGCTATTAAACTAGAGGAGCAGAAATGCAGTGCACATTTACTATATTTTTTGAGTTTATATTGAAATAATTTTGTTAAAAAATTCTGTCTTGATATTGTACCTGTCAGCGCGTCACTTAATTTCAACAAAAGGGCACAAATTCAGGGACTGAAAGCTGTGGCTTACAGATGTAGATTTCTTGCAGCTACAAATTTTAAATGGCACTAACTTTACTTATTGGAAAAATGATTTGTTATTGCTACTGCTGTACTACTGCTGTACTCTCCAAATTACCCAGATGCAACAAGTACAGTTCTACTTCTGCAGGATACTGGGAAATACATGGATAACCAACTGCAGCAGAATTAGACATGGCATGGTAATTACAACATTTCAGCACAGAATAATGCAAATGGATAATACAATGTAAAGCACCAAGAATGGAGTTTTTCTAGTTTCAGGGAAAAATGTCTTTGTGAGAAACAAATCCATGCAAACCTTCCCTGGAATCAAGCAGTTTCACATTTGAAACACTCTAACAATGCCACTAAACCACCGTGTATTCTGCTGCTGGGAGTTTATAGCTCCAACAGTATTGGATTCAGAGATGAAAGAGCGGGGGTGGGTGGATATGAAAGTAAATCATGGATGATGGATAGAAAGAAAGCTGGTGAATGAGAGACATGCTGCTGCGGGAAGACATGCGCTGTTAAATGTTAGTTTGCAAAAAGGAAAGCTTTGACGCTGGGGTATCGGTGCAGGATCATTACTGTAGAGTAACCACAGTTACACTATCAGTAACTTAATGAGATACAACCTCTACAGAAGTATAATTAATCATGACACAGACCAGAGGAGCCAAGCCATACCAAAGCACACATCTTATTTCTCTTGATATGGATCTCTCTGCAGTGACTGCTTTTCATAGATTTGTCCCCTTTGGGAGGGCATCAATTAATCTTCTGCATATTAAATGTTCACTTTACCTTCCATTAGCTTTTCTTTCGGTTCAATTATGCATTATTTCTTGGACAGGATGGGTAATTTGAGGAAAACTGTTTATGCTTCATGTGAGAGCAAGGACTAGATTTACATGACAGCAACGAAATCTTTAAGTCAACTTCAATATGTGGGCAGTCATGAATATGACAGCACCCATACAGAGGTCTGACAGTGAGAGATGGTCCTTAATTGGGTGATTGGGTGATGGTGGTAAAGAATTCAGTCAAACAAATTAGGATTTGTTTTTAGCCTGTCGTCTTTAAAGACAAAGAAATGTCTGCTTGTCATCCTTCATCTTGGTTACATACGCTGTTGGTTGTGACATTCTCGTTTTTTCTGAATAGATTTAAAGATGAAGATAAATTAAGACAATAGTTTACAATGAAACAAGTTAAATACTTATATTAGCATGCCAACGTCATTTTTATTCAGTGATTTGGCATAGGCTACTAATATGTGCAAATTAGCACTGACCACAAAGCTTAGACTTATATCAGTTTTGATTGTTTTGCACAGATTTAGTCATATTGTCAAAAGTCTGATAAAGGAAAACCTGTGTGTGTCGGGGCTAGCGGGTTGGACTCAGGCGCAGGCAGCGGGTTGCGTTCAGTCTTTTAGCTTTATTACACACCAGGTGCTATTTACAAAAGTGAGGGATTGGGGAAGGGCGTCCACGGGTAGAAGAGGAAAGGGACGGATGCTCCAAACACGCGGGGTCTCAGCCGCTCCTTAGACTCCGCTCTCAGCTCACTCATGCTCAATTCCCCAGATTGTGGGGAAACAGGAAGGGTCCGGGGATCTGGAGACAGGAAGGACAGCAATCACTAACGATGCGTGACACAATTCACCAATCTATAAACTGGGATTCTCACTAACGTGGTGATTCAATGTTCCAGTGACGAGAGGCTCTGAGCTCCTTTAGTAGGGTCCGGGAATGGTGATAAGCTACAGGTGATTGATTAGTGGCAGGTGTGCATGCCAAGGGCAGGAGCCCAAAGAGAGCTCCGCCCCGGCCGAGTGCTGCAGCAGTGTTGCCAACTTAGCGACTTTGTCGCTATATTTAGCGAGTTTTCAGACCCCCTTAGCGACTTTTTTTCTAAAAAGCGACTAGCGACAAATCTGGCGACTTTCTCTGGTATTATTGGAGACTTATTTATGACGACTTTTTGACGTAAAAACGCGTATCGCTCTTACTCTCAACAAGCAGCGGTGCTGCCTTGAGCACCTCCCCCAGCTGCTATCAGGGCAGGAGACGTTCACACCTGTGCATTAAAACGGCAAATGAATCGCGCATGAGCGAAGCCGCTGCTCCCGCACTGACTGTCACGCAGTCAGTTCTTCTTTTACTGTTATGCTGTTTTGTGGATCACAAGGTTTAAAACTACTTATAAACACACACTCTCACACACAAAGTAACTCCACCAAAGTGCCAATTTCGGGTCACTTTTGCTGGTCCAGGCCTGGATAAAGGAGCAGGGTTGGAATTGTGACATTAAAAAACAATAATTGCTAAAAGAAATTTAATTTGTAGTTCTAAATAAATTCTAACTGCATTTAGGACGTTTTTTTACTCACTTTATGTCTCTTCCACGATGTTATTTCTCTCTCCAACAGCGTAGGTTACAATTACATTAGCATGACAAATTATGCAAATTAGGTGATGACATCATTTGGTGACTTCTAGCGACTTTTAGGACAGCCAATAGCGATTTTCCTTACTGAGGAGTTGGCAACACTGTGCTGCAGGAGCAGGAAGGAGGGGAAATGAAAACAAAACAAAAACACATGTAGCCTAGCGGGGCTGGCCGGGGAGACACAGGGACCATGACAGTGTGAATAAATATACTAAATAATAATAAATAAACCTACAGTGTGTAAATCTCACCACTAGATCTCTGCAGTACTGAGTTGTGTTTTTTTTTTTTTTTTTTTTTTTTACATCATAGCTAAGTGGCCTTTAGGACAAACAACTCTGGTTTATGAATCTGTGGTAAGTGTGGGTTGTCAGTCTGCTGTTTACCTTAGCTGTCAATATGTGTGTATGTATGCTATGTGTATGTATGTCAATATGTATGCTAACTTTGGAAGAGGCTGTAAAACTTTGTTAAAGGAGTAATATGAGTTTATAAGTCAATGTAGCTCCCTCCCGTCTAAAGACAGCAGTATTAAGGTGAGGTGTTGAGGATCTGATGAGCTTTTCTGACGGTACCTGCTGTTGTTACCCTCCGTTAACTGGTGCCAGGCACACTTTCTTTGAAGTAGATGTAACACTGTTGGACTTAGCAAATAAGCTCTCATGTCATGTAAGAAGACACTCATGTAAGACACTCAAGCCTAATAGTAGCTGCCATAATGTGCTCTTGTCAGCTTTCCAAAGACGGGAGGGTCGTGTGTCTAATCTGCTGACAATAAGTACCCGCAACAATATAAATGAGCCTGTTTATTAATGTTTTCATGTGTTGGAGCCCCCACTTCAGTTCAGGAGGTGAGGCTTGATGTGAAGAGGAAGAGGATAACGTTTAATCCAGTTCCAGTCGCGTCTCTTTCCTTTGCACGTTTGCTTCTTTGGTAAAAAGGATCATAATAATATCTCATGATGAAATGATAAAACATAGGTATGATCCTTCATATCACGAGCGTGTAAATGCAGGTGTAAATTAAAATTTGCCGCAAACGCCCACGAGTTCTCTTCTCCTCTGCCTTTGGTATACTAGTTATGCAGACAGGCTCTAGCAACATACATAAAACATGCCTAGGCAGAACAGGGATGTCCATCTTTAATAAAGATGATTGGGCAACAGGACAGCTTCCACAAACTGGCACCTGCTACAATGTATTTTTTTTTATCAATTCAAATTTTATGAGAATGAATCAGTTACACACTAATCAATGTATATTTATGTGTACAATCTAATTTCTTCAATCAGATAACCTCAAAAAAAACGATGTACATTTAAAACGGGGACACTAACGTTTGCGTCACATTTCATGGCAATCAATCAAACAGTCTGAGATATATTAGAATGGCAACAAGTGGTGTTTTATGTACTTTTCCCCCAGGGTTTGTCTCTCAGCCTCTCTGGTTCATCTTGCTTTGATGACCAACATTTCTGAGAACCAGAGCTGTTACACTCTGATTGCATGTTGTCCATGAAGCCATGTCATGTCTCAGTTTTCTGCTGCATAAACTCTACCTTTCATTACTTACATGGCAAGCATGCCACTGAACTATCAACACAACAGTAAAAGCCTTTTCATATTTCATACAAGAACGTTTATTTGAGAGTCATCTGTTATTTTTGTTGTTGTACCAATTGTAGTTCTAGGTCAAGCTGAGAAGATTTAATCTTTAAAATCAAATTTAGTACACCGTCACATGGCTTGCCTGATAGCCATCTAATATTTTCACACTGCACTTGCAGCGCAGACAACCAGCAGGCATTTAGAAAGGTTGTAAGTCTATTCTGTAAGCAACCTGAGTTTTATCTGTGTCCAAACTTGATCTTCACTGATAATGCAGGCTTACAGTAAACAACAGTAGCTAGCATAGTTTTAAAAGAATGAAAATTTTATTTGAACAGACTCCACCAGAACAAAATGATTTCAGTTTCTGTTCTCGTATGACTTATGTGAGTGAAAAAAAAGCAGAGTTATCGCACTGAATGTGATACATGTGAAAACTATATCAGAGAAAACATGGAGTCTACTGCTTGGTCAAAAGGAGTGAGTAATTTTTAGATTCCTAACAAACCCCACTGGGGTGTAACTCATAGTTTTGTTTAAGCCTGTGCTTTAGAGACTTAAACATCTTATTTTTCTTTCCTAAAGATTCAATGGTGTGTACAGTTTTAACACTTCTCTAATAAAGGGCTAAATTACAGTTCTGGGACTCTGAGTAAGTCTTGATTAAATCTGGAGGCTAATATCCTCCACTCTCACCTTTGCTGTCCTTTGCCATCCTCATTTGTAATCTAGTTGGCACAGTCACCGCTATTGGTCATGGCAGTGTAATAGTGACATTAGGCGCCTTGGTTCCAGAGGGATCCACAAATGTCGTCCATAAATACAGCGTGAAAGTCACATAGCCTGGGCTGCGAGAAGATAAACGGTCCAAACACACAGAGCTTGTTAGTCACGGTCCCTAATTACCAAACGGTTCATGTAGAAATGTCCCAATTGTCCAATCTAGTTTGAACAGAAATGATGCTGGGGAAGCTGTTGCCATGCATAGCTGTAATTTTAAGATCTTTTCAAACACACTTTTTTCTTTTTCTTGCTGTGATTGATCACGAATTCCAGCAACAAACTGTTCTGTTCTTTTTATCTGATTCCCTGTCTGTCCAAGGTAATTGCTTTTCATGCTGGCACCTCCCAAAAAATGTTGACAGTATGTTAATATTTAGCAGTATTTGGATGTAATCGCTGTGTGATTCAGAAGGGGGTGAAAATTCACTGTTGCCAAGATGTACATGAGTCATAAAGTGAATCATAATGTATTACTGAGCTGACAGTGATCTTTAATAAAACCCATCATGCACATATCTCTCATAATGTAAGTGATCAAAGATGGCGGGCGTGTAATTGGATATGATTTCATTCATTAGATGATGAGCAGCCGACAAATTGGACCTTGTCCTCTGCCAGCAGTACGGGTCACAGCAATCACTCAGTCAACTTGAAAGAATCATCCAGACCCACTGTGGGATAACAGCATCATAAAAAAGTAGTATAGTTGTATATTTAGTGTCTTAACAAAGAGCCTGTGGACTTGATGGTCATGTTAGTATTCATGAGCATCAAGAAAATGTGAGTCTTCCATATATAATAGCATACCTGTGTTTATGACTCCACGTGTTTGTCCATAAAAGCCCGCAATCCAAGTTCCGCTGGGGGAACTCAGCGTTAATTATTGCAGAGCGTTAAGTGGAACACACCACTAGACAACAGCTGGTGCCGGGTGAGGAATCTGGTGGGGGAGTTTTCCTGGATTGAGTGCTCCCTTTAACCTCAGCTGTGCTGCCGTGTCACAGTCCGGCTGCCCACGACCTCAATCCTTGGCTGCGGAATAATTATATCCTCGGAAAAATGACACAGAAAGACACAAACACCCATGTTTTATATGATTTTACCAGCTATAGTCTTACTATTACGCTGGTTTCCTCCCACAGTTCAAAGGCATGCATGTAAGGTTAACCTGTGAATTCAGGTACAGTAGACCTGTGAGACACTGGTGATGGTGATCTGTCCAAGGTGTACCCACTACCACTCAATCAGTGTCAATTGGCATCGGCTCCAACCATGCTTTTGCATTTGGATAAGTGACTGCTCTTTTCTGAAGTCTTAGTAGCTTAAAATACAGAATAAACAACGTAAACCTGTTCACCAGTCACAAAATGACACACAAGTTAAGGAATATATCAAACTGTTTTTGACAATTTTTACAAATTTTTACAATTGTCAACACACAACCAAAGCAACACACAAAGTGTATTTGACAGTTTGTAAAAATTGTCAAATACACTTTGTGTGTTGCTTTGGTTGGTAGAAAACTGTCGTATTCAAGGTGAAAAAGAGTCGCCTAACTAAACTGAATTTTATGGGGTGGCTGTGGCTCAGGTGGTAGAGCAGATCAGCTACTGATTGGAAGGTTGGTGGTTCGATCCTTGGTCTGCATGTCAAATATCCTTGGGCAAGGAGTTGCCCTCCGATGTGTTCATCGGAGTGTGAATGTAGATTAGTTTGCACTTGTGTTTAGAAGTGCTTGTATGAGTGGGGGTGAATGAGGCATGTTGTGTATAGAGCGCTTTGAGTACTCCAGGAGAGTAAAAAAGCACTACATAAGAATCAGTCCATTTCAGTTCAACTGACTTCACATAGACTCTGTATAGCCTGTTACAGTTTTCCAGTGGCTCTCATCCTGTTATCTGTCCCATTTTGATAGTATAAAAGAATTTATGCCCCACACTTTTAATCAATAATAAAACTGCAGTCACCATGATCGCTTGCTTATTTTTAACTCAGTTTGGTCATCTACACCCTACCATGCACCGTGCCTCAACCAAAGTCATAATTTTAGGATCACTTCTCTAGTAGGAATGAAAACAGCATCATAACCCCAAAAATGTACTTTCCTTTAAAATCGTACAATTACAGATTAATTACATATACAATGAGCTGATGAGCTATAGTGTTACTGGCACTTCTATACAGTATGCACTCAAACACTGCCACAGTATCATGCAATGGTGCCACTGTGTGGAAGCAAGCTGCACACACAAAACCTGCACTGATTTATCTTTAAAGTGACTTACATGTGGAAAAACAACTCTCACTGTAATAAAAAATAATCAGTGGAAGTGTAGTTTCTTAAAAATTATTAAATAAAAATAAAAAATATATGTAATCTGCATAAACGTATGTTTGAATAATGAAAATCATGTTATAATATCAAATGCCATATCATAGAAAACATGTTATTGAGCCCAGTGTTTGTAGTTTGCTTGTAATCCGTGCTTACAAGCTTTTTTCTTGTAGGTAGGTTAACGCTGTTTGTTTTTACTCTCTCTCCTCAATTATGCTAGCACATTCTTTTCACAAGCTGTTCACTACTCTTTAACCTGCTTTTAACTGCTTTAACAGCAATCTCTTTATGATAGGTAAAGATAACCTGCCGCTCACTGCAGCATCATAAAAAGATATGACACAATATATATCAACCCAAGGCAAGCTGTTATTTTGTGGCATTTTCTGACCTGTAGGACATTAACTGCATTTGTTGAAGGAATGGGAAAGACTACACAAGTGTAGATTTGGCTACTTAAAAAAATATTTGAGAATATATATATATATATATATATATATATTTCATTGTTAATTATTTATAATTGACCAATTATCCTCTTGTGGACTTTTACCCTCCAGCAAAACAGCATGGCAAATCAAAACCCAGCCCGTGTGGTGCTCATGTTGGTTGGATTGTGTACCTTTTTAGCATCCATCACGTTCAACTCGCTTTCAGGATTTGGTTTCAGATCAGGTAAATATTTCCAGAAGAATTCATTCATGTAAAAAGAACTCACTTATAGTACTGGTAAAATAACAAACTGCTTACAACAGTGCAATGCTTATCTCCCTACAGTTGTATTCAAGCAGAGCATAGAGGATGTGACACTTAAGTATACAACACAGATAACTCCTGCTCAGTGGACTTTTTTTGTGTGGGATTTCACATACTTTTGGGTTTTGGCCATGTATATATACTTTTTACTTGCACTCTGCAGAAGGTATGTCCCATTTGTTGTATTTACACATACAATTCACATGAGACTGCAATGTTTGGCAACTGCATCATACTCCAGAAATGATTCGATTTTTGTATTCTTTTATCTCATATATGAGAAATTGCATGTGGAAAATCATCCCACCTGGTCCAGAGGCAATTTAGACTGCCTCCGTGCAGTCATTTTCTCTTTAGATATTGCAGATTGTTCTCACGCTGTATTATGAGTCTGATTGTTTCCCCACAGGCACTCTTTCTGCACTCTTTCTCCCTATCTAACAATATTATCCATGCTCCCCACAGGAATGCTTATGACTGGATGTACACCACGCCAGCAGTGCTACCCTATGGCTTTCATGTCTCTATTATAATCAGCCTTTGTTTGAACATTACATGGCTGTTTCTTTATGACAGAGAGTAAGTGAACGAGCACAGTTATCCAATTCTCTAAACAAGATAATCAGCTGTATCATTTACTGTCATTTGGGCCAGTTTAAATGTCTGTTTTCTGTGTGTCTGTGTGTCTGTGTTTGCGTGTATAGATTGTTGCTGCCAACACTGATAACCTCAGTATTGATGATGCTCACCGATTACATTACCCTATTTTTCTCCTGTCATGGTCTGAAGATCTATGGAGCCTGGTTGAACAAATACCACATCACAGACCTCTGGCTCTTCAGAATCCTGGTAAAACTGTATATACAGTCCAGTGAAAAGCCAAGGGCAGCCTTACTACTCCCACTGGAATTAAGAGGGTTAAGTGGCAGCCAGGTGTTGCTAATGAAATGCATTTGATTAATATTAATCGATCATCACTTTTGGTTGTTTGTTTGTCTGAAAGCATTTAGGTGTGTATTGGTGCCAAAATGCCAAAGAAAAACCCCCCCCAAAAAAAACAAGAGCTACAACTCAAAAATTACAGGCCTCAGTTAGCATGTTAAAAATTGTTATTTACTGTTCAAATTCATGGCAGCCACTTCTCAATAGTCCAGCCCAGGTCCAAACCTCAAGCTGTTTGAAATGCTGTGATGAGACATGAAGAGAGCTGTGCACAAGTACCTACAAGCCCCAATGAACTGAAACAACACTATAAAGTTTAGTGGGCCAAAATTCCTCTACAACCATAATAGAGACTGAAAAAGTCAAACAGAACTTTTTTTTTCAACTTGCAGCTAAAGGTGGTCTTACAAGCTTGTGAATCATGGGGTGTACTTAGCTTTTTACACACTGCTACTATATTTTGGCCTAATTTTGTTAAATGAATAATGACACAGTGCAAAATGTCACCTGTCATTGTTTATCTAAAAAAAAAAAAGATACCTATAAAAAGCTATTTTTATATGGTGGTACTCACTGCCATTCAGTATTCACCTGAGCTCGTAACATAATCCAGGATGGAAGTAGAATTTAAAAGCAGTAGTAAATTCCAGAAAGTTCTTCATATAAAGGGCTAAAAACAGCCCAAGGTAGTCTATGTCAGAGTAAAGGTAAAGACAGCACTTAAGACTGTAACACCTGTACGCGTTTTATAAATGTATCAGTAGCTTTCCATTCACAGTCACTCATCCATAAAATCTGCTGGCTGTGCCAACACCATATTCATAAATCCTCATAAATAAGTCCTGGCTGTGTGGTGTCTGCGCAAAAGGCGACAGCGGTTTGACATTTGATGATTAAAGTCAGCCGAAAACAAACAAACAAAACATAAATCTGCTTCCTTTCTTGTGTTTATCTGTGAACATGTTAAAAGTGTCACATGTGAGAAACTTCTAGAGTCTTACGAGCGCTTCAGGATCAACCACTGAAGCAGGTCACAACTTCCAAACTGGCTGCTTGTAATTCTGAAATGATGAGTCCATCAGTAAAAAAAAAAAAAAAGACTGACAACAAATTTGATAATAAAGTAGTATTCATCAGGTAAAAGAAAATCCATACACACCTGGTTCAACCCATATGGAAAAGATATATATAAATCTTATAAAGTTTGGATCTGTCTTGTGTGAAACTTGTATGAAAAGCATACAAGAGTGAAAACAGATATAAGATCCCTTGAAAAATTATATAAATGAAACTTGTATGTTTTGGATACTAAAACAATGTATGAAAGTAATGAGAAAGCGGCCACTTTCATGAGTAAATCATATAAGCCTTATATGATTCACTATATGAAGTAGGCCACATCTTATGCAAGTTTTTTTAGAAGTTTTTACTATTTCTTTTCCATATGGGAATACAGCAATGGTCATATTGCATTACTTTCTGGATTTAGACGCAGGCTGCTATGGATAATTCTATTGTGCATTAACATGCATTGGCTTTGGTGAGCAATATAATACTTACTTACTTACTTCATTGTATTGTACAAGGTTCAAAATGGAGTGGCAGTGTGTGCAACATGGGGGACCCTCTCTGCCTTGCTGAACCTGACGATATATTTGCAGTATCAGGCAGAAACAGCGAGATGTAACTGTTCAATGCTAGCACTGACTCTGCTTCTGATGGAGCTGCTGGTCTGGTGAGTGTGCTTCCTCGCTGTGTTCTGTAATTTCACCAGCGGTGTTTCTGGCATGAGCAGAGAGCACCAGAGGACAATCCTTTGTTTCTGTCCTCCTTTGCGTTCAGGTTTCTGTTAGAGAACTTCTACTTGGATAAGCACGTGCGTTATGTTGTGACATGCTACCCTGTGGTAATCCTGTGGTTAACAGGCACCCTGAACAACTCAGAATCTCAGGGACGTTTCATTTACGTCTTTGCAGGTAAAGTTTGCACTGAGGTGAAATTAGCATTCTTGATTTTTGAAGAAGAAGAAAGCTTTTTTCTGCACACTGTTAATTATTTACATTAAAATATTTGATCTCCTCTTCTCTTCTCAGCTGTGATCCTGAGTGCTTCCTGTATCATGTTTGTGATTCGTATTGCTCTTGTCACATGGAGGCATCACAAAGTTCCACTTTACAAAGACAGCGAACCGACTATGTCACCGGTTGAAATAGCCTTGAGACAAAGAAAAATCTTTCTATGAATACTAGCTTGAATAGTTACAATGTAAGTTTTTGTTCAAGTGTTGTGTTGGTGTTTACATTTGTGCTCAATTTTTTTCCTGGAAAATGTCATTTGATATTTTTAAAAACTGAATTGTAAACAATTTTAGATTTAAAAATGTAGAACATGAATAAATAATTGGATTGTGCTGTTTTTTAATGATGAACGAAAACGGAAATAAATGAATAATATGTTAAACTCATTATAAGGAATATTAACAAGGAAGAGGGATAAGACTATCATGCCATAATTCACCTTATTTATTGAATGAAAATTTTCTTCTATTTAATTTTCTTGTTTTTAAGTATAAATAAAATGTATATACAAAAACATAAAATCTACACTAAAACCTTTAACTGATTATATGTTCTATTTAATGAGTTATGGAAAAAATACATACACAAGTTTTATGTGTGTGTGTGTGTGTGTGTGTGTGTGTGTGTGTGTGTGTGTGTGTGTGTGTGTGTGTGTGTGAGAGAGAGATCCTTAGTAATCAATAAAATGTTTCAAGGATATACTATTTTTGCCTATTACAAAGACTATATGAAAATAAACAAGTAATAATCATTTTGCATATAATTTCCTTATTTGTCCCACTGAACAAAAACCATGCTGGAGATGGAAAGAAATGCACTCAGCTGTGTTGCTGTCATGTCCCCCATCTATCCCTGTTGTCTTGGGTAAGAGATTCTGAAAAACAACAAATAATATACTTAAACAATCTTCATACTATCCATGTTCTTTCCTAACCTCAGGTCTATGGCTATACTTTTCTCCCAGTCTAACACAGCAGGCTAAAAGTGTCTCTGTACTTTAATAACTGCAGTGTGGTTATAACAACCGGTAAAGGCAAAATTCAATATAGGGGAATTTTTTTATATAGGAAGCTTGAAAACGCACGTTGCGCCACACAGGTTCATCCTGTTGTCGTCGTTAATATGTAAGTGTGCTACATATTCACAGTTTATGGGTGTTTTTTAGTTCAATGTTCAGGTGAAGTTATTGGGTCCATGACCTCACTGCAAACACGGTCCGCTATGTGTCATGGATAAATGTTTAGCGATCTTTATGTCTTTTTTAAAAAAAAAATAAAAAAATATGTGGGTCCATTCTGGATTCTATCACCTTTAGGTTTCATTTTCCTTCTGATAACCATCATGAGCTTAAGCTGTTAAAGCCTTGACTCTCCATGCTGGTCAAGGAGAGTCAAGGAAGCGCAGCTTAAAGTTTCTTGTAGAAATTCAACCTCTTTCAGCAAGAATAGAGGAGAGTTGAGGATCTAATATGTGTTGCAATAAAGATGATTTAATTACTTTTAAAAAAGCATCCACCCAAGCACTCTAACTTACTTACAGTTTTTTAAATTAAATATCAGATACAAAGACCCTGATTTTTTTTAAAGGCTATTAACTCAGTCATTAATACTTATAACAAAATTCTATTTTACAGTCAGCACATTGCTCTTGTGTTTTTTCCAAAACTGTACAGTTTATATTTGTCACCAAAAGGGGGCAGCATTCACTTATTTCACGTGAAATGGTAGATTACTGTGTTGCACCAGGAGATGGCACCTTGGTTCAAGCTTTCTCAACTCTCAGCATAAGATAGGAAACTGAATTGAATAAATAAAAAACACACTTACCCAATACAATACAAATCATACTACAGTGTGGGTCATACTAACAAGTACTAGTTTGTTAGGACAAATTTGATCTTAGCCTTTGCTCGAAACATTAAACCTTAAAATCAAAGCATAACCTGGAAGAAGATAATAGCATCATAGCTCACTCCCTCGCTCTCTCTCTGTTTTGTGTGGTTGTGTGTTTAAACCCAAATCCATTTTTCTTCATCTGAGTGTATTACTGTGTCTGTGATGTGAGAGCACAGAGATAATCACACACACGCTCAAGTTTTTAAGTGCCCTCTTTCTTGACGCAGCTTAAAGAACAGAATATCAAACACGCTCGCTGGCTGCGGGGAAGTGCAGCACGACCTTTGATGAGGTGGCTGAGCTGAATGGAGCTGAACATCACATGAAAGCAACTGGGTGGAAAAAAGACAATGGGGATACAATGAATGTGGCCATGGGTGGACAACGATGACCACGCAGCTGAGCGTATTTATCTCCATCTGCAGCATGGTTTTTGTTTGGTGGGACAAAAAAGAAAGAAAGAAAGAAAGAAAGAAAGAAACGCAAAATGCCGATTGTTTGTTTATTTTCATATATTCTGTGTGAGAGGCAGAAATAGTACGTCCTTGAAACATTTTATTGATTATTTAACAAACTATTGAAATTGTAAATTTTTTTCACTGCTCTTGGTGAAGGGTTGTTTTGGTGTTTACAGACTGCCATTAAATTGCAAAACCGCCTTCTGTGGTGGGTGGACATCTGCGACCCTGATCATAAACTCACAGTGACAATTTATTTGGTTGCCTCGTTTGGAGAAAACTCTGCAGAACATTGTTTTCTCTGGCATCATAAAGCAGAACCGATTCGCTTTCAGGGTCATTGTACGTGGAGCTTGTGTTAGAGCACAGAGGAAAATCACCAATTAGAAGACATACCACTGCAATTTAGCTTTGCGTGGATGTTTGAGTAATTAATCTATTTCCAAAAGCATTGATTGGTAGAGACCTGCAATAACGACGGTCCGGCTCACAGGAAGTAGGTTTGGTTTGAACCTCTTTACTACCTTAAGGAAGTCTTTGAGAAAGCTTTGTAGAGCAGTGACAGTCACTTAACTGATGAGCTCTTGAGATTAATTGGGACTAATCATTCAATCAATGGCCTTTGTTTCCAGCTACAACTGTGAGCTTTTTTCCCCCACGTTTCTGTGATTGGAAACAGAATATATTGTGGACCACTGGCTTGAGTTTTTTTTAATATATATAATATTTTTTTACATGTTATACTCCAGAGTTATTACCACTCTATGACTTCTTATAGTCTAGCCATTGTTTAGTGAAGCCTCTCATTGCATTTTTTGCCCATCTTGGGATGTGGTAGTCAAATTCTGCGTGTATGAGAAAACACGGAGTGAAATTAGATGCGTATCTAGTTCTAGTTTTAATATGGTAGACAACCAGAAACACTGTTAAGGATTATTTAAGCTCCACTGAGGTCAAGGAAGAGTGATTAAGTAGGAGGTGATATTTGGACTATGCGATCGTACCCTTGGTGCTTTGAAACCTGCTGTGAGCAGAGTGCGTGGATGATCAGATGCTTACTGGTTAATAATTTTTCAATCAGGGGTCTATCAGTATACCCTGATTAATCCTTATTTTTTATGTTCATTATGACAAATAATTTACCCAAATTAACTTCATGTTTTATTCAGTATGGCTTGAAACTAGTGATTGAGCCCATAAACAAAGACTTTACTGAGGTCACAGAGCAAGGCAGGTGGGAAGTCCTTTGGAAAACACGGGAGTCACATGCCCGTGCACTTTCACACTAGCTTCACATTTCAGACCCAGAAGCTGAGCAGCGGTTTTTATAGTCTCTACTGGTTGTGTCTGCAGTTGCTGAATCACTTTTGCAAGAATGGAGGCAAAATGAATTAGAAAAATGCTCATATTAGTGCAGTGAAAATTGCCTTTTTGTGGTGAGATATAATAACTGTTTCTGAAAAAGAAACATTTCTGTGACTGTCTCCAGACATCTACTGGAGCAATTTTCAATACAAAAATATAAGTAACTTAAAATAATAAGTAACTTCCTTTCGAGCAGCATGTTCCAGTAGTCGATTCGCCTCTGACAGCCTAATGTACCACCTTAGATGATTAGAAAGCTCTGGCTTTTGGCCCAGTGTTCTTACAAAAGTCTTTCTCCCAGCATTTATGAGCCAGTATCAGATCAGACAGTTCCAATCAAATTTTCTTTAGAACTTAATTTCAACTGTTCCCTCCTGGGCAAAACAAATTATAAATACCTACGAGTAATTTAAAGATGTCAGGTGAAGTCCATTAAATTGCTTCATGCCTCTGACTCCTGCACATATTGCAAAGTGACGTTATCACATCTTTCCTCCAGAGGCCAAATCCTCCCTGGAGTAAAACACTGAGTGGAAATGGTAGATGTGAAGCAAGAAATGGAGGTATTTTACTGTCTGGCTGCCTTGTAATTGTTTCTATAATCTCTAAAGACCCTTTTCTCCATAAGAGAAATAACCTAGATATGCAAATGTGCATTCCCAATTAATTTAATTCACATAATTATGCAGAGAAAAGAGATTGGGTTGGAAAAGAAGTCGCACCTTGTGCCAAGTTGTCCTCCCACTCAAACCCCCTCGCTCTGCAGGGTACAGCTAAATTAGCTCGGAATACTGAAGCATGCTCGGCTACACAGATGAGCATCAATTATCGCTAACATTTTAATGAGTGGTCTTCAGCATTTGCAATCAACAAACGGTGAGCTGGTGGTAGAAATCAATAAAAACGCAAGTTTAAATGCAGTGACTGAATGCACAAACACGACCCTTGACCCTATGTTCAGCATTTATTAATGCTCCATTTTTAATTTGCAACTTCATAGAGGCCTATTTGAGCTGATTTTACTGCAGTGTACTACTACTACTACTACTACATTTTGTTGCTTTGCCATCAAAGTTCAGTTTAAAAGCACCTTAAAAAGTTTAATGGACTCTAACTGATAAAAGGGATGGGAGTTTAAAGATGGCTACAGGATGAGAAAGAAACCATAGACTGTATATATGAGATGGAGGTGATCTCCTTGCCATCACCCACTGGTTAGTGCAGTCCCATCTTAAAGATTTGATCAAATCATTTTGAAACTGGACATGGTAAGCAAAGGGTGGATTTCATTTCATGTTCATGAGTTAACAGGTCATCAATCACAAAGTAGACCTGCCTTTATAATGCTGTGCTTTACTGGACTTACTGACTTTAGCTGGCACCATCATTTACAAATTGAACTCCATGTTGTATTCAGTAAGACTTGAAACTAGATTGAGCCCATAAACTCAGCAGTAAAGTGTTTTAAGGTCATAGAAGCAGCTGAACGGCTGTTCTTCCTTGCAATTATACAAATATTTAGCAACATTTCCAGATTACCTTCACTTGTCTTACCTGGAAGCTAATTCCCTCTTTTACATACAGTTTATTTAAATAATACACTTTTTGAGAACCGTGCGAAAGTGTTTTATTCCTGCTCTGCATGATTTATTTATAGTCTAAAAAGAAAATTATAAGATCAAAATATTATGAGCTCAGCTGCCTTTATAAATCATTCAAATTTTAGCCATTGTTAGCTTGTATGACTTTTTTTCTGTTTGGTGCTTGCTATTAATAAGAATAAAGTTAAATTCATCGGTCAGAAACTCACTTTTATGAGCTCTTTTATGAGTCATTAAATAACTCATGACTAAAAGGATTTTTATATTTATTTTGTACAACTGAGACAAAACATTAAATATATCTGCTCAGTTCTTAGCAGTATTATAGTCTAGCAGTACTCAGTATAATATTAGCACAGTGCAAACAACATAATAATACCCTATATGTTCTGCTTTTATTGCAGTAATTATGGCCTTACTGAAATTACTGGGCCTAACGTAAAGCTGTAAAGATCAAACTTTGAACACATGACTCTATGTTGGCTTTGGCTGGAAGCAAACAAATTTTGTCAGATCTCATTATTAAAACTGAACATTGTAATGCCAATTACCTTGCCAATTAGACAATTAGAATATATGTGTAAATGCTGTGAATTAATTAATCCCATGACGAGGATGCACTAATTAGCTGGTAATCCTTGACTCTGATTGCTCCATACTTATGTTAAACCCACTCAGTCCAGATATGGGGACAGCACACACCAAAGTGTGGAATCTGTAGGAATAATTATTCCTTTAAATGAATGGGTTTAAAAAAAAATAGATCTGGCTAATTAGCAGCATTACTTCTCTGTCTGTGCAAATGAGCATTGACAGATGTCTTCTAGGACGCAGGCAAACCAACAAGGAGCATGTTGATGTTAATCAAAAGATATAGATTTAATTTACAGTTGTAATTAAGAGGGTAATAATTATAGTGAACATGGTTCTCTAGTGGTCTTTAAATGACTTTAAAAAGACAGAAATGTAATTCGTTCATTATAAAGCGTCTAAAGTGCTGAAGAGCTGACAATTATGCTGTTATGTGTTTATATGCTTTCCTCAACTCTGATTTCAGTATAATCTGCTCATTATCACATTGCTTCCATGCAAAACTAGATGGTTGACTAAATTTGTTGCATGGCTCTAAATTGTGGAAATCATGTCAAAATACAAACCACTTTAATGTGTCACTGTTTAGACAATCATCATTACGGTGAGGGAATCCCTTTAAGTTAGCAAAACTGGGCCTAAATTCTCAATAATTCTGAAGTGATGCAATTATAAGTGCATGCCAGTATTTTGTAGGGTTTATCATGTGAAGTCTATGATAAAATCTCACTCTACTGAAAAAAATTTCTACAGTTTGGTTGAATTGCTAACTAGTAACTCTTTGTTGATATGTTAACTTTCTTGCAGGGGTTTGTTGTGTGACCTTCATGTAAAAGAGAAAGTAAACCCTCTTATAAGTCTAAGACTTTATATAAACAGGCAAAATAAAACGTAATCAGGCTCTTAGCTGTTCTTAAAATCAGTTAAGACCTCAGGTGAATAGCAACAAATGCTGTTATCAAAAATAAGCCAAAATGCAGAAGCAGTGTGTGAAAAACTAGCACAATCTTAATTCTTTCATAGTAATTAAGAGGATAATTAGAAGCCAGGTGCTGCTGATGAAATGGACTTTGATTAATTGATCTTCAGAAAGCGTCACCACTTCTATGAAAGCTGATGTTTTGATCATTTTGCAAGGAAGAAAGACATCAACAATGATCTTAGAGAAGCAATTATTGCTGGCCATCAATCTGGGAAGAGTTATATGGCAGTTTTCAAACGATTTGAAGTCCAGCTTTTCATAAATAGAAAGGTTAGTCACAAGTGGAAAACATTCAACACAGTTGTCAGTCACCCAGGATTGGACAGATTGCATTGTGCCATGCATCCATTTTCTTCTACTTATCCATGTCAGGTTTTTAGGGGCGCTGCAATCTGTCGCAGCTGTCACAGGGCAAGAGGGGCATACCCCGGACAGGTCAGAATGTGCATGCATGCTATCCTCAGGGAAACTGCAAAAACCCCAAAAGCTACATCTCAGATTCTTACAGAGTCTGAGATATAGCTCATGACAGTAAATCATGATGACAGTTGTTTGGAAAGGTGGCCAGGAGAAAGAACATGGCATGGCATAATGCACAAACAAAATTTATTGGAAACTGGGTCATAGAACAAGAAAATGATCACAAGCACAGCAGCAAATGTACAACTGAGTGGTTGAAAAAGAAAAAAATCCGGGTGTAAAACGTGTCAGAGTCTAGACCTCAACCTGACTAAAATGCTCTAGTGGGACCTGAAGAGAGCTGTGAATAAATTAATGTCTGCAAGACTTAATGAACTGAAGCAACATTATAAAGATGACTGGGTGTGATGGCCTCAGCCACACATGGGTAAAAGCAGTCCACACACTCACCACATTAGTTTGGTTTGCAGTTAAACATGCATTTCAGTAATATAATTCATTCATTTCTCTGCTTAAACCTAACAGTGATATTATGAAGTGCACACATAATTAGTATTGGTGTTTGTTCTGTCCCCTATTGTAAATAAATGATTTGGCCAAACCACTATAAAGGTTACCCTCCTGTGTCTTTGTGTTTAGGTGAGTTTGTGAGTTTAGTTGTGTAAACTTTGTGGGTATTTAAGGTTTTATATGTCACTTTTTGATTAGAGTTACATTTAGCTGATCTCTTTTATGGCCCCATTCATTATATTTTGAACTTTGTCTTTTTTAACTCCATTTGGGGGGGGGGGGGGGGGGGGGGGTCAACATTTAAAAACAAACAAAAAAAACCACTGCCTTTGCTGTGTGGTCCTTCACAGTGGGTCAAAAGTCCTCCACAGTGATGTCAGAGACTGACAAATTCATACAGAAAACAGTTACTTTAACTTATTGTCGATAGAGCTGGTTCTCCAAACTATTGAATCATGGGGTGTACTTATTTTTTTAGAAAAATATCTTTGCACTCTTATAACCTCAGCACATGCTGCATACTTGAATATTAACGGCCCTAGAGGTCAATTCTGTCTAATGAAATGTTGGCACAAGTTGGCTTAGATGTCCTTCATTACTTACTGCAGCCAAAATAGGGCCTCTAATGTTATTGTGATTCTAGGAATAGTAAATCAAGCTGTCATATAAGTACGTTGTTTCTTTTTAGAAGCCACTGTAATTGGGAAATTTCAGCAAAATGTCCCATGTAGGCAATAAAACCATTCTTTACATCCCTTCAACCATTCTCTACTATAGGCAACCCTTTTAAATATCATACAGAGAAATATGTAGAAAAACAAATGCAGAAAATTACATGCTGATATGTTGTATAAAATATGGATGTAGCCACTGTGATGTCAGCCGCTGGTTTGTGAAACTGAGCATTCTGGTCATCATCATCATCAAAGCAGAAACCAATTCAGTTGAATTCAGTTCAGCACGGCTTTATTTATATAGTGCCAAATCATAACAACAGTTGCCTCAAGTTGCTTAATATTATAAGATAAAGACTGTACAATAATACAGAGAAAACATACAAAACTCCAACAATTAGATGCCCTCAAAGCAAGCACTTGGCAAAAGTGGGAAGGAAAAACTCCCTTTTAACAGGAAGAACCAGGCACCATCTGCTGGAATAGGTTTCTTTCAAACTGAAAAGAAACAAAGATAAAATAAATCCAAGTAACTGTTTCAGTGCAAATGGTAAACCCAAGTCAGGAGACACTAAAAATAGCAGGAAATGAGAATCTAGCAGAGAATAAGGTACATGAGCAATCTAACAGCCAGTAGCCCATTTTTATTCATGTTACGCAGAAGACAATTAGTTACAGCGCCATATTTGCAAAAGCATCTAGTATTCAAGTGATAGCATCTCAACAGCCCTATCTGCCACCAAGGACACACATTTCCGTTGGAGCCCGTTCAGGTAAAGCGTTTGTGTGAACGTTCACTCTTTTCCGTTTCATTTCGTTTCACCAACACAGGATTTGTTCCTGATTTAGCAGGAACCTTTCCTTAACGTAAATTTTGTTTGTCCAACCAAATACAGCAAATTTCTCTGATTGTGCTGAAGCGGCCGTTTAATCTACAAGTGAAATGGATTTCTGCCACAGTCACTATTGTTTTAAATGAATTTTAATGTCGAGGGAAATATTCCTGGAGCTGGGAGAATTATGGTAAATAGCGATTTTCATGGGCTCAGTGGATGCTGTTTTGAAATAGGGCTCCGAGCTGTGTCAGTGTGGTGCATAATTTAATTTAAATTTCTGTAAGATTAATGTAGGGTGAAAATTACACGCTCGCGGGATCGAGACCTGTACTAAAGGCCGTAAGAAATGCTGGGAAAGAAGACCGGCTCATCTTTCTAAATTAGATGTGTCATTGGTGACTACATATTAAGCCTACCGACAAGGCAAGGCAAGGAGCTTACAGATGGAGGCAAAAAAATAGGACAGTATACCCTCGCTGTATGGTGTCTGGCAACAGAAGCGAGGGATCAATTTCAAGTATATGACTCACTGTACCCCAAAGGTCCAGGGTCTCTGATTGCAGCAAATTACAGCTTAAAGGGTCCTTCATACTGTTACACAAGTGCTCCAGACACACTGGCTGATGTCTGTGATGACATGTGATGCACTGGGCAGGGTTGGGGTGTGTATCAGAGTGTGTGTGTTGTTGGAGGGCAGCGGGCTTTAGTTCTTCCTCCCACTATTTATTTTTTTTACCAAGCAGGGTGACGGGGGGATTCGAGTGAAGCAGCCAATGTGTCAGATATATAAAATGAAGGGAAATAATTATGCCCTGACAGCAAACTGCATGCATGTGCCTCAGCCGCTAAGCAGTGCAAGGATGCCTCCTCAAAGAATATGTTTAATGAATTTCCTGGCTGCAGCAAAACAATATCAGATGAGCTGGTGGAAGTCCAAACCACGGCGTTTCCCAAGCTTCTGTTCAAAAATGCTAATGTGATTTTAAAATAATATGAAGCTTCAGCCTGTTTTACCTTGGATGGTCCCTGGGAGCAGTATGGATGGCTTCTCTCATGCTTTCGTGGCACATGACCTTGAGTGCTTTATTAATTTCCTTATTTTTTTAGGGCAAGACCTCGGGCTATTCACCTAAAAGATGAGTCAGGGGATCACTTGAGGCATTAAATCTCAAATTAGACAATTTCCAGTTAAAAAGACTTAAACAGTTCATTAACTGCTTTAATTATATTTTTTTTTTGGCGGAAGAATAGTTAAATTACAATTATCAAATTAGCCTCGTTGCTTTATGTGCAAGCTTCCCTTTCAATTAGTCAAAAGGTTGGAATTATTTAAGATCTTTGGTGACCAAAGTCTGGTTAGCATCCAGTCGTGTCAGGATCGTTCAGGGGGAAAACAGTGGATGCATAATACCTCCATGCTGGATTACAGATAGGACTTTAAAAAGATAAACGCAGGAGAGATTGTCTTGCGGAATAATCCGATTGTGAAGTGGAGATGCTTTGACAATGCTTCACTCAAACTGGCATTTAACCACTTGAATTAGAAGTCTTATTCACAAAGAGGATAAACTGTGCTGGAACAATCGGTTTCTCAGCTGAAAGCTATGAATGAGAAACTGTGTTTGCTTTTGGAGAGAAGAGATGTGGGTTCGTTTTTTGACAGATATCTATAATGCCGTTTACTCGAGGAGTTAAGTGACCGAGGATGCACAGTTCTCGCACTGACTCATTGTGTTTTGAAATGCGCTGCACTCCATGTGTCATCTCTCTAAATGTGTGAATAAGGCTGAAGATCATCTGCATTGTGGCGCTTGAAAACTCCTTTCCTGACTGACATATACTAAATCTCTTTACTGCCTTTTGTAAGATCTAAATATAAAGTGAAATATATTAGTAGCAACAACGAGGGGAAACAACAGTTTAGTGCATATTTATTCCCTTGGAAACAAGCTGTGAAAGCATAAAGGGGTCAGATTTACATGGTTAGCTTGCATGGAGTCATAATGTATAAATATGAACATTCCTCTTATATCATATTACCCTGAAAATTGCATTTGTAGAAAAGAAAAGCCTCATTCTGTCATTTGCAGCAGCTTGAAATTCTCATAACAAAGGAGTGTGTTACAGGATTTCTAGTCTAGCTCTACAGTCAGAGTAATTTATCATGATGATTGCTGTACAATAAGGACACCTCGGTCCACCACGGTATGTGCAACGCCTAACAAGCCACCAAATATTTCGTAGAAGATCATATAGATGGAATAAAAAAGGTAGTGTGTCGATAACAACTTAAAATTCAATGCTAGATGCAAAGATATGCAAACAACCATAACAACCAAAATCTAAAAAATAAAATAAAATAAAATGTGATTGTCTGAAATCAATGGCTTATAGCTGTAGATGATATATCACAGCCATTCCTTTGGGGGCCTTAATGACAACAAGCTATTATAAAACAAAGACAGAATAAAATTGCACTGATGCAGACAGAAGGTTCTAAATAAACACTTTACATCCAAGATTAGACAGAAAACACAAAGATCCAAACAAATCAAGAAATGAAGTCACTACAATGATCAGCACACACTAATCATGATGAAGATGAATGAAGACTCGAAGGAGATTGCAACCTATTTTGGCTGTAATAAGGAAATAAGTGGGATAAACCCGAACGTGTCAGTCACAGGGCCAAAGCAGGGAGACCTGCAAGCATCCACTCTTACATCTACACCTATTTTTAGAGGGTAGCTTTTTAATAATGACAAATCTTTTTCTCAGTTAAACATGTCGCAAAATTCAAACAGCTTTAGGCTACAACTGTGTAAAAATACGACCTTTTAAATGTTACAGCATGTCATTATTTATTTAGCACAAATTAAGTCAAAATGCAGTGTGTGGAAAAACAAAGTGCACCCTTACTGCTTTCAGAAAAATTAAGATGGATGGATGCCATGGAAGAAAGACATCAGCTATGATCTTAAAGAAGCAACTGATGCTGCTCATCAATCTAGGAAGGGTTACAATGCCATGCCCAAACAATTTGAAGTCCATCTTTCTAGAGTCAGAAAGGTTATTCACAAGTAGAAACCATTCAAGACAGTTGTCAATCTTCCCAGGAGTGGACATCCCAGCAAATTCATCACAAGGTCAGACTGTATTATGACACGCATCCATTTCCTTCTGCTTATCCATTTCAGAGTTGCGGGGGTGCCGGAGTCTATCACAGCTGTCATAATGCAAAAGAGATGCACCTTGGTCAACAAAACCCAGGAGCTACATCTCAGGCTCTACAGACCTCAGCTGATATGTTAAAATTCATGACATCACAATTAGAAAAAAAGACTGAAGAAGTATGACTTGTTTAAAAGAGCTGCCAGGATAAAGTGTCTTCTCCCTAAAAAGACTGTGGCAGCAAATCTGGAACAAACCGCTAACCTTGCTCACTGGATGGATGCAACCAAACTGGAGATATTTGCTCACCACATGTGGCAAAAACTAAACACAGCACATTAGCACAAACACCTCATACCAACTGCAAAGCACAGTGGTGGGGGGGTGATGGTTTGGGCTCCTTCTGAATTTTGGCTTGGATTTTGTTAAATAAACAACAGCACTATGTAATATGGCATGTGTTGCCAAGTTGTACTCACCTACAGATTTTATTATTATTATTTTTTATCATATCTGGGTATGTAAAACCTGAGAGGAGGAGCGTGCACTTTCGTTTTACCGTGGCTGTATTTTTAGTACAAGCTGGGACCATTGTTCATGAGCAGCAATTTCTGCTCCCTGTGTGCTGTGCCAACAGCCTGTCGAAAGAGAACCGCCACTTCTTCATCTTCTTGATGTATTGAATCACTTCTTCCTTTCCTTCATCTAGTGGTCCTTGCTGCTCGCCTCAGCACATCGTAGCTGAACACCTTGCCTGTCTGAACCCAGTCCTGCTTCGCCAGCTACTGACATACAGATGCTTTAATTAGGTGTGGGTGTTACAGTGAAGACCTTTAGCTTTAACTTTCAAGGAGAGCTGGCACTGAATCTTGACAGTGTACAGGTGTGTAAGTTTAGTATTTTACATTCACCAGTATATTTAGCCCGTCACATCATTTAGTGTCACCTATGGAAGTGTGCTGAATCCCCCCCAGTGCAAAAGGCAAGGACATTCTGCACATTCGCCTTTCTATAGCATGTTAAATTATGTGAAAGTACTGAGTAGCCAATGAATTGCTATTAATATGATGGTTGGGGACGTGGACTCCTATATTACATTTATGACCCTCTGAAAGGCTCAATAAATCATTTCACTGCTTCAGTTGAGCAGTTCCACTTTTATTATATATAATACATTGACATAAATGACCCACATGTGACTCTGTAGGATCATATAGCAAAGGGAAGTTGCACTAAAATGAAATTCTATGTTTATCTGTATGTCTATTCTGTATATACCATTCCATCATTCACTGCACAATAACTGCAAACCAGACACGCAGGCACAGCCTGTGATTTAACAGCAAAGCCTCTGTCCCAAGGCCATATCATAATTTCTCCCTGGCCGTTTTCCACAACCTAAAGTTATAGTTACTGGGAGCATAAAATTCTTGTAGTAATGGGAATAATTGATGACTGGCTATTTATGGGGATGGGAGCAGTCTGGCGTAACAAGGTCAGAGATGTGATTTGCAGGACAGTGCCTGGAGAATAAAGAGAAAAAAAAGGGGACCCTTTGCCTCAGATAAGAGGGAACAGAGAGCGGAGGAAGTTTGATGTTTACATTTAAGGTGAATCACAGCAGCTCAGAACAGGATGCAGTAGTTCATCCAGTGACACGCTCAAAAGCACAGTTCAGCTATGAAAATAACTGAAGAACAGATTACACTGCATGATGTGAGACCCATCCGGCGCTCTTTTTTTAATAACTGCAGTGTATTTTCATCAGCTTGAAACTAAACAGCTGGAAGTACAAGTATATCATCTGTGCTAATGAGGAGCACATTGCAGTGTCACTTTAAGTGGGCTGCATTAATGCCTTCGTAGCTCTATAATTAGCAAGATACAATTTTGCAAAACAGGTTATTCAGCAGTGACTGCGGAAGCCACCGCTAAGCTGATTTGATTTTCTGCCTCACCTGTAAGGGGCTGTTAAGGAGGAAGGAGAGGGAGGGGAGGACGGGGTGATTGGGTAGGAGGCAGGGACGTAGTAGAGTCACATAAATGTTTTCCTTGAGCAGAAGATGGTGTGATTTAAAATAAATAAATAAATAAAAAAACTCCAAGAGTCCCTCTGGCTGTAAACAGCTGCATATTTCAGGGTTAGTGATAGACCACACTTACTCTGCTCGAGCATTTTCAAGCTAATCCCAAGGATTAGGAGGAGGTAAGTGTTACCTGTAAGATGCTGAATCTTGTGCTGAAACAAACTGGATTTATTTATGATGCTATATTGTTTTCTATAAATAAATAAATAAATAAATAAATGTGGGGGTGATGTTGCTGACCATGGTGCTGAAACCACAATTTTTATATGGGTACACCTATTATCAGTCACTGTAGGGACTGCTGGTCTTTTTATAGCTAAGCCATTGCTCAGACGACTTCTAATGTATTTCTCGATAGCTTGATGTCAGTCTCATTCACAGCCTGACATTATAAAATCTGACGGGAGCACCTTTCTCTGTCCACCTACAGCTCTATTATTTGTTCGCAGGCAATCACCACTAAGAAGAAAAGCTGTTTTGTATCCGAATGGAAGCATCACCAATAGACTCTTAAGTGACAGATGGCCGGCTAAACAGCCTCGCAGTGTTCTGGTGCTGACTGTGATGATTTAATTAAATTAATCATTTTCTCAGGCCATTTTCGCGGGACAAATGAAGTTTCCCAGTGGGCATTCCACAAAGCCCAGTCGAGAGAAACTCGATTACAAGTTGTACACAGCCGCGATCCTGCACACAAATTGGATCTGAATTACATTCCGCGAAATATTGATTAATCAAGATGGTGTGGGTTAGAGGAAATGCCACGGGAGTGGTGGTGGCACGAATATCATCCATCATAAAGCAGCATGAGCCGTGTCTCCTCAAGCCACATCTGATCCCTGCAGAGTAAGACTAATTAGCGAGAGGGAATGTTTTCTGAGCAGGATGAAAACTCTGACGGGCCCGAGACGTCGTCTCCTCGCGCACCACGCGCATCTCAAAATAAAGCGCTTCCCTCGTAAAAACACGCGCGCGCACGTCTCTCGCACGCCCGGAAAGCCAGTGCTTATCATTTGAGTGCACTCAATTCCCCCTCCAGACCACCAGTGTGGTTCATTCCAGCGCCTCTGTATCCTCAGTGCGAGGTGTGCTTCTGCTGTCATCCGCACTGAGCGAGGCGGTTCAATCACTCCTCTGACAGAGCAGCAAAGTGAAATACGATGGAGAGCGAGCAGAGCTGGTCTTGTGCTGGACGCGTATCTGGCAAAGGGGTGAGTTAACAATGAATTGATACGAATCATTGGCCGCCCAGTGTTTTTTTCCCTTTCTTATTTTCTAACAAGCAACGGGGCTATAATTTCTTTTTACACTGGAGTTCAAAAGTGGGGACGCGTTTTGTGAGGTGGTGTGTAACAAGTGTCTTTGGCTTGATTATCGTCTGCAAGCAGAGACGAGCGCAGATAGGAAACCTCACGGGACAAGTGATCTCCACTGAGATGAGATTTCTGACTATTAAAATGGTAAAGTTTGATTGTTTTTGTCAAATTGCCGTAAATTTCACAGAACCACATAAAGAGTTGTAAAGATCATGTGATCCGAGGATTTGGAAAACAGGAGACCCACAGAGAAAGAGAGATTAGACTGGTATGAGATCATGGTAGAGGTGCTGAACGCACAAGAGATTTAGAGGTTTGCTTTATGCTGCCTTGCGCTTTTATTATCACTCAAGTCAGAGGACACATCTACATAGCTCCCCTCCATACACCTCCAAATGTCAGCTCCGAGATTCCCCATGGGGAAAATTGTATAACAAATGAATATACAACAGTTTCTGAGTGGTGAGCTTAACACAACGAGTATGTCATCCACACTCTTGCAGATTTAATCAAAAGGCTGTGGAAGTGCTTTTGGACACAAAGATGAAAATGAAAATAACAAAACAAATTCCTTTCTTACCCAACTCTGTTTCTGGAGCAATCCAGGGAATATATTGTTTAAAATTGCAAGCTGATTGCAGTAGTATTAAAAAAACACATATAATCAGAAGCAGCATAAATAAAGGGAAAGCAAAACTCTTTCCCTTTTACAGCAGGAGGTCAGAAATAAGTGCAACAATAAAAAACAATCTTAGCAAACGTATAAAAGGCATTCTCCTATTTTTGCTACCCCCAATCAAATAAAGGAATGGCTTCTTGATTGCTGCAGTATTGGCTGCAGTGTGGTTATCCTTCAAAAGAGTCTGAAGTTCAGAAACAGATTTCAAATGCAGATAGATTTGTTCATTTGAACTGCATTATCTTTCGCAGGTCTGTCAGGATCATGAAAATTCGTCACGGTTATAAATATCATTTCTCTTTGGTCCTCCTACCACAAAGTACGCTGTGTACAGATCTTCTCAGACAGATCTTTTCTCAAGTAAAATCCCCAAAAGGATGGCAAGCGAATATGCTCAGTGAACCAGCTGGCACAAGTATTAAGACAACATCTGACCTGAACTGACATTTTCCCAACACAGCTGTGTGGAATAACATTAAAAACGAGATCTAATCAGCTCTCATGCTTTGATTTTGCCATCTTAGACTTTTCTGCCAGTGTCTCACTCTTCGCTCTTCTCCCATATGCTTACACATACAATTTGTTGTCTTTTTTATTCTTTCTGCCATGTGCCTCAGACTTTGAGTGAGTGACAGCCATCTTTTGAGACACCTGGCCTGTGATGTCCCTGGAGAAACTGCAGCATTGCTTTGCCAAATGCCGCATGTTTTGATTGCCTCTTCCTTTCATAACAGTTGTCCAATTTCATGGCTATTAGGCTTGTTAATAGGAGCGGGGAGAAGAGAGAGCACAGAGCCCATTGGTGTGCTTGAGGTGGAACCTTTGATTAGAGGGGATGGATTGTGATGCTAAGAGACGGTGTCACATGTCACTTATGTATAGAAACTGATAGAGACGTGGCCGGTGTTGTTATTACCCATCGGGCCTTACTCATAAAGCCCAGTGATTGATAAAAGGTAACTCAATCTGACACGGTCCCTTGGGTGTAGAAGCATGAATGAAGCATTTCACAGAGTTTATTTTAGTTGCCCTTCTTGGTTGGTTGTACTACACGAAAAAAGGTAGAATTTGGGCAAACTTTAGCTTATTTATCATATTGATTGTTTCATAAAATAGCCAAAAGTAATGCAGCCAAACAGCCAGAAAACTTTCATCCTACTGATTAAATTCTGTAATTAAAAAGAAATTAATTAAAAAAAAACCTCAGTTACAGCCAATTATTTCAGCAGTATGATGTGCATTAGTTGTGGTCATTATCGACACTTTGCTTCAAGACCTTGTAAAAAAAAAAAACCCGAGCTAGAAGGAGAGCCATGCAAAATGAATGCTTTTATTCAATATTCCACATCACAGGTACAAATCTGCTTTAAATGGCTCCGGTACACTGGGTCAAGCTCAGAAACTGTGATCTGTGCTTTTAAAAAGTTTGGGAGGATTCCCGAAAGACAGAATAAGTCATAGGAATATGCTAAAGCAGGAAGAGTAATTTAAACTGTGAATGTATAAATAAGGACTCATGATTAATGACTAAAATTAACATTGCTAAATTAGGTTTGTCTGAATATGTGTCCCAAAACACGATGCATGAAATCATTATTGCCCCGAGAGATGCTGCTAAAAATGAGGCTCCTGTGAGTCAGATGTGTATTGGCTATCATACCAGAGTCCTGTGGATAAACAAACCAGTAAAGATTTTTAATGTTAGGCAAATGCGTTTGTATATTTTTCAAGTTTGTTGGTAATGTGGCCATTTATCGAACTTTTTCTCTGGTGAGGGAGTTGGTCTCGTCAGAGTGTTTACAGTAGTTGCGAGCTGTACAGATCAATACTTTACAAACAGCCAGCTGTCAGAGTTGAAGTGGCTGGTGTTTTAGGATTCATTGTTTCTGCACTGTTGAAAATTGTGTAGAGCAGCTCGCCGAGCCTCTCCTGTGAATCTATTGATAGAGCTGGCATGTCAAATCTTTTCATTCCGAGCTTGAAACTGAGACAGTTGTATGGTAATGCGGAGGGTCTCTCAACCACACAGTCTCGTTCAAAGTGAAACAGATTCCCCTTCCTGCGACAACAGAACGCACACAGCTCCGCAATGCTTGACGGTGGGATCTCTCAATTAAAAATGAGATCTTCCCAAATGAGTCTGCAACAAAGACACCTCTTAAAACTGTCCATTGTGCAACAGGCCTGACTCTGATGGAAATCAAAGGACAGCAGTGGGATGATAAAACTGAATATTTATGGCCTTTTCCTGAACCAGAGATGTCCCCGAGTACTTTTGAGCCTTTTTAACAGCAGATGAAATTGCACTTGAAAGTTGTAGGCAGGTTGCTCGACAACTGAAATGAGGAGCTCAAGTGCCTTTTACTATTGTGAACAAATCACTGAACCACCTCTTTGGTCAATGACACATAGGTGCAGACTGGTGCATTTGCACACTCGTGCAAACCCAGAAGTAAAAGCTACTAATTATTTGAGCACTGCATCTTTAACCTTTAGTGTGTAGGGCACTGTTAAGGTTTAAATCTGTGTCTTTTTCTCTCACCCTGCTGCAGAATGCATGAGCTGTCTGCAGACGCTGTCGCTGAATCGTCTTTGGCTGCAGGGCTGTGAGCAGCTACCATGACGTACCCTAACACCAGCGCGCTCACAGTCAACTTCACTGGAGCTTTGGACGGCCATGACTCCGGAGGAAACATCTACCGCCCCTTTTCTGTCTTCAGCGTTCTCACTCTCACTTTACTGGCGATGCTGGTGGTGGCCACCTTCGTGTGGAACTTGCTGGTGCTGGTCACCATCCTGAGGGTGAGAACGTTTCACCGAGTGCCCCACAACCTGGTGGCTTCGATGGCCATCTCAGATGTGATGGTGGCTGCTCTGGTCATGCCCCTAAGCCTTGTCCACGAGCTGAACGGCAGACTGTGGAAACTGGGGCGCGTCCTGTGCCAGGTGTGGATCTCATTCGACGTGCTCTGCTGCACAGCCAGCATCTGGAACGTGACGGCCATTGCGCTGGACCGCTACTGGTCCATCACTAGACACCTGCAGTACACACTCAAGACACGCAAAAAGATCTCCAATGTGATGATAGCGCTCACTTGGCTACTGTCCTCTATTATCTCCTTGTCACCGCTCTTCGGCTGGGGAGAGACTTACTCAGAGGGGATGAAGTGCCAGGTGAGCCAGGAGCCTTCCTACACCATTTTCTCCACCTTTGGGGCGTTTTACCTCCCTCTTTGTGTGGTTCTCTTTGTTTATTGGAAGATCTACAAGGCTGCCAAATTTCGGATTGGCTCCCGCAAGTCCAACACAATCACTCCCATGGCTGAGGTAATTACTTTAATTTTATATAATAACTCCTCACGTAGGTTACAGTATCACCGCTCTCCCTTTCCTTCATCAACCAGCTATTGCCTCTGACCTGCAAATATGGATTGCTGTGCAGTTATTTTTTATATTGGCTGATAAATTACTCTGATGTGATCAGGGAAACATAAGTATCCGGTGTGTGAGCACAAAGCCATCCTGCTCATCACCATCAGACTGTTAATGTGCGTAGGAAGAAGGTAGAAAACTATAAATACTACCTCCGGCATCTTTCATGAAACATGCATCTGGCTTTGGTGTTATTATAATCAGCAGATACAAAAGGTCTCCATTAAGCAAACATTTAATCAGGGAAGTTTTCTTTTCACTTGGGTTTACAACACATCAGTGATAGATTACGCTACTTTTACAGTCTTACTAAAACAATCCTCTTTCCACACATTTGTTATGCAAGCGTGACAAAATTCTTAACTCTTGGTCAAGGAGGGCCGATCACCCAGTAAATTATCCACATCTGTTATTGCTTTGATGAACATTCGTGTCAAGTTTCATTACACAGACAATCATTCATCCAGCTATAGCAATTATACAACGCGGAATATGTCTAATTTGTGATTTTTGTTTTCCACAGACATATCCACCACTGGTTACATTTTATGTCGCTCAGTATTTCGTCAAAGTTTACTCTAATCATTTCCAAGCATACACCGAGCCCTCCAGTGTGCCTGCATCGATGTAAGATGTGAGCAGTGGCATCAGCATCCAAGATAATAAACTTCCTACACTGATCCATTAAAAACACCCACTCACACACATACATAAACACACAATGCACCAGAAATAGAGTTCACTGAGGTAAGATTCCTGACCTAGTTGCACAGATAACTTGAGAATGCCAAAAGCCTCAAGAAAATGGCTTGAATGACTCCACAAATCCTAATGCATCAGTCTTTTGGACTGTGTTCAAGCTTTCAGTAAAAATTTACTGTCAAACTGTGTTGACAGCATTTTATATTTTAGCCCAAACATAAAATAACTGCACAAACATTAGCTGTAAGCCAGCTTCTTGTCCCTGTGCACTCACGAAACAGATTCTAAACTAATACGCTGATATTTACCTCATGCAATCGCTTAAACTTACCTAAGGATTAATCATTGGATTAAACGCTTAAAAACTTGAACTTTTTACACATCTTAGACTCATTCACCTGCTGTATATAAAGGCATACTTGCAGTTATATAAGTGCCCATTTTAGCAGCTGCATCTTTTACTATTATATTGAACCATTTCTTAAATTATAAGCCTCCATGCCAGCGGCAATATGCTTTTAACTCCTGGCCTCTGCTGTAAAAGGATTTGCTTCGTCTATCTCATCGGTTATATTGTACAGTGACCTGTATTGATTCAACTAAATTTACTCCAGAGAGTAAAAGTTCCTGTACCGGAGTGCAGGTTCTTGCTTAAATGTTGTACAGGACACAACAGTGTAGACTGTTGTCCTTTCTGCTTTTCTTCCAACACATTTCGACAGATAGTTTGTCTTTATAAATGCTGCGACCTGAACTTAACCGGATGAACAAAAAATAACGTCGGCCTTGAGATCCACCAGGCGACAGTAAGAGAGGAGAAAGTCAGAGGATAAATGTTGACATTTCTCTTCCTGGCTGTGCTTGTGTTTGCAAAATGGAGAAAATGGGCTTCTGGAAACTGCAGATTAAAACACGGCTCTGGCTTTAGATTCTCAGTGTGTGTGTGTGTGTGCGCGCGTGTGAAATGAAAGAATAAGCTTTGGCTTGTTGATCAACCAGCTGATCCACACATCATTTCCCCACCAGCCTAATATCCATCTTCTGCTGAGCAGCCTCAACATTTTCACTTCCACATTTGCTTATCTCTGACCTGCATTGTAGAAGACATTGCTTTGCTTATTTAAGAGCTAATCAGATTTCCCAGATTGATTAATAATTCAATGGGTTAAGTGATTTATTTCCTGATTGGCTGTCTCCTAGGTAAAGGAGGAGACACAGCAGCCCCAGATGGTGTTTACTGTGCGCCACGCCACCGTGACCTTCCAGACAGACGGGGACACGTGGCGCGAGCAGAAGGAGAAGAAGGCTGCGCTGATGGTAGGCATTCTGATTGGCGTGTTTGTGCTCTGCTGGATCCCCTTCTTCATCACCGAGCTCATCGTCCCGCTGTGTTCCTGTGACATCCCACCTATCTGGAAGAGCATCTTCTTGTGGCTGGGCTACTCCAACTCCTTCTTTAACCCACTTATATACACCGCATTTAATAAGAACTACAACAATGCCCTGAGGAACCTCTTTTCCAGGCAGCGATAAGCCGTTCTGCAAGCTTGGCCGACACGCTACACCAGCATCTGCTCCACAGTGTTAGCCTACTTCTCATGACGAATCTGTGTCGGCTACTCCATCACTATCAGGTGGACGGTAGCCTAACACTGTATATAACAGTCACCATAATGGGCTGTAGACTAATGTTTTGAAGCCGGGAGTTCAGTGTTTTGGTGACTGCAAGTATGGTTTTTGGAAACCAGAAGTGGCAGAAGTGTTGGATGGGACTCCTGAACCCCAGGACGCTATGCAAGCAGTGCCCTATTTTTGCTATAAATGGGACCACAATTTTCAAAATGAACACCATGCTGCTTTGGAGAGGATTTAAAAATAGCATTAGAGACCAAGAACTCAGTAGCCAAATGTTTACTGAGCCTGTATCTCAAGTGTACATTGGGTGGGGGTGGGTGGGTTCTCATGGAGTGCTGTACAGTCTGACTACTTGCCACAACCAGAGAAGTTGTTCGCTGCTGGCCAGTAGGAAAGATGCAGGTTTAAGGAATTCAAACACTATGAGAGCGCATTTAGACACAGTTCTCACAGCCACGAATGGCACCATGGGCCAAAAGTGTCATCATCAGTGCTGGCACACCCTTTGGTGTTGTTTCAGCTGTTTGAGTACCTCTGGGTTTTTCTAACCAGGTGCCGCAGCCAGGGTCAAGACACAAATCAATCTTTTAGCAGCATTTTAATGATATATAAGTACAGAAGCTTGGCGATTCACAGATTTTACAGAGGGAGGCTTCTTTGCTTCTGGTTTTGATATCCCCTCTTATACCAGCACTGCAGTGGAGGTTCTCTCTGAAGGCCGACACCTGTTGTTCAGGAGAACACTGTGGCGAGTACTTGTGCTCTCAGCACTTATATAAGGGCCCCATTATACCTGCCAAATTGGTCGCTTTGTGTACTGACAGAAATCACACACCCGCATCCGTTTACACTTGCCATATGACGATTTTGCGGCAATGGAAAAACACTAAAGGTTACGGCAAGCATACTGGGTCCATAGATGGTAAGGAGTTGTAGCGGCATCACTCTTTTTGTGCAAAGAGACCAATCTGGCGAGCATAAATTAGCCATAAAAACCCAGAGGTCCCATCTATTTTTATGTAGTCTATAATGATAACCAGAAACTGTGTTTGTAAGAAAAAAGAAAGAAAAGTCTTTCAGTTTTTTTGGTCTGTCTATTAGAGAAAGTAACCTCACAGCTGGACTGAGCTAATATGTCCGCAAGAAGGAAAATAAATTGGTTGTGCTGCGGCGGCAGCAGCAGGTACGGCGCCGTCTACATGTTAGCTTTCTCCCGCCTCGCTCATTTCAAGCTTGTTAACGAGAAATGCGTGTTAACGTGCTTGTCAACAATTTCATCATGTGTGAGCCTGCTGAGATTAAAAAGTAGAGCTGGAATAAAATTTCAGAAAAGTCGGGTAGAGCTGAGCGAGCTGAACTTCATAAATGATAAATTGAGAACCAGCTGGGGAATTTGTGCTGTAACACATCAAAATACTCATCGTCAGTAACATCTCAAGCAAAGGATTTTATCTAATTATAGAAAAGATGGGTTGTAGTACACAACCCTCTAGGAAAACTGTTGAAAAACCGTCTACCTTTTAGCTAGATACACGCTGTGGTATCACATAAAATTCATTCAGACATGCTTGCTGATAAATGTGCATTCTGTCCTCTAGTGCTGACGAGCTACACACTAATATTTCTTGCACTTTGTCTACACACTAGTGAGGGTTTAATGAAAGCGGAGAAAAATAGCCACACAAGACATTATTTTCATTTGTTTGAATAAATCCTTTGTTGAGAAGCTGCAGCCACAAATGATTACATCTTACTCCTATTCCAATAACAGATGGATACAAAAGATCTTTTGACTGTTGCAAAGCCGCTCAAAGCATTATCACAATAATAGATTCCAACACGTCAGTCGGAATTGAATTGAGCTATAAAAATAGGGGCGTTAAACTTGATTATACTGTAGTATGAGGGTTACAGGAGTAAGAAAACCTGTCAAGTGACCAACATCCATGAACAGCTCAAAAAAACAGACACAAAACACAGAGATGATAGAGCTGATTTTAGTGTTTTCCATTTTTAGATCTTTTTGTATCACTCCCCTGTTTTCCTGCATAAATTACTTTCTACATAATCATTCCCCACTGTGGAATCGGTTAATGAACCTTTACTTTTTGTGAAATAGACTGTGTTGTGAGGACTCAAATATGAGAAATGGATTTTCAATACAAAAAACAAAATGCCCTACAGTATTATGTAAATTCTTCAGCTGCCCCACAGTTTTTTAAAAGAATTTGTTAGGAAATGTCAGAAATAGGTGCAGTGAATTATTGAGATGTGCAAACATAAATGAAAATACAGTATTTAATGCAAAATCTGAGTTAATTCTAATGATCTTGAAAGTCAATATTTGGCTTGAATGCGCAACCTGAACTCTCTTGGGAAACTTTTCATTTCTTCAGGAATAGTTTTCCAGGTTTCCTGAAAGCTCTTTTTTTAGATGTTGGCTGCCTTGTCTTCTATATTTCCTCAAGATGATCCCACGCTGCTTCGGTAATGCTGAGGTCCGGGCTCTGTGGAGATCGATCAATGACCAGAGGAACACGGATCAATGATCAGTGTCAGAGGAACACGGATCATTGATCCGTGTTCCTCTTTGTGTTTTTCTGTCCGAGTTATACTGCACTGCCAGTAGGTTTCAGTTCAATTCAATTGTATTTCTGTATCAAATCACCACAACAGTTGCTCCAAAGAGCTTTAATGTTTGGGATCATTGTCGTGCTGAAAGAAGCCAGACATTGTCCAGATAATATTGCATCGTGGCTCAAAATATTTTCCGTTTTCATAATTCCACCAGTTTGGTCTGGATCGACAACAACACTGACTGAAATCAAGCACTAAGCCATGACAGCTCCTCCACAGTTTTACAGATGGCTGTAGATCAGGGGTGGGCAACTCCAGGCCTCGAGGGCCAGTGTCCCTGCAGATTTTAGATGTGTCCTTGAACCAACACAGCTGATTTAAATGGCTAAATTAGCTCCCTAACATGTCCTGAAGTTCTCCAGAGGCCTGGTAATGAACTAATCATGTGATTCAGGTGTTTTGACCCAAGGTGAGATCTAAAACCTGCAGGACACCGGCCCTCGAGGCCTGGAATTGCCCACCCCTGCTGTAGATGCTCGACATTGTACCTTTCTCCTGACCTCTGAAGATAACTTGAACCAAAATTTTCAAATCTGAATCATTACTAAGACCTGCTGCCACTGATTTTCAGTCCAGTTCTGGTGCAATATGGCAGACCTGAACCTTTTCCCCCTGTTTCCCTTCCTTAAGAATGGCTTCTTGTTAGCCACACTTCCGCTAAGATCATTTCAGTGAAGAGTAGATGGATTCACTGAAGGGCCAGATGCATCTCTCGGGTCAGGTCTTTGCTGGATTTGTTCCTTATTTCTTAACAGCATGACTTTAACATACTGTTCATCTGCTTTCAATAGTTTTTTTTAGGCCTGACACTTATTTAGTCCTCCACTTTTCATTTCTTCAGGAATAGTTTTCCAGGTTTCCTGAAAGCTCTTTTTTAGATGTTGGCTGCCTTGTCTTCTATATTTCCTCAAGATGATCCCACGCTGCTTCGGTAATGCTGAGGTCCGGGCTCTGTGGAGATCGATCAATGACCAGAGGAACACGGATCAATGATCCTCAAATTTTTTAAGAACACAAAGCACACTGTATATACACCAATATCTGCCAAGGTTTCAGCTAAGAATCACATCATTGGTGCAAAAATACTATTTTCTACCTGTCAGACTGTTATTTTGGGCATAATTCATGAATTCAGCAAAAGAAAAGGAAACATGATTGACAGTTTTTGCAACAGGCTGCTAGTAACAAAGTGCCTAAAGACACCTTTTAAATTTGGTTCTTTGCTAAGTCGTCTGCTATCTGTAGATACAACACTGGTTCTTCCCTTAAGCTAGGTGCCTTTTTTATGCTTGAATTATTCATAGGTCAGTGTTCAGTGGCTTGATGAAAAGCAAACAAACAAAACACATTCTTCTGAAACTTGCACCGGACTGAACTGAACATGAGTGAAAAAACAGCCAATGGCCAAAGAAAGAACTTTGAAAGATCTTCAGATAGCCTGGAGAACTATCTCAGTTATTCGCAAGACCACTTTAAAAAACTGCAGCAACGTCTATCTCCTTAGAAGCAAAATATAAAGAAATAAGGGTGGCTGAAGACTTTTGCACAGTACTGGAGAACACCTTTAAGGTTTCTTGCACCATTGCCATAAAATGTTCTCTTTTTTACCCTGTTTAATCTGATGTGGTAAGATGATAAAGTGCAAAAAAAAACACCCCCAAAAAAACAGCTGACAATATTTTGTGATGAATAAAGAAAATGCATGAAGAAAAATGCTGATTGTTATTACATTCGTTGTGATATTCTTTGGTAAATATCATCCTTTGGGATTCTTTCAACGATTAACTTCATGCTAATCAATAAAAGTGCTCTCTAGATTCTTCACCCCTCCTTTTTCTTTTCTTTGCGTGTGTTATGACCCAGCTCAGGAAATGCAAAGTGGCCCTGTTTACCATCTGTTCCGTGTGTCCTATTCAGAAAAAGAATTAAAAAAAACCAAACCTTCATGTTCAACCGTGTCAGCCTTTTTTTCATTTGCGCATGCTCTGCTGCACACAAGTCCTGGATGATAAAATTAACAATAAACAAACAAACACTCCGTTTGAGATAAAGCAAGTCAAGTTCACAACTTCTGTTTAATTTATGAAAGTAACAGCTGTAGAGGCTGAGCCACGAGGCACACTGCTAGGTATTTGTTAACTGTTGGCATGCACTTGCCTGGAATAATGCATAAAGCGAGCTGGGGAAAAGAAAATATCATTAAGAAAGAATTTTGCAGCATTTTAGTTTTGGTAAGAATTCAATCATTGCCAAGCCATTGGGGTCATTTTATAAAACAGGCACTGGCATGTCTTTAACTCTCTATGGAGCCACTGCCAGCATGCATATTTGAGCGCCAGCAGAGAGCCTGCTGCTGTTCAAAGGAGCATATTCATCCGTGTCCAAGGAAGACAGCATACATGAAAATGTGGCCTGCCTAAACTGACTTAGGATTAGAACCTCTGGCAAGGCAAACCTGTGCTTTAGCTACTGAATTTTGCAGTAATAGTTGCAGCAAGCCCCTTCGTGACACGTGGGCAGTGATTAAATGTACTCTCCTACCACAGCAAAGCAAAATATATATATATAAAATTATATGGAAAAATGGTTGGAGCTTGCAACCAACACCTATTTATTATATTACAGCTATTTTATACATATGTGCAAGCTTTTAGAGCTTTTTTTTCAAACTTGCTATTTCCACTCTAATATATGTGTCTACCAGTAAAGAAGCTTGTCCCTAGTTTGCCACCACAGCCTAAGGTAACAATAGACCAGACCTGAGGTAATGGGTGAACTGCATGTGGTGTGGCTCGCAGCGTAGAGTGACCAGATAGGACGAGATGTCCTATACTGCCATGACTCTCTTATCTCAACAACAAATTGGACTCAGTCTCTTCTTTTCTGAGGCAAAGTTGACTCTGTGACTGTGTTTTTGTTCCACTTGTTATCTCGTGGCAGCTTCGTTTCATCCAAATGGAAACTCCACAGCAGGACTGCGGAGAAGAAAATCCTGGTGAGGGAGGGAGAGAGCACATGTATGTATGTGTGACCGGAATGACATCACATTCGCTTTCTCGCCCTCCGCTTCACCCTTTTGCTTGCTTTTAATTCAGGTTCTGGGGGCAAAAACAGAAGTGACTGTGGGAGAATGAAGAAATTGGAAATTCTGAAATACTCCAGAGGAGGTACAAGCTGATAAATCTTTTTTCGCCTCAAGCCACAAAAGGGATGGACACTGCTTACTGCATTTTTTACATTTTTTTTTTTAGCTTTCTTTGTTTTCTTTTTTTATATTTCATTACATGAACTCTGGTGATGCACGGTGTTGGACCAAAAAGAAAAAAATGTTAAGGAATTTTTAATCAGCTTTTGATGCAATATGAAAAACTCAGCGGTATAAATTAATAATTATGGGTTTGTAGATTTTATTTGACAGCACAAATTTCTATGAAAATTTGACCCCAAAGGCAGGAAAAAAGCATCATCTCGTGGTTATATTACATTGCCAAGCAGTCAAGTTGCATTTTATATCAATATCTGCCAGGCTTACACAGTAAGCTGAGTATGTTGCAAATACTCAAAAGACATTAAATCAAACAAATTAAGTGTGTTTATGTCTGACCAGTAAAAATGATTATGATAGAACACAAATCTGTGTACAGTTTCCAGATGAGCACCCAAGTCAGTAAATATGAAATATTGTCACAATCTTCCCTTCTGTCCTTGAGCTGTGCCAGTGAATAATAGAAAAAGTCTTTTTTGCAGAAGGTATTGTGCTCACCAGGGATGGAGAAATGGTGGGACGTGGGACAGACAGGAAAAATAAAGTATCTCGGCATGTCTGCCACCACTGGGGAGGCAAAAAAATAAAAATAAAAAAAAATAATACAAACACAGAAATGTACAAAAGTGAAAACAGGACTGCTAATGCAATTTTTGCCTGGTATTCACTGCCCGGTTCCATTCCAGTCAAACCCGTAGATGGCTACACTGCCTGTGCCTTCAACTGCTGAATTAGTCAAGTTTGGGGAGCTTTTCGTGCCCTTGCCAAACTTAGTGTTCAAGTCCCGTGGTGCTCTTTGGGTATGAATCGTGGGCCCTGACCAAATTTGAGAGCAACAGATTGGATAGAGCCTGCACTCGCATGCTTCGTGCCACCCTAAACCACCTACATGCACCTCTGTCGTGGCCTGAAGATCTCGAGCATCATCCTCAAGCATCATCTTGCTCTTGTTGGCCATGTGATGCATAAAGATAAGATGGCTGTGATACCATTAGGATCTGATGGTATCACTGCGATGATTTACATGCAATCTGTAGAATGAGAATATATGCGGGTAACAAAACATGCAACTCATTCATTCAAGCAACTACGTTACCAAGGATACCAAAGTTACATAATTTATGCACAAAATTTCAGGATAAACTGTCTAATGAATATTTAAACATTCCTGGCTGTACTGCCGTGGCTGCCCAACCAGCCAACATGCTGGCATCACTTTAACAATAAAGTGCGCCCTCAGTTTTAAACAGCCAGCTCATAATGAAGCTGGTATTTTATTGTCAAGTATATGGGATGTGAATGTAAAATGCTTTGGTAAAGACTTAAAGGGAAAAGATTAGGAACCTGAAAGAAAACGCTGCCAAGAAATCTTGTGCACTGACTCATCTGTCTTTTGTCTAAACACAAGTAATGTCCTCAACGTCATCTCCGACTAAGAACTGATGGATTTTTGGGGCTTCTTTTTGTCTCTGACCTCTTTCACTCATACACAATAATAACAATCTCTGCCAGGCCATGAATAGTTAATACACTATAAAGCAGATACTGCCGAGCTACAGTGCCACTGATGAGTTTTGACAAGACTGTGACATTTAAATATTTTTACTTCCTTCTCTTCATTGTTCTGCTAAGTCTTTTTAAGTGGTACTGCATCCTCTTCTCATAATGTCCTCCATTATGAGCCAACTTCAGTTCTTTCAAAACATCCTTTTCATGTAGCATCACGGCAATAAGATAATTTTTTTTAATTGAGCTGAGGTGGAATAAAAAGAACAAAAAAATATAGCTGTATACATTTTGTGTTGTTTGGTTGTCTGCATTTTAATTTAACACCCGACTGGGCTTGGTTCAACCAATGCATACATGGAGATAGAGCAGAGAGACCTTTGAGAGGACTTGAATGTAAAAGAGACATTTTACAGGCTGATGAGTCTAAATGCTGGCTCCCGATGAGATTAGGCAGGTGGTGTTGTTATTTCGAGATTGCTTGAACTCACTACCAGACTAATTCAGGGGGGTGATTGCTCAGAGTGGGTAAATGGCAAGATGTGGGGAGTCTCAGTGTGTGTTCATCAGTGAGGCAGACACAGACATATATATTTATGCATACAAACACAGATGAGGAGTGGTTGCGTCGCTGATATTCAATCATTCCACTGCAGGAGATCGAAGGCAGAAGCAGGTGATTCCCTGATTCTTCAGCGCTTCATCAGTTCAGAAACGATAAACCTAAACGCCCTCATGCTCTGTTGCTATGGCACCAAGGCTCAAAGAAAGCTCAGTACATATCTGTGAAGATTCCCAGTCAGTAGGTTATATGGTGCTAAGTCAAAGAAAGGCATGTGGTAATGTTTGTTTCTTCACCAAGAAAGTCCTGAAACATGCCCAACAAGTCTGCTCTCCTTTAACTTGCTACTTCCAATTTCCCTGTGTAAAACACAAACAGGAAGAACAGAAACCATCTGCTGGTTACATTTCTGAATTTGTGCACATTTCCACCTCTGCAAGCATGTGTTTTGTGCAGTCTACTCAGGTTTAATTCAGAGCTGAAATCCTTGGCAAAGTTTTTATAAAACAATCCCAGAAACAGCCTGAGTGAAGGCACTTCTCTTGGCAAGCGAGCCATTCTGAAACTGGAATCAAGGAGGAGGGGGACGTCATTTGGCACAAGTGCGTGGCACTTTGGTAAAGAACAGACTGTATTGTCATTCCTTCTGCCCTCCCTCTCAATCAGCTCAGAGGATGTTTGCAGGCGCCTCTTTGAAGTCTGATGATGTGCATGTTGGCGCTTTTATCATTACTCACATTATATGCACCGAGTGTGTGAGCTTCTGGTTTTGAATTCCCTTGAAGAAGCATTACAATATGAATGAGATCAATTGCACAGGAACAGACTGTGGTTGATTACCCACGGCTGATGATCAGGACAAGGGTGGAAGCAGCGTGACCAGGAGCTCCAGTGGCTTTTGTGTGTGTGTGTGCGCGCGTGTGTGTGACTTGCTTAGGATTTTACTGAGAAAATCCTCCCAGGTGTGTACTCTAACAAGGATTCAGTGCTGCATTAGGAGCCATGCTGACCCAACCTCTGCTGGAACAAGCGGAGCCTGCATTACAGCTCATATGTTAGCACCACGAGCCCCAGGGGAAAACAGCCTTTGTTTTGCATTCCATTGTTTCAATGCATTCATATTCAGGGGAGCTTATAGCACAGTGACACATATTGAAATTGACTGCATGGCGCCAAACACTATATTCCTTCATTTGAAACCCTCTGAAGACATATTTATGGTCTTTTACAGAGATGAGCATCATTAGAAGCTGCAACATTTTCCCCAGGTTGTTGCTATGGTGTTTTGCAGAACAAATATATTTGTACAAGCTTAACTGGAGCCTTTTTTCTAAGATTAAAGATTCATTTTAATTATCGCTGTGCAGCATGAGGTTATAAGCTTAAATGAGTAAATTTAGTTTCCTTAGTTAACTTAAGAAGTGTTCCTGAATTTTCTCTGACAGTGTTTATCTGCTCTACCTCAGCTCCACTGATGTAAACAGCGGTGTGTAAAATTTGCCTCCTTTATTTTTTTTTTCCAGTATGCAAGCTGCAATAACATCAGTACATCCTTGTTTTATAAATGGTAATCCCATTTCTGAATCCAGCATAATTTCCTTTTCCACAAACGCTATTTTCATCTCCATTTTATTCATTTGTCTATCCTTAGCCACATCCACAAGATTCAGAAATATCTATGTGGCATTTTCATTAGTCCGACAAATTGTGCATTGCTGAAAGGCCTGCAGTGGAAAGTGTTTCTGGACAGCTGATTGCCTCTTAGTTTCCATTTGTGCTGTGGCTGTTTTTGAGAGGTTCGCACAGTCCAAGGAAATGTTAAATTAGCATATTGCTGCTGTTTAGTAAGGAGCACATTATAACTAAATTGTGTCAAATGCAATGGCAGATTCGAACATAATCTTTCATTGCTCAATAAAATCTCTAAAGCTCAACAAAAGGTTTATATGGAAAAGAAGCTTTTTTTGTGCTACTGTCAGAAATGGCAGGAAACGTGTTGATTTCAGTCTTGGTGTCTCCTCAAACAGACTGCTGGAACACAAGGAACAATGCAACAGTTCATTATGTGTCAGTGTCGGATGACTTCTTGCCCACTGTCTCCCATAGTTTGTGTTTTTTGTGCTTGTCATTGGTGGTCTCTTTATTTTTCTTCTTCTTCCCTTCAACCTCTGATGGCACCCTTATAGAGCTCTCTGCTCTGATGAAAAGGGAGTTCTTCCTCCCGACTGTCGCCAAGTGCATCATAGAGGAGTCACTCTCTCTCCAGGGTCTATACTTATATATAAATGTAAATGAAACTGAATAGATTCAAAGTGACTTGAACATCAAAGCACAAAGAGAGTGCTGTATCTTAACAGTCTGGAGGGGATAGTAAGCAAAGGGGATACTAAGTGCTGTTTGATGTTCAGCTACACACCAGGCAAAATGACTCATTTTTTGTTACTGAGAGAGTATGCAACACTAGCTTTCCATGAGCATACAAAGAAATTAAAACACCCACATGAGACCAATAAACAGAGCACAAGAAGAGAAACGTATGACAATCCTGACAACCCTCTCTGCCCTGTTTTCTCTATCGAAAGATATAACTATATAAATAGGTTCGTTTGTTGGCCATCTTGGCTTTTAATGGGCAACACTACAGCTCAAAAAAAAAAAAATTCTCATTTGCTTTTTGTTACAGGTACACAGAAGAGCCAGAGGGCATCAGTCACTGCCCTACAGTGTCAAATACGCAAGACTGCAACAGAAACAAACTCTCTATTGCCTCTGAAGGACCACAATTTTGAAACTATCTGATACAGATCTTTACACAGACACAAAAAAAGATTACGGCCATAAGTGGCCACAAGTGCAAAACATATCTTAAGAGATATTGGCAACTAAAACAGCAGGACCGGAGAAAGTGAGCAAAGATCTTTGCCACAGCAGGCGATACAACTTAACCTAACAAAAACTATGAGCCATATAGGCAGTTTTCCAGGCAGCTGAGCGCACACATCTCCACAAATATACTGGCTGTTCGACTGACTCAGGCTGGTTGACTATTGTAACCACGTCTCCCAAGCCTACTATGTGCAGTCACCCAGAAGGGGCTATTACTTTGTAAGAGCCCTGTTTTATGAATGCTTATGTGTACAAGTTAATAAAAGCAGTAAAAACTGGAACATGTCTACAATATATATGCTAATTTAACATTTCCTTGGGCTGTGTAAAACTTCCATATTACCATACCTGGTAATTGCTTAATAAAAGCTAAGGGATTTGGGCTGATCAACACCTCACTGTGATGTCATAATAATATATCGCAACCTACTGTGAATTATTTCTTAACATTTGCTGGCAAACTTTAAGAAAATTTGTGTTTAGACTGTTGTCTACCATGGTCTTGTGCTTTTCATAGCCACAGCTGGTCCACGCCAACTCCACTTTCCACAGCCCACTTCTCACTTAAAATGTACTCTTGGGCTTCAGCACTTAGCAACATGTTCACTCTACTAACCCAGGAAAGCTGAATATCCCCTAAATTACAGAAGAACAAATAAAGAGGTGAACTTAAAATGTAGTGCATATTCTGCACAGGAAACCACCAATTGTTGTGCTCTTCAGATATATGACCATGAAAAATGGTTTGAGTATTTTACAACCGGAAAGCTTAGAATCTGAATCACTGCTTTGAAAGGCTCAACTAAACGTGAGATAACAAAAGAGAAAATTAGGTAGTGAATGAGTCCTTGAGGAACAAAAAAAAAGGGGGAATTTTCATGTTATATAGTAAGATTGCTGCTGGGAGCCGGCCAGACACCAACTATAGATCTCTCTGTATCCACTCTTTACATGGTTATATTGTTTCAGCAGTTTCTAAGTGTATCCTGCAGTGTTCATTACATTATTGATTATTCAATTAGGAAGATCACAATGTGCTGAGTGAGCAGAATCCAGAGGAGGGAGATGTCCCATTAGCTAAACTATGTGGACTCTGTGGGGTTGGACGTAGCACCGATCAGTGGAAATCGTGTCAAAATAAAAGCAGTGGATGTACAGCAGAGCCTCCAACTCTGTCAGCTGAAAGTTTGCCACTGCTAACACGACAGTCAAGCTGCTTATTGTTCACCCCTCAAATCCAGTGTTGCACACTTTAGTCATTGAAATCTCAGTTATAATTCAAAACTCTCTGCAGAAAAAAAAACACTGCATTGTCTGTCAATGTACTCTCTCTACTCTAAACTACTACAACTGTTCCCACATCTTGTGTCATTTCCTTTTATCCCACACAACATATCATTAGACGTACAAAGCCTGTCAGCGGGTATGATCTCTATAAAGAGAGTCTGCATGTGACTATGTAGAATCTGAGAATCTTTTTGGCCTTCTTTTATGAACTGCTGGTTGTCTGAATGCTGCTGAAATATCACAGTTGAGCAGGCCTTGGTTGCATGCTGGTAAATAGTCCATGTGAAGAGCAAAAGAGTGATGGTGTGTGCCAAAATAGATCTGATAACCACTGCCTATAATCTCATGCTGATTCAGTTTTACATTCCCTTTTTCAGTACAGCTGCATTCAGCTGTAAACAGTGACTGTCAGGTTTAATTAGAATTATGGGCCGGATATCTTCTGGCTACAGAGGAAACTTCGACGAATTGGCTGTTGTCTGTTGCAAGTCTGAGGGCTCCTAGATTGGACTTGCTTGCCAAAGCAGCCAATTGCAAACAAAGTTTCTCTAATATTAATTTCGATGTTTAAATGTTGACAAAGGGGGGAGGAGGTGAATTTTATAGAGGAACATTTGGAAAAATTTACAAATAAATGCATTATATAGATGGAGTGGGGTGTAATATAATATACCATATAATGTAATATTTATATGGCAGTACTATACATTAAAAATGGATTATTACATATTTTAAAAAGAAATGCTTTTAAATCATTATAGATCCATGCATATAAATGTATACATTAATATGACATGGGACTGTGTAGTAGATAAGGATATTTATTTATAGTACATGTACATAATTTTGATTGGATTATCAAAACAGATATATAAGATTAGAGATATATAAGAGTTAGATAAGGGTAGGAATTAATAAGCATTTGCTTCCAAAACACCTTTTTAAATAGGAAATTGTTAACATTTTCCCCACGTGATGGATTTCACTAATTTTGTGTTCGAAAATAAAAATGTGGTTGATTTAGAACTGGAAATATTAGCAGCAACACACAATTAGCTGTTTGATAATCTAGTCACCTAAAGGCCCATCAATCACTGCTACATTTATCATATTGCCATGCTGATGCATGGACTATCATGCTGCTGACCATCTGATCCGTAGCGAGAGTAGGAAGGAGGTGGAAGTATGGTCTGGATAGAAAAGGAATGAAATTCAGTAGAAGGAGAGACAAAATACATGTGAGTGAATGAGAAGAAGATCGCTGAATAGATGTCCAGAGATATAGTAGATATACTGGACAAAGGAAGATGGAGGTACCAGGCAGGTAGACCACAGAGAAGGTTCATGGATGCTGTGCAGACGGTTGGTGTAACAGAGGCAGATGATCCGCTGTGATAACGCTTAAAGAGAGAAGCCGAGTAGTAGCAAAAGACTTTTTCCAGTTTGAACGTGTACAATGTGTTAATGTTCAGTGCACAGGGCAAAGTTTGTTTTGTCCTTCATGCAGACTTAGTTAAAAAGAATGCAGTCCCAAATTTGAGAGATATGGAGTTGCTAATCTTAAGCCCATCATAAAAGTAATAAATAAAGTTAACAATTACCTAACACACTGATACAGGGTATAAATTGTCCATTGTGTGTGTGTGTGGTGTGTGTGTGCATGGATGTGTGTGTGTGTGTTTTTGTATGTGTACATGCATGTGAGTCATTTCTCATCATCAAGACAGGAAGGAGCTGGCAGACAGAAGCCAATCAAACCTTCATCACAGCCCACTGATTCACAGGAAATGTATGCACAACACAATAAAGCACAGACAAGCACACAATAATCTTCAGAGCAGACTGAGCATCATCAGTCTACTTGCTGCGTGTGCATTAATAACGTGTTGAACCAGTTCAGGCCGCATGCAGGGACTCCCAAGAAATATATGCCAAACCTCTAAAGTGTTACCTTATTGCTTAACGCAGTATCAGCCTACGGTGCTTGTGAATATGATATAAATACCAAAGAAATGGATTAAAATCTAACACATTTATTATTAAAACTTGTGTTTAAAAGCTCATTATCTCAAAAGGGATATATAAATATTAAAAGCTATATTAGTATTCTGGCTTTCACATTACAACCGTAAAATCCACTAATGTTTGCACAGTTTCAGATTTCCTGCTGTGCACGTTTGCTTTTGAGGCCTGTTTGACAGCAGCTCACACTAACAGAGTAGGTTTTGGTAAAAAATAATCAAAGGAGCTGCGTCCTCTGTGTCTCTTCTTTCCCCTCTAATAAGCCCATCGGTGTGCAGAACATTTGAAGGGAATTCCTGGAGATGTCTGTATTATGTTGGTGATAATGCAGCTTTTCTCCTGAGCGCATCAACATAAAAGCAAGAATCTTGAAATGCTCCTTCCCCCCCTGTGCTATCATGTGCAGAAACCTTCTACTGGGAACCAATCCATCTCATTAACGCTGTTTGCTGTTAATCTGTCACTGCCAAAGCATAAATTTCTTGGCTTTGCACATCTGCCAGTTCTAGGGGATGTGCAATCTCGATAGTCCGTTGGTCCTATTGTCACGCTGATAGATTGCCAATAACTGATTCAAGTTGTGATAAACTATAAGGTTATCTTCAGTTCACTTATCTCTTCCACAAACACTTATGGTCAAACAGAGAGCAGAGGTGACAATGGGAATGTTATTCCTCTGCTCTTCATCTCTGTGTATTTTCTTTAATCCTGTGATTTTAATACAACTACACATTAATTTTAAAGTCTGCAGAGAACATGAACAGTGTGCATACGCACATGTGCAAGGCTGCAAGTGTTAGTCATATAAAGGAAAGGCCAGCATGTAAATAAGTACAATATAACTGTGTTTAATATTTAAAATAATTTACTGATTTGAAAATAGCACTGATGATAAAGCTAACAAAATATCATCTTGACATTATTCATCCTTTAGATCTCTGTCCTGCAGTTTAAAGCCATAATTCAAAATGTCCAGCGTGGTGGGTGTCGCATGGCAAAAGATCCCAGCTGTGTAGCTTAATTGAGATTCACGGTGTAATTTAGTGCACCATATGTGGATTTGTGTGTTTGTCTCCAGAGTCTGCACCGTTATCAGTCACGGTCATCTACGTGGGCCTGTGTCAGTGTAATTGTAAGACATAATTATCATCATTATCGATTTGAGATTTCAATAAAAGCAGCTGCTCGATGGATCATCGATAGATCAATAGATAGACAGATGTGCAAAGACATCAGTGTCGAAGTCAAACACGGTGAACTGGCACTTTACTGAATAGGTCTCAATTCCGTTGCAGATAATCGTTCCCACATTGTCATCAGCAATCTTAATTAGCATCCCAGTGCTCCCTGTTCTGGCCATTAAATTCTGCTCAAATCCAGTTCTACAGCTCATCAGTTACACCTTAATGTCTTCTGTTATCGTGCGACTTTTCTCTTCCAAAGACAAAAATAGATTTCAATGTACAGTGCATTTCTTTTTACGTTATTCAAGCTTCACCACTTATTGCCACACAATTAACTGCAATTACCACCTCAGCTGTTGGTCTGTTGTATTAGTGTGAAAGCTCATGCACCAAACAGAAAAAAATCTTTCACATGCTTCAGTGTCCAACAACATGTGGCATATGTCATTATCACTCCTGTCTGTTTCTGAGTTGAAATGTTGCCATTTTAATGGTTTAGAAAGGAATAGCTCTTGACCTTTTAGGTAGAAAATATCATCAGTTTATCATTTTATCCTACATGACACTTGCACCCTTGAGTCCAGGTGGATATTTGTGCCAAAGTTGAAAAAAATCTCTCAAGGAGGCTTTCTAGCTCATTTTTTTTTTTCATTTTAGATTGAGTCATGTTCAATTTTAAGCTAAAGCTAGCTGCTAATGGAGCAGGAAGTTAGCAACCTATGCTAGCTGCACCATGCAGAGTTTGAGATGCATTTTCAAAAAGGTAAGAAGTTAAAAAATAATAATCTTTATATTATCAGCACATATTCAAACTGCCTGCTAACCCATGTGATCCACGTGATGCCCCTGAATTTTATTTAATCTATATGAGTAAAAGGAAAATTCACAAGCTGTGATTAATTGCATAAAATGAAGAGCAGACTGATGTATTAAACTTCTAGTTTTGTTGGGTGAGAAATTCCTGGCATCTCATAACTGTCTTGAGTCACAATAAAAAGCTATGAGAGCTTTTCAACAGGTTGATTTTTGCTAAATGGGTCTAAAAGTGCAGAGATGATACAAACACCTATCATCCTTCACTTGTACCGGGATTTTAAAAGTGATATTCACTTAATTAAAAATCAGTTAACCTGTCTGTTTTCAGCTTGTTCTGCTTGTGGATATATTACTGGTATTAAATATCTATAAAACTGTCACAGTTTTTGTAAGATTAAAGGCTGAGTAAATAAGTTGCTGCTGCTGCTGCTAGCATCAGCTGTGGAGTTGGTGCAGAAGTGAGGAAGAGACGGAGGAAGATGAAGTTCACATGGTAAGAAAATAGAGAACGAACATATTTAGGAAGGAAGAGATTCAAGGATTCAAGTAAAATGGATGGCTACTTTGGCCATGAGTCACTGCTAATAGCTGAAGTGTAGCTTTTAATGAACACATGCTGCAGTGCAACTAAGAACTAACCCAACAACAACTCTACCAACCTGAGTTTAGTGTGGAAGAAGTTGTGAAAATGTAGAGCTGAAAAACTCAAAGAAAAAGATAAACATAGATGCAGCAAAACGATATGTTATCTCTAAGGGGATTCTGCTGCTGCACCACCATCAACAGTTACAAGCACTTGCTGAAGAAGTGCAGGAGGAGGTGCTGCCTGGACCAAAAATGACAGGGCTGACTTTTTGTCCCAGTCCTGGCCACGAACTGTTAGTCCTGACTTCAGTTCAGGAAATGAGGCTTGAGGTGAGAAGGAACAGGACAACATTTGAGTAAGATGCCAGTGTCGTTGACTCTTTCCTTCACTTTTCTTCTTCTTTGGTGAAGGGGACCAATTCTTCAAAGATAACACTTATGTATAATGCTTCATATCTTGAGTCTAAAGGTCCAGGTAGAGTTCAAATGTCCATCCACCTCACACGAATACCTGTGAGCTCTCTACTTTTCTCCTCTAGCATACTGTTATATTTTGTAGGTCTTTAGCCACATAAGTAAAACTACAATTAGTCCTTCCCAGCCTCTGCATTCAAATATGGTGGGCGAACATTGTAAACCTCCTCCAATGTATTTTTAATAGATTCATTATAAGTTCATGAGAATGTTTAAAGATGTAATGTAACTGTTCTGTTCTTTATTTATGATTACATTATACTTTTTTGTATTAAATAACCTCATAAAATTACTCTCTGTACCTTTAGATCAAACAACATAGAGGCAGAGTTAACAAAATAAAGAACATATTGAAACATTTAGCAGCTGAAGAGCCAGATACAACCCTCATGAGTTGGCAGACACCAAATCTGAGTCAGAACTCTGAAGTGTGAGGAGCAGGTGCCACTGATCCTGGAAGCAAAATCCCTACTTTTTTCCAGACAAAACGTTTTTTACCTCACTTGCATGGTTAGAATTGATATTTATATTGAATCTCTAAATCACAAGTCAAATTAACAACAACATCTGTTTAATTAAATGCTCAGTTTCCAAGTGTTTGTATTATTTTTTCCATTTTTGTTAAAACTTTGGGCTTTCAGTCAAAAGGTTTGAAAACAACATTTGATCCATTCCGAAATTTATAAGCCAACAATATTAACAAGCAAAAGGTTAAATGTTGAGTACCTTGGGAGTTCGGACCTGGCTTCACCATCTGAGCCTATGGTTCAAAAGCAGCCAGCATATATGACTCCACAAAGCTTTTACAGTTCCAATACATTTTGATAACCTAAATGAATTATTTACTGGATAACACTGCAGAAAGCAACTAAACACAAAGGTAGGTGCTGATGGAGAAGAGACCTCATCCACCCAGTGATTAGCAGGGATAAAAGACAGAGTGAGAGAACAGGTTAATAATGATGATAAAACAAACAATAAAGTGAGGGCAATCGTGGAGGTGCACAGAGGCGTAAGAGCCACCACTAAAAGAATGAAAGTGCATTAGGCAGAAACTGTACTCAAGGTTACATTCACATATCTTCGCAGTATGTAATTTAATTTTTTTATTCATTTTATGAAGACCAAGTTCCATATAATTGGCGTTGTAAGAAGACAACACTACAAGAAGACCGTTTCCTCACCCTGTCAGCACTTAGAGACCGTAGGCAGTCTTCTAAAGCGTTGCAGAACAATATGGCTAATGGCTCTCTACCCAGACAATCTGGAACACACTGCACACAGCCAGCCTCCAGTCTCACAGGGCCTGCCATCACTGTTCACCATCAGGTCCATTTGCACTGTTGTCTGCAACATGTGCAGTGGAACCTGAACATCTGGAGTAACGTTTTGTTCGGCAAGGAGTCCAGATTCTGTCTATAGCAGCTGGACTGTAGGGTAGAAAAGATACTGACTGCTGCACCGATAAGGTAACAGCTTTTGCTGGAGGCAGTATAATAGTGTAGGGCGGCATCTCCCTCACTGGAAAAACAAGGCTTGTCATCATTGGAGGGAATCTCGATGCAGAGAGATATCGAAATGACATTCTGTAACCGGTGTAATCCCATATCTCCACAGTCTGGGACTGAACTCTATCCTCCAAGATGACAACACTTAAACACATAGAGAGGGGTTTATCAGAGACTACCCCCATTTGCCTGCAGTCCTGACCTCAACCTTAATGAATCCGCTTGTGGGTGCTGCTATGCCTGAGTGACCAAAACAACCACATTGGCTGATATGTGACAAATGCTGGTTGAAGAATGGGATGCCCCAGCAGCGTGTGACCAAACTGGTGACCAGCATGAGGAGGAGGTGCCAGGTTGTTGTAGTTGCGTATGGTTCTTCCACATGTTCCTCAGGCCTCTGTTTGTTAAATTGTTAAATTGCCAATATGTCTGGTTTCTTCAGACTTCAATCATCCAATCCAGTAAACGACACCAAACAACAGTCAGTAGTAGAATAAGCTGTTTGGCATTGGCAGAGAAGATCTGGTAAATTTTTCATAGTCTGCTGCTTAACCCACAAATGCATTTTCCTTACAAATGTGACACAATAAGTGGAAATAAACAGGATTTCCAATAGTATAAGATTTATTGCCAAGAGGCATTGTTACAAGAAGAAATAATCAACCAAGCAAATACAGATTTCCTAAGAGACAGGAAATTTATTTTTCGTTTAAATCTAGTTTTAAGGACTTTTAGTGAGGTAATCTTCTTCTTGTCATTATTATATAATATTATACCTATAAACCTAACTGATCAGAAAAATAATTTACAGGCCATGCACTCTACACAAACACAGCAAAAAAAAAAAAAAATTTGTTCTGCACTCAAAATAACAGAGATAAGAAGAAAGGGCTCGTGGTGCTGTTTTCTCCTGATTCTGTTCACAAAGAAGAGTCTTTCATTTACAAGCAAGCATTTTTTTCTTCGCTAGCAATGATCTGAGCACAAGAAGCAGAGCGACATGAGAAAAGATGAAAAGGCAGGATACTTTCTATCCTTCAGTGTGGTTAAAACGTTAAAATTATACACTTTAACTGTCAATTTCACAAGTGACAGATAAGGAAATATCTCTCCCTCTCTCTTTCATTTTGATAAAATTTGTTCACATAGATCAAAAAATGATGCGTGGCATGCACAAATATTTGTTTGGAAATTTCCTTGGCATCAAAAGACTAACAAAAGACAGAACAGGGAAAAACTGGAGATGCAAAGAGATTTGCTCCAAAGCAAAGGCGATATCAGTCGAAAACCTAATGAGGCCATTTGATGTGATTACCTGCAGGGCAATTATTGATCCTTTCCAAAAGCTGAAAATTATAATCCGGCAAACTGAAGATGATGAAATTCTGATTATTTGGATTTTATTATATTTTCACAAAAGCCTTTTTAGTTTATCTCTTGGCTGTAATTAAAATGATTTGCAATCAGATTTTTCATGCTGTTATGAATACATTATAACAGATGAAAACATATTTAGGCTTTAACTTGATGTGTTTCACATTGTTATGTTCTATAAATTTAAGCAGGACTGTGTCTGAATATCAGAGACAGCGAGGGTAAAAATCCCATCTGTATCGCTGTGCAACTTCTGTACCGTCTTTGAGGCAAAAACCATCACGCACATGAACACACACCCCTCAACAGTCCTAAAGCGCAACAGAAAAAAGAAGATGAAGACAAGAAACAAAAAAAGCAAAAACCTGAAGCCATGCCAGCACTCATCCAATGCACTGGGATGCTACAAATGCATAAATATGCTTTTAAATTTGGTACATTTGAATCTGTTTTAAACAGCTGGTCATGAATCTAATTTAATTAGGCTATTGCTGAATGTATTTTATTTGGCAAATGCTACTTCAGACCTAGATTGCATTTTATTCCACTTCTATGTGTTGTAAATTTCAGCAAAGCCCCCACAAAGCTCTGTGGAGGCATCCACCTATTGCTTGCACAGTCACTATACGACCAATTCAATTCAATTCAATTTTATTTTTATAGTGCCCAATCACAACAACAGTCGCCTCAAGGTGCTTTATATTGTACAGTAGATCCTACAATAATAGATACAGAGAAAAACCCAACAATCATACGACCCCCTATGAGCAAGCACTTTGGCGACAGTGAGAAGGAAAAACTCCCTTTTAACAGGAAGAAACCTCCAGCAGAACCAGGCTCAGGGAGGGGCGGCCATCTGCTGGGACTGGTTGGAGTGAGAGAAGGAAGACAGGATAAAAGACATGCTGTGGAAGAGAGTCAGAGATGAGTGAGAAAGGTGACTGGAAAGGAAAAAACTCAATGCATCATGGGAATCCCCCCGGTAGCCTACGTCTATTGCAGCATAACTAAGGGACCAGCACATCAACTGTGCTCTTCAAACAGACTACATAGTAGTGTGTCCACAAGGGAGTTTAAATTGCCATTAGACTAAACTACTGTTAGTCTTGCAATTGCCAGGCGCAGTGGTTTGCAGCATGGACTGGACCAGTGGGAATCTAATAGCCTTCCTCCCATCACCAGTTGTGACAGATGGCTGTTCCTTCCTGAGTCACGTTCCCCTAGTCCTAGTCAGCCAACAGTCATGGCAGACCATGGCCCTTCCCGAAACCTGTATTTTTCTCTGGAGAGAGATTTTTTCCTCCCCACCATCGCCAAGTGCTTGCTCTAAATTCTATATTATCCATTGAACTCCATGACCTGTGTCCCTTAACTGAAATGGGCAGCTCACAGTTAAGTCATGCTGTGTGAAGAGGAGTTAAATGGGCGTCAGTCACACATTATTATAGAATAGCGCACAAGGCCTGATGAAAAAAAGAAAATTGGTACCCACCTTTGTGAAACTCATTATCTCTAAATGGCTTTTTAATGGTTTTTCCGCGACCTTCTAATGCAAAGAAAGTATATGTCAAATTTACTTGGTAATGCACCCCTCTGCACATTACTTCCTCTGCAGTTTTTTGGGTCTGCTCAGTTTTGGCAGCTTCCACAAAGTCAACAAAAGTCATCATCCAAATGTTCATTTGCTTCACACCAGTTTCAGGGGCCAAAACAGACACCATCTGCACTCTTTATGAAACTAAACCCACCCAGTGGATGGCTTTTTAAGCATTAGAATCAATGAAACCCTTACAATTTACACATCCAAAACATGTTTTGTTTGTCTTGATGTTATTCCACGCTTCGTAAAAATTCTTCAGTTCTTCGGAATGTAAAAATATCATTTGATTATTACTGTAAAATTACATGCAGGACAATTTCATTTAAATATTATGAACCAAGCTAATCATGTCCAGCTGTTCCGTTATGAAAAGGAAGTTACCCAGAATTAGTCTGTTAAATTGATGTTTTTGGAAGGTTCCCTGCATTAACCCACTCAAACACAGCATTGCTCAGAAATGCCTACACAAATGGCTATTTTAAATTCTCACAGCATAACTCTGTGTAGGAAAAGGTGTAGGTGTAAACCGCTTTAATACTGCTACACTGGGCCTGTTTGCTCTCCACCACAATGATCTGAAATCACAAGGAAAACCATGCAATAGATAGACTTAAATAGATGGATTCCACAGTGTAACACCAAATAAATCAAAGGCAGAGAGCTTGAGATAGTCATAGAGAGGCACTCCGTGAAGAGATCAAAAGTAGAGCATTTCTGCACCTGCCAGTGACTGTGTGATGCATGTCATGGATGGCTGGCTCACTGAGGGAAAAGGGGACTATACACCCTGTATCATGGTGGCACACTGGAGACTGATGTTTATATGCATACATCACGACTTGTCAGGTCTTATTTGTAATTACCTTGCTGCTCAAGGTTTAGGATGATGTGATTTGCAGAGAGTGACATATGCAAATGAAAACATGCGTTCTTTTGAGATGATGCATCAAAGTGTCTCATTCAAGAAGTGTGATGTCTGACATCTTCCAAACACATCACGTAAGTGCAAATGGTGAGATGGAAAGTGTCCTTTCCTCTAGGGAGTTTCAGGGACAGATGCAAAATACTTGTTGCTTGTGCTTGAACAAACACGTAGCTCTCGAACGCTTTTGCTTTTCTTTGGTCTTACTGATCAGTTTTTAGTTTCCAGAATTCTGCAGAACTTTCCAAATATTATTAAATTGTTATTTTGACTCAACTCGAGAGTTACATGAATTAAAATTCAAAATATCAAAGAAACAAGAGCAGAATATTAAAAATCCTCCAAAGTTTTTCTCTCTTTCTATTTTTAACTTATATGAAAGTAGTCCTTTACTGAAAACAGTGTCAACCATTAAAAATGCTATTATTTAGTTCTACTGGTACCCTTCACTGAACAATCCATCAAATATAAAGACCTACATTTGAATCACCAACTGCTGTGATCACATTTTAGCCAGAGCTGTTTTACGTTTCGATTTTAGCCTGATTGCACTTAGACTGCACAAGACATTTAAGCTACTTTTAATTATTTTTTTTCTATTAATTTGTTGCTATTTTGCTACATAATGGCCAACTATTAGCTAATATATTGGTACTAGCATTTGTAACAACCCATGATCAAAACATTATCTGTGAACTGAATTTGCCATGCTATATACAAATGCAAGTTAAAGCTCTGTTATGCAAAAATGAAGCCATATGTGAACAAGATTCAGAAAATGACCATCTTCTCTGAGCCAGAGCTCATTAAAAATGCACTAAAGAGAAGGGTAAAAGTGTTCAGACAAATCTATATTTGAAAAACATGGACTCCACATCCTCTAGACTAAAGAGGAGAAAGATCATCCTGCTTTTTATGAGCTCTCACTTCTTACTTGCATCTCTAATAGTACAGGGGTGCTTTAGTGGCTGTGGAATTGGCAGCTTGCAATGCATACGGATTTCAGAGCAACATATTCTTCCATCGATGACGATGTCTTTTTCAGGGAAGGCCTTGCATATTTAGGCTGGACACTCTCTCTTTGTTATCATTCCACACCTGTTTCAGCTGTCTTTAGCTGGAGTATCTAGTAGCTGGAGGAGCTGCAGATCTTCACCAGATGTCTATGCCAACCACGGTGGTAATTAGGCTCTCTTTGTTAACCTCATATTCTAGCTACTTGCATTTGATAACCTTGCTTCTGTCTGCCTCCTACTTGCATTTCTTGTTTCTGACCTCGTTGCATTCTCAAGGAGCTCAGCTTGAATATTCAGCCAAACATCTGCCTGCCTACTCTTCCCAGCGATCAACCTTACCTCCCTGGAAACCTGCCTGCCCTCTCTACTCTGCATTTACTTTGGCCAGCAGCCAGTTACCACTCCCGAGTCACTTACCTGCTCTCTAATCATTCCAGTTGCCTGTTCAATTAATCCTTTAAAACTGCAGTCAGTGTACTGATGCTGTCTGTTGAGTCTGACCCCTTTTCAAAGCTTTGCAAATCACTGCATTCAGTTTTTATTCTTCATTTTGAGTTTTATTTTGGGTTGCTAATAGACAGGCAGCTAGACAGATTTGTGAAATTAAGGTTGAAGTAAAGCAGGGTGAACTGGCACGTCGTTGACACCATTTACTGAATGGGCTGTTCCATCTCACCTCTCTTGCAGATAATGGTTCCCACATTGTTGCCAGCAACTTTAATCAGCATCCTAGTGCTCCCTGGTCTGGCCACTAACTTCCACTCAAATTCCACTAACATTTTATTATTGACAAATGGATGGAAATTTAGTCACACAGAAGGACAGTACTTTTCCAGGACATGCCAATAAAATGTGTCAGAAAGTCTCCTCATATTTTGGTTTTCATTTTTATGATTATAGAGGTAATTTTCTTATGCATCAACGAGTTTTCCACTTTGTTCTCAGTGTTTGCCGGATTTGGTTATGTCCCATGATTTACAACAGTCCACCAGTACCACAAGTGCAATGACCATTAGGCACGTTTTTTTCCTCTGGGAAAACGTGAGTCAGAACCTCTCTAGCTATAAGAGTCAATTTACCAATATCGTGAATATGATGGATATAAAGATTACTGTAAATCTTCTGGGATTATCTTTGCTAAAGTACACGTGTCCCATGAGGTTAAATTAGGAGGAGACAGAGTCATACTCTAGTATATTGTTTACATCCTTCATGGTTTTTGCACTAGGAATATCACATTATAGGACATGTACCTGATATTGAGTATTTTGGGAGATTTGACTGAAATTGATAGCAATCATATGTAGAAGCATGTGACTTTTCTCCATAGAGTTTTGACACGTGGTGGATTTGGCTACTGTAGTTGGGGTATTTGGCCACAAGAGTGCTCTGTTGATTACCTAATACCTAATTACATTTTGGCTAATTTTGAAATACTTGGGATATATAGATATGCAGCAACACCATACAGTGCTGCATGAAGTTCGGCAACAGGAGCAAAGAAAAATCCTGATGGTCGGCACCACTCCAGACATATCTACTATTTGCACTGATTGCCCAAACTGACTGCAGAAAGTCCTGCTAGAGGTTGTGAAGGTGCCTCTGTGCAATGCCATCATCCTACCATCTGCTGTGCAGCACTTCAATCTAAGAAAGGAGTCAGAGACACTTCCACTGAGAACTGTTTGTCATGATGTGAGCCACCTGTAGGGGGCCTCAGACTCTTTTGAGATTTTACCAGCCCATGATCCGCTTTCACGTGCACAGTTATCCAATTAAGGCACTCATTTGTAAATATGTGCAATTGTAGGACTCCCACTTTCTCCCATGGACACAGTACAGCCCTTGGTCCTCATTGGCTCAGACTTTCCTCACCCACTTGTCCCAACAAACCTGCACAGTCTGGTCCCCCTGGGGGTCCATTGGCAGTCTGCATACACCTTGGATGGGCAATGGAGGGTCCAGCTACCTTAGCCCAGTTCCCTGTGGAAGAGCAACAGTGTCTCTTTACTGTTTCCCCAAGCTTGGATCTTTTTCAACGTGTGGAACGGTGTGGAAGGTGGATATGCTCCCATATACAAATGTGAAGACTGAAACACATTCTAAGGAGGATCAGAAAGTGCTTGAAGTTCTTGAGCAGTACCCCACTAGCATTGCGGTAGATGGTGTAACAAGTATTCATGCCCCTCCTCCATCACAAGGACAGTATTGGCTTCCGGGCACCCAAGAGGGCATTGTTAACACAGCTGTGGAGTAGAGATATGAAACAGGTGGAGACCTACTGTGAGGAAGTGCAGAAACTGAAGATGGCAGAGGAACTATTTTCTGCCAGAAAGTGGATTTCTCCAGCAAGTCATGGTTTCATGTAGTTCACCACAATGGCAAGGGTTGGACTTTTATTCAGCTGTTCATACCAATACAATGGGCTAAGACTCAACAGCCAGTTGCTTCCTGGTCCAGTCCTGGGACCTTTACTGCTTGGGGTCCTCCACCGCTGCAGAGAACATACAGTGGCCATAAGTGGAGATATCAAAGCAATTTTTCACCTAATTCACTTGCTGCAAGAAGACAAACCTCTACTCCGCCCTCTGTGGAGAGCTATGAGGAAGGAGGAGGTGTCGGGTTTGTACGAGTGGCTGGTTCTGCCTTTTGGTACGTGAAGTCCCTGTTTTGCCAAATATGCCCTCCAAAGACATGTAATGGACAACAGCCAGGGCAATAAATATATGTTGGACACAGTGGAGAGGGGCTTCAGTATTGGTAACTGTTTGCATAGTACTGAACCCGTAATGTAACAGCATGCAAGGTCTGCTGTTGCTTTATCAAGCAACCAAACAAAACAAGAACAAAATATGCAGTTTGATTATTAGTAAGCTGATTATTTCGTGATACCGAAAGGAACTGCAGGCGTTGTTATCTTCATCATTATCACTAATGAAAACAAGAGCTGACAGAGAACACAACTCCTGTCAGAAGGGCAAGGGCTTTACTAAAAATGTGATGTTTTATGTTTTTATGACAATCTGATGACATCAGCCTGTTATTGTGTCACTGTAACATTGGGTGTCATACTAAAAAAATAAAAAGTGTGCTGTACAGCTCTCTCCATGCCCTTTTATATGAAATATTACTCTCTATAGTTTCATGTCATTTCTTTTCAAGATTTTCAATCGCTAACAATGAAGGTCAAGGTCAAATGCCTAGCAAACCTAGGTACCTGTGTCCCCCAAGTCCTAGTATATTGTTTTAAAGTAAAAGGATAATTGCAAAAGGCTGCAAATGCAAGTATGAATGGTTGTCTGTTTCTCTGTGACAGACTGGCCTGGTGTACTCTGTGGTTTAGGCTAAAGCGCCCCTGGATCCTGAATTGAATAAGCGTCAGAAGAGCAGCACAATCATGTTTGTTGCTAATTTACTAATTAAAGGGTTAATAGGCTACCATAGCTAACTTTCTGAGTTGAATGAAAGTAAGCCCAGCGCTCTTATTTGTGGACAAAGTAAACCTAGTAGAATAGCATGCTGAATGTTGCAACATCATAATATTGCTGTTTGCATTAGCTTGGTGACTAGCATGTGTAAAGGAAAAATGTTTGTTTGTGGATTCTGACACAAAAACAGTAATGTGTTAAATATTTGCTGATACCTTTTTTTAAAAGGTAGAGCATCAAATTACTACCTGGAGAAAGTAATTTGTTGTACTCCTCGTTATATTACTTTTCTGTTATTCTGCAACAGAAATACATTGTCACATAATTATGAGTTAACAATAGAAACCTTAGGCTACTGTCACACACAGTGAAACACATTTCTATCCTAATGAGGAAAGAGTCTCTTTGTTACCTCAAAGATGAGAGCAAAGCTTAAAATCTGCACAAAGAGCAGACCTCTTTGTGCAGATTCTCTATTCTTTGTTGAAAAGCAGTTCAAAAAAATCAAAAGTTGTGTCAATGTTCAAGAAATTCATCATTAGCTGGTCACACTCCTTTTAAGCACCTGAACATGTTAGAATATCTGATAGAATAGTTTTACATTATCATTAGAACAAAATGAAATGAATCAAATATTCTTGATATTAGAAAGAAGAGTTAAAAACATCAAGAAAATATATATACTCCAAAGGACAACTCAGATTCCTGTCCCCCTGCTCTGAGCTCCCTTTCTCATCATACCAGCAACGTGAGCAGACAGTCAAGTGCTCGTATCATAGGTTCATAATGCTGACATCAGGGACTGAGATATGATGAATGTGACACTCCAGGATGCTGTGGGTAGTCTGTTTACAACCATTCACTAACCTGATTAGCTGACAGTCAAATGTTAATGCATAAGAAAAAAAGACCAGTAGATTTAATTCATATATTTTGCTTCATAAGAGACACTCTGACCTGTCTTTTATTGTATGTGGAAACAATACCAGCATCCATTGATGCAGAGCTGTTTTTGCTATTATACTGTGATCAGGCTTTAACAGGTGATTACATCACTGTTTCAAACACATCTGCTAAGTTAAACAATTTGTCACAGCAGAACCACATATATGAAGAAAATAAACAACATTAGTTCGGGAGATTTTCTTTTCACATTGTGAATGTTGCCAAATTCTGTCATAACTGGCAAAATTCCAGTTAAACTGCCAAGGACAATCAATGCAATCAATCATACTCAAGCGAAAGAAGCTATGCACACTTTGTATTGGATTTCAGTTGTCCTTGAACCAATTCAAAGCATCAAATTAAAGTAGCTAAGTTATGTGACTAGGCAAACAGTTGGACAAGTGTGAATACTAAGTCAGAATAACTGGAAGGTTTTCATGTTCTTTCTGTTCCACCAACGCCAACTAGAGTTAAAGGCTACGTAGACCTCTGCTGTGCTGGGGATTATTTGATGTCAAAAAATATTAATTAAAGACACAGACAACCTTGTAAAATGTTATCTGTAACTTCTGCAAGAAGCAGGAATGCGAAAGAGCTGTACACATGCATACGGAGATGAAAAGAGAACTAATTAAGTGAAAACACATGTGCTGTGGCTATGAATGTATAGGTGCTTTAATATAGCCTTCAGATGTTGAAGCTGTAGGGCCCTCTTGTGCTTGTTCACCATCATGCCTTACTGAAATATTTAAATGGAGCGGGAACATATAATTTTATAGCACAATATATCAAATCTTTGCTTTTCCTTACCTGCAGTAATGAAGCAAAACTCTTTACATTTTATGTGCATTCATATGAGGTGTGGTTATTAAATAGCTAGATTGTTACCCACAACTCTCATAAGGTCCCGCTACTGCATTCGTCAGAGTTGAAGTCTAGACTTTGACTGTGCCATTGCAACACCTTGTTTCTTTTTATTTTCAGACATTCTTTAGTAGACTTGCTGCTGTGTTTGGAGTCATTATCCTATTGCATGACCCAGGTGATCCACATGGTTCCACATTTGACTCTAGATGGCTTTGGTATACAGAGGGGTACACGGTTAACTTAATGACTGCAAGGTGCCAGGATACTGTGCAGCTGGTGTGAGGTTTTGCTATGTGCTGTGATATGTGCTGAAATGACATGGTTGGTTTTCACCAAATATGGTGCTGTGCATTATGGTCAAAAAGCTCAAGTTTCATCTGTTCAAAGGACATTATTCCAGAATTCTTGTGGTTTTTCAAATGGCACTGCAAACCTAAGCTATGCAGCTACGTTCTTGTTAGAGAAAAAAGGCTTTCTCCTGGCAACCCTTCAAACAAGTCAAACTTGTTCAATCTTTCCCTAATTTTACTATCATGAACTTTAATATTTAACATGCTAACTGAAGCCTACAGGGCTTGGGTTGTTTCAAGTTCACTGACCTTGGGATGAATTTGCTGAGATGTCCACTCCTGGCAAGATAATGAATGTTGAATGTTGATTGTTTCCCACTTCTGAATAATCGTTCTGACTGTAGGATGATAGACTTTTTGATAGACTGATGATAGACTGTTTGGAAATGACCCCATAACCCTTCCCAGACTAATGAGCAGCAACGGCTGCTTCTTTACAATCATTGCTTGGCATTATGTTAACAAACACTTGAATGTTCCAGACAAGCAAATTGCCAAAACGTCTGCTTTTAGAGATGATCAATTAATCAAGTGCATTTGATTAGCAGCACCTGGTTGCTCCTTACCTTTTATAGAAGCAGCAAAGGTATACTTAGTTTCTCACAGGACTGTATACATTTTCCAAAGTGTGTATGAACAGCCACTAAAAATCTGCCTTAGTCTGGAATTCATACATAATGGCTAACATTGCCAAATCAATTAAAAGGTGTATATTTGCCTAAGGTGTAATATGAATTTCAGTAGGGCAGCAATTAACTTGATTTCCAAATAATAAACTGACTGAATGAACTGATCTGGTCGCACAATAATATAATTGGATAGTCTGTGAAAAACATATAACTGCAGGTTCCAATAAAAATGTTCATTAAACTGCTGATTCTTGTTGGAGTTGACTTCCTTGGCACTGATGTGTACTCACCTTTCAGAACAATGCCTCGGCCTGCTTTTAGTCAAGACAATTGACATATGAAAAGAATTATTCCGGCAAATTGTAACGTATTATTTCAAACCCTAGGCTAAAAGGCTCCACTTTTAATTAGCAGAGAATGAGAGTCCCCACAAGACATAATTTTCAATTTTCCATTGACTGTTCTTAACACAAGTAATCTCCTCGATCTGTTAATAACCTCTAAGTTGATTAAAGAGCAAAATCATCTTTATTCCTCTTTAATCTATTAAAGTACTATCATTCATTTCCTCAAACTTTGTTCTGTCTCAAGGACTTTGATAATTTGTGTTCTGGTACGTGACATGGATAACATGTCTCAGTTTAGCTTTTTTCCTTCTGTTTGCTCAGGATGATAATGACAGACTGTGCACACACACACACACACACACACACACACACACACACACACAGAGGCTGGTATATTTGCTTGGAGAGGATCTTAAAGTATCTGTTTGACTTTCTGGATTCAGTGCCACCTTAGGGGCTTTTACCAGCCAAGGGAGACACAAGTACTCAGGCAAAGATGAACATTGTGCTCCTTTTGGAGTCTCACTGCAGTATGTCAGTGCGGTTGAACTGACTTATTAGCAGAACATAAAGAAAAATGTGATCCTTTCAGTTTTTCACTCGCAGATTTGAATGTATGATGATCTAAATGTGCTGCATGCGTAAGTGGCTGATGGATATGTAGAAAATGCACATTAAAAAAAATATTATTAAACTGATATGTTGAGGCTGAGATGAAAGGTTTTTCTACTAAAACTGTAGTGACGTCAAGCTCATCCACTTGACAGCCAAAGTAGGGTTTCTGATATAAATATTCACTGAAATTATCATCTCGTGATTTCATTATCTGCAATTAAATAACAAGAGAACTTTTGTAGTAATTGCCTGCAATTACCGGATAGCCAAAGCTATTAGCATTTTGCTTGTTTCATGATTTAAATTGCCCTGTAAACCACCAAGTGTAATAGTTCTATGAGGAACAATTACTTTTAAAGGGATGATAATGACACTCTAAGTAGAAAACAATGAACGTGCTCATCTAACAGCAAAGGGGGACTATCTTGCTTTTAATAGAAAGAGAGTAAATAATATAAAACAATAGACAGCAATACAGTGATAAGGTTGTATATATCAGGACATAACAAAATAAAATCATCTGGTCCTCAACAGGTTTAATGTTTATTAACATACAGCCTCAGCAACAGCAACATATAATATTTAACTTTTTATCTGAACAAACCACAAGACCTCTGACTTATCCTTTGGAAAGGTGAGACCACAGTGGTGATGTTTGGCCATAATGCACAGTATCACATTTGGAGAAAACCAAACACCTCATATCTACTGCACAGCGGTCGAGGGGTGATCATTTCAGCTTGCTTTGCAGCTAGAGCACCCGGGCATCTTTTAGTCACTATGCTGACTATGAACTCCTCTGTATACCAAAGTATTCAGAGTCAAATGTGAGGACATCTGTCTGACATCTAAAGCTTGGCTGAAATTGGGTCAAATAGCACAGCGATCCCAAACACCACAGCAAATCCACAACAGAATGACTGAAAAAGATTAAAGATCTTGCAATGACTCAAAGTCCAGAACTCAACCTGACAAAAATGCTGTGGTGAGACCTTAAGAGGGCTGTGCGTTAATGATTTTTTACAAACCTCAAAGAAAGAAAGCAATGCTGTAATAAAGAGCAGGCCTCTAATTTCTCCACAACAACGGAGAGACTGATGAAGTCATACAGAAAAACATTACTTCAAGCTATTGCTGCTAAAAGCCGTTCTCCAAGCTACTAAATCATAAGGTCTACTTTTCCATTTTGGCTTAGTTTTTGTGAAATAAATGACACAGCGATGAAAGTGCATGAAACACAAGCTTTGTGCCACTGCCAAAATGTTTGGCCACGACTATGAGTGACAGAAAGTTTTGTAACAATTAAAACTGTTTGTCATGAAAAAACTCAGACTATCAGCAGCAGCAGACTGAGTGTGCACTTAAAACATGTTATCCCTGTAAAGTGAAGTTCATTCACAGGTAATAGACACTCTGGATTCAGCGCTGGAGAGTCACTTTTCTTTGACCCCTCCGGCCACCAGAATACCGGTTATCGACAAATATGTCTGTCACCTCAGTGGACCCTGCTGGAATCTGTAAAACGAGCCAAGGGCAAGCTAGCTCAGGATTTATAACTCCTGCCTCTGTTTACACCTGAAAATAAGCAAGTTTTTGACAACAGCAATTCCAAAGTGGCAGTCGTGCATCAAAATTCCCCCCATTTGTTCACAGCTGCAGAAAGCACACAAATATGTAATTAGCAAGTGTATCAGAGGCTTTTGCATTTTGACAAAGTCACGTCATGCATTTTCCTTTTCAGTACTGTCAGAGTTGTTTGTTTGTTTTTTTTTCATAAATGTGTCAGACAAACTAAAGATGAAGGACATGTGCTTTTGTCTGGGTGCTATAGCAACATAGTCATGCAAGTATTGCGGAAACAATAAGAAGAAAGCTCCTGATTTAATTCTCCAGTGAGCCACCTAACTGAAATGCTAAGTAGGTGATGCACTTTATTGATACAATCATTCTGGTTCAGTCAGACGCAGGTGCAAAGATTGGATCTTTCAGCCTGAAGCTTGGTTCTGTGGTCTCCCCACTTTTTTTCTTACTGTACATAAGAAAGAAACTGGGGGCAAATCTATTTATACTTCCATTCACTGTCATGTGGGCGCCATCTGCTGGTTATTAATGTGCAAAAACTGAAGAGAAAGCCTTAAACTACCACTAGGAGGACACTGCACTACTGCATACTGTATATTCCTTCAAACACAGCTTGTAATAACCTGCAGTGTTTTGAACATACTTTCCTGATTAAGTCTTGTTTTTTTATGTTATCTTACAGATAAAGTCATTCATGCTCTTAACAGTATCACAAGTTATCAGAGATGATAGATCAGTCACATGGGCTTCCTGTCCCTGTATTGTATTACACCCAGCAATAACTGCTGCCTTTATCAAAGACCCAATGTACAATAACCCCTCACACATAATGATAAGAAAGCTGAAAAGTCATAACATAATTAGTAAAGGTGTTCCACTTGATAGGTAGAGCGTGCCATAAATTACAGAAATGGATCCCTACATAAAATCAACCTTAGCAGTATTTGAAGGCAGTCATCATGATGCTGCAGTCAAGTGTCATTTGGCTGAACTGCCATTATCCTCCATAAAAAGAATCACATTAAAACATCTTTGATCATCTTTCATCTATTCATTGGCTGAGTGATGCGTTTGCATAATTTAAACAATGATCCAACGATCAAATTGCTCATCAAAAAACAAGCAAAGCCACAAAACTGCTCGTGTTCACGTAAAAGACTATTTTTCACCACATCTGATTTTACTGGCGAATGTTTTTAAGGCTTTGTGTGACATCCTAAAAAAATCTGTGTAAAAATGAAAAGCAGCGCTGGGATTCAAGGCCAAGGAAACCATTTCAAATGAAAGAAAAGCAAATGCTCACGAGGAATAAAGGACTCAGCTCTGACAAGTGCAGGGCATGCCAACAAGGACATTTTTAGGACTGTATGAGACATACTGTTTACATCTCTGTCATATCCCATGACTTTCACAATCACATGAGTGAGTGGCGTGAGTAGTGTAATCACACAGTGACATCAAGGTTTTGAACTATGAAACATCAGGAGCCCCTGTTTGAGCTATGTTTTCTTCTTTCCCTCTCAATATTTTATTTATGTTGATTTAAAAACATGCTCATGCAAAAAATATCGCTGTTTGTTTAACTATCTTGCAGCTTTTTTACAACTTGGACAAGTTTATTTGGCTACGTTTTGAGTTTGAGTTAAAATGTGTTATATTTTCATGAAAACTTTAACATAGTATTGCTCATTTGTACAAACGTAACTCATGATAGTAAAATGACATGGGTTTTCCTGTAAACGGGGACATGTGGAAATCATCTGAGAACAGTAAACAAGTTGAGTTTACTTTTTAACTTTGGCTGTCCTTTTTTTCCCACACTAATGTTCTTTGGCACAGAGTTCAGTACTTCCGCTGATATGAGCCCACTACAGCGCGTTAAACATTAAGCTTTAGCCACAAACAACTCAAGGGAATGTTGCTTCAGGTAAACGTTGCATGATTGAAAGTAAGTCTTTAACAGGTGCTGTAAGAAAGGCACCGTATAAAATAATTAGACCCACACTCAGTAAAACACAGACCTTTAAATGTGAAAGTTCTGCCAAAGGTTTTTGGATTAGCTTAGCACAAAGCAGAATGGAAAGCAGGTAGCCAGGCTGAATTTGAAAAGTAGCTTACCCATGGAAAAACCCACTCCAAATTACAATCCTGTGTTTATTCACCACAAAAGCTAAGGTGAAGAAACATCAGGGGATAGTTCAACAATGTTAAAGTTTTACAATAAATAGTTGCCATTTCTAAGTGCACTTTGCTCTTCTGTTCCTTCAAAACTGCCTGAATTCTTTATGACATAAGTTCAACAAAGTGCCAGAAACATTTGGTCCATATTGATGATAGCATCACATGTATATGGCAAGTATATGAAACATCAGTATTTGAATGTATTTGAATTTAATGGCACTAATAGGAGATTCTTTTGGAAGCAGGTTATGAATAAGATTCTCTCTTTAGTGATTAGAAGTGATTCCACAGGTCAGTGAGTTTTATTATAGGCAAGTATGGTACATAGATATATGTGTCCCAATAGCAGAGTGAATACTGACTATGATAGTGATAATTGTTGTGGTTTACAGAAAGGGATAATAATTGTGATAATATGTTAGATTTAATTCACAAAATCTAAATGAAAATCGTGTATGAATTGTGGAACAGAGATCTCATAACAAACATGAAAAAGGAAGAACTTACTGGAAAAGACCTGAAAAAAGTAAAAGACCTGCCTGGAAACATAAACATGTTATTGACAATGAAGCTTTATCTCTGCTATGCATGCAGCAGGTGCAGAAAATCCCATCTTGTCTAATGAGGACAACCAGATTTATCAGCTGTAAGTCACACGTATTCCTCTAACAGCAGCTCTAATGCTGAGTCATCCTCATATTCACTGTCTATGAAGAAACCAGAGGATTCGTAGCACTTACTACTCATATATTACTCTTTCTCCCTCATACAAAACAGCCAACTGAGGCAGCGGCTATGATTGGTCTAGAATGACATCTGATTAGACAGCCGGGAGTAATTAGGGTGCTCATTGGCTGCTGGAACTGTGCTGTTTGTGACACTTGTAGTGTAAGCTGGCTTGAATGGAGCTTTTGTGTAAACGTGCCACATATACAGCTGCGAGCCCGGTAGGGTTGGGGCAGCACCTGTGCAGTCCAATGCACCAGCTCTGCAACAAAACAATATCTTTTTAAAAGCTCATATTGTTCAGTTCCTATCAGACAGCCATTGATTCAACACTGTGGTTGTGAACTGTTTACCAGACTGCAGAAAACTCATAAAGCAATTGAAAATACAACCACCATCCCCCCTGTAGATGGAGTACTTACCACTGTTGTGCAATTTCCTTAAAAGAAAGATAAGAACCTGAAGCATCTGCTTTCAAGTGGAAAATCTATTAGAGGGTCAAAGGCAGGAATAAGCTTAGCACTGAGAAGATCAGAAATCATAGCTTAGCAAACAAACGAACAAACAAGGAAGGCTATATAATGCACTGCAAACATTGTTTTAATGCATTTTCCTTGCAATGACCAGCAAAAACAAGCCAAAAGAATCAATATTCTCCTTTTAGACAGCCCCTTCTTTCTTGAGCACAGGTTTCAGGGTACTTGGCAGGTAGGTTGTTCCAGAAATTTTGGAGAAAGTCAAAGCTTTTGGGAATTTAACTTCAGTGTTCCAGACTGACTCTATCAGGGCTCTGTGTTGGTATTTTGTTTAGCTGTAGGACTTATTGTAGCTCTTCAAAGCCGTGGCTATATGTTTGTCGCGGTCGTGATGCAGATCAAATTTTGGGCAATGGTGATCAATTTTAAGTACCTAAAACTATTATAGCAACATAAAAAACAATAGTTTGAGAGTAAGACGAGAGGCTCGATGTCAGTTTTGCATCTTTAGAAGGCTATGCTCACTATTAAGCTTTTTTAAATGTTATTTCTTTAATTCCAGTTTGTAAGCTTAGCTAAACTAAGCGAATACTGGCTCAAGCTGCATATTTATCATAGAGACATGAGAGTGGCAAACATCTTCCTTTTTTACTCTTGACAAGAAAAGCGAATGAGCGTCTTCCTCTAAATATCAAACTACTCCTTTAAACAACCATTACATGTGAGTCACCATCTCAGAAATAAAAACACTCTCAATAGCAGGGGTTGCTTTTTTTTGAGACAGCAGTTCTGAATCAGGATTTGTGTATAAGCCCAACATATTCTTTCTGTTTTGCCATGAATACTCTCAGAAAATAAGCACAGTGTAGCGGAAAGTGTGTAGGATCTGGCTATGAGCTGCTCTGAAACAATTTCAGAGCTGAGCACTAAAGAACAAAGGGGCGAGTTAGAATCCTGGTGCCACGCCCTCGGGCTGTAGAGTCAGGGCCTTTATGGCAACCTTTTAAGCTGGTTTATACAGTCTATAACCCAGAATCCCCTTTCATCTTCCGTGGCACACAGAAAGGGTTCACCACTGAGAAGGTGAAGGGTATCCAGAAGAGTATTGACAACACACTGAAGCAGTGTTAGGGGAGAAAAAAAAGAAGGCAGAGTTGGAGAAATATTAAAGAAACTGCGGATTAATCTTCCAGTAAAAATGGATGGATGCCACAGTTGACTTACCATTATTATTATTATTACTATTGATTTATTAATAACTTAAAAGCGCTTTGGCGCTTACCCAAATGTGTAGCTGAGAACTTGGGAAACGCAATGATTTTTGACACCTGAGCAAACGGGGTAAATAGGATGAATCTGAAACTGTTTCCGTCTTAATCCGCTATCTGAGAGGGTGGATTATGATGTTTCCTTTCATAATTTCACACAGGATTGGGGTAAAAAATTGTCAAGCTTGAGTTTGATAGATCAATTTGCCAGCTGTTCCAGCAGCCCTCTCCTTTAGCTATAATAAAATCCCTCCCAGTCTAACGGCATAATCTATGACACACTTGATCTGCTATTCATTTGAAGTGTCGTGGCATCCTGCTTTATCTCCTGACGTGGCGGAGACCTCCTCTACACCAGCGCCAACACTGTTGGTTGCTAGGAGCTATTTGCTATATGCCGAGTCATTTTCACGGTTGTTATGGCCCTGCATTAGCTAACATAGGACTCGTGATTCCAGCCTTCAAATTAATGCACATGTTACTGTCAGAGGAAGCATGAAGCGCTATCTAAAATCCCACAGCATCTCTCTATTACTCACTGAAAAAAATTAGCTTCCTGTCTTCATTAAGAAATGTAATGTGTTTCCTTGTGTCACAGTCATCTCAGGTCGCACGTATCTGACACTACACGTTTTATTTCTGCTAGATTAACACATATGTAACACATGCACGCTCAGGCAAAGGCACTGATTTACACACTCACACCCCCACACACTCACTGCTGTAGGCTTTTATCCTCAGGCACCTGGATAGCTAAGAATTACACAGAAAGAAACTTATTCATTTGGGGAATATACACATACTCCTTCCCCGAGACAACCTTTTGTCCTGAGGCAGAGAAGAATACTATTGTTGGATTACTGGGGTGGTGTTAGTTTGAGGCCTTGGGGAGCTCCCCGTAGGTGCACCCTTCTCTTTTTGACCTCCCCACCCCCACCCTTTTATGAAACTGTGCGGCTCGGGCGATTTATCTGCATTAACCACATGGAGCACTGAATTTAGGGTGTAGTAAATATGACTGATGACATTATCTACGGACAGCAGGAAAGTGAAAAGTCTCTGAATGTCATTCTAGGACAGCAAAAGTGTGTTTAGGGAGAGGAATGAGTGAGGATCTGTGAAATGATGTCTAAGTGTCTTTTAAGAAAGCGGTGAAAAGAGTTCTTCTTTGACACTTCTTATCATGACATGCAGTATTTGTCCAAGCCTACTGCATGTATCGACATTGCTCTAAATACTCAGAAATAAAACCAGGGAGACAAACTTTTTAACCCTCAATTTACTTTCACGCATGGCTTTATAATATAAACAACTCTCAGAAAGTGCAGCTGTGACATATATATTTACCCATTCAGTTATCAGACCCATTTTTTTTCTCATTCTACCCAGTGAAGGCGTTTTTAGAGCCAATCACTTTGAATGTGCAGTCTGGACTTTAACATCTAATAATACATAGTTAATAGTATTATTTAAAGACTCATTCTCAGGCTGTTCTAGATCGAATGAAAAGCCTGATTTATTTTTTAAATTGTGCAGAGTAAGAAATTTCTCCACTACATTTGCCTTCACTTTATGTGCCGTACAATCATACTCATCATTTAGGAAGTTGTACTTGCTGCTGCAGGGGAACCATCAGAGTTATTATAATTTATCCTGATGGGCACGTGAATGTCTATATAGTTGCAGAAATCCATCTAGTTTACAATTAATTATAACAGTAAAAGAAGTAATGGAAATCTGGTCTACGAGATTCATTAAAATCCAAAACACCGCAAGTACTGTAAAGGACTACAAACAAAGATCGCCTCGTTATTTGCTCCCAATAGACTTTTAAATCCTTCAAAGCCCGTAATCATCAAACCTCAAATCATCAAACTCAGTCATCCTTTAAAGACCTCATAGAACTGTATGATGCCAATAGAGCACTTTAGAGTGTAGTTTCCTTGTTTTTCTTGATTATGTTCACAAGAGTAAAATGGGAGCATATTTGACCCTACTCCCAGTTTGGGTTCAGAAGAGAAGCATCCAACTACTTTAAGATTCATCTCAAAACCTCTTTTTGATTATGCTTTTATTTGGAGCTGGATCATGTGACCCTGAGCCATCCTTTAGTTATATATGAGCTACAGGCTCAAGCTGTGACACAATGCAGACCTCTCCTTTCTTCTCTTTTGCTCACAACACATTCTGCAGTCTATAGGCTGTGCTGTTTGTTATCTCGCTATAAATTTAAAGTAAAATAAACTTTATTTACAAAGTGCTTTTCACAAAAAGTCACACTTACTATACAACAATTAATATCAATAGAGAACCGTGCTAAAATAGAATAAAAAAACAAGCAAAATGTATTTATATAGCGCTTTTTATCTGTGCAAAGAATCAGAATCAGAATCAGAATCAGAATACTTTATTGATCCCTGGGGGAAATTATTTTTTGTTACAGTGCTCTATTGTAAACCAACATTAAGACAAGACAGACAATACACTAACTAAGAATAGTACAATATATACATATATATACATACATACATACATAAGTCACTCATAAATAAATAGCTGAAAAAGAAAGAAAAAGAAACATGTGTAGTTGTAGCAGCAAACAGTGTGTTAAGTGGATGCGTTGTACAGGGAGATGGCCACAGGCAGGAAAGATTTCCTGTGTCGTTCAGTGGTGCTTTTTGGTAATCTCAGTCTCTCACTGAACGTGCTCCTGTGACTGACCAGCATGTCATGGAGTGGGTGGGAGGTGTTATCCAACATTGTCTTTATCTTGGACAGCATCCGCCTCTCCGACACCACCTTGAGGGAGTCCAGCTCCATCCCCACAACATTGCTGGCCTTACGGATTAGTTTATTAAGTCTGTTGGCATCTGCGATCCTCAGCATTTTCTGGCAGATGTTGAAGGACCTCAGTCGCCTCAAAAAATAGAGACGACTCTGGCCCTTCCTGTAAAGTGCTGTGGTGTTTTTAGCCCAGTCCAGTTTATTGTCAATGTGTACTCCAAGGTATTTATAGTCCTCCACAATGTCAACACTGACCCCCTGGATTAAAACAGGGGTCAAGTGTTTCCTGGTCTTCCTGAAGTCCACGATCAGTTCCTTGGTCTTTGCCACGTTGAGCTGCAGATGATTCTGCTCACACCACGTGACAAAGGAGTCGACCACAGCCCGGTACTCTGTCTCATCATCCCTGCTGATGCATCCAACCACCGCAGAGTCATCAGAAAACTTCTGAAGATGGCAGGTCTCTGTGCAGTGGCTGAAGTCTGTGGTGTAGAGGGTGAAGAGGAAGGGGGAGAGGACAGTCCCCTGTGGTGCCCCTGTGTTGCTGATCACCTTGTCAGACACACACTGTGGGAGACGTACATATTGTGGTCTTCCTGTCAGGTAATCAACAATCCAGGACACCAGAGAAGCATCCACCTGCATCGCTGCTAACTTATCACCCAGGAGGGTCGGCCTGATGGTGTTGAAAGCACTGGAAAAGTCAAAAAACATGACCCTCACAGTGCTCGCCGGCTGGTCCAGATGGGTGTAGACACGATTGAGCAGGTAGATGATGGCGTCCTCAGTTCCGAGACGAGGCTGATAAGCGAACTGAAGGGGATCCAGATGTGGTCTTACTATGGGTCGCAGCTGGTCCAGGATGAGCCTTTCCAGGGTCTTCATGATGTGAGAGGTCAGTGCCACAGGCCTGTAATCCTGGGGGCCACTGGGACGTGGCGTCTTTGGTACAGGGACGAGGCATGATGTCTTCCACATCACCGGGACCCTCTGCAGACTCAGACTCAGCATAAACAGTTCATGAAAGACTCCACACAGCTGTGGGGCACAGGTCTTGAGGACGAGGGGACTCACTCCGTCTGGTCCAGCAGACTTGCCTGAGTGAAGTCTCAGCAATAAGCAATAAATACCTAGCAGAAATCGATAAAAATATAAATACCAAAAGAATCTCAACAGAAGGCGTGATAAAGCAGAAAGGTTTTCAACTGTTTTCTTTAAAAGGATTCTACCGAATCTGCTAACAAGGGGTGAAGCATTAAATTGTTTCATTGCCTTGATGCACAGACTAAGAGGCTCTGTTCTCCTATGGTCTTCAGTATGAGGGAAAACTGATAGATTTTGAGCTTGTGAGAGAAGATAGCAAACAGCTGTGCATTTAACAAGAAGCTGATATATAATATAGTCTGGAGCATGTCTGTTTAGTGCTTCAAGTGTGAGAATTTTAAAAACGTGATTGAAAATCAACCGGGACCAATGTAAAGAGAAGAAAATAGGAGTAGTGTGAGCTTGCTCGCTGGAGCATTTTGTATTGCTTGGAGGTGTAAAAGAGAAGAGATGAGCCAATAAATAGGGTATTACAATAACCTCGGTGCAATGACACAAATACATGACTGTAGATCACAATTTCAAAACGTTCCTTAAATGAAAAAAAGGAAGGTGAAAAAGATTTTATATGTTCTTTTTTCTCAGACCGTGCAGGAGTCAACAGGATTCCTCTGGTTAAAGGAGTTTCCAAGTGCTTGCTCAAAGTGGATCACTGAGGTTTTCCATCCACGATGTTCTAAAGTACACTGCTTAGACAACAAAAAGTCAGGCACTCTATAATTTCGTTGGACTACCTTTAGCTTTTAATGAAGGCATGTATTGGACCTGGGATTATTTTGGTAAGGAAAATCAGATTGCTGGGTAACGTTTTCTCCAGCACATCCCAGAGATTCTGTGGGGTAAAGGTCTGGACTCTGTGGTGGCCAATCCATGAATGAAAATGATGTCTCATTCTCCCTGAACCACTCTTTCAGTTTGATCCCAGTGAACTCTGATATCAGGGAAGAATAAAATCCATTGATGGGAAAACCTGGTCATTCAGCATTGTCAGGTAGTCAGCTGACCTCATTTTTGTTGCTGAACCTAGAAATGACCGACTGAAGCAACCCCAGATCATAACACTGACTACTCAGGCTTTAGGCAGATTCAGTGGCATCACTGAATCCGCCTCTCTTCTTACCCTAATGTCCCCATAACTTTGGAACAGGGTAAAGTCTGGACTAATCAGACCAATTTCTCCAATTAGCGTCAGTGGATTTCTTAAGGCTGCACAGCTGTACAGCTACACACCCCAATCCCTTCAGTTCTTTTCTTACTGTGTGTGTGTTTGTGAGAAAATGCTCTTACTATCACTTTTAACATGGCCATGAGGTTTATTGTTGCTGTTTTTATTTAATTTGACCAGATGTTTAAGTGAAATCCAATCACGATCACTCAGGATTTTTATCCAATACCATTTCTTCCTCAAAGGTGCCGGTTCATCAATAACCTTCCAGGTTTTAACAATACAGTTAAAACCTGGACAGTTCTTAATGAGAAGCTTCTCACTGCTTCAGTTACGGTTAAACAGCCAGCTGAATCATATTGATCCCTGCATAAATTCTGGTTAGTTAAATACAAGCGGTGCCTTTTGTTTTTTTTCACTGGGCGGTGTATTTAACTGAGTAATAATACTGAGATTCTGGGGGACCAATAACATAACTACAAAAAATAGTGTGAATCCAACAAGTAGATGTTGCTACATATTTAACAGGATAACTGCTGCCTTTAATCTGTTTGTGGTGCTAGAATAAAAGTCAGAGAATCAACAGACTCATTATGATTTGACCCCTGAAGACTCTGATTGTCTTCACCAAATGTCATGGCCAGGCAGCCAAAGTGGTGAAGCAACCAAACCCTAGAGCCAAAACCACTAGCAAAACTAAAAAGTCCTTGGTGTGCCCACAGTGTTACCATGTCCATTATTATTATTATTGTTATTATAAATACAGTTATTTCCACAAATACTCCTGATAAATCGTACATTGATTTTCTCCACACTGCACATCAAATCAGCCATAACTAAGAAGAGATAAATTCGGCAGCTGGGTGGAAGCTTTGAAGCTGAACATTGGGTGAAAACCAACACTGCACCCTGATTTAGTGCCGAACTCTCTACATTTGAACACCACAAATGTGCCAAAAACACACACACGATTAATATAATACCCCCAAAATATCAAGAGCACTGTTAATTACACCCCCAAAAAATACATTTAATTAAACCTAATTGAAATGAAATGCTGTCACACTGATACGGTCTCTGTTTTTGTTTACCACATTTGCTCCAGGTCATGAGGCATCAACTCACTTTTTCCAAGTCTTATTTGCATAAAGAAATGATTCATCCATGGTATTGCTTTCTAAGTGCCAGAAGCTGATATTATTAAGTAAATGTGACTCAGGTTTTTTGTGGGGCTTTTACAAAGTGAAAAGAACTGAAAACGTTTGATTTATCTTTTTTGGAAACACAACAAGTGAGAAAGCTTGCACTGGAGTAGATTTTCATCCACGTGCGAGGTGAGGTTTTCCTCGGGCGCAGAAGCAAAATGTGCTCCGGTAGTTGCATGTGTCCTGCTGCACGTATCCAGCAGGAGGGTGTTTGTTATTGCACTGACCTACTCACGACCGACTGGACAACGCAGATTCTTGCAAAACACGTTTTCGCGTTGTTGTCTAACGAACCCCAAAAGTCTACATGTGATCGGGGTATTGAACCTTTCAGAATACACGTTATCTCTAACAGACGTGCGCTGGCACTACACGCCTTCCCGAGCCTCCTTCCAAGCCACACCTCCTCAAAAGTGACCCAAAGTTTACCGGTTTGGTTTTTTTTTAAACAAACGAACTGTGCCACTGACCCCATTTCCCAAAGACTTTATATATAAGGGTGCAGAGGACTGCTGTTTGTTTAGTTACAGACGAAGAAAAGCAGGGTTTGTTTAGAGAATATCAGTGAATAATTCAACACCTAAGCGAGGTGGAGCTTGAGATCTGCCTGGTAAACGCACATTTACCTTTAAAAAAAATGAGTAATATTCTAGTTGAATATAAAGCTACAGCTGTGGTACTGTGGTAGTTTAGTCATAGTTGCTACTTTTATTCCAAATGTTTTTAACCGCCTCCTCTGTCTCTTAGATTTATTTTATACTTTCTTGTAAACTATCATAGAGAGAATAAAGGCTTTTTTTTAAAGAGCCGTTGTTTGGCGTTTCCACTTTCACTTCTGCTCTCCAGCCTCCCTGTTTGTGCGTCTGTCCCGGACGAAGTGGGCGGTGGGGTGGCGTCACGTCATATCAGCCGCCGCGCTCTGATTGGCTGCCGATTCTCACCCGACACAGCTGTGATTGTTTTCTGCAGAGGAAGCTCTCGTCGGTGGTATGAGGTCTGTGCGGTGGAATGGAGGAGCACTGTGTGTTTTTTCTCTCTCGCTCTGCGTGTGTTTGCTGACGATGATGTGAACAAACAACGTGACTGCAGTTCACTTGTAAAAGAGCAGGAAAACGAGGAGGAGGGATCCTGGCTTAAATCTGCTTGTCGAGGCGCGAATGAACAGGAGAAGAGGATTCTGTTTGGAGCTGACTCTGAAGACGTCTGGAGATCAAGGTAAGCAGCCGGAACAATTTTAAAACAATTTCTTCGATTTTTTTTTTCTTTCAACGTGAAAACAGTGGCACTCGTGTGTTGACTGTCTCGTTTCCTTCTTTAGCTTTAAAGTGCCAAATGCCCAGACTGGAGGAGCATTGTTGGATCTGCTCCACTTCATCAAAGACCGAAACTAAGCACCCATCTTCTGGCGCAAACTGGTTGGCATCCAGAGCTGAAGAGATGATGTCAATCATCACATCGGTGCTCAGCAGTGCCTACATCTCCTTGCAGGACGTCCGGACGGCCAACCTGATCCGCCGGGGTGTCGTCCTCTTCACGGTCGGAGTGTTCCTGGCCCTGGTGCTCAACTTGCTCCAGATACAAAGAAATGTTACCCTCTTCCCCGAGGAGGTGATGACAACTTTGTTTTCGTCCGCATGGTGGATCCCACCTTGCTGCGGTACAGGAGCCGGTGAGTGAATAAAAGGCTGATTTTATCAAGCTTACTTGGTGCTTTATAAACGACCCTGCAAGGGTAGTTTTACCCGGGTGATCAGTAGTTTGCAGCTAATTTGGGGACAAAGGAATGCAGAGAGGGGAGGAGTTAGAGCACAACAGCCTTCCCTTATGAAGAGAAAATGACACTTTAAATAATATGTGGCGTGTTTTACCGCTTGTGTATATAAAATGAGCTCTTATGGTCAGGAAATCCCCCTTTGTGAGCTGGATTTTGCCATAATAAGCAGCAGGAATTTAAACCGCATACAGCAGAAGCACATCCCTTTTCTCATCACCACTGTCAGGAGCATTTGTATGATCAGCTGACAATGAATCACCTTTCAGTTTTGTTTTTGTTTCATATTAATTATCAGTTTTGAAGGCATCATTAAGTCTGGCTGTTATCAAAAAGAAAAAAAATGGCTTGGAACGGATGTTGTTTTTTCTTGCGCTCTGATTGGTCGCGGCAGCCGGACACGAGGCGAGCTGCGAGCTCATTGGATGGTGTCATAACGGGTGAGCTGAGAAGGGAGGTACTTTTAAGGCCAGAAACAGGGAAGTGAGGGAAAGAAAGAAGCGCGTAAATGCTGGGCTCCTCCCCCTCCTCTCGTCATTGCATGCTGCAGGACAGAAACAAACTGAGAAATAAGAGATGTAGGCTTATGGCTCTTATGGTTCTTTACTTTCCCACACCTGAAGGTGATGTCATTAAATGTCTTCTTATGCTTGATAAATAGTCCAAGAAACAGATGATATTTCAGTTTCCACAACAAGCAACTGCCACAGATCCCATCTAAGCATGCTATTCTTAGTAGGATTGCAGCTAAAGATTGTCAATGACGAGTCAAATGAGGTATTTCTCAGATAAAAGCTTCTTGGAGCCTGAATAAGGTGAAAAATATACTAACAAAAGCTAGAGGGGTAAAGTAAATCCTCTGACTTAAGAGGCTGGTATTAAAGAGCATCTGGTGCTTTCTGTGAGCAGTTTTGTTTTTTTAAGTGACGAATCGAATGTCAAAATGGTTTCATATTCATTTTCTCGTGACCCAGGTACTAATTCCTGTACCTCCTCCACCTCTTCTTGTAAGATATCCACTGTGTCCACTTTTTACATTCTAATAGTGTGGTTACATAGTTTCCTTCACAAATTCTTGGACTTTTAATGACAGTATGTAGGGAGTTAGATTAAAAAGTCGCACACTTAAAAAGTAAAAGACAACTTTAAAATTAAAGCTAATGTTTATGCATATTTCTCATGTGGGGATTTTTGAAGTGCATGTACAGCAGGTGTGTCGCTAACTGTGGAAATGCACCTTCAGCAGTCTGTCTCTATGACACAGTTTGCCCTATTTTTATTTCAGAGAAGTTCTGCTTATCTGGCACAATTCAAGACTGTTTGTTCCCTTTTTTTGTGTGTTTTTTTGCAGCTGTTATCGGCCTGCTGTATCCCTGTCTCGACAGCCACTTGGGAGAGCCGCACAAGTTCAAGAGGGAGTGGGCGAGCGTCATGAGGTGTATCGCTGTGTTCGTCGGTATCAACCACGCCAGTGTTGTATCCTTTCACCATGTCCTGTACACCTCTCAAATGCACTTTTGCTACTTTTGTGATTGTTTGTTACAGTACAGTGGAAAAGTACACCAGTAATTAACTCAATTTTGGCTGCTGTCTGCATCAGCTCAGTAATCTGCTTTATCCTTTTGCAAAAAGAGGTGGTGCAACTTGTTGGTGGCCAAATATTTGCGTAAGAAATAATCAGATGTTATCCTCGTGCTGTTTGATTTGTTTGTCCTTAACTTCCCGGAACACAGAAACTAGACTTTGACAACAACGTGCAGCTCTCCTTAACGCTAGCGGCCTTGTCCCTGGGTCTGTGGTGGACATTCGACCGGTCCAGGAGCGGCTTCGGACTGGGCATCACCACTGCCTTTTTAGCTACTGTGATCACACAGCTGCTGGTCTACAATGGAGTCTACCAGTAAGTTCTCCATCAGCAACAACAGGGTGTTCAAGGAAAGCCTTTAAAAGTGGAACAAAAACATTCTTGAGTATCTTTTTCTGAGGAAACAAAACTAATGCAGTGATTTGTCATCACTATTCTTTTATTTCTTATTACACCCACAACTAAAATTACAGTGTTTGGTGTGGGAGTTGGTTATCCAGCTGTGAGAGTCAACCCAGCTTTGGTATGAGGATATGGAATGATGTCAGTGACGTGTTAGCCAATACAATAATAACTAAAACTGTACAGCAGAGAGAGAAAAACACAGCTGCAGATCATCCTGATTTTACAAAATAGAAAAATAGTAAGGGATGAGGGGAGGTAATGATTTGGTAATAACTGCAACTCATACTTGTGCTTGGGATGGCTTTCTTAACTTTTATTTTTTTCTGAAGTGTGACTTCTTTTCTCTTTTTCTCTTAAGGTACACATCTCCAGACTTCCTGTACGTACGCTCCTGGCTCCCGTGCATATTCTTCTCCGGCGGTGTTACTGTGGGTAACATAGGACGCCAACTAGCCATGGTAAAGTCTGCAAGTCTTGATCACACTGTCATCCTTTAACTGAAGGTTCAGACTGATATGTTGATGTTTGTGTGAAGTGCTGCTTTCACGAGGTAACACTTACCTGGCTTTATTGGAATATTACCAGTTGAAACAAGCCAATACTCACTGCAAGAAACCTCTGTTTACTGTCCTGTGATCATCATATTTAGGGGCTATAGCTAAGTCCGTAGAATCCATTGTATATATTCTGGAGTCAGATAGCTAGGTTTTCTCGCTTATTTACTAAATTTTGCAGATTTCAGAATTAAGGGTTTTAAAAAAAGGAGCATTTGCATATTTGGAGTTTTATTGTCTTTTATGTGTAAAACAGCATAAGCAGGGATGAGGTTGGATGCTGACATGTTAATTTTCACTTTTGAGATGAACTGTTCCTTTCAAGAGCTACCAAGATTTCAAGTTTCAGTGGAAACCAGTCACATGACTCTCTTGATCCAAAAGGTTTTTCTAATTGGCCATGTTAAAAGTTGGAGGATAAAGTGGCGATTCTGCGTCGATGGTTTGAAAAGTTTTCGGTATGTCGTATTTGCGCAAAATATCCCTCCGCATTTATCGTTATCAGCCTCTGCTCTGTGCCTAAAGAGCTGACTTCAAAAGCTTCCCGTGCGCCACACATGCTTTATTTGCAATTATTCTGCTGAGGCGCGGCAGCAGATAACATTGTCAAATGGTTTAAAACTGTGCAAAGAGCATTGGACGCCCCCCTTCCTTCATAATTATCCCAGCAAGTCAGCTTTGATGTCTTCATTAAGCTTCTGCCCAGAAGCCTCACCTCATTCTGTCTGTAAAGTACCAGTCCCCATCACTGCCTCAGTTTGACTCACTGAAAGCGTGAAAGCAGATTAAGAGCTGTTGTTTTTCACAGTCGTGGTGAGACACAGAGCCAGTCTGGACTCGGCTGACCAGAGGGTCATTTGCTACTTGTTGTTTTTGTTTTCGCGATGAGGCCTGAGGAATGTTGGCACAAGTCTGAACTCGTGGTTTTGTTCTGTGTTTTTTCGCTCACTCGCTTCAGTGGGTCATTTATGAGAAGAATCAGGAGGCACACGAGACCTTTTTTTGTTTTATTTTCTGGAAATGACAGTGATAGAGTTTGTTTAGTTGGATTAACCATGGAAGAAAACACCCTTTATTACACATTAGCTGTGATTTTTAAGCTGAATGGCTGATAAATGTAACTATTTTAGGAGCTCATGAGCAAATAAGGTGATTAAGCATGTAACAAAACAAGCCGATGTTGAGAAGGAAGTACTTTCTTCCCCCGATTCTGCAAAATATTAGGTTGCCATTGGGGAGAAAGAAAAAGGGAACTGATTCTAATATCAGTCAGATCAACAAAACATGCTACCTTTATACTGTGAGCAAATACAAGTATTAACCTGTTGCTGCATTACAAATTGATTGATATATAACTAACATAGGTCTTGTTTTTCTTCTCCAGGGTGGTGTTGAGAAACCCCACATGGACTGATTGGTGGACGACCGGGCGAGAGCATCCGAGAAAAAATGGATACGTTCTGTGAGGAACGAGAAGAATGATGTGAGGAAAGACTCTTTGTCACGACCTCATCTTTTGCTCAGATGACAAAAGTGCAGGTCAGAAAAGCCCCTCATCAAACGTGCCATGTCCTCTGCATCTCTTTGCAGCCAAACAGCCCCTTCCCGCCTCTGTTGTGCTCCATTAGCATTAAGGCTTCCTTCACACTACACAGGCGGACAGCCCTTGCCTTTTTGCGTGTGTGTGTCCTCGTTTGAAGTGAACAGGAGAGGGGTTTAATTTCATGAAGTGGACGCGTGCTCCTGGGCGTGATGGTATCCTGGAAATGGCAGAAAAGAAATGATGGGGGTGCTATGATGTTTTCTTTTCTTTCTTTCTTTTCATTTTTGTATGATCATAAAAGGGAAGTGTTGCTCTAGTGGGCAAAATGATGCTCGCTCGCACAAAGAGATCCTTTTTTTTTTTTTCCCCATTGTAGAATCCCAATGAAACCAAATTGAAGTATTTATTTTCCAAGCATCCAGTGACCGCCGCCCCCAAACTAAATGTATGTATGGTAATGAACGGTGTTTCACATTTTTCGAAGGACTAGTTCAATGTCTTGGGAAATATTTGGGGAAACTGCTTTCTCATCTTATTCCCAGCAGGAAAGCAAATCATTTTTCTGATTTATTAACACTTGATTATAATACATTATGATTAAAGAAGGCGCCAAGAGTTGACTACCAATTTAACTTTATATATTCACAAACAGTGAAGATCACTGAAGCACAAAATTCAAGCTGCTTCATTTTTTTTTTTAGAATGGAAATTAGTTGTTTTTGCCAGCGAATAGTATTATTTTTAATCAGTTATCAAGCTTGTCTTTGCTGTAAAACGACAGAGAGGACTGTTTTAAAGGAAGCGTTAGTCGGGACTGGGAGTTGAGATGAACCATAGAGGTGAAGCATGCTTTGAAGGAATGTACCAGGTATACTAGCAGTTTAAAAAAACCTTTTCCAGTGCATTTTTATAGAATGGACCTTACATTCCCATTTGGAAAAACACTTTACTGTGGGATCGTACATGTTTTCGACTTCAACAGCATCCTCAAACTAGAGATGATAGTTTGGGAACAGACACCAGTTAAAATGGGAGAGGACGGGACGTTATTACGTAAGATTTGCAATCTGTGATTGCCTGTGTATTATAGAATGTAGTGCTTTTGTCACTATTACAGTTTAGTTGTATCCTTGTAAAAAACATAATGACATTACTGCTTGTGTGTATAATGGCTTGCTTGTGTAATCAGACAGGTATTATTACCACACTAGACCTACAGTGCGTTAGTGTCTGGGGGTCTAGAGGATTAAGTGCAATCAGACCATACATGAGCCGATTATTCTTCCTTATTTATTATTTCTGACAAAGGCTAAAAAACATATTTGTAACTTTAAAGTATATGCAGTGTGGATCATTCAAAACAGCAATAATATCCTCTCTTTCTTATGTTTTTTTTTGTAAACAACAATGCTTTTGTCAGAGATTACATGCCTTCAGAGTCAATACCAATGACTCTAACCAGAGAGACAGCATAAAAAAAAATATTGTGTCAAACTGTTGTTTAAAAAAATCTCATTTAGTAGCGTTACTGAAGGAAACCTGATTTATTTTTTTAAATCCTTTTTTGTGGCAGATCACTTCAGGTCGAATCTGCGTACATTCAGGTGTGCTAAAACTGAAGAGGAAGCTTTATGTTTTGAGGTGGTGAAGCACCTTCTGTCTCAATGTTTTAGAGTTTCCGTGTGTGTGCGTGCGTCTGATAATTCAGCTGTGTATCATTTTTGCTACTTTGGATTTAAGTGAAAAATAAAAACACTTGACAAAGACGTCTTTGTGATTTCTTTTATTTTATTGTGTTACTCGCGTGTGGGACTGGAGGGACTTTGTGACTGCTATGATGTGACATACGGATGCTATCTGGTTGAAAATAACAGACACTGTAGCTTCCCCTGTGGTGATATGAACCTGATACCATCATTCATAATTAAACTGATTACTAGACACTTGCCTAATTACACATCTCTGCAGCTCCAGTAAGACACTAGCCCGCAGATTTTATTTGGTTGTCAAATGCAGCTGCAGCTTAATTGGAATGAAGCTTTCTGGGGTGCTGATGATGGCATTTGTTGTGTCTGCTGTCACGGTCATGTTGAATAGATGAGGACACTCTTTTGTCCCCTCCTTTGTACTGTCTTTGGCTGCATCTTCCCTCTCCTTCCTCTTCTCTGTAAGACCCTCTGCAACCCACCAAAAAACCCTGAAACCACCCCCCTCTGCTGTGTGTCACTGGGATCATGAGGAACTGCCCTCCCTCCCCTCCTCTGTCTACCCCCTCTCTGAACACGCCTTTCTGGAGGGCAGACTTCTATTTATACCTAGCGGGGGACTGACAGTTAACCTTTTGCACTGGGGGGAAATTTCTGGGAGCGGGGCCAATGGCTGTGGGCTATTCTGAATCAATCCCTCGTTCTGGAAGTCCCTCTATACTCGCATGCATCTGTTTTTGTTTTCCATCAATCCCTCTATCCCATCCATCCATCCATCTACCCATCCTCTAACAGGGCAACGGCGCCACACGCCATCTCTTTCCTCTCCCTCCTCTTTCAGTCTCCTACTCTTCTCAGGCAGAATAATTGGCCAGGCTTCAACCTCCTTTCATTTCCAGCAACAGCAAACTGAAAGACTCCATTAGAGAACCCCCCTCATTGCCAAAAGCGCCCCCTCCCCTCCGTCTCTCCGTCTCTCTATCCTTCCTTCCAGGCAAGAAGACAAGCGAGGGCACATCAGATATATTGATTCACGGCACCTATAGGTTTGCTCCGGCAGACTGCTATCATCTCTTTGCAGCACTTTTTTGACTTTGAAATTTGTGTTACTTGGCCTCGCATTTCGTGCAGCGAGTCGACTGCCAGCAAACATGAAGACAAAGATTTACAACTCTACACTGGAGTATGGCAAATTTAACTTGTTTACTTTGTATTTAACTTCATTCTCTTTGCAATTTTTTTGTCTCTTGAAATGAGAGTCTCACTTACTGCGTCTGTTTAGTACAGATCACGGTATACAAGATGGATAAAATCAGATTTAAAAAATAGCTTTATTGGTCCTAGGAGGAAAACAGCAGCAGAAAGAACAAGACAAGAAGGTATATTCATATAAAAATTACACTGTACAGATATATATTTGTTTTAAACTAGCCAAAGGACATGAGAGAGACTCCAAAATAAAGTGGAAAATGATTAGTGCAGCTTTCCAGAATAAGTTGGCACGATGGAAGAAGTATGAGTACGAGTTTTGCTCATGTAACACACCGGTGGTATTGCCATTAAAATATAACAGTATGATACAGCAGAGTTTAAGGCCAATATGTATGTAATGCAATAATAATAATAGTTCTTTGCTGCACTGTGTGGTTCTGTAATTTTATAGTATTTCTTAGTTTCTCACTTTTATGAGTTCTTAGGAGATTTAAAAAAAAAAAAAAAAAAAAAAAAAAAGCAGCTCGAACTAGAAGAAAAAGGCTTCAGCAATTCAGAGCAACTCTAGTGGTGTTGGCACTTTTGAATATATTTGCCTTTGAGAGTTTTTTTGTGATGAGGCAATATTTCAAAAACTAAAATTTTCAAGGAAAAAAAAGGTGGTGTTCAGATGTGTACTGAGAAAGAAGATGCAATCCTATACTAAACTGCTTCTTTAGATTTGCTCTCTTTCGTTTACCGCCCCTCAACAGTGTAGAAGGCAGCGAGTATTACTATTTTGTGCTACTTTACACTTCATCTGGATTATATTTCAGATTTGGTTTTGTTCCTGTCACTGTATTGCATTTCAGGAATACACCATTGAACAGTTTGCAAACAGGATGGCATTTACAATGTCAACGGCGCCACACGCCATCTCTTTCAATGATGTTTACAATTTTTACAGCTCTTCTTTCTATTTGTATCTGAATAGACTAAATTTGGCCAAATTATTATTTTAAATATGTGTATTAGTGAATTGCTGGAACTTCTAAATGTATGCAACAGCTGAAGACTTTACATATCATAATGGTGCACGTAAGGCATAATTATAAAATACATTAAAAACCATTAAACCAACAGGTACTAATCTTATGGGGTTGTGACCATTTTCAGCAGATCCGCCCATCAAAATAAACGTTTCCTTTAGAAATCTTTTCACTTAAACAGCTGTTCAAACTTAACAAGAAACAAAATGTTCATAACTCGGTGAATAATTTGTAGTAAAACTTTATTTTCATCACTTTCTTACCCCAGTCTTGCAAGCATTCAGATTTGTCTTAGTAGAAAAACTAGTCTCACACTAATGCATCTGCATCTACAATCTGAAAAAATGTAATGAAACCATCAGCTACTTTCACATCTATTCTTTCTTTTCCTATCTAAACATTTGAATGCTGAACTTCTCCTCTCCTCTATAACTTCTGACTTTGTCTTCACTGAACGCTGGTGGCCTGCCTCGCTTTGAACACGCGTCTCTGTGGTAAACCCGTCTGGGGGAGCGCCTGTCATCTCACCTGGCTGTCACACACATTTAAAATCTGTGAGCTGCTGTTACACAGGCACTGTTTGCTTTATTTCATGCTCCACCTGTGGCACTAAACTTCTGTTTGTTTCATCCAGGACAAAGAAAAATGAAATTTTGACTACTTTATTAGTTTTGTTGTTTAAAAAAACTAAATGTATTGTAAAGTACCGCGTTGTGGTGTGGTAGTGGATAAAGATATTAAGATGCATATATTCTGGGGAAAGAAAACATGCAGTATAGTACCAGATTACCCAGTAGTGATGGCTTTTGTTACCACCAGATGACAGTATTTATCCTCCCAGCTTGTCTGGACAGGACATCTATAGACCCCTAGTGGAAGGACAAGGAAAAGGAAGGTCTGGAAGGGCCTCATCTATGTAGAGGTTTTCACCTAACTACTTGTATGGAAATGTAGAAAAAACAAGTCTTTAGAGGCGTCGAACAAAGAACAACCGGAGTGTTGCGATCTGAGAAAGCAAGAAAACGCAGCACATGAAGAAAAATGAAGGCAATTAAAAGTAAAAGTAATTACAAATACGCTCATATTCTCCTTAAAGCCTCTTAAAACTTTGGATTCAGAAAGATAATTTATTAAAACAGCAGAGGAATATTATCCTTGGAATATTTATCTCACAGTGCAGTGAGCGGGCAGAGTCACATGCATGATAGAAAAGGTCAATGAAATGGATTGAGTGTGGAGAAAATCATTGCACTTTTTTTCTCTGCCAAAAGGTCTTCAGTGGCATTAATGTCCTGCTCTCTCTGAAATATAATGAAAGATTTTGTGTGTGCAAGTGCGTGTGCGAGTGTGTGCGAGACTGGTTTAGGTCTACTGAGTCTTCATTACACCAGAGCTGGGTCCACTCCTGTCCTCTGCCCTCGCTCATTGCCTCTCCCAGTGCCGGCCAGGAATAATGAATTACAGTGGATGCCATGGGGGGGCTGAGTGAGTGGCTCAGAAGTGGACTCCATTTTAGCTCAAATTACCTCTCAGATCCATTCAAATGGCAGTCTCGGGCTGCTCTCTGCCTTCTCTGCGTATTCCTGTCTGAGGGTGAAATGATCCATTCACACCTTTTCTCCCTTTAAGAGGCTGTGATTCTCTTTTTGGTCGCAGTTCCTCCAGTGCTCTGGGTGAAATCACGGGGGGAAAAAACCCCAAACAAATAAAAGTATGAACGCTTAAAAACATTAAACAGACTGATACAGAATCATCATTAGAAGTGTTTGTGTCGTGTGAGATTTATCAGTTCAGTCAACATGCTCAGCCTTGTGTGCCATTCCAGTTGATTCCTTTTCTTCCACCGCAGGACAATAATAAAATGACAGCATAAACCTCAGGTGATGGCACATTATGCATGCCATCCAAACAAATCCTTCCCAGTGTAAATTAAACACACCCAGTGCATCCTAGCGCCCAGATCAGACTCTGTAAATCGACCAGGGTAATAATAATAATAATAATAATAATAATAATAATAACAGCTGAATAAAAGGTAATGGAATAAATCAAGGTGAGCATTTCCATTGCGAGATCTATCCTGGGAGGCAGACAACAACATCTCACAAACAGAGAGAAGGCTAAAATTTACACCACAGGTCAATATCCGTGTGTATTCTTTAGTTTTCTGAAAGAAAAAGAAAGAAAAAAGAATTAAATAGTAGGAGATTCATTTAAAAATAAAATGTGGATTTGAGATTCAAGAAGATTAGCTAGTTGTGGCCATTAGCTGTATCAATGAAGCACGTTTAAAATATTACAATATTAAAACATATATACATATATATAAGCCCTTACGTTTGCGTGATTTTACAACTAATGTGGACAGTCTGCTTATGTCTTACTGTATGTCGCCCGTGTGTATATTGTCAAATAGGCTAACAGACTTCATTTCCATATACCAGTAATCTAAGACATGCTTGCAGCCCTACTTAGAATGCACTAAAGGTCGATGTTTGTCATGTTTTAATTAGTCTTCATTAGTACGCGTAAGCATAATTCAAGCAACAGGATTGCAGTCTATCCACTTCGCTCCGGAGAAATGCACAGAGTTGGCAGGCTAAACCCATCTGGGAAAGTTCTTGCGTCTAAAATGTCCTTTGACGAGCCCCTCTCCTGGTAGGTGACAAATTCACAACATATAAGTTACTGGGGGGTAAAAACAACTCAGGTGCACTGGGTGGGACTGGGTGCACATGGTAAATCCAGCGGAGTTCAGAACTATTTTGGCGACTTTAACGGTAAAGGGCGCGATGCCACACAAGGAGCCGGGTCAAATATCCGCTCATGACTGACCTCCTTCCACTATAATTAAAGTTGCTGGACGCGGGGACATAACTTAAATTGTATCTCGCAATTAGAAAGAGCCTCGGTATGAACAAATGAAGAAGCACTGATGCCGATGCTTGATTTAATCCCTTAGCATTTACTACTCGCACTAAATGTGTAACTTTAAAATCTCTCTGATGCGATATGATTACATCTAACTTGTGGGTTTGGCGTTTGTAACTGCCCGGACGCAAAATCCGAACTGGCTGGGGTAAATCTACTTTCAGCTTAACATAAACGCGAATAAGATTTGTACTATTATTATTTTTTAAATATATATGTATAGATTTTGCCATAATGTAAGAGGAATTTCTCCTCTTCGTCGTTTTAAAGGAAATAAAACTAACAGATTTGGTTATGCAGTTAAACGATCACACGTTTAACTGCACTTCCTGCGGAGGTGAGGTTCTTCTAATAAAATCTAATTAGCTCATATAACGACAAAGAACAAATATGAGTTTCAGCAAGTGATTTCCACCTGTCTTTGTCCCACTTGTTCCTTGCTTCCCCGCGACAGACAGGTGCACGAGGCATGCGGACAATCCAAAAACCGCAAAGCTTCCCGGATGACCCACACAGGGGAATCAAGGACCCCAAAAAACTTTAGGGGCCAGCGAGCTGAGCTGATTGAACATAAGGTAAACACTACTTCCTTCTTCTTCTTCTTTTTTACATTACACTGGCTTTGCTTTGAGGTCTGTTTGGCGGCACATTTTCATTCCCCCCCCTCTGGTCCCTCTCAAACTGAACCTGTCCACCCCCACCCACACCATAGCCTATTTGTTCTGTATGACTGAGAATGTAAACCCATTAACCTTACAGAAATAGCCACCACGTGCAGTTCATTCTTTGCTGTCCGAAGTAAGACGTCCCGACACGTGAAAAGTCCCGCAGACCAGCCACAAAACTACAGTAGGAGAAGAGCTCTGTGGGCCTGACACCAGTTGAGCGTCACGCAGATAACTGTGCGCTTTATGTACCTACAGGATTACAGAGCGGACCCTTAGAGGCTTTTACACTCTGTGAAAAATAGCCAGTTATTATTAAAGATATGAGGATCTTTACAGTGTTATTTTCTGATGTGTATATAAGTACAAAAGCACACTAGAAAAAGGAAATTCTGATCTTTAACGGGATACAAAGCGAGAGTTGCGTGCATAGTGAAGTTTTTTTTTTCCACTTTAAAACCTTTTTTAAAAAAAACTTTTATGGCTGTTAATGAGGCACTATGGGTCAATAAGAGTGTCTCTGAGTTATTTCAAAATAGAAGACAGAAGGTGGACAATGCTTTTTTTTAATGCATGAGGAATTTTTTTTTTTCTTGCAGCCGCTGTAAGGAAAGGTTTTTCTGTTCAAACTTTTATTCCTGTTGGTGCACTTTATATATCTGTTGCATTATTTTTCAGAGTTTCATTCTTAGAGATGGTTGTTCTGTTCGCTATAGATTTTGATTGTCCTTAAATTTATATTTTAAAATCTAATTTTCTCCTTTAAACCTTAATCTCCGGATCAGAATTATGTTATTTTTCTCTCTTGTAAAGAAGAAAGAAAAAAACAACAACTTTGGATCACAGTAAGCATATGCAGTTTTCTTTTCCCCCTCCGCTCAGAAAACAGTTAAATAGTTGCAAAACAATCCAGAGTGGCACTGATTGGCAAGAACAGAAATTTGATTTGTCAAAGATATAAGCTTTCTATGTCTGCAACCCACACAGTATGCACCACAGCTCAGTTCTCCAAATCTGTGTCTCTTATGCGCAAAGAGAAAACTTGAAAAGAAGAAAAGTTTTGCCTATTTTTCCTCTCTAAAATGATGCAAATAAAGATTGGAGTGTTGCTGCTTCGTGTCTAAAAGAAAATGCACTTTTTGACTTTTTACCCTAAAAATACAGATAAAATAATAATAATAATAATCAGTGACCATCAACTGGTATTATTCATTGTATTAATTCAAGAGTTTGCTGATGGGAAGTCAGCTGCATTCAATTACCCTTCATCTAATTTAGCTGAAGCCTTAATTGCGCTCAGGGTGGTGCGGTTGTTTGTGCTAAGCTCTGTAGACTTCTGTGGAGAAATACGACCCGCCTCTTAAGAACAATCCAAATTCAAATGAGACTTATCTACGCCAGACTGATCAGACGGATTAAGAGTTATTAAAACCTATAAAGGGCTGAAAGCAGAAGATTCAGCAGCCCCAAAGTCCGCTACGTGGCGACTCTAGAGGATTTCTCTGTAAACACAATCAAACCACGGGAAAAAAAATTATATAGACATCATCTACATAGAGCCTGTGATGAATAAGCAGCTGTGGAAATTATATACTGCGCTTTTTCCACTGGAAAAAGGGAGCATAAAATTAATCAAACGGATTTAGAGAAACACCACCTGAGCATGATTTTGCTTTAAAAATCTAACAATGTAAACTTGGAGGAACACCTACAGTATTTCAGCCCAAGATGGCAGTTTTGTAAAGACCATTACTACAATTATATCCATGTATCGATGTCAGATACCAAAAAACTGCTTTTGTTTCTTATCCATGTGTTTCTTTTCTTTGGGATTTATCCTGTTATGGTTATTTCTGAAACACTGCGAAGACCGATTCTGGAAAATCCCGGGGAAACAATGAAAAAATAGATACTGGTGTCAAGTCCCTCCATTTAACCTATTTTATATTCCGATGAACCACACTTCTAAAACTGATTGACTTTTTGTATTGCCCACTAAATGCAGCTCGGCCAGCTTTCTAATCTAGTCTAATTCGGCTGCCATGCTCTTGGCCCATAATAAAAGAGTGGGCAGCGAGCTTCTAGGCCCACAAAACCACGACAATAAAAAAGAAAAGAGAAAAAAGAAAGAAAAAAATCATACAGGATCATCAAATAGAAGAGAGGTGCTTTTAGGTTTTGAAAGGCACAGGAAGCTGGAGGATTTGGTTAGACCCCTGCAATGGTGACAGGGCTGATATTAGAGACCCCCATTCATCTGGAGGGAGGGGTGGTGTGATGGAGGGGGTGCATCTGCAGAGGGCCCACCGCCCTCTGATCTGTGAGCTGGCACACATCACGGCGTCCATTCACAAATCCTCCTTCTGCGCGTCACCTTTTGTAGTACTCCATAGTACTGAGCGCTGGTGACGTATAAGACAATCCTACCCAGAAAAATACAGAGGAAAAAAAATAGGTTATAGGAACTCAAGGACAGGGCACATGCGCACAATGCATGCGATACATTATAATAGTAGGAGGGGTATATGTCTGTATATATGCGTGTGTGTATGTGCGCGTGTGAGGTAGAGGGGAGGGGTATAGAGCTATAAGTGATTATGAAACACACCTGGTTAGTGTGTATATACGCTGCACGCAAAATATGCATTCAAAGACAGGGAATCTTAACCCTTTCAGGGCAAAAGAAGAGATGCCCCAATGCTTTTTTTATTTTTTTGCAGACAAACAAAAAGACAGAAGAAAACGGAAGCATTCACTTATTTAGTAGAACCTGACAGATATGACAAGTACAATAATCAATGTTTCCTGCTTCCGTGAACAAGAACAGAATATAATCATAAGAAATGCCCATTTTATAGGCTATGTTTTAACCATAAGGCGGCACCCGGGATGCAGAATTCAAGAAAAGCTAACCAGCTAAATGAATAATGTTGAGCCTATATGTGAGAGGAAAAAATCCTTATAGCGGGATCAAGAATTTTTAAATCTTTATATCTTTGATTAGAGCTTTGACGGGCCTGCTGGAGGCTATTTTGGAGGTTACCTGGCAGCGTGTTAAAGAGCAAATGATGGCAAACAGGGTCCAGGAAATGAAAATATTTCACATGTTGTGTTCAAAATGTTAAATGGTTGCAGGGGATGTTTCTGACTCGCCAGAAAATTATTATCCCCCCCAAAAAACAGCTGTCTCTGGCTCTATGGCTGCTACTCTTTGACCAGTGGACTTTTGTTGTTGTTGTTGTTGTTCTTGTCAAAATATAAAAAGTCATCTTGAACAAAAACTACAGCTAGGGTTAAGGTATAACCCCTGCACTACAATGGTTAGGTTATAACAGTAACTATAAGATTATAAGTTGATTGACTGGGAAAATAGCACAAGCAAAAATAAAGTAATTGTAATTGTTCAGTAATTTGATCATTTTCTTGCGTGTGGAAAGTCTGGGCCCAGGCTTGGTGAGGCAGGGGGGACTGATAAGTTACCGTCGTTAAGGCTTGTGATTTAAAAATCACGTTCTACAAATCAGTAAATAAGGGAAACAAAGCGCATTCTGAAGAAAATGCAGTGGCGCCACCAAATCACCACAAGAGCCGAAACAGAGAAAGTAATATAGCAGCTCTCGTTGGCTGTTCTGGCATATAAGCGTGCCAAAACAGGCAAACATGAATAAAAGACCATGCCAATAAAACACAGCTTTATAGATGTCAGTTAACGCCTGCCTATATTTAAAGTAATAATGAGAATATGTCGATAACTGAATCGTATGGTACTATTTTAACCCTTAATAAACCAGATCAGACCGTCCTGGAAAATATAATTTGACAAAAACCCGAAAAAGGTCGACCAGAAAGTCTCGTTAGCATCCAGCACCACAGAAATGTTCAGCAGGCAAAGCAATAACTGATTATTAGGAGCTAAAACAGAGCACGATCCTTTTGTCTTTTCATCAGTCATACTCAAAACAAGCCAGTCCAAAGTGGGCAGACAATAGTGAATCAGAACCCCCACAATGACCGGGATTATGGGTTTGTACAGCATAAAGAAATAAGCATGTGTGTTCCAGATTTGAGTCAAAACCTTGTTTTCGTCTAAAAACTGCACCAGGCTGAGATGACTTCCTTGCACCGCACAGAAGCAGCACTGAGAAATAGCTCAAAGAGTCATTATTTCCAAATCCGACTTTCAAACAAATCTCGTCCTTTGTTTAAAAACGCTTTAACAATATGAGCCAATGGAGTGATATTAGTGGACGCTCTTTCACTCTAAAGACAAATAATATTTCAGGCTTAGATTGGTTTAGATGTGCATATTTTTTTTAGTGCACAAAGGCCCCTATTATAATTCAGAGTCTGAAATGGTGTCATTTCCTCCAGACATCCCTGTTTTGCTATGAGGTTAGAGGCCAAGCCCAGGCGGTAGCGGCCTGTCTGTGAATCCATTGTGTGCTGCTTATTTAGCGCTCAACATTAATCTGCGCTTCCCCTCACAAGTGAGAAACAATCGCAGCGTGAGAGTGGCCTGTCTAATTACATCTTTCACTCCCAACTTTCACTGTTTGGATTGGGCCCTTTTGTGACTGGGGAGATGTTAGACGGGAGCAGAAGGTGCTGCTCAGGTATGGTGTAAAAATACTAAACAGAAGCAGCATTATCACAAAGCAAGAATTTTATTTTAAATCAAATCAGCTAGAAGCATGTGATGGTGCACTTTGCAAATCTCTGCAACTAGGAGCTGGGCATAGCCGTGGAAACGCGCACTGTGTGAACTCAAAGAAAAATATTTTGCTCTGCTGCTTCACCGCTATTGCTTTGCAAAAAATAAATTCATAAAGCCTGTATATAACAAGTGAGAAAAAAATAATCAAGAAAATTATGTCTCCCACGGGGGGAAAAAACGGGCATAGACAAAACCAGCTTAAATTACAGATTTTTTGTGTTGCACAAATAGAAATGAAAACAGCTTTGGACTCTACTTCTCAGCCAACCTTCACAGTTTTCCCAAACCCAAAGCATGTGCACAAATCAAATCAAATAAATACATCACATCAGAGCAAACTGCCGGCTTGTGGTGCCCAAATAATTAGCTAACACGAGGAAACAGGTTATGTGTCCTGAATTAATTTGAAGAATCTAAGAGGCGCCAGCCAGAAAACCTAGTGACTAAGACAAAGCGTTTTTCTAATAATAAAAATAAGCCAGCCGAAAAACTCCTCACTCAGTCTCAGTCTTGCTGCTCCTCGGGTCATCCCCGATCCACTCTGGCTCTCTTTCTTTTTTTTTTTAAATGCACTTCTCCGGTTCAAACGCCAGAGAAGAGCCGTCCTCGCGAGCCGGTGGCGTCCAGGGAAGTGAAGCGCAAACTTGGTGCTGGTCAGCAAAGTTACTCAAAGTTTTGTCTTTGGCGCGACTCTGTATCCCGAGCACCGCGCACAAAACAGTTTGTTTGCATCACTGATTTCTTTTAAAGGGATATGGACCCAGTTCTTGGTCGACCGCAGCGTCACGACAGGCGAACATGAGAACATCAAAAATACTCAGCGCACTTCCCCGTGCGTTTGAAAGCAGACAGGGAAGACTCTTTTGGCTGTCACGTTTTAGTTTTGATGCAATTTGTTGCCAGTTATGAGGCGACTGAAAGCAACATGACACATCCGACCACCCTGCACATCAGTGACGAGTAAACAGAAAATCTGCTGTTTATTTGGGGGATAAAGGGCATAAATGCTCGGAGATTAAGTTGCATTTTTAAAGTAAACACACATACATTACTTTTAGGTGAAAATATGAGCACGTAGACACCCAGAAAAAAAGGCTATCCGCATTTAACCTTGGCCAGGACGGAGTGTTCTCAAGCCTTAGTTGACCTTACGAGTGCTCTAACTACATTCGATAAAGCTAAATTGTAATGTATAAACTCAACAAGTAGTTATTTTATTGTTGTAGTGTTTTCAGATGGCATTTTAAAACTCGCCTCAAAGATCTTCATATCACGCATCCCCACGCATGTCTGCATTGGACCAGTTAGCCATTTTGTTAAAATTCCGTCTCATTTGCCTTCATATGAGTAAATCATTACTTCTTATTATGTTAGAATGAAACTGTATTTAATTGCGGACGTGCGTAAAAGTGTCGAAAATTAAACTTTATAGTTATAAAAATGCTATTGGATAACAAATATATATATATATATACGTGTATAAATGGCCTATATAGTAAAAATTTTCTACTTGTGTTATTGGGAATCCCTGCTTGCCCTGCAAGCAAGGAACCCCGGGGGTCCCCGCAGCTCAATTTGACAACCGATGCTCCAGTGTCCTATTGTTTTAATATACACGACAAAAACCGACATGCATGGCGTTTTTAAATTGAAAACCCCAAAGCGCCCCAAAATAGAATAAAATAAGTCACAGGTTCATAAACACTGATGAAATATTGTGAGTATGTGGGTGCATGCCTTGGATTTAAATTAGGTCTCTTCTCCTTTAGTCCAGCACTCTTTCTCTTTTACTAAGGAGAGGATGGGCGTTTGTAGACTGCTCTGGAGCCTGCGTCACGTGGCCTGGTTTCTGCCGTCCCATTGGTCCAAGGCACGTGTCTGGGAGGACGGTGGGAAAACGTCACTCGGGGGGCTCGTATTGAAAATAAGAACAAAACTCCAGAGTGAGAGTATTAGAGCATCAGTTTAGGAGCCTCTTTATTTACCCTTAGTTTAGTTTAGGTGTAGGCATTACCGAGCACGCTGATATTGGATGACACTAAATTGGATGGTGCGCAAATGGCAAATGTTTTAGCTGTGCGAGATCAGTTGTAACCCGAGATTGGGGGGATATATGTCAAAAAGTATGCTTTTCTCAGAGGACACAGTCGCAAGGCTTTGCATGGTGTCCGAGGCACTCACTAGTATTTGAGTTTTCTTTTTTATTTATTTTACTCGTGCAGTTTTTGCAGTCTAATTCCCCTAAAGTTGTTCGCGAATTGTATTGCAACGGGGAGAGCGATAAAGGGGTTAAAGAGAGTAAAGCGGGGGAAAGTGAATCAGTATGGAAGAAAATGATCACGGCAACAGAGATGTGGTGGAGCGGCAGGAGTCGGCGGACGAATCAAACAGAGCCATCCTTCCCCTCTTACAGGCGCCGGGGAACCTGCAGATCCCTCACCGGGTCACCAATTTTTTCATCGACAACATCCTGCGGCCGGATTTCGGACGGAAAAAGGACGGTGGCGCAAACCGCGAAGAGAGTAGCCTTGCGTCGCGGGAGAGCCACAACAGCCCAACCGCCCCTCAGACCGAACCGGTGGGGAGCACTGTGCCAGCAGAAGGGACCTCCACTCCACACACGGTTACCGGGACCAAGAAGCCTGCTATAGCCGCCGAGGAGCCCCTGAAACCCCGCGGGGAGAATGGAGACCAGTGCCTAAGCTCAGACTCAGACAGTTCCCAAGCCAGCTCAAACCCATCCATGTCTCAGCCCATGCTGTGGCCAGCCTGGGTCTACTGCACCAGATACTCGGATAGGCCTTCTTCAGGTTGGTGTGCGTTTTTTTTTTTAAATTTTCTATACAGCGTTCTCGGTAACCTGAAATACCCCGTAACACTGACCCCGAATGCCTTGACCGACTTCTCGAGAGTAGAGAAGCGAACCGTGCTGTGCAGAGCAGGCTGAGAATTTGCACACACACAAAAGAAAACCATCAAAAATTATTTAACGCAGGAATAATATCCACAGGAAGACAATAACAAGGTGTGAATTTACAGAGCGGAAAAACACAACATGAAAAGCTTTTGGCGAGGGGCAATTTTAATGCAAATGACAGAGAGGAGATTATGTCTTTTTTTCCTTAAAAAAATATATAAATATTTTAAATACTAAAAATACAGAAATTGAATGTATATATTCAATTTCTGTATTGCACAGAAATTTAAATTTTTGTCTGAAAATCTCACATTCAAGCAGTCATCAGTTTCACGTTGTTATGAATATGATAATATCGGAGTCCTACTTCCGTTAAAAATAAGCAGCTGCGTGTCTTCCAAAGAATTTGCTCCAAATGAATATTTAGTGCACTTTGCGTGGACGTGTTGCTCTTTAAACGCGTTGCAGAAGTTGTTTGAGGTGAATTAAATATGCATATACTTTCAAATGATGGCTGCAGTAGGACTTGTAGGCTACACGCTGGCCAGTAGAGAGCTTGGTGGTATTTTTTTCTAATCTTCAGTTACAAGAATGCGTGGAAAGTCGCTTCTCATCTAGCAAGCAAGGTTAATAGCTCGTGTATTTTTCTAAGTGTCTGTCAAAAAAAGTGGAGTACAACTTGTTCTCATGCATTATGTAACGCCATATAGAGTGGCGTAGGCGACTACTACCGAGTTGTAGAGCTGCAGGTTTTTATTGGGGGGGGGGGGGGGGGGGGTTATGGGCACACACATCATGCACGTTGATTCATGGAGGTTCGACTCGTATTAAGTAGTTTCATTAATGTTTTCCGCGCTGTTTGGAGGAGGCGACCGAACACAGACAGCCAACGGCTCCACAAAACAGGCCTCCATCCAGACGGAAAATTAATGTGTATCTAATGTGTGCTGCTCACATTCTGTTCACGTTTGTCCACTGAGGAGCTTTTCAAGTGGCCCACAAAAACTAAAATGCAAAGTAGCTTCACTGAAATTGATCCTGGTTTTTTTTTTTTCAGCCAACCTGCTAAACAGTGGCTGAGTTGTGTCAGCGATGCTTTATGCTAATAATTTCACATTGCTCCAGAGTTTGTGTGTGTGCGTGTGTGAGAGAGAGTGTGTGTGTGTGTGTGTGTGTGTGTGTGTGTATCCATACGTAGTATGTGTAAGCGGGGAAGAGGGATAAAAACAGAGGGGGGAAGGGAAGGTTTTGTTTCTGCTTTGTCAACATTTAACAAGCATCCCTGTTCAGTTTTTACAAGTTTCTAAAAATGTTTTGTGAGTTAATTCACACTTATTTTGCGATTTTTTTAAAAGGCACGGTGACCAGAGCAGTAAGACACAGAGCCATTTGTTTTCATACTTATTATATGGGGGGTTAAATAAGCTTTATAAAATCCAGATTATTATAAAATACGCTTTACGCACGGGTTTGTAGGCACTACTGTGAATACAAATTAGCACAACAGTGTAATGATCATATGTTGATTGAGGATTTGAATACATAAATAAGAAAAAAATGAATCAAAATTGTTTCTGAACTTTATAAAACAGCTCTGATAATGGGCAGTGTAACTTTTATTATGATTTTATTCTCTTTTATTCTTCTCGTGTTCGGATGCTGACAAACCCATACATGTGTATCTGTGAACCCCACCTCCCACCTCCCCACACTACAGGGCCAAGATCTCGGAAACCAAAGAAGAAAACGACCAGCAAAGAGGACAAGCGACCACGGACGGCCTTCACAGCAGAACAGCTGCAAAGACTCAAATCGGAGTTTCAGACAAATCGGTATCTGACGGAGCAGAGGCGACAGAACCTGGCGCAGGAACTGGGCCTGAACGAATCCCAGATCAAGATCTGGTTTCAGAACAAGAGGGCCAAAATCAAGAAGGCTAGCGGCGCTAAAAACTCTCTGGCCTTGCACCTGATGGCACAGGGACTGTACAATCACTCCACCGTCACGTCGAAAGACGAAAAATCAGACAGCGATTGATTTCCAGAGAAGTAAAAGCAGCCTCCTGACGAAAAAGAACCTATAGTAATCCTATTATAGATTTTTATAGAGATATCACAGAAAAAAACTCTACTTACAGGAATATTTAATGATGCCACAGCAGATAAAAATACTACAAAGTACTATTACTCAACGCTAACTCAGTAGCCTACAGATGTACATCGCGTCCAGGGCACCGTTAAAAATACAATACTACAAAAAAAAGTAAGAATAAGATCGCTACTACTTCGAGTCCCTACAGGAATTCTAATGCTACCATAGGTCTCTGTATGTTCCTATGGGAATATTATAGTGCTTTTTCGTTATATGGGAGGTTTAGACAAGTCTACAATGCAATAATTTCACCGAATAAAGGGCCAGTGTATAGAGTATACCAGCATAAATTGTTTGAAAAAAAGAGAGATATTTCTGCAATATCACGTCTATAAAAGATGTTGTATAAAGGTATGTTTTCATTGTTTGTTGTCCCCCAACCCAGCCCAGCCCAAGCTCAACCCCAACAACCCCCCCTGAGGTACAAACGCTTACTCCCTTCATTTTTATATACCGTATAGGATTACTGCTACCCATGATTGTCATCGTTTCACATTTTACTAACTGGCACCTGACGTTTGGATTTGTCAGTGAAGTGAGCAAACTTTAAGTCCAAAGAATATTTTTCTGCTGCATCCAGGCTACTGTGAATTTAAATAAATGCTAACGCGGTTTTTATCTTCCATGCTTGTTGGGTTTTTTGGGGGAGGGAGGGTTGATTGTGTTTGATGTAAAATAGGCAGAAGAAGGTGTTGCGTGTCAGCTGCAAAACTAATCGGGCAGACTCTGAATTTTGATACTTTTTTTTTTAAATTCACAGTTTCTTACAAGTGACCGGGAGAGGTAGGGATTTTTTTCTCTCTAACACACCACTTAACTAAAATGCTAATTTAGGCCTTGCTTATGTTTGTGGTCATCTCATAGCCTTTAAACAAATATTATGTGCGTATTCCATTCGTTATACCAATGCATCAGTGCAGCTATTATAGTTTTAAATAGCAATACGAATCATTTTTTGTAGCTAAGCGAAGGCTATAATGCTGCCTATTACGTCACAGAAACAACTCTGTAGCATAAAGACAATGATGACGCCGAGTTTTGCGCACTCTCACGAGTATCTTCTAGAAATGCAGGTTATTGGATGTTCTTGTTAAATCTTTCTCTATATACATTTTTATTACATATCCATATATCATAAAAAGAAGGCAAATCCGTCAGTGACTGTATTACAAATGTTGGAAATCTCTTATCGTTGTTGAAAGGACTTCATATGTGTATTTATATAGATTATATTGACAAAAAAAAAAATCTATCCAATGACCAGTGTTGCTTTAGAGTAGATATCTGAGGTGTTTACACTGCTTGTTTATCTTGCAATAACTTCTTTTTGTTTTCTTTTTTTTTTCTTTTTTGGGTTTTTTGTTTTTTTTTTTTTGTGAATGAAAAATTGTTTATGGGGCCTTTTGCATGAAAGCTGCAATTTGTTGTACTTGGGCAAATAACTGTGTTTATAAAACTTTGGTCTTTATCAACGAAAGTATGATCGAGCTAAGTTTCAGACTGTATCCATACCAAATTGTGGATTATTTGCCTTTCAAAGTCTTTTTGTTGTGTATCTGCAAAAAGTGTGTGTGAATTAAAATCCACCAAACAGAAAACACACTTTGCCTTAAAGTTCAAGTGTGAACTTTTTATGAAACAGAACTGTGCCGAATCAGAGAAGCAGTATTACTTCAAATGCAGACTACTCAAGTTTAATGCCTTTATGAAAAACTGCTGGTACGACATTATGAATTTACTCATCAGCGTATATCTATCTATATATGAACATGTTTAAATAAAATTACAACACAGAGTTGTAGAATACAATGCTATTTTTTATTTTATGTTGGAAGTATTCTTTGGTATAAATGTACATAATTTGTATCATGTATTAATTGTGTAATTAACTGCCACCTGAAAACTGCAGAAGAAGAGTAAATAAACCTTGAAGATTATACACAAACATGTTTCTGAACTCTGTATGGTGCTCTAAAACCCATAAGCATTAGCCGAGGCCTGGATAGAACAGCAAACGGGACCTTCGGTCTCTCCTGATAGTGTGCACACATCATAACTTGAAGAAAAGACAAATACATTACAAGCTAAAACAAGGCATTTGCTCTTTTTAAAGAAAATTACAGACATTATTCATTTGCACAGCACAGCAGTCCTTTCCATGCAAACACACACTTGTTTATGTTCAGAATCGTCGCTGAAAATCAGAATCATGGGTTTTGAGATTAAAACATTTGCAAAAGCTTCAAACATTATGCAAGGGAAAGCCTTGAACAATTCCCAGGCATGTTTCCTCAACAATGCCTTATCTGCATTTCCATACTTGCACCACTAGTCTTTGAACGCCATGTCTAACGGCCAGTGACTAGCATTAGAGCAAATAGGGCTGCACCCAGCACTGTCTTTGAGACGGTCAGTGTTCCTCGTTGCTTCTGAAAAGAGCCTGTGCTTCTATCACAAGGAAGAAATTGGAGTCGAAGGGAGAGAGCGAGAGAGGGTAGGGGAGGGAGGGGTGAGTGCATGAGGGGGAGAGAGAGAGTGAGAGAGAGAGCAATGAAGGTCAAAGCCTGTCATGGCTGCAGGTGGCTGGTTTCCCCCTCCCGCCCCTCAGTAACCCATTCTCCACACACAGCTTTTTCACTCGCCAACTCATACTCTGTCTCTCACTCACACACACACACACACACACACACACACACACACACACACACACACACACACACACACACACACACACACACACACTGCACACATATCTCAGTATCACTTGGTTTATTTTATTCTTGCATGGCACACACACACACACACATCCAAATACTCCATTCAATTGTGTTCCTCCTCACATGCGCACGCAGCCCTGTTGTTTTGATCCTTCATTCAGCGCATCAATAAGAAGCTTCATCAAAATATTCACAGGCAGAGAAGCTCCCCTGAAGTTCAGATAGGGACACCAGCGCATGAACAAAAGCTAAAGCTGTTAGGCTGCATGGGCACTTCTTTCCTGGAACAAAAGGTTTTATCTGAGAATAATTTGTCTCGTATTGGGAAGTAGAGATTCAGGTGGTCAAATGACCACCAGCGGTCCTTTTTTGAGGTTCCTCACGGTTCAGAAAAGTCTTGCATTGCTGCCAAAATACCATATATGACCGTGTAAAGCTGGGGAGGTAACACAGAGATAAAAATCTCTGCAGAAACTCTTAAAAATGCCTGGGATAAAAGCAATTTTATTCAGTACTGCAGACAATTTTAGAGAGTTCTCATGTTGTAAAAAATGGAAGTGGGTGCAGGATACATCAGGAAAGTATCAATGTCTACCTCTACACACAAAAGGGCCCCATCCTGCTATGACCTCTCCCACCATCCTCCCCCTCCCCTACTGTGTCATTTACCCACAGTTTCTAAATGCTTCCTACGGCCAGAGTGGAATCTGCTCAGAGGTGCCTGGGCTTTGTGGCGGAAACATAATTAAAGTGGTGAAAGATGTAAAAGGTGAAGAATGGGGATGACATCAGGCCAATTTCACACTTGGCACTCGAATGGCTAGGTCCAAGCCAGGACTCTTGCCTCGCAACACAGATCAAAGCCCACTGTCACCGCACCAGTGCAGGAAAAAAAAGAGGCAAAAGGACACCTAACTATGCTAATCCCCAGGACGAATATATTTTAATCTTGTTAGAATACAAGTTAATGCTGTGGCTCAGTGGCTGAACTTTTTTGGCAAGAATGAGAGGTGGACAGAACTACTTTTACCTTTTCTACATGAGGTGCCTCTGTCTGGCACCGGATAAACAGTCAGAGTCTGAACAAACTTTCTTTTGGACAAACTCACCGTATTATCGAGCCACATACTGTACAGGGCAGCAGATAGCAGTGAAAAGGCAGTGAAAAGGCAAGCAACAGTTTTCATTAAGAACAACGATGGAAAAAAGAAAAACTGTGTCAGTGACCCCGGCTGAATCCCCACTAGGGCACCTAACATGCAAAGGAAATGAGTATTTTGTGGACTGGTTTGTCCCCTCTCACACTGAGCCCTTCTTTCTCAAAAGCACCTTGGTAACCCTTGATCTCTCATGTATGGAAGTCAGGGTGCTGGGGCCTGCAGAAGTTGACTAGGCAGACAATAGCAAGCGGATGCTTTCTGGAGAAGTCACACCCAGGCAACTCTCATTTCACACACCGTGTTTGAGTGACCCTTGAAAAAAAAAAAAAAAGAAGATGCAAGACTTTTAAGCAAAGATTCTTTTTGTTCACTTGAAGAAATTCAGGAAAAAGAAAAAACATCAATGCACCTTTTCCCATGTAGCTACCATATTTGTTTCCTAAAGTAATGTTTTCTGCTCAGCGAGACCAAATTTTATACTGCGTTCAAATTTCATAAAGTTGTTTTTAACACAGCATGAGTTGCACAGCTTGTTCTCTATACTGGTGGATTCATGGATGTGTCATATATTTTTAACAAAAAGATGGTAAAAGAAATATAAGAACAAAATAAGAGAAGCAATTACAGAATAGGAAGTGTTTATTAATAAAAAGTTATTTAATATTATGGTCATAGTTATCTTACATTTAATTTAACATAAATACATCATTTCTTGCAGTTGCACCTTAAGTTGAATCATGTCTTTTGCAGAATGCGTCTGGTGTAACACTGACTACGGCTTTGGATGAACTCTTGTCTTTGATTGCTGCTACAAAATATTACAATAAGCACTTTAGAACTAAAAAAAAACCACCAACCTTTAAAATAATTTCCTAATATGTCTTATGGGTCATCTTTTTTGGCAAGTGGAAGCAAATATCTTGCATGGCACAAAACACAATGTTTTCTTTTGGAACATCTGCAGATATCAATTTCTGAATGTGCATTTACACTTAAAAGCAGCAACTATAAAAATTATTTTCACTAATCATCATTATATTCTTTAAATTTTGCATTGATCATTTATTGTTCAGACATTAGATACACAAAATCCCCAAACACAAAATGCTTAAACATTATCATCAGATTAACCGTTTTATCTGATTAAAAGTCTAAAATCCATATATTTTTAAATTTGTCAGTACATGAATATAACAAAAAAAGGCCAGAAATAAAACAGATATTTTATCGCAATTCAATAAATTCAAAAATTTCTTCTCAATTGGACACCTTCTCAAACTGATCAGGTATTTGCTCTAGTAAGAAATCCTGAGATGTGGATAACATTTTCCAAACCCCTCATTTTGAGTGCATCGTGTACAAACGTTACACCATCTTTAAGTATTGCAACACCTAGTGCTGCAGCTGATTAACAGTGGAACATTTTTCTACCATTTGACCACATATCCTGTACAACAGCTATATTAATAAAGATTTTCTCAATCATCAGCTTCAGTTATTTTAAGTGAAAAAAATCAAAATGCTAATTTGAGTGAATATGCCACTTTGCAACTTCAAACCTGAGTAAAATTTACCCTCAGTAATGAACAGATTTATGTTTCCTTGCATGAATGTGTTATTTAAGCCATATGTAATGCACTGGAGTAAACAGTGTATACAAAATTTGTGCTGAGTTTGTCTAAAACAGGTCTGTAACAACATCACAAAGCCAAGATTAAAACATCAGCACTCTGGTGGAAGAGAAATGCACACAAAGGTATCAAAGGTATCAATTTGTAATGTGCGCTTCATTATAATTTCAAAATGAGTCTAGCAACAACAAAAAAACTGATCCACTTAACAGAAAAACTCAGGTTGGTTCTGTTTCTCCTACATTCTTCTTCTACATACTAAATAAAGATGTACAATGTACAGTCATGCCAGTTTTGGCCTCTTTTTTTTTTTTTTTTTTTTTTTTTTTACAGAGTTTGTGTTGCTCGCTGACACACAGCCAGACAGGGTCAAGGATACATCTGACTCACCTCAGGCCCCCTTGCTTTCCCCAGGGACTGGCCTGTCACTCACTTTGTGGTTACGGATCATAGCTGACAGAGGCACAAAGTGAGAGCTCGATGCTGCATCAACAGTAGCAACATCATCACCAAAACCCATCCTTAGCATGACATCTTCCTCCTAGTACACCAGCTAGCTCCCTGCACTGTGGAAAGGAAATAAACACATTCACACCAAGAGGATCATAATAAACTGTCATTCAGCGAAAGTAGGAAGAGCTAAAAATAAAAATTTGGACATTTACCTTTAAATTTTCCACACTGCAGTTTGGATGTAGAGTGCCTTGCAATAGAGCTGTTAAGAAGAAGCTGCCAGTCCTGCAAAGGTTTAAAATGATTGGGTATAATGCTTAATTTCAGCCAGTTTACTGAGATTGGTTATATCCATCTATGCTCTGTGAGCCATTTTAAAAGGGTCTCAAGCTCATTGAAACAGCACTGGGTTGGTGTAGCGTACAGCCTTTAATTGGTATTAGTTAGATGACATAATAAGCACATTCACAGAGCTGTTTAAGAGCAAAGGGTTTCAAAAATCACTGATCGCACTACTTTGTTCTGTCAACATTAAAGATGAATATGCTCGCTGAAATACTGTACTGTATCACTTCAGAATACAAATGATGCAGTGGCCAATGCGTGCAGTACAAACAAATACATATTATGAGTAAAATATGAATATTTTAGGGTTTTTTGTTTTGTTTTTTTAACATCTTTAGATAGTACACAGCAGAAAATCCTGTGTTAATCACACAGAGCCCATAATCAGTTGTATAAACCTGTAACCAAAAACATGAAGAATGGCAGCACGCCAAAGAGCATGTTCATGTTCAATTACAGTGTAGTAAGTGTAACGCCTAATAAAATACTGCATACGAAGGGTTCGCTAATCATATTAGCCCTATTACAAGTTTTGAAATCAGCTCATAAAGAAGAATATATGATTGTTTTGAGTAAAATTTCTCACAAACTGTTGCTCAAAACAGAGCGTTACAGTAAAATACAGATGGCGGATGAATCTGTGACAAAATTTGCTAACTATTCAGTGATTTCAGCAGCGTGTTCCCGTCTAGACATTTTCGGATTCACATTGTACTCAGACGACTGAAAACACCAAAAAATAATGATCTCGCTTTGAGCTGGCATACGAGGCGAGCTACAGCTCAGTCGACTGTGCCTTAGCTCACAGTAGTGGGCGTTTCCCTCTTTCTCCCTCTCACTCATTTTGCTGCGTGCTGCCATTTTAACTGTTCCTGAGTGGCAGGCGAGAGGGCGGGGTTGGAAGTGGCGGCCATGATGGTGGAATCGCTACACCCACTCCTGAGAAACAGCCTCAACATCAAAGCCAGTTCACACATTAGGCTATGTTCTGGTTCAGGCCAAAATCAGCGACTGTAGGCATAGGATAAAGAGCGACATGTGGTAAATAATAAAAGAAACATTTCACTGTGTCTGTGGCGAAACATTCCCATTAAGGAATAATGGTGCTAATTATTTTCTTCTAAGCCTATTAAAATAGTTTGTTTTGGGGGGGGGTTTAAAAAAAAAGGAACAAAGAAAAAAAAAATCTAGACATTTGTGCATATTGGCATAAAAATTCTAGACAAGATCTGATTTGCGTTTTTAAAATTCAAACTCTTCATTACTACTTTTCAGTGTTTGTCTTCTTTGGTTTCCAGATTACGTTTAAATCTTTTCCAAGGAATTATCTATGCATAAGCTCTGAGTAAGCAGAGATAAAGAGAAACACTGTGCTGGATATTAATTTGAGCAACTGAAATATAAAATTAAAAATGTGAAAAAGGTCGAGCAACATACGAGCATAACAATGTGTAACCACACAGAAAATCTGTCTCTCGCTCAACAAGAAGGCATTAAAGCCGCTCGGACAGACAAGTGCTACTCAGCATTTGTTAAAACTAAGCAAGTAACTAAATTGAATTTATATAACACATTTAAAACCAAAGTGCTTTCCAATAAATTAAAATAAATAAAAGGGCCTAAAGACTGATGCTTCACACAAAAACAGCTTATGTTAGTAGTCAGTTTTTGTAAGTAAGAGTTTAATTAATATTTCTATTGGTTTTACCTCCAATTTATTGACTGAATATCACATTTGTAAATGAAATTTTAAGATTACTTACTGTGTATGATGAAGAAAACATCCAAAAGTGCATCCAGTAAACAGCAAAATCACAATACAAGTCTTCCATTTTGTGACCCAACTGAAATTATCATATAATATAACTAGCAAATAATTAAATAAATAAAAAAATAAAACCAGTTTTGCCAACAAATTCATGCTTGTGGTTTCTGAAAGCAGATTGCGCATTATGTAGGTCACATCCATACTGCGCCTCATTTCCCCACCTCCAACCCTGAAATTAAAAAGAAAAAAAAATGTCTTCCTTGGATGACCAAAGTAGCTCCTAACCAACTACCGTTGAGGTCAAAGTTCACTGTGTCCCCCTTGGCAACACCAGGGCAACAAACAACAACTGTGTCTAGACAGGTCATGGTATACCCCCGCACCATGCCCAACCCAACCCACTACCCCCTGGCTTCTTCCGGAAGGAGGTGTCAGCAGTAGCCAAGTACAGGGTAAACAGGGCAACGGGGTGGAGGGGGGTGCCCTTTGGCCCTCATGAGGTCGGATCAGCACCTCCACCCTCCACTGATCAAAGATCAGCATCCTTCATGCCAGGGCCTTGGTCAAAGGGGGCAGGGTCGAGAGATGAACTCTACATTTCTGTAAGCTAGAGGTGTCCAGACCCAATTGTCTTCTTTCACGGCCCAAAATGGACCCTTCCGGTGCTGCTGATTACATTAGGGAACGACAACCTCTTTTCAAAAGAAGCACCCAGACAAAAGAGGCGCTTCCGTGCCCCTCGCCATCTGGTCCCAAAATAACAGAAAAAGTCCTAGGGATAAAAAGCCCAGCCAGCACACAGCTTTAAATAAAAGGAAAGCTGTTTGAATAGATGGGATGGCTGGACAGATAAGCAAACATACAGTAAAGCCTCACATTTACGCAGAGATTGGAACCCAATCTACATCAGCAAATAAAGCAGTGTACATGGGCTCTCTGAGTAGAGGCCTGGAAATGGTATTCTGCCTGTGCACCAGCTAGAGAAAAGTGCCACACATATATCATCATCACTATTATTGGAAGATATACAACGCCAAAGGCTCTTGATCAGGTTAAACTCATTCGTAATGGAAATTAGATTAAAAACATTAAAATATATGACAGTTCTGAACTGGTAATACAATCTAGTCAATAGAAATTAAGATAAATAATTCAGGGCAGAGTACGTCAGGCACCACTGCACGAAAAAAGCCAATGTATTGGGAATTCAAAAGGATTTTCAACACATTAGGTTGATTGCTAATTGATTTGCAACCACAGACACTGTGTACTCTGTCTGTCGTATCCCTAGTAGTTCGTTTTTAGTACTTAGTCCTCTTCATCAGATGTGTTTCTATTTTGCATGTCGTGACTTTTGAATGCCCACGATTCAAACAAAGCAAAAAAACATTGATGCAGCTGATGTCAAAGATGATTTGGCCTATTTGCAGCTCAAGTTGCCTTGAAAGAGAAGAAAAATGCTACTGACTAGCAGTTAGCACATTGTTATAGTGTCATTTATTACACAGTCCAAGTAAAGAGCAGAGTAATATCTATGGATAGTCACCATTGAAAAAATATTGTTTATTACTGAGAAATCTTTGTAAATTTGGGAAAATCTGACATGAAATTAATTTCTCTAATTAAAGTCCTAAAAATGTTGACTCTAAAATAAAGCAACGGGAAGTTCTGAAACTATTTTTTTTTTTTCAAAGATTATGACCTATTACAATTAAATACACTTTTGTCCAAAGTGTAAACATACAGGCAATTTAGGTAAGAAACATGGGATCCTGCTGTCACCTATTCTATAAAATGGGACTTTTGGAGCTCTGTTTTGCTAATGCTAATTATGTGCTCTGCTATGCATGGCCCGTTTTTCCTCTCAGTTTAAGTCCACAAGGAAATTTGGGGGAATAAACAACCTCATTAGTGGCAAAGGTGATGCTGCCCTTGATCTTGAATGCTTCTGTCAGGAGAAAGGACAATGTGCAGCATTGAGAAGTAAAGTTAGATTGAGCAGTCTCCCCACTTGGGACTAACAGCTATGTTAAGAAAACTGATTTATTTTTTAAAATAAAAATGCAACTGCAATGTGGAAAAAGCACAGCATGAAACCCAACTTCAAACATTAGTCATTACATTAGATAACTTGTTTAGGCCCAAAGCTGCTAAAAGGCTCTCCAATCAAATACTGCCCATCAATCCGCACTTTGCTTATTTAGCATTGCTGCCTCTTTAAACTCCATCTTCACAGAACAAGAGCTTAGCATTGTGTTTTAATTTAATGCTTTTATTTAAGGTTTAATCACCAAAAGTTTAAATATGAATAAAAGGGATGTAGGAAATATGAAATAATGCTAATGCCGGGAGAAAATGATGATTTAATATCCAATGAACCTGAAGAAAAGTTTTAAATAAAGTTTCTTTTTCAGTTTTCTTTTAATTTTAGAGCCATTCTGCAAATATATGGCTGGTCTTACATAGTGCAAGTTTTATACAAAGATTGTTTTCCAACCTTTTCCATCTTTTCTTCATATGCTTCACTCTTCTTGTTTTCTTTTAGGAACTCAACCTAAATCCCACTCTAGTTTTATGTTTTAAACATCATACAAATAAGTAAAATGTGCGTGAACACAACCAAATAATTAAAAAATATGGTTGCACACTAAGTGATCCACATCTAAGCTGTCGAAAATGGTCAGAGGCTATAAATACACCAGCTAATTCATAAAAATGAACTGAATGCAAATGGAAGTCTGCTGGTAGGAATTCTGACAGCTAAATCCAGAGAGGAGTGGAAATTACCGTCGACTTCAATGTCTTAAAAGACCAACTCCACACATGACAACAAGCTCCTCTTATCCCTGCTGTGATGCAGCAACATCCTGCAAGATGATATTTTCATCTGTGTCATTTCTAGAAAAAGCTGTTCATATCGAAACAATATGAAGAGAATAAACGAAGGTGTTGAGCCGCTGTGATGTGTAAAGCTCCAGAGTAAAATAAGATATCAAAATAAGAGTTTGTTTTATTTTTAATAAACACTCCAAAGTTTTAAACTTCAGACATGTCACTCTGATACATACAGGTATAACTGCTCTAAAATGCTAAAGACAGACTGCATTGATGTGCATTTAGACCAGAATTTGACATGTATAAATATGGCTCAGTCACTCAATTGCCAATGCTTTAAAAGTGTAATGATGTCGCTTTCTTCAAGCTGAAAGTCAAACCTCTATAACACAGGCAAACACAAATGCACATGCACAAATTCGTGGTTGATTTTCTTTGCTTTTTGTTTTCTCAAGAAGTACTTTTTGGCTTTGCAATTATTAATAAAGGCAGTTATAGACAAGAATATCAAATTACAGGACAGCTACAGTCAAAATGTGGAATCTGTCAGGTTTTTTTAAGGTTTGCATGCTCCAGGATGGCAATTACTGCTATACCGTAAATACCTCTCAATCAAGGCAACTTTAAAATTTACATTAAATGTGCACCAATCGCATGCACGATATAGCTGTTAGCCAATTACCATCCACACAGCATGACAATTACAGATAATTATTATTTGCATGTCCTGAACCAGTGCAACACTGTCATAAATGTTAGAGCTGGTTACTGCACTGTTCATTTTACTGTACATGAACTACCTCCCTCATTATTTTTCCAACTAGGAGAAAAAAAATAAGTAGAAAGAAAACAGCTACAACCAGAACTAAGCAAACTCTTCATACTGCACAGCAAATAGTCACACACTTGCTGAAAATTTCTACCATCTTAGAAAAAAAATGTGTCAGACAAAATGCAAGAAAACAAAGCTTCTTTAGACAACAAACATGAGAAAAACTCTCTACAGTGCACTGACTCTCTAATCTTTCTATCTCACTAAGGAGAGTACACTTCCTGTTGCTGTCGTTGACTGACCTTTCAATCCACCAAATCATCTACAAACTTGTTTACCTGTGGCTAAAGCAAATCTAAATAACAGCAACACAGTAAAGCCCAACCCACCACTGAGTCACTGCATGGGTGTCTGCTGGGGGTTGCACATAACTGGCAGACACTAGCTCAGTGGGATAAGAGAAGCGAGTGTAACATATAGAGGGCAGGTGGTGCCAGTCATGTGGAGTACATGTGCGTCGTCCCAGTCTGTACCGTCTTAGCTCCATAATGAGTTTTTTCCTTTAGCAATCCCTAAAATTATGTCATCAGGCCTTACAGAGTACTCATTATTGACTGCAACAAACAAGCTGAAATAGCACTCAATCCTATGGAGACATGAGAAATGCATTCCAGGGAGGGACTTGAGTCGCTGTGTGAAACCAACAAGAACCAACATGACACCTGGCATTTTACAGCTAAAGTGGGTTGATGCACACTGCTGAGCACAGTAGCGAAATGGCGAGACATGCTTCTTAATTGTGCAGATTTGAGTGTAGTGTTCAAAATAAATAAATATTTAACATATGGTTGTCCAAAAAACCTGAAGCCTTCTTTTGGTTTTGCAGACAGATGAGGTTTACCAAGCTTAAAGAAGGAACTAAATCTTAATATTAGGAAAGAAATAGAACATTTAAAAACAGATTTGTGTTTTCTGGTGGGTTTTTTTCTTTTTAAAGGATGAAATGTCTCTACAATTTTTTTTTAAGTGCATTTAAGTAAAGTTCATGCCATGCACAATGGGAGAAAAAGGTTCCTACAATAAGTTTTTCACATTAGAGACCATAGATTAAAAGCATAATGCAGTTTTTAGGGGAACAATTGTGACGTTGGAGCTGTGGGAAAATGTTCACCAATACATTAAATGTAAAACATCTACGTGTAAATCTAATATAAAGGTGACTAATTCAAAGCGCACAGCAGTCAGAACCTAACTTTTTAAATCAGTGTTTTTATGACAGCACAAGGTTTCAATGCATTTGGAAGAAAATTCTCATACACATTAAACATTAACATAAGCAAAACTTTTGCAGAAAACTCGAATACTGCTGAGCCCAAAGAAAACTTTGCTATTTGCTTTACCAGGTAGTTTCACAAACAAATACAAATAAAATAGCCCTTTAATGTCGCTTGTAAAACATCGTGTAACACAACAGATTTATGTGCCGCTAGTTTGTAGATGCAAGGAAATTAAAAGGACACACCTTTGGAAAATATGTAATGTAATGAGCAATTACTCAAATGTACATCAAGTGTTTAGTAAAGGCGTTTTTCTAATTTACAAATGTGTGCGATGACTTCTGATTGCTATTGTGAATAAAGTCAAACTACAATAAGTAATGTAAATGATTAGTGTGTAGCGAGAGTTCTAATATTTAAAGTTAAGTATTTTTAGAGTTGGAAATTGACAGCTGGAATTTAAAAAAAACGAATCTTATATAATACTAGACTAATAAAATCAAAGTCAAAAGAAACTGATGCCGCCTGCATTTCTGAAGTCTTGCAGCGTCTGTGCTTTCATAAAAGTGACATGTACCCTGACTTAAAGACTGTGCAAACATTTTAAAGAGGGTAATTAGTAAATAGTTAAAGGAAGCAATCACCTAGCAATGAAGATAAAAGGACTCAAAGGAAAACAAACTGGAAATGGGCTGGTACCATTCACATCACAGTCGGATTCCAGAGGTTATATGCTAAGTCCTGTTAAGAGTCTCAAAGGGCAAAACATTGAACACTGAGGACTTCTGCATGAGTGTTCATAAAACCCAGCCTGACTTTAAGCACACAAACATGAAAAATATCAATTTCACATTTGGTTTAACGCTTTCACACTTTGTGTCACTGACACCCAGAGAGAAGGGCTGTGGAAGACAAAACACAGCTCCTGGATAAGGATCATGTTAATGCCTATCAATTAGGATCAAAAAGGGATTAACCGGCATGGTTGCAGCAGTGGGATGGGAGCCCATGCAAAGTCACTGAATACTAGGGGTCAAACCCCCGACTTCATTAGGCCTGACCTTTCCACGCCATTGTGTGACAGAGAGATCCTGCAGTCTGTGGGTGCAGTCTTACCCATCTTTTAAGGTTTGGGAGTCAGATATGAGACATGCAGAAAAGCTGTTGGAGATAAGTGAAATATGAAATATTCACTTTCAAAGTCCAGGGAGACTTATTAGGTTACTGCAACTTAGTGCAGGTGGGTATTTACTCATCAACCCCCACACTCTGCAAAGGAAATCAGTTTTTCACCTTAGAGAGAAGTGAGATTTACTAATTAGTCATGGTGCAGCCTTCCCTCAGTATGATGTACCGCAGGGTTGATGAGCTCTAACTCTGTCTTGCCGTCTTAATTCACAAAAGGTCAAATGGCAGAATGAAAGCAGGTATTCCAGGTGTGTTAAAATAAGACCCAATTAGGGAAAAATGCAAGTGCACCCTCAAGTCTCAGAAATCCAGCTTTGAGGGAAACTTTTACCAAAGCCACCGCAGTGGTGAAATTTTAATGCTTTTGTATGTTAACGAAGCAGTTTTTGTAAGATATGAAACAAATGACAAAAATATAAAGCAGTAACATACACACCGATCTGCTCTACATACTATTTGCACCAAACTACTGGCTACTCCACAAATGACGTTTCTGACTTTTCACTATAAAAGTATTTTGCAGATTTATTCTTACGTCTTCATTTTTGTGAATATAAAGTTAATGCAACAAGTTACACTTTACCCCAACTATGTCTTTTGTTAAAATAACCAAAATTTGTAGACGATGGCGATGTGTACTATATTACACAGAGGCAAGGAGGGCTCTCGAACTGCCATATTATCATCTTACCAGATGTTTATACTCACTCATGGTGATAGTAGCTGATCAACCAAGCAGCTATCAATTTTAGAAGATGTCTTGATTAAAATATGCACAAAACAATATCTAATAACTCGTCACAATAAGAATGTGTTTTGTCTTCCTAATTACAAAAATCTGTCCTTTAATAATGATACGAGTCAAGCTTTATATAGTGACTACTGCACTGGTATACTATTTACTGCACGTTCAAACCTTCATTAGAAAGCCGAATACTGTTACGAACAATAAAATCTCCAAAAAGCACTGTGCAATATCTTAAACACTACTGTAAAAGCATACATGTCTTTTGACACAAACAAACTGTATAACTAAGGTCATTTTCAAAGCCATAGTCCACTGTAAAATCTTATGTGTTGACATCTCAGAGAAAGAGTTACACAAGCAGAAGTTCACCTCAACCCAAAAGTTTCCTCCCAGAAGGTAAGTACTTGTTGAGGCTGTTGCTCACTATAAGCAAGCACACAGCCTTGCAGTGCAGTCAAACAGTGATCACCAGGCCCTATGACCTTGTTTGTATCGTTTATGAGGGTGTTGTAAATGAGCACACTCCATTTAAAAGTCAGTGGTGGTTTTGCAATCAAATGAAACCAGGAAGTACTGCTGAAGCTGTCAATGCAACGCAGCTGAGTGGGAACAGACATGCTGCGTGTGCACATCTTAAGACTGGCTGGATCACAGCTAGTTGTAACAAATGCAAGCAAACACACTCCAGTCAACGAAAAGAGGTTATTTACTTACCTTCACAACTCTCAGAAATAACCGTGACATTTACATTGAAGTCAATGTGGAATTTCAGGCAGGCAGCCTTCTGCTAATGAAGAACTAATATTCATGTGATATGATGTTGTGGCTGCAGATTACATTCCCAACCTCAGTGAGTGTGTGACGACTGTGATTCTTTAGTGATTTAAAATAAAAGAAAACTTAAAAAAAAAAAAAAAAAAAGGTCTGTTATCTCCAAGCCAAGATCCTACTGTTGACCTAAGATCAATTCAATACTTCAAAAATGTTATTTTGGCTCAAAGCGACAGAAAAATTCACCAGATAAACAGCTTTTTATTATTCTGTTATTAAGGTTTAATGGAACCACTTAAAGAAACATTTTGAAAAGTAACATTGGATCAAAATGGTGAAAACAATTTAGGCTTATTAACAAAAGCATCTGCAGTCAAATGAACTAATAATAAATATTAATAAGTGTTCGACGCAATCAGGATTTCAGCTGAAATAATTTCGTTTTAGTAATCATAATTTCAAGTGGAAACTATCTAAACCACCTGCATGCATAAGCTGAACTTAATATGGTTTAGCATGGCTCATTTTTAAAATTCATTTAATTATTTTTTTAACAAAATCTAACAGGTCTGACATTAATCTATAGGTTTGGTAATTCTGACCTGCCTCCTGGCCTCATAACACCTAAACACATGCATAAATCCAAAGTCCCTTTTCCTCTCTCTATTTTAATGGCAACAAAGCACAGACCCAGCTTAATGTTACTGACAGCCACTGTTGTGTTACATGGCATCAGAATACAGTGTGGCTTTACATAAGTGGAGGAAAACAAGTATTTAGTGGGTGGGTAAAGGTTAACTAAATAGTTTCGTAAGACAAACTAGCAGTTCTACATCCTTTTATACAGTACATTTAAAATAAACGTTGCAATGGGTGGACTTTACTTTCCAGTGCAGTCATTAGCTCATACAACTTCATTAAAAAGATGCATCACTTATAAGAGCCTGACTGAAATCTAACACACACAAAAATACAACACTATATCGCTCTAATATAATTTAGCGTAAATAAGCATAACTTTTCTATGCTATTCTATAATATACAAACAATATTTTATTACACTCATTACATTTTAGAGATTTATACACTCTGCTCAATAAAATAAAAACAAACTGTGTTTAAATAAACGATTAAAAATAACTTCAATAAATACGAACAATGCGTAATAATCGTACAAATCAGAAATAAATTTGCTATCAAACCGTTAATGCTGCTAAAATTTTATTACAAAAAATATAAAAGGTTTAAGATGCACAACACGCTGGAAAAAAAACATTTTATTAATCGTGTAAATGTATTATTTTAATGCGCGTTTTTATTATCGCCGAATACCTATAACTTTTCGACAATTTACAGAGCAAATAAAATTTAAAATCAAACAGTTATTGCTTCAGAATCTTCTCTCGAATGATCATTTACATTGGGTGACTTAGTGATCGTCATTTAAGTCTGATAGACTTCAATAAATAACAAATAACAAAATATGTGTATTGCACGTTATATTTTAAAGCATGTATTCCATGTTAAACTTTTAATAGTACGTTATTAGAATATATTACGCTGGCGCTTAATTAATACTTTTGATTTAAATCTGAGGTGATGAGCATTTTCAGTAAATCATCTTAACCGTGGCATCAAAAACATTTGAAAGTCAATTTAAACATTTGAAAATGAAAAAAGAAAGCATTACGGCAATAAGAAAAAACACACTGCACTGAACAAAAATTAAAACTTTAAAAGACAAACTAAAATACTACTACCACTACGCTAAAAGTACGTTTCACATATACCCATAAATCTCTTTGACTGGAAAGTTTTAGTTCATACAAGTTGTGCCGTTTTCTGTTAGGATTTATGCCGAGAGCTCAGATTTCCTTTTCTACGGGCTACATTACAGTTCTTCTCTTTTGCCAGTGCCTAAACCTAAGATGGACGTTGATGGCTTTGCGATATCGATGGCTAAGACCGGCTGAGGGTCACAGCTGTGCAGCTGTTAGAGCAGAAAAGGGAAATGGATCCATGTTTTGGCAGACTGCCAGGAGACATCTTAAATACAGAAAAAACCTTGATTTGAAAAGAAAAAAAATGCCACACCATTGTCAAAGGAAACTGCGTCATTACGTAGCAAAAGCCTGGTGAGCTAAACATCCCACCATTTACAGGAGACAATGGCAGGTGCTGCTGCTGTACAGAGCAATGCTTTGAAACAGGCTCAGATTTTAGTTTGTATGTGCACAGAAATAACCCACGAAAAGCCTGTTTTTCCCAGACATCATCATGATGCTAGACCTCGTGACTGCACTTGTGGGTGGAGACAATCATCCAATAGAAAAACAGTATGAAGATTCAGAGCGTCTCTTGCATCAGCATTTTCCAGTCAACGCCTCAAGTATAACTTATAAGATCCATATCTATGATTATATTATGAAGAGATCAAAAATGTGTGTTGGTAAAAAAATAAAATAAAAAAATAGTGAATGACAGCAGTGGATTTGATTAGCCAATTCTCACCATCATATCATGCAGAACTGGCATTGCAGGCAGGAGCTCAAGCTCTGGAAATGCTGGTGTGCAGCGGACTGATATTTCCCTCAGGCAATCGCATTCACTCACTGCAGCACCTTAAAGCATTCCTTGAATTGCTTTTCTCAACTTTAAACGTGCCCAAATGTGCTCTAATGAACAGGTCAACACAGATCTTACCATTTGGGCGGGTACACTTCAGGGTCAAACATATGAAGGCATGACAGACTTCAAGAAACCAGGGCTCTCCTGTGAAAATGAAAGGGGAAAAAAAAGCATTACAGGACAACTGTGTGTCTTAGTCAACGCTCATGTTCTTTTGCACCACACAGAACACAGCAGAAAACTGAAATGACAAGGATTAAATTAAACACTTTGTTTTTTTCTTGTTTATCACAGCTTTCTTCAAACTATTCCAACTAAGTCTGCGGCTAAAAAGTCCCCACACATAAATGCCATATTGGCTAGACGGTAATTGTGGCTGAAACAGTTTAAAAACAAATCGTAATTGTGCGGAAACACTTAAGCTGCAATCGTTATTCACTTTATGGTAGCTGACACAATTACAGATACATAATTTAGGAATGATTTTATATGAAGTTAGCTTTAAGCGATGCATCGCTTTAATTTACAGTTTGATTGGAGGTAGTAGTGATTAAATAAATACTCATTTAATTAATATTGTGGTCACAGTTACAAATAATAAGTAAGACATTTCACTAAAACTGCATTACAAAAAAAAAAGAACAAAAAAAATCTGAAAATGAATCAGTAACGTATTATTCTGTGTAGCATACACCCCCAAAATGGCTCGCTATTCTGTGCTATTGTGCTACTGTAGGTAAATCACTTTTTTTTTTTTTTTTTTTTTTAAAGGTATCAAAAAGAAATATAAGACTGCTTTGCGCGCATTTCTTACCTTTCTAATTGCATTTCCAATCATTTTTTGTCAGACACTGGTTCAGGTTAGGGACAGGCCTGCAAAAATACTGCATGTTTTATATGTGGCTACGTGATCAACAAGCTCACAAAAACACCTGAAAAGGATGAGACTAAAGAAGCCGTCAGACATCAGAAGAGTATGCACTAAGTAGGTGTTAATGAAGAGATCTGTCCAGGCTGGTCACTGATATGGCAAACAGATAAACATCACAGACTTAAGCAGTGGAAATAACTCGTAATGTCAGAGGAAAGCTTGAAGCACTTTTACAAGTCAAAGTTAATACTGCCTGCCTCCCTCTCTTTAAAGAGGATTCTGTAAAGCATTACTACCGCAGCTATAATTTTTCAATAGCGTAATACCACTGTTATAAATCAATATCCACTTCAGGTGAAGCAATGCATCTCCCAAAGACATTGTAAACTTTTTTTTTCTTCTGTTATTGTGCATCCCACTTTACAGCACTACCTGTGGTATGAACACACTGGCTGTTAATACAAGACTCATTCAAGTCTAAAGCGACAAAAGCTTTAAAATAAAAAATTACAAATAAAAACTAAAGTATAATCTTACAAACTACATCGTTATTCCAAGTAATGCTTTCTCCTATGTTAGGTTACTTTTTAGTGCCACTATTTGTCTAAGACTTGCTGGATTTTTTATGAAAACAAAAATATAAACATTCACACTCTCAAATTTCATTTTCAACAACACTGGAACACGACTGCATTTTGTACTGCGTATTCCTGTTGAGACCACAGCCTTCTGAAGGTACTGGGCCAAATGCTCAGAAATGCTGAGTAGTTACACGACAAATTTTGGAATACCCTGCAAGCCTTATGCAGTGATGAATCAGACAAAATGGCTACCAAGCGTCCCTATAAAAGACCGGCATGCAGCAGAAGAGAAAGAAGTGGGGAGGAAAGCTCTCAGATAGTCAAGAACTGCACAAAAACATTGCAACTTTCCATTTACTGGGTTGCACTGATCCGAGGATGCTAACTAGTAACAATCAGTAATCGACCAAAGAAATAACTGAGCTGACGATTACAATAAATGTAGGTTTGAAAAAAATCAGTGAAAAGAGCTGATATTTACTACCCCTTCTACGTTGTTGTCATTTATAACAAGACGTGTGACCATTTTTGCCACGGTTTTCCTCCTTTACGTTGATTCATATATACGTCATGGGTTGCAACAATACTTTAGCAGCCATCTTGCCCTAAAAGAGCAGACACTGAAAGGAGGGAGGAATTCTCCCCAAGTCATATGACCGCACTGTCTGCAGACAACTGCAGTGAAGGAGGAAAAGTGTCTAGACTAGTCTGTGGCAGCAGCACATCAGGTACACAGCCACAGTGGCACACAGATTACTTTGATCGTGTTGTTAAAGCCTTACCAATATTTCTATGTTTTCTGTAAAGTCTTGTGTTTTAGGATAAGAAACTGTTTGACAAAGACATCTTTCGGTGGTCAAACCAAATTCATCCAGGCTGGGCTACAAAAGATGTTTAAAAGCACACGTAGGGATTTCAGTTTGGTGCAATACTGTAGCCATATTTATTACATTTATTAAAATATGTGTGCATTTTGAATATAGTATAGATTTCTAGATGTATTTTTTTATCCACAGTAAGTGTTTTATTATACTTTGAAGCTACAAAAGGGAGAAGTTCAGGTCAAATTCTGAAAACTTTTAGAATTCAAATATTAATATCATGTTTTGAGGACAATTTTCAGTTAATTTACAAAGCTAACAACATCCTGCATAACATCAACCCACACTATAAGTCAGTTCAAAAATCTCTATCTTAGCCTAATGCGCACAGCAACCAACCTTTCTGTGCTCTTGTAGGCTGCCTTCTGGATGGTGCACTCCTCTTGAACTCCAGGGCTGAAGGGTGATTCCCTGCAGAGCACAAGCAAAGATAGGAAAAGAAGAAAAAGAATTCATACAGTGTTCATTTTCCACTACCCTGTAGTCACATATACGAATTTAGATTCCGTAAATGTGCGTCTACTTGCAAAAGAAATGCATTGTAACCAAAAATGTGGTCTTTTTTTTTGTCAGTGTAGCTGAAAGGGTTAAACTGAGAATAGAAGAGTCCACCGAAGGCAGCATTTGCCTTCAGGTGTCTGCTGACTAACAGGTAGCTAAAGCGCGCATGGGGTTAATCAACAACCTCACGTCAGCAAAGGTGCATCACCTGCGCGTCTTCCTGAAGTAGTGAATGAGGTGAAGCCCCCACAACAAAAGAAGCTACTGCTAGTCGAATTAATACAAGTAAATAAAAATATCACAATATGCGTTATTTTATTATTTTTTACAGTCTGCTACGTAAAACAAGCTGCCTTAGATTTTAAGGTCTGCAATTTAACTGTTTTCTGTTTTTTATTTATTTCTTTTTTAGTCAAAAACACATAGCTAACATTCACAAATAAACAGGTTAAAAATGAATTTAAAAAATAAATAAAATAAAAAATAAAATAAAAACCAGCTGTGTAATGCTGCAGTACACTGGGCAACTCTCACTCTGACGCTTGCCGTACCTACCTGTGCATAAAGAGCTGTCTCCTGATAGACTGCAGAAGAAAAAACTTTCACAACGTTTATCTAGAAAAATATCTACATTTTTGCCAGAGCGTGGCGACTGGTGGGCGAAGGCGCTCGAGGAGGAGAGCAAAGATCCCATTTTCCAACAGGCGGCTTCCTTGTAAATGAACACAGATATCTAAAAGTCCATTTTCAATTTTATCTATTTCAGACAGACTCCAGACAGTCTCCAAACGGTTACGTGCCTGGTCCTGCATGCGCGTGCACGCCGAATGGCGCGGGAAGCGGCGATAACAGATCGAGAGCGACAGCGCGAGCGGCCAATGGGCAAGACGAGTCGAATCTAGTGTCCAATAATAATGGGCCATAAGCGTAAGCCCCGCCCCTCCTCCTCCTCAGCCGTCTGTTGACAGTGCACTGAATAAAACAACAGTCTGAGTTAAGCAGTTCATTGCGCTGAGATGTGGGTCACTGACTGCAGCCTATCCACGCTGGGAAAAAGGCACAGATGCATGGTGTTGTGTATTCAAGAAAAAGCATATAGTCTAAAACAGTTAACATTTTAGGGTTAAGACAGTTATATTCATTCATACCCTTTTTTAAAAATGTAGCATGTTCCTCAAGATGGATAGATAGATGTTTAAATACATATAAAGGCCAGACAGCTTTGATAGATACGGTCTGCATAATGCTAGAGTTATTGATTTTATGCACAATGATGAAAAAGAAAGTTTTTGAATACATTAACCCTAATAGTTTCCATGTTGCCAAGGACTTTCCCCTTATTGAGAAAACTGAACCAATTTGAACCTCCAAATCAGCATCAGAAGGTCTCGGCTGATTTTTTTTTTTCCTTTCTTTCAAAGTTTCATTCATTCACAAAAATATTCCTACAGACCATTACAGCCCACCCCACCACATCCCACAGCCTTAGCATCACTTTCTCCAGACAGCTGCTGATCCTTATGAACTGACATCTAAAACTCATTGTCTGGCACAAAACAACTTCCAAGTTGGCATTTATATTCTGTCAAAGTCTACACAAGGCATACAGGCGAGTTTGTTGTAAAGAACCTCTGTCCTTTGGGTGGAGAATAACAAGTCTTGTCTCCTTCGGCTTTGCACCCTGTAATTTGCATTGTTATGGAAAACCGCTGGATTTGGACAGAGCACAGAATCATTGAGGTCAGCATAATAGAGTGTGACAGGTCCCCTTTTCAAATCTATTTGGAAGTAAAATCAAAATTCCTGGGAAAGTAGATCCATGGAGCATAGAACTATCTTATACAGCTTTGAAAACAGATGTTGTGAGTGAACATGTAATGAGGTGTGGAATATATGTATTGATATGGACTGCACCTGCAGAGGTTGGGAGGCTGAAACACCAGACCTTTATAATGTCAGAAAGCATGTTATGGGCTATAAAAGCACCTGCAATGGGTCTTGCCAGATACAATTTTGATTCCAACTTGGAAACTATTATAAATATGGGCTTGTTAAATTTCAGCACAGTATTGGGTGTGTCTGCAAATTCGCAATGCTTTGGATAAACAGCTTTTCATATTAGTTTAAAAGAAAAAATAAAGGCAAAGTCCGCATTTTGTGTATCAGTAGCTGCAGTCTATTAGAATTCACCGACTATATTTCACTAACAAAGTCCCTTTACACTTTCTCAAATTAAAAATCTCACAGCATATCCCCTCCATCACCCTGGCTTTCAGATATTGACCTTGTGGTGCTACAAAATAGCTTCTTCCTCACTGCGGGACCCCATAATGAGCCAATACAATGAGGCTTCAGTTCACTGCTCACCTCTCTTTGGTGTCTCTCGGGGTCTTTGTTGACGTTTGTCAGCCCAAGAGGAATTTGGGGGTTAGAATTCTGCTGTAGTCTAACGGCCAGACTCAGACGAAACTTTGACTCCCAGACTTAAGCACAAAAGAGGGGAAAAAAATAGCGTTGAGATAAGCAGGCTGTGACCTTACAGGGAAGAAAAATCAAAGGAGTGAAATGAATAAAGATAAGGCCAGATTTTGAATTTCAGCCAAAGTGACCATTTGAAAAGGACAAGCATTTACATGACAGCTGTACTCTGTTACATTAAAACTGAAAACCAAGCACTTGTTTTTTTTGTTTTTTAACTTTGACAGCTTTGCAGCAAATAACAGATCTGATGAGTCATGATACCTGCCTGCAGGGGAAAGTAAAGCTACAACTCATGCGAGTGAGAGAAGCTCTGCACATTCAGATGCCACCTCCAGATATCAAAACATAAAATTTGACTGCAAAGCAGATCAGAGACCCCCACTGAAGAAATTCCAGAAACAATGACCATCTATGGACCCTGACTGATTTTTGTACAGTCGAATTTACGGTTGTTATTAAAAAGTGGTAGACGGTGGGGTATACGTACAAAGAGGAAATGCAGAATTGGACCCCTCTACTACTTACAGTCTATAAACAAATGTAATACTTAACAACCAGGGAGACACTGCATGCACTAGGACCATGTGGAAGAAGAGCATTCAAACTACCCCTCCCCATTCTTTCTCATTCATGTCAACAGCCAAACAGCAGAAATGTCCAAACCCCAACACTAAATGTTAAAAAAGGGGGGGATATAAGCGATGTCTTCAATATATTGACTTAGCTAATGTTAAAAATATTCACAGTCAGGACATGCTGGAAGATGAATATCAATATGTGGCCATTTTATTAATTTAGCTAATTGTTAGCTAAATAGAAATTGTTAAGTTGCTGTTATTACATATTATGCCAAATATATATATATACATATATATATATATATATATATATATATATATATATATATATATTTTTTTTTTTTTTTAGGGGTGCAACGATACACAAAATTCACGGTTCGGTTCGGTTCGATTACTTTGGTGTCACGGTTCGATATTTTTCGATACAAAACAATGTTCATGCCTTTTTAATTTGTCATTTATTAAAATTATAAATATATATTTTAACTCAAAAGTACAGTTTTTAAATTTAATGTTGTTGAAACAAAAGTAATTAAAAAAATAAATATATCTCAGGGATCTCAAAATTTCAAAATCCCTGGTAGCCCTTCGGGCAGGGACTCTTCAGTTTTTGGTAGCCAAAATAAATGTAAGTAGCCCGAATAAAAAGAGAGCAATTTTTTGATTGATGTTTTGTTTCCTGTTTTGTTTCCTTTACAATATTATACTTTAATGTATAATATTGTAAAGGAAACAAAACATTAATCAAAAAATTGTTGAAAAACAAATTACAACATTGTATAAAAATTACAATCATCAACTCAAATACTTGGTTCTAATCGAACATAAATTTCTATGAACTTGTAAGAACTGTGTAGGACATGAATCAGTCTGTGTCAGATCCTGAATTTGAAATTTCCGCTGAAGTCATGGGTAAGAGACAAGTGGAACCAAGATCTAGGCCATTTGCTTTATGAAGTTTGCAAAGACTGCTAAATTGTGCCAGTGGTAGTTCACTCTTTGCAACATAGTACGCTGTTCTAAACAGATTTTTCAGGTTTATTTTTAGTATGTTATTTGCAATTGGTGTTTGTTCTGGGAAAGATATTGCAGACTGAGCAATAATGCATTTCTTGCATTTCTCATGGCTTCTAATGGGGGCCTTTCTTAAAATGACTGGTCCCAGTAACAAAGGCGCTTGTCGACTCAGAAATCGAGAGAAAACCAACAACACGCCCGGCAGAACATTATGTTATTTACACGGGTGCACATAAGTGGTCCGCATGTGCGCATTCGCTGTCAAAATAAAAGACATGCACCATATAAGAAGTTGCAACGCGCGTTTGCGTCCATATAAAAAGCACTGTTTTTGTCCGCTAGAGTGGGATTTTCACGGCACATTCTGCACCACATCTCTGTGCGTTCATCATTTGTTTGAAGCCAGCTCACCTCCTGCAACCACTTTTCCGAGAATATGCGCTTCTTTTGTGGTTCGGACTCCTTCTGACATTTCTTTGGAGGTAGAGGAACACCAAAGTAATTGCTTAAAGGAGCTTCTTCGACATCTTTAAGAGTTTTAAACAAATGTCTGTCCTCCTCCAGAAAATCTTATGTATGCAAACACGCGTTGCAACTTCATATCTTGTGCGCGTTTTGTTTTTTGTTTTTTGACAGCGAATGCGCACCTGCGGACCACTTATGTGCAGCCCCGGTTATATAGCTCGTCATATTGCAGCCACAGAAATTCTTTTGTCCATGAAACCATAAAGCTGCACTTCTTTGCCTTATAGTCTGATTTGTCATAACTTTTCCGTTTTGCGGTAAGCTTTTCTTTGGCTCTCACTTCTTCACCCTGACCTGTCTTATTTGGCTCAGCAGAACTAAAATATATATCCTGCTGCTTTTACACACACACACATAACGGTCAGCGATTCTCTGCGCGATCAACCTCTCATATGTTTAAGCTTGCTGCGGGAGATTTCACTTGTCATGTTTGCATAGTAAGCTAACGATTGATAAGACGATGTCAGAGGAATTGGTGCGCAAATTATCATCACTCACCAATCAGTGCTGTCGCTCTCTATACACAGTTCGCCCGATTGCAAAGTGAAAGCAAAAAAACAAGCGCAAATTCAAACGCGATTTCAATATGTCACATATTGACAGTGGCTCACCGATGCCAATGACATAATTACCCAGCTACATTTCCGAAAGAATCAAAAGCATTGACATATATTTTTCCTTCCTACAATAGCCCGATGGGCAAGGCAGAGATAGATTTTGGTAGCCCGACTGGAAAAATCGCTAGCCCCGGGATGTCGGGCTAGCGATTTTGCAAGCCCTGTATCTGATTGAGGAATCACTCATCTTTGGAAAAGAGAGTTTATTACAGAGAAATGGCTCTTTCAGAAATAAAAGCTATACTATACACTTCTTCTGGGCTATATTCTCAGCAGCATATTGTAGCGGGTCAGGGCTGTTCGGGGTTCTGTTTGTGCAGTTATGTTTTGTTTATGTTGCCATAGTGACGGGTGACGCCCTCTCGCTGCTGTCCTTCCGGGGTCAGAGGGCGCCCTGTGTGTTGTTGTTGTTGTTGCTGTGCGGTTGCCGTGCTGAGCAGTTAGCTAGCGGCAGTGTTCTTCTGCAGATGTCAATAAGCGGCTGTGCTCCCTGGCTAGCTCACGGGAAGCAAGACCAAACGACACCTCCGTCTCCTTGTTGAGCTCGCCACATTGGTGTCAGAAGTGGGATGATGGTGGCACCCCATGTTCTGACCCGAGCGACTTTTCCCCCGCCGGTCGTGACCGGCCGGTGCGCCAAAAGAAGGCACCTGGACATTTACAAAGTGAAAGCAAAAAACAAGCGCAAATTCAAACGCGATTTCAATATGTCACATATTGACAGTGGCTCACCGATGCCAATGACATAATTACCCAGCTACATTTCCGAAAGAATGCAAAAGCATTGACATATATTTTTCCTTCCTACAATAGCTCGGCGGGCAGGGCAGAGATAGATTTTGGTAGTATGACAGGAAAAATCGCTAGCCCCGGGACGTCGGGCTAGCGATTTTGCAAGCCCTGTGTTACAGGCATGGCCCTTTAAGGATGAAGCCTGATGGGAAATGTATTCGGGATGTGTGTAGCGGGACTGCCTGGTGTGTGTGTGAAGAGAGAGAGCAGAGAAGGGGGAAAAGTAACGGTTAGCTACAGAAGAGACGAAAAGAAAATAAATAAAAGGAATATAATAACTCCCTCGACAGCCAGAGTTGTGTCGGCGATGCTTGCTGTGAGTAAACTGTTTCAGCCCACTGTACGCGGTGTTCGTGCCTTAGAGAAGAAATAAAGTTCGGTGAAGCAGTTTCCTACGCCTCCTTCGATCTTTTTGCTAGCGGAGTTGACCTGTATAGTAAGCTGTTGCCGGCTACGAGTCAGTTACGGAACCTTCAAGTAACTGCCAGAGGTTTCCTTACTACGGTTCGGGGCCGCGGATCTGGCGCGGTAACACCTGTATCTGATTGAGGAATCACTCATCTTTGGAAAAGAGAGTTTATTACAGAGAAATGGCTCTTTCAGAAATAAAAGCTATACTATACACTTCTTCTGGGCTATATTCTCAGCAGCATATTGTAGCGGGTCAGGGCTGTTCGGGGTTCTGTTTGTACAGTTATGTTTTGTTTATGTTGCCATAGTGACGGGTGACGCCCTCTCGCTGCTACGGTGTGTCCTTCCGGGGTCAGAGGGCGCCCTGTGTTGTTGTTGTTGCTGTGCGGTTGCTGCGCTGAGCAGTTAGCTAGCGGCAGTGTTCTTCTGCAGATGTCAATAAACGGCTGTGCTCCCTGGCTAGCTCACGGGAAGCAAGACCAAACGACACCTCCGTCTCCTTCTTGTCTGAGCTCGCCACAATATTAAACATATCAGGTCCCCATAAGGAGAATCATGTGCTAACGGCTGTCTAAATGACTCGGGTAAAGTTTGTAGCATGCATGCTTGTTGTTTTTGTCTGCTTCCACTTGTCTTTGCACTAGGATGATGTCGGCATAAATGTGCAGTCATATTCGTTGTGTTCCCACTAGTGCTGTCAGCGTTAATCTCGTTGAAATGACGTTAACGCCACAACACGGAAAATCTCCATTAACGAGCTGTGGGGCTAGACGGCCAACATGTTAACGAGCTAACTGCGCTAACACACTAGTTCCCACCCATGTAATTGAGCATTGCGTGGCACATCCAACATACTGTTTTACTTTAGTCCATGACGGGCTTACCTTCAGGGTCATACTTCACATGAAAACCAAAATAATTCCAAACGCCAGATCTGAATGAGGGTGGGGAAGGTTCAATTTGCCATGTTGCAAGGAGAGCTTAACTTCTGTCTCGCTAGCTTGCCCTGCGCTTTTCCTTCTGACGATGCTGTCTGTGTTGAACGCTCAGTGGATCTGCGCTCGACAGTGCAGCCTAGGCGGAGTAGTCGAACGCAGATTCACTGAGCGCTCAACACAGACAGAATCGTCAGAAGGAAAGTTGATAAAATAAATTACAAATTTTGTATTGTTCGATACATATGCGTACCGAACCGAAAGCACTGTATCGAACGGTTCAATATCGATACCAGTATCGTTGCACCCCTACTAAATACTGTTTGGGGCAGGTGGTCTGTTGGTTGTGGAGGAACATTCAGCCCTACTTCAGGTCCTTGCATAGCTCTTAGGTGTATTTAGGGTGTGAATCCTGCTTCTCCATAAACATGCAAACTAGAGGCTGTCGCATGTTTGAAGAATGAGCCACTTCTCTTCGGTGAAAGTCAGTACAACTCAGTGCAACTCCAGAGAAAAGATACACTCAGATTTAATTATTCCTACCATGTCTTACACACTTATGATACTGATACGCTAATCTCTAACTTAAGTGATCAGTAAATAGATTTCCTCTTTTCAATTCAGTCACTTTGAAATACTGTGTTTTAATCCAATCATCCATCTGGCCTTTTTGTTCCCCTTTTTGGTTCACAGACCACTATCAAGATAACCACAACAGTAGCCATGGCAGTTCTTTTTCTGACAGGAGTCTTGCATCCTTTGTTTATCAAATTCTGCAATTGGCATAATTTTTGTTTTAAAGCTTTCATTGAGCTTTTTGTCTTGCTGATATTACTTTACTTTACTTACTTTACTTACTCTCTTAATATCTGTTAGTCTGACAATATCTGACATATAATGATAGGTAATAATCAAGTTTCTTCTGTAAAATAGGGGGAAGTCATATTTATAACAAGCGAATAATGGCTACTTAAACAAGTCTTTGATGAGCAGATCAAATCAACCCAAGTGTCATCTAAATGCTTCAATAGAAGGGAAACAGTTCGAGGAACTCTGAGCTTTTGTTCTCATTCTTTGTTTGATCATTGGCATAGATACTGTGCAGAATCTTAAATATCCGTTGCCATAAGTTGTTGAGTTTTTTTTATGTTTTTCAAATAGAATATGACAAATATGAATTCTATTGGCTGAACCATGAAACAATGTAAAGCTGCTTGCCTTTAAGTTTTCCTACATATAGACATAGTTAGTTTGATGAAGGTACTTTTGCTACAGACTGTAAAAGGATTTGTTTTAACTCATAAGTAAGTAAAAGTAAGTAAAATGTATATAAATAGCACTTTTCACAGATAGAAATCACAAAGTGTTTTACAATAAAACCAGAAATAAATATAAGACAATAAAATGAAAAAATAAAACAACAAATGAATTAAAAGCTTGTCTGTATAGAAATGTCTTCAGCTGCTTTTTAAAAGAATCACTGGAGCCTGTACAGCGTGAAGACCGTGGAAGAGAACCCCACAAACTTCCACAGCTCATATCATGATCTTTTGCTTTGTTCTATTATAAATGTTTCACCAGTATGTTTAAGCCATGGTTCTAGCTTGTGAACAGAAGCCTAACTTGATTTATGTAATATACATTTTCCTTATGAATTGAATTTCTGAAAAGTCTTGGTGACAAATATGCTGGGAAATACTTTACTTGTCTTCTTGACCTTGGTGCCCGTGGATGATGTGCACGAACTTGTTGACATCAAGTTTTCTGTAGGCTGTACTATAGAGGACTTTGTCAGCATAGCAGCATTATAAATTATATTTAGCAAGCCAAAGTAAAAATGTGGTGCTCAGAAGAGGAAGGAGAGAAGAGAGCAGGATGATAGACTTTGTATTTGAGCAGTGTTATCAATGTGTTGCTAAGATAAAGTTCTTTTTCTAAATGACTGAAACATTATTACCACCTACATGTGAAAATACATCTAGAAGCTGGTCGACTGGAAATGATTGTTGAATGTGGTTAATGGGCTTCTCTCCTTTGTTCCATGTTTATAGTAATACAGTTGTCTTCATGTCACTTTAACTAGTCGAGTTTATAGCACTAAACGAGCACTAAATGTGTCCATTCTCCGACTTCTGAGTGCAGCTTCTGTCCACAGTGCTGTTCAAAAGCTAGAATGATGTTGTTGATAGTATTGATTATTGAGAAATATAGAGAGAATGTGAGATGGTGTTTTTGCTCTGGTGGCAGTAAGGGCCCAAAAAATATCTGCCCCAGGCCCATTACAGAGTTGTTACGCCTGTGTTTAAACTAAAATACAACTGAAAACAAAGCCTAACAAAGGCCAAAGTTGACTCTTGGTTTCACATGGGACACAAACTCCAGGTGTCTCCTAGGAGAAAGTCTTGTGCTCTGCCCATTCATCCACCCTTACCTCCTCCCTATTCCAACACGTTTCACTTTTTATACTAGCTTACCATAGACTTCATGAAGTCTTCTGCCTTGAGGCTTTCTAGCAGACACCCTAAGGGCAAACTTCACCCACTAGCATAAAGCTGACCAATGGAAAGACGTTTCTCTTTGTTCTCTGTTCTAGTGTTAATGTATTTATGTGGCGCTGAAACATATGGAATCCAATTAACAACCAGAATATTTTGTATTATTCATGAGTTTCAAGTGTTCTAAGCCAGTTTGTGATCTCTTCTCTGTATTGAAAAAAAAATCTCATGCCAAGACAATAAATGCAACCTTTTGAATGCCTGAGGTTGTTTCCTTTCTAAAGATAACAAGTATTTCTTCTGTTCTTCATGATTTTATGTGTGCAAAATAGCATATTCAGCTGAGCAGGGGACTGAATTAGTTTCCTTTTCCAAGTTTCGGATTCAATCAGAAAAAAGACTCCTGGTTTTTGTTGTTAGTCATTGTTTTATCTTAGTGCAGAATCTGTCTACTCTTCCTTTAGGGAGCAAAGTTATCAGAGAGTTGATTGAGACTTGGCAAAAGGAAAAGGAAGTACCTAGCACCACTGTCCCTTTTAGGGAACAGTCTCCACTAAAGCTTTGATATTGTGCAAGAGTACAGGTGTGTTTTTTATAGCAAAAAGGAAGATAAAAGTTTTGGTTTTAAAATGTATTTTTTGGAATTAGAAAAATAAAACTGCAAAACTAGAATTTAAAAAAGGCTTTATTTATAACAGGATTACCACTGGTGTAAGTGTTATAAAAACCTCATCAGCCTTGCCGAAATAATGCATGACAAAAACCATTATGTTTCTATAACATTATCCTTCCATTAGTGCAAGTAGTTCCCCAGCACAGGTGGAAATCCTAATTTTTCATACCTTGGAAAAACATTACAAGGAGAGGTTTGAGGGCAGGATTAATCCAGCTAAAGCATGTTCATTCTTAAATGATTATTAAAAATTGAATGAGTACCATGAATGTTTAAAGCTGTGGGGGAAAGAAGCAGAAAACATTTAAAGAACAGAGAGCGCATAGGAACTTAAAATGTGCATCTCTTTTTCCTCTGTGGATGATGCTTAACTACAAAAAGGAGAATAGATTAAAGGTATTGCAGTGCAATGTACCCTTCATTTTATACTTTTCAATAAAGTTTTGTATAGTACTGAATTTTGTAAATGAGCTGGTACTTATGTAGTGCAGAACTCAATTTGAGCATTTAAAGTGCATTCTTACTGCAGTCCTTATTCATCCAATCAAACACATACACAATTTTTTTTCTATGCCTAATGACTTTTAAGAATTCACACGCTCACGCTCGGGGGAAACTGCGGGTTCAGTATCCCCAGTAAATCATGCATACTAAAAGTGCTGGGAATCAAACCACCAGCCTGATGGTAGACCCGCTCTACCTCCAGAGCCACAGCTGCCCTAACCTGAAAAAAAGGCTGAAAAGGTCACTTTGAATTTATAGGTAATACACTTACTTACCAATATGCCACATAATATTCAGATTTATTATTGTGTTAATGATGTATGCTTTTTGTAGAACTAATACGAAGTCAACTTCATACCTTATCCAGATGTAAAGTAAATATCCCTCCCTCATCTTGCATGTAGCCTAGTAGTAGAGGGCGAACATATGTCTACGGAGAGAGCTCGATTTCCTGCAGCAAACCGATCCAGGGAGCTGGACTTTCCCCACCCACAATGCATCATCGCTGCAAACCCATCTCTAGCATGCTTGTATCCTGGTCGTAATCTGAAGTCATTGCCGCATAGAAGCTCTTGCCAGTCTCATATTTTAAACCATGAAAATGGTGAAGTACTGAAGATTAAATGCACTCTGCAGTACAGTAATTACACTTTAAGCGGGACGGGCCTTGCATCATGTCATCCAACGACCAGGGTGAGTAATATCAGTTGATTTTGTCGATAGTGTTAAGTTAGCTTGACTTAGCTCTGAGGCTAACTTAGCTCGTTCGTACTGTCAACAGACGGCTTCAATGAGAGAAGGCCGCACGCTAGCCATTAGCTAAACCAGCTTTGTAAAACGAAAACGAATGTAAGCAGACGAAAATACCGGACACAACGTTAACTCAACAAGTTTAAATTTGTAATACGCTCCAGCTGTGCATAATTCCCAAAGCTATTGTTAATACATTGAGGACAAAGTCAAGCGCTGATTAGCGTTGAATTTCCTTTTTGGCCTGTTTGCTAACATTATTAGCAAATACGCTCGCTGCTAGTCTGGTATCTGGTGGGATTGAAAAAAAACCACTTGATTCCTGAATAGCTAAGCATAATATAAAATAAGCCATGGGTCCTATTTGCTTTCTCTTGAATTTTAAAGCAGATATAATGGTTCTCTAATCAGGTATTTTTCCCTTTTTGATCGCAGTAGCGCTTTTATCGATAGCTAATTTTGATAGCTCAAGGTAGTCGCCACCCCCCCACAACAAACTCTTTTATGGATGATTAACACTGATTATGCACCTAACTACCTGCAGTGCAGGCTGTTATTCTATGGCTTTTTCGCCAGTATCGTAGCTATACTCACAACTGCACATTTCTATAAGGGCACTATGACGCAGTTAACGCGGTCCGTATGTCCCCATAGTGATTCCTACATTGTGTTTAGATAGCATTGCTTTGTAGAGGCCATCTTACGATCACAATTACAGTAAGAGTTAATACATTTGATTACAAGCGGTAAAATACAGGCACCAGACTAAACACTTGAACAAAATTGACATCATTTGGATTTTGGAATTGGTTGGGACCACAAGGCCGGACTGACCAATGGCTTTTACCTCAAATAAAACCCATACAGAGATTGGATCTCTAAGAGATTGCTGGAGGGGGCAGTTAAAAATGTAACTTTATTCAGTATAAATAAGAGGATGATAATGCATCAAACAGCTGCAATCCTATTTTCTACACATCAGTTCTGCTACTACATTGGCAGACTATATTTAGGAGGCCATACTGACTTGGATGAAGGACCTCACACTGGATGACTGAATTGCGACTTGGCGGCAGCCTAAAATAAAAATATTGCAACCAGTTGCAATAGATGGCTTCCCCTTCCTGAGCCTAATCCTGCAGAGGTTTCTTCCTGCTTTCTTTTTCCCCACTGTTGCCAAGTGCTTGCTTAAAGGGTGGTTGTTTGTTTGTTGGGGTTTCTCTCTGTTATTGTAGGGCCTTTACCATACAATATAACTTGCTTTGATTCGACTGTTGTTGTCACTTGGCCCTGTATAAATACAATTTAAATGAAATATTGTAGCGTTTAAATAAGACCACATCTTGCCAGCTGTCTGATATGCACCACTGAACAAGTCATGATGAAACACACTGTATTGGGACTTTGTTAAACAGCAGTAAAGAGCCACTACAGGCATTAGACATGAGATTTCTTACCAAAAACAGATTTTATGTTTTGTTTTTTACTTGTTTGTTTGGTTTTTTCCATCTACTTCTTCTTATGGGTTATTTTATTTGTCTTTATGGGCCAGCTCTGGCTGTATTTTTGCGGGTATTTGTAATTTAGCAAGCAATCACACTTAGATATTTTATTTTGATTACCGTTTCTGACAGCATGAGCATACTGGAATGCTATGGCCTTTCTTTTTTGTCAAGTTCATATGTTAAATTAACCAGTTATTCTCCTGCACTGCATGAATGCAGAAACTTTTTTAGCCTAACTTTAATGTCAAATGTAAGAGTTTGTGATTCGTGCCTTTAGCAGTCCATTAAACAACTGACTCATACATAATTATTGTTGACACTGATGGCGGTCAACTGTACAACAGTTTTTCTGTTGAAATCCCATGCTCAGTGCATGGCTGCTTTTCTAGGATGTTATTTAAAAATGGCAGCTTTATCAGGCTCTACTGTCAGAGTAGATTTTCAAGCTGAAAGCACAGATACAGAATAATTAGATGAGCAGAGACTGAATTATTAGGCAAACCAGATTCAAGAGCCCATTTTAAAGCTGCTAATTTGCCCTTTGAGTAGAATAACTTTTGCCAGAACAGAAAATGTGCAAATGTAAAAATTAAAATTGATAATAGGTTAATTAAATTTTGCTACATTATTTTCAGGGTCTTGAATATAGTTCTTGTTGCATCACTGACACACAGTTATTAACCTCTGAGCACACTGCCGGTGGAAACCTGCATGTCATGCCTTGTGTGTGTTTATGTGTGACACATGCTTCCTGCAACAGTTGTTTGGTACTTAATAGCACAAGTGGCTCTCTCGTTGACGTTGCCATAGACTGTAGACAAGGTAGTAGGCTCTGTGAATGATGAAAATGTCTACCAGTGGGAGTTCATTGTTAAACTTGTTTTTAATGCTTGGCTGTGCTGCTGTTGGCCGACATGCTTCCATTCGCTTTATCTTTATTAATTATTGGAATTATTTTTGGAGGGAAAGACGTGATGTGTTGCTTCATTCTGTTTGAATACTCTGAAGGTGCAAAGCGTTCTCACTACAGATACACCCGACTTCCCACCGTCAGCAGTGACTCCCGCCATGCTGTGTAGCTTTTAACACTTTACTGATAAAACAGAAAATTATTCTGAATTACATCGTGTAATTTACCAGATAAAAGTTTCATGCTCGACTGTCTGTCAGGGAGCACCAGCCTTAGTTTTGGGGAGGGTCATGAAGGATGGTCTGCTCGAGATGGGTAGAGGCGAGAAAGGTTCATGGATGTAGAAGGACGCCCATGAGCTAAGCTTGATATTTAAATCACAATTAAATTACCTGAGCCTCTTCCAGCTTTGTCGAAGTCAGCAGAGCAGAGCACATTGTTATATCCACCCGTCTTAGAATCAAAGTAGAGATCGCAATTTTCTTGGTTGAGTCTGATTTTTATTTATTTATTTTGTGTGACCTTTCATTATCAGCTTTTGCCAATCCTGATTTTCTTTCTAAGGGGTATAATTGATAGCGTGCACAAAGAAAAATCAACTTTTGCTAACAGGACACTGACATTTTTCTCTTTTTAAACCTTAATTTTTCTTTGTTCATACCAAGGCTTCTGCTTTGTGACTGGCTCTGATGTCTTTAGATTGATGGATTTGGATAGCTTTAGCTTAAGGTGCCTTTTGTAGCTTCTTTAAAATGTTTATGTGAGGGTGTTTTAAGTGTCTTGTTAAGTTTGTTGTTTCAAATGTTTTCGTGCTAGTTTCGTGCCTTACTTTGATGAACTTTTTGTTTTCACTGACACTGAAGCGCTTTCATGTTAATAGGAATTTTAGTATGTGGCCTGTATGAAACACACTGGCTGGTAATTGGACATAGAGGGCTTACAATGCTGAAAATGCACTGATTCCAATCCCTGGCTGATCAGTCAGTGCATCCCTAATTTAAACAATTTCAATTTGTCAGTATTTTGAGCATCCGTCCCTTTTTTTGCTCGTATGATGTCTGGCTTTCAGAGAATCAGAGGTTGCATTTTGCGCATTTGCTGTGTTCTAAGTGTAGGGATGCTATCTTGAATAGAATGAGCCTGACAGATTCTATTCAAGGCTGTTTGGAAAACCTGCTAAAATTGAGTTCTTCAGATTTAGGTGAGCCCACATAATCTCTCTGATTTAATTCTGAAAGTTCTGATCAGAGTGGTTAATATCTCAGCTGCTTTGACATTCATTGATCATGTTGCTGCAGTGAGTTTTACCCCAGTTGCATCAAGGTCTATAACGTTTGAACGGAGCATTTATTGATTTAATGGAGGCCAAATCTGCTTCAGTGCTAGCCATTTTCAAACAAAACCTAAAATCGGGTTATTGATCACTGCCTTTAAACTTATCAGATGTGCCTTTTTATTGACACGAGGCCCATCGCTTATTGAGTACACATCATTGTACACTGCACTCCTTTGTATTATGTGTATTTTTTAACCTATTCCTATATAAATAAAGTTGGTTTGCCTGAATTGGCTACTGTGACAAATTAAGATCGTCCATGATAGACGATCTGTGTTCTTTCTCTGAAAGGTTTCAAAGAGTTTGATCAGTTTGCGTAATAGGCTCTTGATACACATGTCATTGCAACAATAACGGCAGTTTGTTGGGGTAAGGAGCATGTGCAGCAGGGTGTTTGCAGTTTAGGGGCATTTCAGATTGTGAAAAGCACATGGTCTGTTGCAGGGCTGCAAAATTATGGCCAAAATAATAAAAAATAAATAATAAAAATATGGACAATCATTTGATTATTGATTGCTTTTATTGAGGAAAAATACACTGTGCTACATTTCAGGTAACTAAAGAAGCTTTTCAGACAAGGTGTTTATTCACTTGACTCAAGTGCATCTCCTAGAAGGAAAATATAAAGTATTTCATTCCATTAATCAAACCTGGGCGATGGATATGACTAAAACTTGTAGCAAAGTACTTGAAAAGAGATTCCTCTTTATTTACCCTTTGATTGTTTGCATATAGCGCAGGTTTTGCTACTTTGGAAAAATGATTGCGCTGAGAGGTAGCCCATCTTTAGTCCAGTAAATGTATCATTTTTCTGAAGCTTTCATTATGCAAAGTGTTTATTGGGTGCTTATTTTAGCTAAATGTGATTGCATTGGTTTTTCAGTGTATTTTTGTGAGCTGGATGGAAACTGATGCACTGCACAGGCTCACTTTCATGGATGTCTGAGTTAACGTTGAACGAGTCACGGTAGCACCCATTGCTTTTTCCCTCAGCCTTTATTGCAGAGCAGTTTGTGGTGTGTTTTCAGGGAGTTGAATAAGTTCATTGTGTTGCTGGTTGGTTGACAAAATTTGCCTTAAATACAAAGTATTTCCAAAGAACAAATGATGTTCTCTTCACCACCTGCTGTATTAGACATTTGAAGTTTGTTGTATTTCTGTCTTTTAACATTATGTTACTTGTCCAGACTAGTCCAGGAAAATTGAAGCTTTGTTGCACAGGGAACAGCTGTGATTGGCACATGCAGGCACGTGGTCAGGTGCTGATTTAGGAAGCGCTTGATTTGCCTCTGCTTTGTGTTCCATTGGGGAAGCACGCGTTTTCAGTGTCGCTTGATCAATTTCAATTAATTGTGGGAAGCCAAAATGGTGATCGAGATTAAAATTCAATTAATTGTGCAGCCCGATTCCATAATGTTAGTCTAATGCTTTACATATTAAAGGAATTTCTTAGCTTTAAGATACATAAAATATATATTCATAAAAGCGCTAGTTTCCAACCCAAAATTTAAATATTTTAATATATTTTGATTTACTACAACTCAGCTTTAACATGATGGTGGAGAAACATGCCCATCTGCGTTAGTCCTGCCAAGACATAAATTCATGTGTGGCTTGACGTTCAGCTCAAGTTTTGCATCATGGACGGTAGAAAAGAGACACTAGTCTTCAGTGTTTTTGACCAACATTTGCAAAGTAAATGTAAAAGTTTAATTGTACAGGCAAGGAGCCTCCTCCATTTTTAATGGATACACAGTCCCACTAAAACAGGCATCATAGTGAGAATAATAGGCCTATGGCATATGAAGAAAATGTGGGCTATGTCTCACCTTAAAACTAATTTTTATATATTTTGTAGTTATTTTAAGCCGTTGCCAGATTTCCCAAATCATGTTGAAAATGCAGACATATTTATTTTTGGGGTTATCTTTTCATGGAGTGATTTTTATCCTGCTTTATGTGTAACGAAGTGATTGTTCATTGTTAAATCTTACTGACGCCGCATGTGATTTGGTCTTAACAGATCTGCATAAATGATAAAAAAGTGGCTCGAGCCACTATCCTGCTTGCCGCCTACCACCCACCTCTAAATCCATGTGGGAGCCTTCTGTTAGTATTTTACGTTGCTCTTGTTAGAGCTAATGTTGAAGCACAACTGTCCTTTTTGCAGATTTTGACTTTGATGAATATGACAAACCCGGTGCTGAGCGGTCACGCAGAAGGAGAGGTGAAGATCATGATCTTGAGAGGTAAACTATTGCATCCATCTCTTTATTATATTAAATGGCACAACCTGCTGTTATCATTGAAATGTGTGTAATGGATTTTGGCCTGTGTTTTAGAACTTTTACATCCCTTGTATTGGTCAAGATGCTACTGAAATTACTTATCTTTTATTGCAATAATATTATTATTGTTAAAAGTTGAGAATTCTATATATATATTTTTTAAGAAGAGTTTACCTAAACAGGTTTAACTTGCTAGTTGAATAGAGAGTTGACAGTATTATGTAAGGCAGTATTAAGTAACATGCTGATGTCTAACTCTACTCACCTGTCATTGTTTGTCTTTTTGCTACAAAAGTGATTTGGAAGAGGATTTGTTGGAAGAGGACTGGCTGTCAGGTAAAAAGGTAAGAATAAGCTAAAAGCTTTTAAAAGTCACATTTTTTTGCTGTGTGTGCTTTGTGCCAAGCTGTTGGTATGGTTTCTCTGCTTAAAAACCGGAAAACAACATCCTAAACATTAGTTGATGGTGTTTGTGGAACATTTAGAAAGTGATGCGATCAGTGGATTTGTAGCAGGTGGCTCCTCCACAGGGGGAATTGTTGATGTGAACCAGGAGGAAGTACAGTGGACAAAAAAGCACTCTGTTGACCTGTCCAGATTGCCTTCACCACATGGGAATAGAGCATCCTTTGGGGTTGGAGGTGGTCCCCTGCCCCCACACCTTAAACAGACACACCAACACACGCACACATCTAAAGAACAGTATGTTTAACACCATAATGGCCCTGTTTGTTTGTTTGTTTGTTTGTTTCAGAATCCATCAGAAATGTCAGATGAAGAGCTGAATGATGATCTTCTCAGAAGTGATGATGAAGACGTAGATCAAAGGTAATCCACTTATATCTGTGTCCTCATCTTTGCTTAGACTTCCATCATCCCTCATTTCTGTTTTATGGGATGTTAAAAATGTTTTCACTTCCTCTCAGTGGTCAGGATATCAGCCTCAATGCCGCATATACCCTGGGCACATCCTATGACCAGCAGGACAACTCACAGGAAGCAGACTATACCGATGACGTTGTGAACCTCGGTGCAGAGGGCTGCGAAGAAGGGGATGTGGAGGAGGCGGAAGAGTACCAGCGAGAGGATGAGGCATATACAGAGGAATATGGCCAAGAAGATGGCACAGAGATTTCCGAAGACCAAATGGGTTACGCTGGAGAGCCAGCAGAGGCTGACGACGACTATCAGGATGGTGTGCTAAACATCCAAATCAATGAGCCTATTGATGGTGAATTTCAAGTGAGTTCTCACATTTCCTCAGTTGTTCAAATCTATGCCTAAACACACACACATTTCTCTCCCCCTTTTCTGCCCAGCTCTATTGTGTCCAAGAGATAATGTCAATTTTCTTGTCTCAGTACAGGGTCAGTCAGGATTGAAAATCTATTCAGGAGAAGGAGATGTTGGTCGGTGTTTTTTGGCAGGGGAGGATTAGATTCATTATCACTTCCTGCCAGTTAATTTCTCCATCTTGCTGACAAAGTTTTGTTGACAGCTTGTTTGGCGTGAGGTAATGCTCTGCTGTCGCCTCCAAATCCCTGTGCCATTGTGACCTTGGGCCTTGTATCTTTGGGGGAGTAAGAAGCTGCTTTGTGTCAGGGAGATGTGCTGCCAATCGGCAGAGGTTAATGTGGGGGGCTTTTATCTCTGCCTTTAGACTGGATCTGATAAAGTCTCATGCAGGTGAAAAGATTATTGACCTTCCCGAGGACACTCCATACAGTTTTCTAATGATTGATGTGAGTTTCCCTTTTATTCGTTTTCCTTTCCTCTTAGCCTGGGCTAAGAGGATCAAAGATAAGACCAGATCCATGTGCAAATGTCTGTTATGCTCCATTTACCATGGTGTGATTGTGTGTGTCACCTGACAGAGATATATTAGCCTAGCGTCTTTCTCCAAACAACGATAAGATGTTGACCTTCTTAGCACAAGTGGCTGCCTATTTTGGATTGGATATTTTGGAGATGTCTGCAGGTGTGGAGGTGTATTTCAGCTATCTGCAATGCCTGTTTACAAGGTCACTAGACTGCATGGCCTTGACATTTTGCTCACTGTGGTATTCATTGAGCATTTTGTGGAACAGTTTAAAGGATTAAGCTGTTCTTGTGCCTCCCTTGGGGCTTACTGTCCATCCGCCTGGTTTGGTCGGAATATCCCCCCCCCCCCCTTTCTGCCTTTTTACGTGGCGCTGCTGCTGGCAGGTTAATGGAGCACAACACCTAACATCACCTAACATCACTGCAAGACATACAATCTGACCTTATTCAGCCATTGGTATTTGTTAGAGGGTATTGTGCAGTTCGGATGCTGGAATCGCTGGCAGCTCATATTCCGGCTATATTGCACCTTTTGTGTGTTGATTTTTTTTTTTTTTTTTTTTTTGGACTGAGTTGTGTATTTGGATCACAGCTCAGTGTTTGCATCATGGGTTGAAGTGAAATCAGCGTGGACAGTAACGGAGTGATTTGTGAGGAGTCAGTCAATGATATTTTCACCATCATTGAAGCGGGGAGGAGTGTTTTTATCTGCGCCTGCATTTCTGTATATCATGTCAAACATTTACATCTCATTGAATTTCAAATGCTGTCAGGAATAGTAATGAAGCTTTGCTCCTACTGTTATGATAATTTGGGTTTGGAAGGGGTGGGGTTGTCTGGTGCCTCCCCAAAAACCTCACCATAGCATTTTTATTTTATTTATTTTTTTGTCCTTTTTTAATGAGAAAAGTTGAAATTTTATCAATCTGCACTGCAAAGTATGTCATCATGTCACCTCTTGCGTTCATTTCAGCTCTTAGTGATGGGAAAAAAGATAATCTATAACAGCATTTTTATTAAACAGAATGTTTTTTATTTTCAACAGAAACAGGAAAAATAAACAATTATTTGCTCATTGCCGGTCCTAATCAGAAATCTGTTGTCAATTTATTGATGCATATTAACCGTTTCATCTTTAAAGGATGAAGAATACGAAACCCCCTATGGTGATGAGCCTCTTGATGAAGATGGAGCCCAGCAGGAGGAGGGCGCAGGGGAGGACACAGAGGAGGTGGAGGGAAATCAGCAGAATGAAGACACTGCTGAAGGGAATCGAGTCTATGACATGGAGGAGGTATTCTGAAGCCAGCTTCTTTAGATTCATTGTTTTTATTTCAGTGTTGAAACTGGATGAACAAGTGGTGCTACAACTTCACATGGTACAGTCAAGCTCGAGGGCTGGCTTTGTTAGCTAGGAATGCATAGAGCTTGATTGGTAGCAATGGGAGTATATGCTTTAACCTTCTGGCTACTGGCCCCCAACTGTTGGTGTATATTCAATAAACACCAGCATGAATTTTAGGATGTCCTTTCATGCAATACAGCCAATGATGAAATTAAACACAGCAAGCCACAGAGTAAAAATGGTGAAGCAAATGTTAGGATAGGAGACGTCTTCTGCTTCTAACATCGGAGCATGTCCTTCAGGGTGAAAATGAGGCTGTGCGAGAAGAAGAAGAAGAAACAAAGGAGGAATCGGATGAAGAAGACGAGGAAGATGAAGAGTCTGGCCGCATAAGGTTCAAATCTGAAAGAAAGGAGGGCGTTGTTGTGCGCCTGGCAGATGCAGGCTCCAAAAGGCGGAACATCCCTGAAACACTAGGTACAAATTATTCCTACTGGGAATAATTTATTCTGTATCCACTGACAGCCTGAATGCTTAAAGATGCTGAAAGATTGAATCTCTCTAAACTCTTATAGGCTTCATTTACATTACTTAAACTTCCGTTGATTTAAGTTTAATGTATGAGTGCCTCCTTTTCCTGTTCCACGTATAAACAGAACTGTCAGAGAAGGCCAAGCGAGATTTGATGGAATTCGAGGAGCAAGAACGGCAGAAGAAACAAAATCGTCACGGAGGCAGAGGCCGAGGTGGGGGACGAGGAGGCAGAGGAAGAGGAGGCTTCCCAGGGTTTGAAATGGGAGACTATAGAGGAGGAAACCGAGGAAGAATGAACGACCAGAGATTCCCCCCGATGGGAAACATGGGCATGCAGGTAAAGCACTGTCAAGTCATCCACCTGAATGTTTTTAAAGCGTTCTCCTATTTGGCTGCACAGAGCATTGCATCACTCAGTACTGTGTCACTTCACTGTAAGGGAGCATGAGGGCTTCACTGAATAAGATGATTTGAAATGGCTCAACTTTTTACCTCCTTGTATTCGTCACAGTTACAAGGCAGCGTGTCTAAGTACTTGACATGTATTTATTTTGCTGCTGCTCTCCTTCCTATCTAAAAGCACCACAGCAATGGTTGATTACACATGGAAAGAAAGTCAAAGCACTCTCTGCTCTCCTGTAGTCAGTGATATATGGATTATAGAAAATGATTTAGCAGTTGTTCATTTAGACAGCATTATAAAAAATTGTTTGCTCTTTACACAGGACTGAGCTCCAACCATTTAATCTTTTGATATACATTTATTATTGGTGAAAAAGTCACATTGAGCATGTACCATAATGTGCATGTGTATGTGCAAGTAACTAATACTTTTTCAGCACATCCTGGGCCTTTTTATACACTGGTATATGATATAAATAGTTACAATGTAAATTAATTTTATCAAATAAAAATGTTATTTTATTCTTTTTAAAAAAAAAATAAAATAAAACAAACTGTGTAGGTGTGTTGGGTTTCTTTACGTTTTTAGATCAAGGCTTCAGGTAACAAATAAAAGTATGAGTTGGGTGTTTCCCCCGTTGTTCACAGCTTGAGACTGTGATTAAAGTGATTCTTTTTCAAGGCTAGATGAAATCCAACTCCAGCACTGCATTATTTTAGGTTGTATTAATTAGTGTTAATAGGCTTTAAAATTCAAAACCAAACGTAAACACTGGAAATGAAAATTTAATGGCACAGGGATGACATGCCAACACCACAAACATCCTGCTGGCTGCCGTTAATGAGTGTGCGCTTTTTACAAGGCACTCTAGTTGTCAGGCTTAACTATTTGACTAATTTGGTCACTGGCATGTTTGTTTGTTTGCTCGGTAAACATATTGACCAATTATCAAGGACCCATTTGAAACATCACCTAACTATATAATTATTTTTTTGATGCATCGATGGCAGGGATATTCCAGTGGTAGCAGGTGGCATGACTTTTAAGTGTTGGCTTTGTTTGTTTTTCTTAATTTTTGTAGCATATTTCAAAGATTTTATATTTTTATTGAATGAAGGTTGATGAAATCTGACGCTGGGTTCACAGTGCAAAAATTGTCTACCTGTAATGATGGTCACTGTGGCAGAGTTAGCGATCATAATCATTAAAAACCTGCCTTTTTGTAACTGAGAGACATGACGGAGTACTTGCTGTTTCTCCTTTATTAATCATGATTGCACATGATATCTATCATTCCTGTTTTACTTTGCTCATAATGGTCAACCTCACAAAATATTCTGACATAGCAGGTTGTCAGGACAGTTGCTCCAGTTTCCATCCATTGTTATCGTTTTCGATTAACAGTGAAGCCTACATCATCTGTATGAGGCCACAATCAGGCTGTTATCACAGAGTCTGAACCCAGCATAAAGAAAACAGACGTACATCCTATTTCTACCATACCGTCTTTGCTCTTGCTGTTGAATTGACTTGTTGGTGTGTCCTCGCATCATAGCAGAATCCAAAAGATCGGAAGGTGTTTTGACGGGTTGTTTTGGTTTTCCCTCCTCTCTGCTTTCCTTTCTCTTTCCAATTAACAGCAGTCCTCGCGAATGCTTCCTCCTCATCAGTCTCATCAGCAGCAGCTGCATTCCCCGCAGCACCACCCCTCACGTCCAAGCGGACCGCCTCACTTCCAAGATCACGGGCGTCCGCTTCCTCAGCAGCCCCTTCAGCCCCTCATCCCTCCGCACATGTCTCATCGCTCCCCGCCGCTGCGACCTCAGATGGAGCCGCCACCACGACTGATGAATTCCCCGCCACCCAACTTCCCTCCACATCACCAGCAACAGGCTCCACAACCTAAGAACATCCACATTAACCCCCACTTCAGAGGGCCTGCAACATCACCCGTTCAAGGTACCTTTCTCCAGCGTCAACCCAGTGCTTTCTGGGTGACTTTTGTTATTTAACCTAATATATCCCTCTTATTCAGTTTTTCTTTGGATTAGTGTTAAAACTAAAATTGCTGGAGAACTTATATATTCAACAGTTCTGTCCATTAACAAGGGGATCAAGCCAATCTCTCATAATTATATACACATTTACAAGTTTTAATGCATAAGAAACCACATTGCTTTAGAGAGTCATATTTGTTGTGTGCAACTTTTTGGAGTCAAAGACATAACACACAAAAAATCGAGAAATTGACAGGAAACTGAGAAGCCCACCTGCGCACAAAGTCAGTCAAACGGTGACTTCATTAGCATTTCCAGTGTTTGTTATTGTAGCTTCAGTGTCTGCAAATAATCTGTAAGTGGAAAAAATTAGTTTATTGAACAGTTTTCGATGCATAAACTTCAAGTAAGCAACACAGTGTTTTGCCCCGGGTCCTTGTCCGGCAAACCTCTCGGCTGTGAGGTGGGGAGGGAACCCCCACTCAGTGTAGCCCCACACGCCTGAGGCTGCGACCGAGCCAGTCTGCCATCCCATTAGTGATGATGGTCAGTTCTTCATCTTTGGGCCGTGGTAGTAATTGTAACTGATGGTTTCTTGTAAACTCAGTGAAGTTACAAGAGGCTGTTTATCTATTTGCCTGTTTATTAAACCACAGTAACTGGCAATGGATACTGTTAGACATCTTTAATTTAAAAACAAAACAAAAAACAGGAAATGAACACAGATTAAGGACAAAGATAAAAGTTAATCTAGAAGTTGAAAATCTGGGCTTTGGCCTGGCTTTCATATGCTGCGAAAACCAAGCTAAAACCCAAATTAAGCCATGTTTCTTTATGGTGGCTGGAAATGTATTTAAACACTTTTAGAGTAGATTCACAAAATTATGCCATATATGACCCGATGAGATGTCTTGTCAGATTTTCTGACTTAAATTTGTTAGTATGGGCAGTGAAGATGAACAGTGTTACAATAACTCAAGTATGCATTCATTCACTGAGATGGGTTATCTGGCCTGTCTGTCCAGGCCGAGATTGAAATTGTGTTAGGAAAGCGTGTGCAGTGTGGGCTGTGCTCCCAAGAGAAAGGCGTTTGCTGGAAGATCTGGGGGTGCCTGAGGTTAGGATTGTGTGTGCATATGTGTGCAAGTGCATTTTATTTATTTATTTTTGTACATCTGTGTTGTGTAGTTTATATGTTCCACTTTAATTTTCTTTACCAGTGCTGGATGTTGGCATATGGTTTCACCAATGCTTATTAAGAAAATCCCATTAAAAAAATAACATTTCAAACAATAAGAAATTTCTTCTTTTATATTTGTTGATTCAAGCAAGTATTTACTATTTCCTTGAGCTCCCTGGTCTGTACCTAACTGGGGAGGGGGCAGATTTGTGCAGCAACACTGAGCTAAAATTTAACATGTACCCCTGACTAAGAGCCTTTAGCATGGATATGTCTAATGGTCTCCTTCCTTTCTACAATCACCACCCTCTCTCTCTCTGCCTACTGCCTCTCATTTTCATTTTCTCCCCCTCCCCCTCCTCCTCCTCCTCTTGCTCTCTTTCTACCTCTCATTGCAGTGCCCTTGATGCCTCCTGCTCAGAGCCAGCCCAGACCTGCTGTGGGTCCTCAGAGGTTCCCTGTGAGTAGCAGCTGCTCCTCTACCTCTCTTTCGCCTCACTTTCTCTCCTCCTTCACACGGTTAGCGTCCCTTTTAGTGAGGGCAATATCATTACTTCAATTAGACTGTCTGCCCAGGCCAAATACTGTTAAAGCAAATCTGTAAACACTGATAGGAGCCTGGCTGCACAACTGGAAATGCGTGATAGGGGCTTTAGGCGGTCGACTTTTAGAGGTTGGGGCTGCAGTGGCGGGACTTACTTAGTAGCTCTTTATGGATGGGCTGGGGCTCAGACTAGCCAGCTTGGCATATAATGGAATTGTGAAACCAGGATATACTGCCAGTTAAAATTCACTTTCCACAAGTTTGTATCCCAAAGGCACAGAGACCTTTTTCGAACAGTATCTAAATTAGTGAAACGGGGTGGTGGTTTGATGGGGCTCGGGTGTACCACATATTGCAAAGGCAGAATTTCACGTCAGACGGGCTGATCTTAAGTCAGTGATTTCCTGAAAGAAAAGGTCCTTTATTTCACTCACAAAGAGCCCATCCAAGACATGACAGAAATGCCTTTAAAGTAATTACTGTATTGAAGGAAATCACTCGCTAGAAAGTCACCCAGGGTGCCTTAAGTTACTCCATCCTTCTACTTAATGATGCTCAGGCATCAGGTGGTGCTGGTACTGACTGACATCTTTCTGGAGAGCGCCTTTTATATGGATTTATGCAAATGAGCCATTGGAAATGGCTGCATCCAATTGCGCTCATGTGAATTTACAACCCTGCTGCCAGATGCCAGACCTCTGCACAGTAGTCGGTCTTTGTCAAAAATGTATTTTTATTTACACACATTTCTGGCCTTTAGTGTCAGTATCACAGCATTCCGGTTTCTTGAGGTCTGTGATTGTGCTGGTTATTGATGGCACCGTAGCAAAGAGCTATTTTGGCAGTACAAGGGTGGGTTGGAAAGGTATCCAGACAACTGGACTGATGAACAGCATAGTGTTGGATTCCCCAGCTGTCAATTGCATTTAGGCTGGTGTTGCCAAGGACACAATTTGAAATGCAGGTGACATACCAGCCGGCAACATCCCATTTATCGGCGGGCACCTGATTACTCATGATTATCATACATTATCATCCCATCAAATTTAATTGTTAATAGGCCAGGCGAATTGGGGGTCATAGCCTCTAGTATTACTGCATTAAATTTTTGCTGGTGGAGACAGGTTTTGAAATATTAATCTCAACACCAATTAAAGTCATTATTACGAATATTTTTACTCTTCACACATTTAGTTTCACCACAAAAGAGCTGCAACTAAGGATTATTTTGACAATTATTTTGATTTGGTGCCCGTTCTCAGTTAAATATTGATTAATATTAATGGAAAAACCAGGAAATAGCCAAGCATGCGCTTTCTATCTGCTCAAAGCTAACTGTTAAAGTCAGAAAGCTTGTGTTGTCTTAAACCTAAACAACAAACGCGTTTTAAAAAATTATCCGATGATGAGCCGTGTCTGAGAAAGAGACGCCTGCTCTGCAGACACTTTGTAGGAATCTTTTCTCTTTAGCTATTATTAATTTACAGCAGTGTTCACTACTTTGAAAATAGCACAAGTAGTAAATGATATCAGTCTTATGTTAAACCCAGAAACAAAAACTCAAGTTTTCATTCTTTGTTATATAGTTTGACATTTGGCCCATCTCTGTTATATTTGTCACGGTTATCCCATCACAACTAAGCACTGTCCTTGCATCAGTTACATACCGAGTCGACTGTTTATCAAGGATTAGACGTGAGAGGATGAGCCGTGTTATTCGAGAGGTATTATATGGACACTGGAGTCCTCATTGTGCAAACCTGCCTGCCTGACCTTTCAGAATGGCATGATTGTGCCCCCATTGTGATCCTTAGTCTTTGTAAGCCTCTTTGATTAACTTTATGTTAAGCAAGTTTTTGGGACTCTGGCCTTCTAGCTTTCTAACACCTCTTCTCTCTAAATACCTCCACACAGCAGTGGAATAAAGATGGATTAAGCCTTGATAGCATCTTAAGTAATTTACAATAGGCTTGGAGGAGGCAAGCAGCCCATTTGTGGAAGTGGCACGTGTTGAATAGCAGGTTAATTTTTCAACAGAGATGGATGTTTAAAAGAATAAAGGAGACAGTTATGAGGGGGATTCGAATTCCAAGGAGGGATTAAATGGTTATCTAGTTTTCCTTGGAAGATAGATTGGGAGTGGTGTGCATGCGATGAGTGGAAAGCTGTCTAACATACAAAGTGGTTGAAACAAAGATGAGGGCACTTATCCCCTCCTGAAATACCCTTTCCTTGTTAGAAAAAAAGCCTTTTAGAAGCCCCGAGTAGCATTAATGCAGGTTTGCTCTCAAATTCATGCTGAAGGGTTTCTTTAATATTGGCATGCATATTGATGTTTACAACTCAAGATTCTGCATCTTTTTAATGACCCTAGCACCTCAATTACAAGCGCTTTCTGCCCAATGCAATACCTCACAAATTCCCATTTTTCATTAGTTTAATTTGTTTGTGATTATTGAGTTCCCAGAATGGCCTATAATTCATGAGTTTTGTGTTTTCCCAGGGACCGGGAGACTTTCAGCAGCACATGCCTGGTAATTTCGGTCAGCCCCAGCGGCCCCCTCATCACATGGAGCCTTTTAGGAACCAGCCACCTCAAGGCCCCCAGGACAGAGAACCCCTCTTTATGGGAGGTGAGCCTCACATCCAGCCTTGATGAGGATAACAAAGCTCTCTTAGCATATTTAACCCTGTTCATCATCACCTCTGGCGCTATACCTACAGGGTATGCTGCTAGCTTTCTGGTTAGCAGAACTCATGTAGAATTCACGTGTGTATATATTTATATACGTCAGAATGAAACCTGGAAATGGCATTATACATATTTCATTTGCAGAGTTAATAACCAACACGTTTGTTTTTCCGTTCACCTTGAGAGAGCTGGCTGTATCCGTTTTTCATGCTATAACAGTATACATCCGGAGTCTTAGTTACCGGTGTAGTCTCAAGGAAAGAAAGCTGACATCTCCCTTATGTTGTTGTTATTCCTCATGTGGAAACAGAGCGCACAGATTCAACACGGTTTCCAGGGCAGCACATGTTTGATCACCAGGGCCCCGGCCCTCTGATGAACAGCAGCAACAACCTCCACCAGCAGCAGCTGCCCAGCCAGGGCCACATGGGCTTCGGCCCACCAGGACCAGCCTTCAACCACCCGGGCCAGGGCCCGCTTGGACTGTTTGGGAGAGAACCCCCAAGACACAACATCCCTCCCCACCAAAATCACCCGGGAATGGTGAACTTAAATCAACAAGGTGGACCCCCCAACCAGCCCAGGCCTTTCATGGGCCCTCGTCAAGCTTTTGGCCAACAGGGGAACCTTTTCCCTCCTACACAAGTTCCGTTTGGGATGCAGGTACGACTAAGAGTAAGTGATTTCTATAACCACTAGATGTCTGTGTGTATTTGTGTCTGTTTGTTTAGTGAATGTTTGTTTATTTAACCCTTTTTCTCCTCTTCTACCACAGTTAGACGTGCTTTCTAAATTCAATAATTTGGTCTGACTAGTAATCATATTCATTGCTGCTAAAGTGTTGAGGCTCTTGTGTTTGGCACTGCTGCATTTTGACTGGAGACATAGACAAGAGCGCCCTCTAGTGATTAAAGCATTATTTTTAGTACTATTTAGTTGGATGCATGAGGACACAAGTTAGAGCTCAATTATGTAGAAATTGCTCATTCCAATGTTGGGAACAACTTTCAGAAAAACTAGTCCTGTTTCTGTTGTTTCAGAAAAAGATGTGTTCATTGAGCTTTTCTTCTTTTCTTCCTGATTTTTCAGGGCTTAATGCACGGCCCTCCTGTTTCCCAGCTTCCACATCATGATCCGCTGTCACCCCATCAGCCCATGCACCAGCAGCAGCAACACCATAGGCAGGACTTACCCCACCATCAGCAGCCGCAGCTAAATCTCGGTGAGCCTCGCCCCATGATGCACCATGGCCAGAATCCTTTCCATCAACAGCAGGGGCATGGCAGCCCAAGGCAGATGAATCCCCGCCCTCTGAACCCCCAACAGCGCCACATGTCTAACAGGCAGAGAATGGTGAGTGATTAACATATTATCTCATTTATTTTATTCTTAAACTGGTCGCAGTTTAAGAATGAAAGAATAAAATGTTGCCATCGTTGTTATATGTATCGCGTCTATTTTTAATCAGTAAATAAAAACTGAGCTAAATGGTTTGAAAACACAAAATTTGGCCTTTTCTTCAGAACACACCTGTCTCCAAGCAAATGCAGCAGCGCAACAGCAACCTGCGTGAGCTCCCTGTAGCACCTGGCAACACAAACACGAACAGCGCCCGCCCTGCCACCACCCCCACCTCCCCCGCTGCCAACATCAAGCCTGTTGCCAGGACAACACAGGGGATGCGTCCTGGGCAGAACACTCAGCCGATGCCTGACGGTGGCAAAGGAAGAGGCCAAGCTGTTGCGAAGACTGAATCACAGCCTGAGGGAGCAGGCAGGACGGTTGTTCGCAAGGAAATTCCACGCACGCCGTCCGGCGTGACACCACAGGTCAGGACTCGAAGATCAAATTTTAGTTGTTTTTTTTTGTCTGAGACAAGGACAAAAGAAGTAAATTTTAAAAAATGAGCATGTTTGGATAATACATAATGTGTTTATAGTAATGTGCTGATTTTTTTTTTTTTTTTTTCAAATACACTTTTTTATAAATCCTCTGGTATACAACACAGTGTCAAAAATGTTATTTGCAGCATTGTTTTTCCTGCATCATGAAATTCAAACCATCGTAAGCTCGTGTCCCAAAAGTAAAAGAAGGAAATCAGTGTTAGAGATGAACATTTCAAGCTAAAATACTCTAAAGTAGTCATAGGAAGCTATTTGACTATTCAAAGATTACCCCTCGGCACCCACTCTCATATGACTGTGGATATATATGCTCTATATACCTGGAAAACTATGGAGTGGGCGTTGTTGTCATTCATTCTTTAGAACTTTTTAATGGCCATAGATGTTTTGTTTTCTTTTTTTGTTTGTATCAGAGCATCTAATGTGTGTCTAGTAATTGTTCTGTTTTAGTTAGAATTTTTATAATAGGCTTGGAGGAGACTGGCAGACAACTTATAATTTCATTGCTGCCACCTTCTGGTAGTACTGTTGCATTACACGCTACTAGATGCCAGTAAAAACAGGGGAATATTAATATATAATAATAATACTATACATTATTTTTTTAAAGTAATGTAATCTAAAAACATCAATGTGTGTAATAAGTACAAAAAATGACTTGCCGTATACTAAAGTCTTTGGATTTTTACTTGCTAAAAATTCACCAAAAACCAAATCATATATTTGCTGATGACATTTTCACATGCTTTAGACTTAATGCCCAACCCAAGCACTAATGATTAAAATAAGACACAGTGCTACATCCAGGAAGTGAAGTGTGGCAGGCATATTTCCAGCTTGTGTTTTGTGCTACAGGATCCTGATGAGGATGAGGAGACACGGCAGTATCGTCTGAAGATTGAGGAGCAGAAGCGTCTGAGAGAGGAGATTCTAAAGAGGAAGGAGATGCGACGGCAGATGCAGGCTGGTGTCAGGAAGAAGGAGCTGCTTGAAAGACTTAATGCCCAGGCACCAAGCCAAGGCACCACTACTACACAAGCTCAGCCCGAGCAACCAAATAAGCAAATACCACACCCTGTACCTCCAGCACAACAGCAGCAGCAGCAGCCGCAGCAGCAACCACCACCAGAACACAAACCACAACAGCAACTGCAACCACAACAGCAACTGCAACCACAACAGCAACTGCAACCACAACAGCAAAGACAGTTTCCTCAGAGAACACAACAATCAGTAAATCCCACATTAAAGACTGGCAATATAGGTAACACCATCCCTCCCAGCAGTGCTGCTCAGACCCCTGCGCCCCGTCCCAATGTCAAGACACGGCTGCAGATGGTAAAAGGCAGCATTCAGCAGCAACAGCCTGCCCGGCCTGTTAAGCAACCCCAACAAAATGAGCTGCAGCCAGTGCCGCAGCGAAGGAACAGCGCTTTGCAGAACGTAAACCGATCTGGTGCTCCGATCCAAACCGTTCAAGTTCCTCAAAGGAACGTACCTGATACTCCTTCAGCGAGTCCAGCCCTGGCTCAGGCTCAAGGACCTAAACTTGGCGCTAAAAGAACTGTGATGCAGCGGGCAAGGAGTACTAGCTTCGAGCGCCAGCAGGTGCCGCAAAAAGTCAGAGTTGTCAAACTTTCAGGAGCGGTGAGCATATGATTTCATTTTTATCCTACACCTCTTTGCCTGTTTTGGTTTGACATTTATTTGATCCTCTTCAGCAGATTTTACCCACATGGGAAACTACACAGTTTTGAAAGGAAATGCCACTGATTGCCCTCACTGTCTGCGTTGTAGTCCAGATGATATCTAACCTATGGGAATGACATAGTGATGTCTGTGTCATTTTGGAAAAATTGATCTGTTAAGAGTTTCCTCTCTTAAGCTTTGGGATCTGGTATTTAAGCCACAGTGCCTTTACATACATTTTACCTAGAGAACACAGAAAGGCTGGAGGCATTAAAAGAGAGCAATATGACATTTATCTGTGGAGTTGGGGACACCTCATCACTGCTCCTAAAGGTTGATATCCTCTTTTCAGGACAGAAGAGTATTCTTTTAATGATAAAGGCCTCGGAGGGGGTAAAATAAGAATGACGGTAACGGCGGTAAAGTCCAGAATTACCACTGCTGTCTGTTTTTGTACTTGCTTGATAAGTTACTGCTGTGGCCTTAATTGCACATTAATCTTTATTGAAAAACCACAAAAGCGTGCATGTTAAACATTCATACTTGTCACTGATGAGATGTGTTGGTGGGATATGATAGTATTTGAAATAAGCTGCTTTTCGACTTCATCCCAGAGGATCAAGCCGCCGAGCCAAAATCGCAGGCTGGCTGCAGATGAAGATAACTGGGTGTCAGCGCGTTAATGGAAACCTGCGCAGAGCTATCTGATGTAGCGCATCTTGGAGAAAAAAAGAGGAGTGGGATGTGAAGTGGGGAGAGAGAGAGAGAGATGGAAAGGGAAAGAAACGGCTAGGGCCCTATAGCAGCAGTGAAAAGAACATTCTCCAGGTGCTCTCTCTTCCACATTGTTCTGCTGTCATCAACGGGAGCTTGACAATGTTATCTCCTTTCCTTATTTTTCCTCACACTCTCTCTCTCCCTTTCTTGTCATCCCTCAGTTGCTTTTTTCCCTCAGCCCATCTCTCAGGTGCGAAGCAACAAAAGATGCCAATCCAAGACTCTTGTAATTAATCTTTTTTGGTTGAAGGTGGTGGCGGTGGGGGGAGAAACATAATACCTGTGTAAGAAAGTTGCCACTTTTGAGGATTTGGATTTGTATGGCTTAGGCACACAGATAAGAGGCAAATTATATTTTCATCAGGGATAATACAAAGCAGTGCAAAACACAAAAGCTGGGGAGGAGGGGAGCGCGCAAGGGAGATGGGGTACACATCGAGCTGCTGTCGTTTCAGTGTAATGCAGCTTAGCATTTGATGGGCGCAATCAGGAGCTGTGATTTCTATAGGAGGGATTAATCCATTTATTCTCAGCTGGGGACAGGTCAGAGATATCGCCTCTTTTCTTCCCTCGTATTGATCTGTCACATCTTTCTGCAGACTCGGGGAGGAGACGACCTTCAATTCCTCCCTGCATGTCAACACAGTTGAGCTGTGACTTTATTTGATAATGAGACCATCACCTTGTTGAGCTGATCTTTATTCTCCACAGCCTGGCGGATACGAATCCAGCGTCCAGTCCTGACAGATTTTAACGTTGTAGATATGTCCTTGCATTTCTCCCAGTTGCCCATAAACCACTTTTCCCTAAATGCTTAATGTGCATAAGGTGATTTTAAAAAGTGGGAAGTTTATAATTAATTATTATTTTTTTTGAGATGCTAAATTAGTTTTGCCCTCCATCATTCCCATCCAGAGTGGAAAGGGGCCTGAGGCCACAAGCAGCCCAGTACAGGAACAAGGCGCCTGGCCAGCAGCTACGCTCAACCAGGGCATCCAAAGGAAAGTTACCATGACAGGACAACAGCAACAGGGACCAGGTGGACCGTCACAGGCTAGCCGCGGGGGCATGGGCAACCCACAACAAAACAGGGTATGCTCAAAATGAGCTCTGTTTCTTTTGTGGTGTAGACACTAGAGAGAATTTTGCCTGAAATGTGATTATTAATGGAGGTCACTGCACATGCGATGGCAGTTCTGCTATAAAAGAAGCTGAAATGACTCCTGTAAAGTTGTCCTGTGCCAGTGGCACTCCTGTGGCATTCAGTAGACGTACCAATCGAGGAGTTGTAATAAGACAGGACAGTATGCCAGGTGCGGGAGTATTGACAGGCTGAAAATGGTGTAACACAGGGGGACTACACAAGGTCCCCTGGCCTCTCTGCACGCCTGTCACCGCCAGGCTCCTGTCACTGTTACCGTACTCACTGGCGCTGACAGGGTAAGGCAGCCACCATAACGCTTGCATGGCTCCTCTCCCTTTATGCTCCCCCGCCCCCCAACACATACAGACATATTCCCACTAGCTCCTCTCCTCTCTTCCTCCTCCCCTCCTCCTCTTCTTCCTCCCCCTCTGCTGCTGAAGCAACATATCTCTCACTCACAAGCTCATATGAAGATATGCCACGCCGCTTGCATCGTGTTCTGATGTTGATGTTCAATGCAGAAATATGACGAGTCAATCATGTGAAAGCGTGACAAGGCTGAGAGGTGTGAGAGGGAAACGTGTAGAATTTTAAAAATTTGCCTTTGTGCTCAGAAAACTCTCCACACGGCTGAATGCACCTGCATGCCCGTTTTTTAGGAGGAGAAGGTTCACTCTGTACATCTGTGGTCTCTCTCCCTGTTTTTAAAATGACTCCTTCCATCGATTTTAGGTTGTTGTGTCAGGCCGGGGCCGAGGTAGAGGGGGTAGCCAGATGGGTCGAGGTCGTCCGATGCCCACCAGACAGAGCCAAAAGACTGCTGAGAGTGAGCGCTGCACTGTGTCCATTGAAGGCCTCTCCTCATCTACAACCGATTTGCAGCTTAAGAACCTTCTGAGGTCCATCGGCCCAATAAAGGTGGGTACCAAATACATCACCCTGGAGAATATGGTGTATTTATATTGTGTTTTCATACCTCGTTGACATGGCTTGGCTAAAGCTGAATTTATGCATTGTTTTTACATTAAAGCCTCATACATCACACTATTAGGTGATCTGCTTTAATGGTCAGATTGTCCTATTGTTAGCCTTTAGGGATTGCCAGTCACTGATAGCATTGCTACTAAGGTAGGTTGGCAGAGAAGGTTAAAGTGGGCCCTTTTAGAGTATACATGTGTATAGATACTCTAAGTTATGAATCTTGGGGGTCTTCACTCCCCCCCCCCTAAGATTAATAAAAGAAATGAGCTCAATGAGTATCTCTGCACGTTTAGTCAGATTATTCTCCAAATTGAAAAATCCCCCCTCGTATGACGATGCTGCATACACACATTAATTTTAAAGTGTGCAGAAGTCTGAGCGTGTGTTTGCGTGCACATCTCCGTGCACACCCAGACACATCTGCGTTTGCAAGTGTTGCTTATATGTGATGTGACATGAAACTGTAGCGAGGTAGATTCAGTTTTGAATAATCTATGTTGTGTTATTTATTTAAAAGATTAAATTATCAAATTAGGTAAGAATTGGCGAGATATTGCCGATCACTTTGGTCATCTTGACGCCCTACTTCACACTGAAAACTTAGAAACCACATATTTAGTGGCACCCACCAGTGACAGCAATGGCGTTTCTTATCTGCAATCCCACAGCGCCCTCTGTTGTAGTGATTCAGTAGGTTAGCTTTGAAGATCCAATTGATTATTCCCTTTCTTGTTACCACCCCCGCTCCCCCTTGCGGAGGAAAGGAGTATGCACTTCTATTTAGTTGGGCCTTTCCCCCCCATTTTTATCCACTTGCAGACTTTCAAAATGGTGCCCCAGCAGAGGAAAGCATTTGCTACATTTTCCAGTCCCCAACATGCAGCAAGTTTCCAAATGAGCTTCCACAGGTACTGAACACAGCTCCTTCCTTTTATCTTTGTAAACATGTCAGACATACTCCAGTAGACCTTTTTATATTTTCCAGTTTAGCTGCTGTACAGTGTCATAGGTATCTCCTTCCACAGTGGCTCAAACATTGTTATCACAATTACCACACAGGCACATGATTGATTTGTCCCACATTGATGTGTCGCTGATTGACGGATGAGGAGCGTTATAAAGCCAGCGGGTCCTTTTGCAAGAAGTCGCTCTCTCCCAACGCCGGAGGGTCTCCTGCACAGCTCCAACCTGGTCTACAGATACTTCTCCATTTCTTTTGGGGGTCACTAACATTCAACGCCTCTGCACATCATTCATCAAGTCGTCTCCCATCGAGCTGGGACAGTGAACACAAAGACATTTAGCTGAGAGCATGCCTGTGTTTGACTTTTTCTACCAAGTGTCTGCAGTTGTGAAAATGGCACTGGAGAGATACTGGATACCTTCTGCTATTTCAATGTAGTTTGTGATTAATGTTTATTTTGCATCTGACATGGACACTATAAGTAGAGCTCATCATGGGATAATGGTTGCTCCCCTCTTTAGTGAAATCCTTCGTGACAAATGACACTTGAACGCTGTGATTCTAACGTGACCACTTAATAGAATTTTTTATGTTATTAGTGGTGTGGTGCTCATATAGGGGGACTGGTTGTGGTGGGATGCGGTCAGCCTGTTCATGTAGTGGGTCTCCTCTGTCTGTAGATGGCAGTATTTTATCACTATTGGTGTTTCAGTCTTTCTCTCGTAGCCCTGCATTCGGGTAGCTGTGAAGTCTGTTTTTTGGTCTATGGCACTACCTAGTGGGGTTCCTGCATATAGGCGGAGAGGTGTCCTGGTTGTGATGATTCAAGATGTCATAGCAGTGACCAAAACCCAGCTGGGATAGGCTGTGATTATTTTTTTGCTAAATTCCCTGTGGTTTAAAGAATTGTAAATGTGGGCACTGATGAGTTGATTTCTCCTGTTTTTCAGTTTTATTGTTGCTTACTAAGTCCTTTCTATCTCTCTCTCTCTCTCTCTCATTTAAGTTAGTTGGTTATTACTCAGCTTTTAACTGTTAACTAGAAAACATTGTGGATGAACCTTTCATGCCTTGTTTGACCTGCATTTTAGTTGGATGTCTGATTATGAAGTAGTTAGATTTAGGTTGTGCCGAGTGTGCTTTGTGGCCGTGAGTATGTAGACATGTTTTTTGAGTTTTCTTTCTTTCTTTTTAATGAGCTTGGCAGGGTATTTGACATTGTTGGTAGATGGAAAAGAACTGTTTCCAGTTCTCTGCAGGATAAACAGACATTTCTGTGAAGTTCCTCGAGGATACATTCCTTACTCTCCTCTGGAATTGGAATAAGTTTGGAAATATTTACCCAAATTTGAGTGACTATCAGCTTGGTGCCTTATTGATCAGTAAGCTGCACAGCAGACTGTTTTTCCTTCACGCAGAGTGGTCAGATTGGATAAAAGAGGAGGAAATATAAACAAAATTCACCTTAATACTTTGCCCTGGAGACTGTAGAGAGATACATTTTCTAAATACACTAATTTCTCTTTTGTCAGTTTTACACATTTTTTCCAAGGCATCACTTACTAGCTCGTCACATTTTAAATTTTTTTGTTATTCAGATTTTTTTCTCCTCATCACAAAACTGTTTGTGTATTGTAGTTGTAAAAATGTGTTAAAAGTTTAAATGCAGACGTTTTTTCACATCGAAGACTGAAATTGTTTTATATACATTATTCAAAGGGACGAGACAGAACAACGAGAGGGGGCAACCATTACCCGCGTAGTGATCATGTGCATAAGTCAGGCTTTCACTCGATATTTAACTCGTTAAATTTTTTTGAGTTCACTCACGTTGTATCAGGAAAAACAACTTTTATATGTAAAGGATATGCTGACGTGTCCAGATATAAGTCATTTTTACAAGTATTTTGTTTGTATTTTCAAACGAGGAATGACTGGACCACATTTGTGTTAAACAATACATTTGACAAAAAGTTTAAGGTGAAAAGAAAAAAACGAACAAATAACCAAAAACAAAAGTGTAAATAAAAATATGGCCAATATACCGTGAACATGCAGGTATGTGAAGCCACTTGAACTTTAGCCCAAAGACGTGTGGTTGTGTGTGATGTCCATGTGTTATGTGCCTTTATGATAACGTAGTTTTCATCTTCTGTGCCACACTTTCTACTCCTTTGTACTTTTTAACGTATTCTGTAAGTTTGGGGGTTTTAACTATGCAACATATGACGTAAATGCGTTTGGAAACTTGCGTATTTTCTTGGGATGAACCACTTTTTTAAGTAATTTTTGATTTTGTAGGTTTATAGACGCAAAAAAACAAAAAAAACAAAAAAAGAGCAGTATTATGGCAAGAGATACTACCTCAAAGTTGAAGGGGAATATCACTGAATTTATTTCCTTAAATGAGAAATTTTGGCCTGAAAATTTAGCATTGAGGTCATCTGAATGTGCAGCTCCATAAAATGAGAAGCATTGCTACTCGGCTGGTAGGGAAAAGGTACGAGTTTTATGCCAAAAAAAAAAGGTCACCACTTTTTATTTTATTCTTTTAATCTGTCTGGAAGTCTGTTCCCAGCTGTGCCTCTAGGTGGCGCTACAGATTAACCTCCCTGATTTTGTGGTTTGAGAAATGTGTACAGATTGGCTTCTCTGTCCTGTCTGCATGTGTTGAATCACATCACAAATTTAGTGGTATTTCCCTTATGTTACTTGAAGTTACTAATAATCCATAAAGGTTTAAAATAAGCCACCAGTACATTCTCAGCAAGTACCCAAAGTATTCGATCCCCCAAATTTCCTCTTCTTCATATAAACAGTGAAGTTGTGCCGTTTTTTAAAAATTATTTATTGTTTTATTTATTTTTTTGTATGTTGCAGAAATCTGGTTTATTTATGTTTTATTCTTTTTTTGTTTGACATTTTTGAGCTTTTTCTGTGTATTGACGGTTATGTATTTATTGTCTTTCATGTTGTGGGTTACTCGCTCGAGTTTTAGTGCTACGCTAAATCCTGTGGATTTGAAAGAGTAACGGCAATGCCAGGTTGTAGTGATATTGTTATAAGACGTCAGGTCTTTTAATGCCAGAACAGATTCATATTGAATCTTATCTGTACCTTAATGTGAAGAATTTCATACAGACGTGTACTGTGAATTTTTAAAAGTGATTAATTTTAATTGGGGGGGAAAAAAGGCTTATTTAAGTTACAGCATGTTTTTCCAAACATGCCACCTCATATGGTTGTAGTAGGTATTTAACATAGAAGGGCTTGCCTGTCAGATGTGAATGCAGCTTTCTTATGCTTGCATAAGAAACCTCCATAAAGGCTGCTGACGATTATAGTGAGAATATTTCGCATATTTGGGTCAAAGGTTGAGTTTTGCACAGCACTAACTTGTAACTTTTTTTTTAACAGGTACATTTAAGGTGCAGAGTCGCTGAATTAATCACTGAATTCTGTCTTTTTCTTCAGATCAAATCCTCTACCATGGAGCAGAGTGACAAATCCATTTTTTAAAAGCACATTTAAGAGGCCATACCAAAGGTTTAACATGTTTTAGTCAATCAACAAAGTGCATTTGCGAGTGACCTGAAATTAAGCAGGCTGTTTATATTAATCTGCTAAAAGTATCCCCTGTTTATATTGCTAATGTAATCATCTGAGGCCTTTTCCCAGAAACCTATCAGGTCATTTAACATGATATAACCTCACCCAGTTTCTCAAAGCCTTTGTTGTTCTGCTAGAAAAATAATCAACCTGTTTTCTGAGCAGGGAATTCTTCAAGGATCTTTTTTATTTTTTACAGTTAATTTCAGTTCAGTTTTATTTGTAGACTTCCAATTCACTACAACAGTTTGCTTAAGGCGCTTTATATTCTAAGGTAAAGACCCTACAGCGATGCAGAGAAAAGCCCAACAATCAGACGACCCCCTATGAGCGAGCACTTGGTGACAGTGGAGGGAAAAAACTGCCTTTTAACAGGAAAACTAAAAAAAAAAAGTGTTAAATGACCTGTGACTGATTCAGTCATTAACTAAGAGGTTGAGTAAAAGCATGAAACACCTCTGGTGTGGTCCCACACTTGCTCTCGTGGTGCTCTTTGTTTGATCACACTTGGTGGCACGATGGTGCAGTTGAGATTTGATTCACCTGACGTGACCGCCAGCCATCTCAGGTGCGAGTACAACAGAGAGACATCTGTAACTAACGCATACTTTTACTTTATTTTAACAGCGTGCCAGTAAGAGGAGCCATTGACCAGCTTAAACCACGATACTGCCTTAACTCATTCGCTTAACACTTCACGTTCTTTCACAGCCTCGCCATCTCCGGCCCCGAGATGAAGATTTCATTTCCCTCACTCGACAGTTGTTGGTGCGTTCAGGTTATCGGGCCTGTCGCCTTTTTCCTAACCGCTTTTCCTGCTGTCACTGTTCTTTCAACTTGACCATATCTCGTCTTTTCCTTCCCGCTGCTGTTCTTCAATGAACTTAAAACTTCTGTATCAAGCAGGGTGGCCTGCCCGGATTACCATTGTTTGTTAGCCCAGTGGATGGAGGTTTCCATCTGTGTGACGACAGCCGGGTTCACTGAGCAGACACATAAACCTCTAAAGCAAGCTGCTTCATGGCTTTCACTGCACCAAAGGTCATTCCAGCTTCTTGACACTCACTGTTTGGTTGGAGTTTTAACACAAAGACACTGCACTGGTTTCGTCATCTCGAACTGTATGGTGCACCAAATGACTGTAAACCCAGCCCGTTGGGTTCTGACCAAAACAAAAAGCAAACTTTGAAGACATCTCTGTGTTTTTCACACTCGTGTCATAAGAAGGAATCATGTTGTGTTTGAATTATTCTGAAATGATTGTGCAATTTGTTCTGATGCTGTAAAAACTGGATTTTTCTACTATGACATGAAGACTTTTAAAGATACTTCATTTTTTAAGTACATTTAAGTTTCTATTCTTTATACCTCAAACTCATGAAAAATAAAAGTTTTTGATGCACTTTAATATTTCTGTGTTTTTATTGTTTTTGGCTTTTTTTTTTGCTCAAAACTTCAATCAAAATGAATAAAAGTTTCTGTAGCTAGAAGTGAATCAAAGCTAATCAAGACAAAATAAATTTTAATGTTTTCAATATTATATATCTTTTCTTTATTCTTCTGAACTTTGAAGATTGGTGAGCCATTCATCTTCATAATAAATGTTATTTATAGGCACCATTGTTTTTTTTGTTTTTTTAAATTATTACATTATTTTTATTAATTTGACTCATTGTTCGTCATATGTCAAACAAATGCAAGTTGGGAAGTTTATGTACTAAAAGTAGCTGATGTAATCATCTGAAGCTTTCCTCAACCTTACCTGGTGACGTAAAACATTGAAATGTTTGCTGCAAAAAGTTTCTATATAAGCAATTACATGTTTTATTTCCAGTTCAGCTTTTTTTTTTTTTGTAATTTTTACTTTAATAGAACAAATTTTCTTAATTAGAGCTAAAATACAAAGATACTTAAAAAGCTATTTTCCTTAGTTCATTCGTGTTTCACAGCATAGAATTCCATCTTTGACCTTTCTGGACATCTTTTTTCCTGTCCAGTGCCTAACATTTCATCATTCCTAACCTCCACCCAGTTCAGTTCTGAGCTTTTTGCCACTGCAGGACTTCCCCTGGCCTAAAGGTTGAAGTCCTGTATCTCAAATTTAGTAACCAGTGTCACGAGCTAGTGTAATCCTTGTCCTAGATAAATGAGACCGTTGAGTTAGGACCGGCATATTTTGGCCTTCAGGGAGAAAAAATAAAGCAACCAAAACCACTGTAGTTATTTCTACAGACTTTTTCTCTCATGGGTTTATACTTTAATTGGGAATTCTAAACTGGACGAGCGTGTGTTCGGCTCACTGTGTGTGTTAGCTCTGTGATAGTGGAGACCTGTCCAGTGTGTACGCTGCCTTTTGCCTTACGACAGCTGACCGACCCCGAAGTGGAAAAGTGGACGAAGATGAATTTAACAAATTTGGAACAAATTGGAAATTTGTTGGCCTCAGATTTTTGCCTGGTTAAAAACAGGGCAACACTCATGAAATATGGAAGGCTCTCATTTTAAAAAGCATTTAGAAACAATTTATTTCATTTGATAATTTAAATATCAAAGATGTTTTAATGCAGATCAACTGGAAAACAATCTGGTCCCGCCCTTTGACTCTAGATTCCCTCTTCCCTCGTCGGACATACAGTTAACCTATCTAACAGTCCGTGCGGCATTTGTGAGTCTGCTTTGACCTCTGATTGTTCCGGTTTGTTTCAAAGATTTCTAACCTCACTCTTGTCTGACAACTTGACTGAATTTCTTTTCAGTTATAGTCTTAAGACAGTTCCAGTCACTCTGAGAGCCACTAACTTGTCATACTTTGACTTTACAACCACAAGTTTAAACACATAGAAATCAGGGGTGTCGAACATAAGGCCCAGTGTCCAAAATCAGCCAGGACGACCAATCCGGCCGACCGGATGGCTTTTAGAAAAGATGAAGTAGGGAGTAGAGTTTGGACTTTTAACTTTATTGTAACTGAAATTTTTGATCATGTAGAAAAACTGGGACATACTACACTAATTTAAAAAAAAAAATTAAGCTATCTCTGCATTTTGAGATGTGTAGGAAAACTTTACACTGACAAAAAGGGGGTTTCACCTGTCCAGCCCACTTCAGATCAAAGTGGGTTGCATGTGGCCCACAACGTAAAATGAGGTTGATAATCTTGGTTTAAATGTTTCTCACGTCATGCATGTAATATCTGTGTTCTATTTGAAGAAGTCACAGAGCTATTTATGCTTTAAGAGCCATCTAGGGGACAGAGTGCAGACTGGAGTAGCAGAGGAATCTATTAGCCGACCTTTTGATTGGTGGACGACCCGCTCTACCTCCTGAGCCACAGCCTTCTCTTCCAGAGAATATTCTGCTTTTCCAGTCATTGCTGTTGTTCCAACTTGCTGTACGTGCATTCGAACATATCTCATCTGTTCTCTGAACTTAAGACTTCTGTACCAAGCAGGAGCAGGGGGGCCTGCCTGGATTACCACTGTTTGCTAGTCCAGTGGATGGAGGTTTCCATCTGATGACAGCCGGGTTCACTGAGGAGACACGTAACTCTAAAGCAAGTTGCTTCACGGCTTTCACTTCACCAGAAGCTCCTTCCAGCTTCATCGCTGTTATATATTTTATTTATTTATTTTTTAACCTGGTGCCATCATCTCGGATGGTTTGACGCTACAAATAATGATTGATTGGTGTGTTTTCATCCCGATCACACGAGTCAGAAGGGATCGTGTTGTCTGCTGGATTATTAAAAAAACCACAACAACAACTGCATTTGGTCTGTTTTTTATGTCTTATATTTTGAAAATGATTCAAGATATTCAGTATTTTATGTAAATTGAAAATGTCACATTTGATACCAGAAACAGGTGTGAAATAAACTTCTTGGTGACCTTTCTGTCATTTAGCCTTGTGTAACTTTGAGTAGAAATAGATGAAGCAGAATGAGTCCCAGCTAAAGAACTATTTTGTACTCTTACTTGTCTTAAAGTTAAGTAGTGCTCATTTGTAAACCCTTGTTACTGGTAGGGTATGCTTTATATAAGTCAGAAGTATGAGGGACGAATGCTTAGCACTGTTACCTTGCAGCAAAGTTCAGGGTTTTAATACAGGCAGCATCACTCTGGGTGGAATTTGTGTTCCTCGAACAATCAGAAACTTGATGCTGCTCAGCTCGGCCAAATATCAGAGTACAGAGTGTAGAAAAAGGGGCCAAAAGGTGTAACTATGTAGCTGTGATTCTGAAGTGGAAAACTTGTTGCAGTGTGTTCACCTTAAACCATAAACCAGAATCAGTTTATTCAAATTAAATAGTTTAGTTGGAAAACCACAATTGCCATTTTTAACCAAAGTGATGGGTGCATACTCTCCCATCTCTGCAGGCCTGTGACAGGCCATCTATCCATGCTGGCCTGTCACAAAAAGTTCTGCTTTCTTCTTTGCTCTATTAATACTACATTAGTAGGAATAAAGGGACATCTCTCAATTAAGGCCTTGTGGATTTCTGCTTCCCTCTAACTTGCCACTTCCATGTTGAGCACTCTGCTGGCTGCTGCCGCGAAGGAGCAAAAGCTGCCTGCAGAGAGGACGAGCTCTGTCGTTTGCAGAACTCTCTTAGAAACGGGGGAGTTTTGTTTTTGCAGAATGCCAGACTGTTCATGTTTGCAAATGTCAACATTTGTAAAAGCCGTCGTTGAGCTCCAGCAGACTGAGGGCCCCCAGAGGGATTAGAGGAGGCTCTGTTTACCTGCTCTGAGGAATGCTGCCCTGCACCGACGCTTTTGTATCTGACAGGGACCCAAGGTCACAGTGCCGGGAGAGATGGGCCGCTTTGTCCCTCCCTGAAGTTTCCACCTCACAATATCAACAGCACAACACAATGCGGGAGACGAAAATGGAATTCCTGCTCATGTTGCAACAGTGTTCAGAAACCCAGGTTCAGAGGCCCCTTTTACCTTTGATGGGTCTGAGTGATTCACCAACATTTATCTTTTTTTGTGTGCGTGGGCTTTTCTTCTTTTTTTTAAATTTGAATTTATAGTCTCACATTTTCAGAACTGCTTTTGTTCTTCTGCTTGACTGTATGATTTTGCTCCCAGCTTTACAAACACTTTGACTAGAGTTGGTTATATAAAAATCCCTTTTCCAGAACTTCATTCAGGTTTTACGTTAAGTATTTACACCCAGCTGCAGAATATTACGTCCAATTGTCTAATTTAACCACAAGGTGTCGCCCTATCACTGAAGATGATATCTCCAAAAAAGCTAATGCTGTAATCGATTTGAGAAGATGTGCCGCCCGATGCCAAAGCGCTCCACTAGAGGACAAAAACGCATCTCTGAGAGCTCACTATTAAGTGCTGCATGCGCACTATAAGTCTATGAAAATACTGCAGGATTATAGTGATTTGTTAAGACTAACAAAGCTGTAATGTGGACTAGTGGGACTGCAGCGTTTCTTTATAATGAGCCCCGACTGTCAGTTACTGTCGGATGGAGCGATCTGACCTGAACCAGCAGACGCCGAGAGGCAGACCTGTGGCCAACAAAGACGCTTCTGTTTAATTTGTCTGCGCGTTGGAAGTTATTTGCGGAGGGCAGACCTCGTTAAATTTGACATAGGCTTTCAACATTTCGCAAGCATGCAAAAGGTAGATCAAAGCGCAATATTCTCCCCGGTTTTTTGTGCGTAAGCCATCCAATAGGCTGTGGGGATTCTTTTGGCGGGGGGCGGGCGTGAACCAAGCCAATTGATATATCTCTTGACTGAGTCCAGATTATAATTTGGTTGTAAATGTCCAAATAATATGGCCAAAAAGCCCCCGTTCTTCCCACTACTGTGTGGTTCCTCTGGCACTGTTTTTTGAAAAAGACATATAACAACTCCAAGTTTGAAAATGTTCTTTATCTCATTTTATAATAAACATATAAATAATAAATTCTAGACATTTTTTGACACATCGCCCTGTTATGAAAGTTAACTGGTAGGTCTGCCTATATATAGTCTATTCAAACTGTGCATCAGCCTGCAGTTCATTTCTATAAAACTATTTCCCTATTACAAAATATGAAAAGAAAAATAAGATTTTAGTACATTTACAGGAGTTACTTATTAATTTATTTAACGAAACGGTTTCAGTACTACTTTAACTGTTACTGAATTGTCAGAATCTGCATTTGATATTATTTTTTCTCAAAAGAAAACAGAAAAGAAACACATACACATAAAAAAGCAGAGAATGCAGACATGGGGCAGAATATCTGTCCCTCTCCAACAACTGAAACGAACAGTTTACAAAATAATAAAATTCTTAATAAACCAAGCAGTACAAGATTTTCCAACACTTTCCCAGCTACTGTATTTAAATTAAAATATATTTTCATATCTTACACTATTTCAAATAACGAAATGTGATTCGGTAGCGATCTGTCAAAATCTAATTTACAATTCTGTGTATAAAAATATAATTTATGGAACCCCGCGAGGGTTTTTTTTCCTCTCTCCCCAAAATATAACAGTCAGCTGAGATATATATATATATATATGTATATATATGTATATATATATATATATATATATATATATATATATATATATATATATATATATATACATACATATATACATATATATGAAACTTACAGCCTGTCAAAGTCAGCTCCGTTTTACATGATCTTCTTTCTGTTTCCGATTTTTTTCCCCATTTTTCAATTTTTTTCTTCATTTTTCTTTTTTTTTGCATTTGATATTTACAAAAATAGATTATGCACAATTTGCTGCTCACACAGTTTCAGAATCCATTTATGTGACAGCAGCAGAGTTCACATGAGAATAAATTATTCAAAGAGAAACTTTTTAAGGCTCCATTCATTCTTTGAAAGGGGGACACATCATGGAAAAGTCACTGAAATAAATATCCCAACTCCGCTGGGGCCCTTGTCATGTCACGTCTGTCTGTCAGTTCGCTTTTTTTCTTTCTCTCTTTCTCTTTTTAATTATTATTATTATTATTATTTTTAATCTACTGTATAGTTCGTGTGTCCTACATTTAAAGTCTCGTTCTGCTCCTGTCGCAGCTGTTTCAACTTGGGTATACCGACATTCCAAGTGGATGGATCGAGTGGCTGTCCAAGAGCCATGTCCCTAATTGATAAAGGATTTTGGAGTACCAGTGCACTCCTTCGTTTTGTACACTGCTTGGAGGCTGGGAGCTAAATAGGAACGAGGACACCCAGTGGGCGAGCCTGACGGGTGCCAGGGCCCAGTGTGCCAAGTCGTGGTCTTCGATCACTGCGTAACAGGACGCAAGGACCTGGTCCACCACGATGGTCCCCTGTGAGGTCACGGGCGCAAAGGAACCCTCGTGACTTTGCGTGTAAATCCGTTTGACGGTCACAGACTCGAGTCGACTTCGCTCTGCGTCAAAGACGAACACTTTCTGTCCAGGCTGGACTTGACTGGCGAAAATCGCAGACATCCGCTTCTCCGCCTCGCTGGAGCTGTTGCGGCTGACGAAGACGAGATGCGCGGCGGTGAGGGTTATTTTCTGGCCCGAGTCGGTTTCGATCACATAGAAGATCCTCCTCAGCATCGAATCTCGGTCTATAAACATGATGAAGTCGGTGTAAATTACATTTCCGTCGTCATCTGCTGTCATGACCCTGTCGCCGCTTTTGAGATCTTTGACTGCTTTCTTGGTGCCATCCTGAAGGGTGACCGTGGAGGATCCGGGGAAGCAGCCGCCTGACTTTGCTGCCACTGAATTTTCTGTTAGAAGAAACAAGAAAAACATTAAGTCGTTTTTCTCACTGCGAGACTTTTATTAATATTTTTTAACGCGTGCAAACAAACATCACATGCGCTTTGAACATTTCCAGCCCAGAACTCATTCAAAGGCCCATTCATAATAATTCAAATTGACTGAAAAATCCACCTTTATCTGTATTTTTTCTGCCTCTACACAACACGGTGGGCCATATGCATTTTGCATAATGATGTCGGCTCCTTGATGCCAGATGCGTATTAGCTTAGCCCACGTTGTCTGAGACGGGAAAACTGAAAGCCCTGGCTCATCTATTCTTAATTAAAAACCCCAATGAAGAGCAGGCATTGTTATTCTAAATCAACTTGTGGATCGAGCTACTCTCCGTAAAGAACACTTACGCCTTTCCCAGCTACTCTTCCCATATTTACTCAGGTGCAGAAACCTCTATGTGACAATTCACACAAATAGGCGACTCACAACTACTATTTACCCAGTGGAGCCACTTTTCCAAGCCTCTCGAGTTGTAGATTTGAATTTAAATGAGGGCCCGGACTCTTAAATGCTTTCTGTTGTGCAACATCAATGTCCCCCCTCTCCCTGTCTACCACCTCTCCCTGCTTTGTTGTCAGTCTTGATGACAATAATTTTGGCCTTGGTGGAACTCTTCACATACCAGTCTCTAGGATCACACTGTCCTGCACAGAGGGAGAAAAAAGGGTTTCCTACTCAGAATTTGGGGCTTTTAATCTTCTTTTAAGATTCCCGAGCATGAAATAAGGTGACAACTGAAAACCAGATTTACCCCAAACCAATTCAACATTGTTCAGCCAAATCCTTTTGGTAAAGTCGCATGACCTCCAATGACACGTCGGCCTAGCTCATACTGTGATCTCAAAACGTGTGTGCTGAATGATAAGTAAGGGATTTATCAATTAAAAAAAAAAAAAGAAGGAAAAAGCACCATGGTTCATCAGTCAAAGTGGAGGAAATATTTTCTGGGCGTCATAGGTGTCCAGTAGTGACGGCCTAGGTAGATTATGAGCCTCGATAAACCCCAAAAAACCAAACAAACAAACGGAAATGAAAATTCTTATGATTTTCTCACATATGATTAAAAACGATTACCAAATTCACCTTGCAGCACTTATTTTTATCAGAGAGCGAGAAAAATGTGCTATTTCTAGGTCACGCCGAGCACCCTCGTTAGACTATGGTAGCGGTTCCCACCAGGAGACAGTGTGGGGCGGTGTAAGATCAAGAAATAAGCTGCAACGAGAAACGCTTATAACGCCTATAACCGGGAAATGCCTATACATCACTCAGAGAAATGACTATTTACAGTTTCATAAAAACTATCCAGTTAAAACAAATGAAAAGATCTGAAACATCTGACCTCTGCACTTAAATGACCCCTCAAACACTAGGATTCTGTGATTAATCACTGAAATCATTGAATTGATCAGTGGTCACACTTGTCCACAATAAACATCAGATCAGTAAGCCCATGATAAGTATTATTGTGACTCTATTTTACTTTCCCATCACAATCAGCTGATACAATCTAGTCTTGGGTGAAACTTTTCCAGAAGATAAAACAGGACTGCTGCTTCCCTGAGCTGCACCTGTTGTTACAAACGATTGCAATCACGCCTGATGGGAAATGCGCGCCGTTGTCCTACAGCCAGTGGTGCGCATGGCAGATTATCAGCGCAGTTCTGTTTTTCTTTTTACTTTGGAGCCATACCTGCTTTCACGGAGCAGTGGATGTGGGCCTTAGATTCATAGTAGACCCAGTCAAATCCAGCTTCCACCGCCAGCCTGGACAGAGTGCCGTATTTGCTCTTGTCTCTGTCTGAAGTGGTGATGTCCACGGCTCTGCCCTCGTAGTGAAGAGAGTCTTCTAAATGGTGTCCGTCCTCGTCCCAGCCCTCGGTGACCCGCAGCTTCACTCCGGGCCACTGGTTCATCACGGAGATGGCTAGCGAGTTCAGTTTGTCTTTACATCTCTGTGGGAACAAGAAATGAATCCATGCATCACCGGAACTGCCCGAAACAGCACCACAGTGCGCAAATATCAGCTTTTATGAAGTGAAAATCACTCAAATCACGGGTTGCACTGACACAGCTTAGCTGACGAGAGAAATAGGGGCTGATAAGCGGTCAGAGAAATAAAATATTAGATCACCTAATCAGCCTTCCGACAGATTTATTACATTTCAGCAATTACCCTTTGTGCCAGAAGAACTGTGTGCTTTATCATCATTTCCACCTCAGATTCCGGTTCATTTTCTGCGAAGAACATATAAAGCATCACACTGTAGCCCCCACACTCATGTGGTCATAGAAGTGTGGTCCTGCTGGTGTCCCTTCACTCTCTCCTCCTCGTCCTGCATGACCTGCTGTTGCTGTGCGCGCTTGTTTTTTCTTTCTTTCTTTCTGTCTGCTCTTGCTATTTCCGCACAAAGTTCCAACTTTGTTAAACCTGCACCTGTCTGCTCCCTCATCCCCGCACATTATACCCTTTGTCCCAACTACAAATCGCAGAGGAGCACAACTAATAAGCAGCTTTGCTAGGGAGGCTCCTTATCGATCAATATCTATGATTTTAGTCGAGAAAGAGAGGATTTGGAACACGATGAGATTTTAGTACATGAGGACTTTTGCCTTTATTGGGAGGACAGTGCAGACAGGAGGGTGAAGAGAAGCTCATCAGCAGACAGCAAGGTGGAGAAAAAGTGAAACTAAATGGCCTTCTCGTCCAAGGAATGAAGCATCCCACGTGGCAATGTGGCAACGTGGTCCAGCCAGGACCAACATACTTGGCCCTGGCTGGACTTTTCATTACCGATCAGGAGACATTCCCCGATCTATTCTAGATCCAGTATCAACAAAAAGAAGAGGTGAAATGTTTGTGGGCAAGAAACACATGTGCACACACAGCAAAAGTGCCCCCCATGTGTTGTGTAGAAGCTGATGCAAACAGGCTGTTTGTTTAACGAGGTTGAGTTACATAGGCTCATGTGATTCACAACTTTTTTATATTTAGATATTTATTATATTTTCTCACAAAAACGAGCAGCGCTTTAGTTCATAAACACGCTCTGACGGAGGCAAATTCCACATATTGACCATATGTGTGGATTTTATTGCTTAGAACTGAGAAAAGTAAACATCTGTTAAACCAGATCCGCCAATGTTGCCCGAGTAACAAAAGCATGAACACCACACAAGGGTTAATATCAATTAAAGATTAAAACTGGACCAACTGAGGCCTCTCGCACAACTCCATCCCCCCACCCACCTGACTCCCCTGTTTCCTCCCAGCTGAGGTGAAACACTGGAGCTGAACTGCGTCTCTGATCCTGAGCTTGCATTTCTCAGTGTTAGCAGCAGCGTCAGAGGGCACATCTCGGGTAAGAAAGCTGCTGATGAAATATTGATAAGGCACTGCATTCGCTTCACTGGCCTATAACATATGGGTCTTTGGTCTTGGAGAGGTGCGAGCAGTGACCCTTTTCTATCCAGAAGTGTTGCATTAAAGACAACATTAATACAGTATGAATTCACGAGTCTGCATTAGGCGATGAATGAGGGAGTCTTTTGTCAGTTGCTTGTTTTCTTTAAATTAATAATTGATGTCCAGATGATATGAAGATGATCTTCAAGAGCAGCTGCCTCCTTAAAATATCTGGAGTTGGTTGAACCCTAAGCTCTCCGCGCTCTAAATGAAGATGCCTGGCCTTCTCCAAGACAACTATTCTGGACGCCGAATCAATATGTCAAATAAAACATCACAAAGAGTCTTTTCAGTCCAGCGGCGGAGGGAAACTTTCATTACTCTTCTCCTGCAAAGTCTTGGAAACGTGACATGCCTTCTTAAGTCGAGGTGTTTTGGCTGCTGACTAACAGACTTGTGAAATATCCCAGGATTGCACTGGGGGCAAAGAAGAGCCCACTGCCCTCCCACCCCCACGCCACGGTTGGGACAGTCTGAGGTCTTCAATCGGGGGTTGTTCACACAAATCTACCCGCTCGCATAACAGAAAACAAAGTCATATATATCAGTCGCTGTTTTATGAGCATATCACACTTGTAGAATGTGTTGAATTAAAAAAAAAAACCCTCCTTAAAAAACCCTTCTGCATACTGAGAGAGACTGTCGGAGTCAAGAGCCGTAAAGCTTAACCTATTTATTAATTCATTAGGTCGTGTGCCGCAAATCAAGCCAAATTCTGCTCAACCACCATGAAGCCCAGCAGGGCGCCTTGGACCGGCGCTTTGTGCTCGGGGTAAAGTTGTTCAACAGCCTGCCTCTTAATCTTTTCACAAATGATTTGGTTAGAGGAAACACTTATCAGCTACCTGTCAGTGCAAACAAGCCGCCAGCTCATCTCGTTTCCAACTCGTTTGCACTGCAGGCTCTTAACACTGTTACGCTTGGAGGGGGAGAAAAATAGATGAAAAGTCTGGCACTGGGTCTAATGTAAAAAAAAAAGTAACCCCTGACATTGTGGCTTACAGTTTCACTTGTTTAAAGAGGGCAAATCAAAGTTGTTGTTGTTTAATTTTAAGTCATTTTATTGCCTTAAAAATCCCTTTGGAGTCTTATTTTGTCCCACTTTTCTGCGTAGAATGTCACTTAACACAAGTTGAATTCACGAGGGTCAGCGACAGGTGAGCATAAGTCTAAAAGCCGTGGAATAGCGGGTGATGGTCCTAATCAAGTCAGGACCCGTCACTTCGTGTATCTATTCGTAAATGTCTCTAAAGCGTATTTGTTGGCAGCTCTCTGGGAGTGCGCTGTGTCAAACTAGTTAGGAGTGCTTGTTCAAGCGCTTCTTCGAGTATATAATCTTGGCAAGACCTCACTAAACTGATTGACTGATTAATTCATTTATTGCACATATCTAACGGGGCTACTCTAGACACGTGCCTTGTTTCATTTATGAATACAACACCTATTTTCTAAACCGCGAGATAACGAAAGAAGTTCAAGGCATTCATGCGTAAAACTCCGTGCGTAAAAACCCTCTGGATTCATGCATAAAGCCTTGGCACGGCGTAAATCCCCATGTGATAATGCTTATGTTGCTTGCAGCTACACTTACTCTCCTTTGGGTGCACATGCTTCAATCTGGTGGCTTTACAGTGTCATATATAAAAAGGATAATCACACCTGTTTTAACTTACTGTGGCCTCCCGCTGACCAAAGGTTCTAAGTTCAAACTGTGTTTCAAGCCCCGGCGAGGGGCGCCTAAAAGTTCTTTCGTGTACATTTTCACACTTAGAGTCGGTCGCCGTGTTTTCTGTAAACAGTCAAGTGGGAAATGGATCACGAACAAACCCAAATAAATCCAACAAACAAAAAGAAACCCCCAACAGGCCACGCTGCACAAGCGTATGGTGCCACATGTAATCACAATTTATCAGCTCTTCCACCTCCCACCGTTGTTCGTTTTGATGCTGACCTGCAAAAGCAAATCCTTATAGGCATGCGGGTCTTTTTACTCAGAGTAAAAGCTTGGATTAAGACAGGTGCTTCTTTAGTTCAAAGATTCTCGAAATAATGGTTAAATTAAACTATGTTCCTGCTAGAGACCTGGAAACCCCCACGGAGAATCCGTTTAGGTCTCTAACCCCTCGCCTTGGTAATCACATCCTCACACTACTGTAATTTCACGATCCCTGCGTATGAGAACCTATAGGTGTATAGCAGAGGAGATGTGGGGAGGGCTGAGCGACGCACGCACTGTGAATATTTTATTGGAGCTCGCCCTCATGCGTGGTGCTAGGCACGGGTTCAGGGACACCGGCGCGCGCCTTGCTTCATCACCACCACCAGCACCACCATCACCACCTTCATTTTATTATTACTGAGCCAATATCACCCAAGAGCTTTTTAATAATTCACCAGCATCTAAGTGCTAAAAGTCATGCTGAAGAGACGCGACATCCTGCAGCCTGGAGAGAAATCAAGGCATGTCTCCGATGTATGTGAGCCTCTTCTTAGCTGCACTGAACCGGGTATAAGGTTTTAAACTGACTGGCTGCAAGAGGATGAGATATTTAAAACAGACGCCATCCTTCGTGCAGGTGTATTGTAAAACACACCAGCACTCCTGTGCGCCTTGCTCGTGTAATTGGCCGAGTCCCACCCATTTACCAAGGCCTGGACACTCTCAAAGAAATGTCAGTTTTCATGCACAGATGCACGCCACGCGAAAGGCTAAATTACAGAAGGCTGTGCAAGGAAACGTCTGAATGAGCTACGCCATGCCTCAGTAAGCCCGGCTGTTAAAGCGATGCGCATCCCCAGGGCTGGGGTAAAGAAAAGGCGCTTAAACAAGCTGCAACGTAAAGCCGAAATAGGCAGCAAACACAGAAAGTCTGCATGAAATCTAACATGGACGTGCCCCTGTAAGGCAACAAAACGAGCCTCCCATAGATACAAATATAGATATGAGGAGAGGGGCACATTAATATTTTAAATACACTGTCACAATCATGAAAGCCGAGTGTCCTGACTGTCCGCCTGCACATCACTTATCCAGCTGGATTTCTATATTCGCTTCAAGCCTGCAGCCTTTGGAAACTCCCATGCTGGTGTATAAAGCGCATCTGCCTTTGCAGTGAAGTTAAAAGGCTCAGTGTGAAGAGTTCAGCAGCGGGTAAAACAGACTTCACTTAAGGTGCGCAATCAGTCTGACAAGGGAGTTGTTGCAGTACGCAGTGATGGTGCGTTAGGAAATGGACAGTGGGGGCAAAAAAATAAAAATCACAATAAAATTAAAATAAAAGGTTATTCCGTCTCCTTACCTGAGTCATTAGCCTGTCAGCACCGGTGTTCTCCTCATCCTTGAATATGATGTCTGTGTTATAATTGGGAGTCAGTTCTTTAAATCGCTCGGAGTTTCTTGTGATCTTGCCTTCGTATTTACCGCTTGCCCCGAGGGTCTTCTCCGCGACGTTGGGGATGAACTGCTTGTACGCAAGAGGTGTCAGCTTCTTCGGATGTCTTCTCCTGCCGTAGCCCCTGCCCGGTCCGCATCCCATCCCAGAGGATACCAAGGACAAGCAGATGAGACCGACCAACGCGATTTTGGTCCAGAGCAGCATTTTTTTTTTTTTTTTTGTCCTTTAAGATCTCAAACGGGTCACCGCTGCTATCTCTACAGTCTGCCTCTCCCGGCTCTCGCAGTGTCCTTGTCTCCTCTTCTACTTCGCCTTAGCTTGGTCTCTGTGTGGCAGGTGCGGAAATGAACGCCTCGGATAAATGGTAATAACGGGGCAAATCGAAGGAGGGTTTAAAAAAAAGTAGTGAGGGAATTAAAAGCCACGGGATCTCTAGTCGAGCTGCTGCCGCTTGTGTGTGTGCCTACCGCTTTTACTGCTTTGTATTATAGCACCGATCTATAGGGGAGGGACTTCATTGGCGTCGACTACCCCTCCTGATGTTATCCCACAAAAATCTTAAAAGATTTCTTCCACCTGAGGGTTAGCCTCTGTTTCGAGGAGGAGGGGCTGCTCCATGGGAAAACATCAATTATAAACTGTCTTTTTTTTCCACCCTCCCGTTTTCCAGTGTTTCACAGTAAGTGAAGCACAGACAGGGGAACTTGAACAGTGGTTCTCAAATCTGAAGCAGTGTAGTTTGGTGAATTGATTTGTGTGGGACAACTTTGAGCGCAGAATGCGTTTCCCAGGAGAATAAAACTGCTCATGGACGTGCAGTGCGCAAAGGCTGCATGAGTTGGCTGTGACACCCCATATCCACCGGAATAAACGCACGAATAGTATGGAATAGTTTGCTTACAGTGCAGTGAGATAAGAGATTTCATTAGATTAGATTAGATTGAAATTTGCCTCTAACTTCGCGTCCCTTTCAACAACAACAGCGTGCCAACGCGAATGTACGCACGAAATTTGCTCTAAGGTCACTTCTTAACTTATTGATGGTTCAAAGGCGCAATAAATCTGACAAAACATGGTACTGTAATGTACTTTTTGGACTAATATTATGGAGATTTCATCAGATCTAAAAAGCAAAAGTTGGAGTAACATCAGTGCCCTCTGCGCGCTCTTGTTTCCTACTTTAGTTTATGCGTAAAAATGCATTTTATTCTCCAAAATATCATTCCATGTGACTATTTTTCAACACATTCATCTTATTTTCACGCAGGTTTCTGGAACTCAGATTCAGAAAATGAAGCAGAGTCCTTAAAAATGAGGATGGGAACGGGACAGACTTACAGCACAATAGTAGACGAGGCTTTAGAAAGCGTTAAAAAAAAGTTTTAAAAAGCCACTTTTTATGGGGAAGAACCTATTTAGTGTGTAAAATATACTGATAGTGGGTAGCAACAATATTCTCTCCTACACAGTCAAAACCTACTTTACTCACAGATTCATAGTTTTGAAAAACTAACTTTTCGAAAGGAAAGAAATTATGACTTTTCTCGAGTATTAAAATAGATTTTATTTCAATCACCAACTCAACATTCTCATAGTCTCATTCCTATAATTAAAGGCCAATGAAGAAATATTTTACTGTTGTTGATTAAGGCTGTATTGTACCATGAGACACCACTGTATTCAAATTCAAGGTCCAGACAAAACAGACGTCTAAAATAATTCAGGAAGGAAAATTATTTGTGTGATAACAACGAGTAATTAGAGGAAGACGGGCTGTTCTGTTCTGAGGCAACTTTGGCTCTCATCACACAGACACTGTGGCACAGGTGCTCTGAAGTGAGGACAGATATGCCAGTCTTTGGTGTGGCTTCTCTCTCATTAGACCTCGCTCTGGCTGACCTCCAGTCTGGTGTTGTTTAGTCAGTGCCAGGCTTGTGGCAAAGCAGCTTGGGCAGGTGAGACCAACTGCTGCTCACTGAGACCACGATCATCAGCTCTTAGCCAAAAGATGGTTGGCACGCTGCTGTATAACCCAGAGTAAGATACTCCACTACCAGCTTTCAGTCTGCAAATCACTACCACCACTCAGTTTTTGCTGCATATGATTGAGATTCTTAAGATGTCTTCCTTAGTCACATTTCAGCGCCGACGTCTGCAGATGTATTCAAACACAAAGCTGACAGCACTTGTGGTGCCCTGAGGGACACCAGAGGCACTGTTTAGCCCCAGGTCAGGTGTCACAGCTCTGGGATATAACCTGGCATGCCACACAAATGCCTCAAACCCACAGGGAGGTGAAGCAGAGGTAGAAAGAGTCCTCAGAGGTCTCAGTCCTCCTGAAAAAGAGTAATAATACTTATATTAATGCTCACACTAACACAATTATTAAAGCAACAACCTATAAACTAACAAAAGAAAAAAAAGATGTTGAATGAAAATGAATTGTGCTTTCTAAAAACCAAGGTTTGCTGTTGGGATTGAACTTGAATTTCTACCGCAGAGGAAACCAAGCATCTCTCAGTCAGACCTGGGGCAAATAGTATTTGCAAACATTACACTTCATTGTTTGGTTTTGGCCTAATTCGGTGCCAGATGGGTGGAGTTTGCAACTAAAGGCAAAGCAAATCACTGCACACAGTTTAGACAATTAAAGTATCTGCATCTATTTGGCGTGTGAACTTTTATTTGAGCATTTGCCTTGATCAGACGTCTTAAAACAAACACCTTCTAAGATCCCAGATTTGTGCCATTATGTCACATTATGTTACTCTTTTATTTACAGTGGATTTGCATATGAGGGTGATGCAGAAAAGCAAAGGCCAGCTCTCTGAAATAATTCTGGAGGGATTGAGGGCATTACACAATTATTAAGAAGCCTGTTGCATGTGATGGCTAATCCAGTATGAGGCGTGAAAAACGGCCGATGAGTCATCAGTTTCTGGTTCGTTGTGTGTCCCATCTAACACTTTACCGTCCAAAATGTGCAAACGCACTTATGGAACCCTCTACCTGATCCATCGCATCGTCCTCATCTGCTGCGTTGCGCTGCCTTTCTTTAGAAGGCTCCCTCTTGTGTCTGACATTCAAAGGAATCAAAAAGATGTGCTTAGAATCAGACTAAATCCACACCCACATTTGATTTCATCTGCCACCGTCTCGATCAAGCACAAGCGAGATGCAACTAGAAGTGGTTGAGTGGAGTTTAACCAGTGTAAGTCCCCCCAATTACTGCTTTAAAGCCTCCTCCTGTCTGAATGTTTTGTAACATTGTTAGACGGATTAGGACTAGAGAATAATCACGCACAAACATATAAGCAGTGTCAGGCTTTCTGTCTTGTTTTCCGTTGCTGCAAATAGGGTTTCCTTTCTCCCAGGCCAACAGAAAGACAGCCCCACCGCAACTCTTTGTGGTTTCTCCTCGCAGGTGGAGTCCGCATTCAACCCTTTATCCTGTTTTGAACTTCTGGCAAACAGTTTATAGCACGGACACGTTGCCATCTATCCTATGAGCATGTGTACTCTTTTGTTAGAGCCACAAAGTTTGAATAATCTTCCTCTAAATGGTTTATCTAAGCCGCACGCATCAAGCATTAAGCAGAGGTAAAGAGTCAGAATTCAGCTGAACAGAATCAGGTGACCTGGAGCTAATCTGTCAAGTACAATGGAAATTTCACAATACAGTATCTAGAATCACAACCCTCAGCGTGCCCCGGAGTCTGTAAAGGCATTTTATTTGCACTCTCCTGCCGCTCCCAATACTTAAACATTAAACGCCAAGGCTAGACAGGCAGAACCTCTTTGAACTGCAGGGCAGGGTGAACTCAGTGGGAGGGGAAGGAGTTGAGTGAGTGGAGAACGGGGGGCTGGTGTTTGTGTGTTATTCCACCAGGTGAGTCAGCGCTGGCCACCGTGCGCTGCAACACCATCTCGGTCTTAAGCAACGGTGATAACAGAGGGAACGGCTCAGAGGGACTGACATGTGTCTGTTTACTTTAATGCATAACCGTACTGAGAGTTTCTGATGAGGCGTTGTGAAGAATTTACATCGAAACAAGCTGCTGTGTTTGTGGAAGCTTAGCCGTGTCTTTAACGTCCTAAAGAAAAGTGATACACGGCCGATATTACTTCACTTCTTCTCCAAACCGGTTTCAATGTCATGACGGCACAGGCGGCCGATTTCTTCCATTCTACAGAAAATATCTGAGTTTACACTTTAAGGGGTACAAATGTTATAAAAATAATAATATAGGGGAAACCAAGCAGACTCATGGAAAGCTAGTTTCAGCTGCAGCAACCTCCGAAGGAGATTTGTGTCTCCGATTGGAATCGAACCGGCTAATGCAAATGTGCTAACCACTGCAGTTTATTTTCTTCACCTCTGAATATATTTACTAAAATATAATGACGACATTCATCTCTAGACTAATGTAAATGTTTTTTGTGTGATAAAACATCTAAACAGCTAATACATGAACAAAAGCCTCACAATGTTTACGATCTGAACATCTCTATTTTCCTGAAATCAGTTCTTCCTCACTTAAATGAGTTCATATACAAACATTCAAGTGGCTCAGTGTGTTTCCAGAAACTGACCTGCGTTCACTTCACCAGTGAGTCCAATGAACCTGTGTCCTACATTAATATTGTAAGGTCGCTACCTCTTATATAAAGTGCCTCGAGACAAATGTTATTGACCAATAACTGGGGCTATATAAATAAAATTCAATAGATCTAAAGAGAAATATTTGCTTTCAAAGAGTACTTATGTGTCTGTGTTACATCTGTATTATGTCCAGTTTCAGGCTGTATGCCAAGGCACTGACACCAAAGGACACCTTGTGCACAACTGAGACACCAGCAGCATTTAATGGGATGTGGCAAACGCATAGATGAAAGAGCATCTACTTGCTTTTCAAAAGAAGATGAGGAGCAAACAATGTGCAAAACTCCAGTTTTGTTCTGAAAAAGACTTTTAAAATTTCAAACATTATCTAAGTGAATAAGAGTCTGTGGGGTTTTTGTATCTATTTTTTATAAAAAACCTCAGCGAAGCTCAGGGATGACAGCGTTTCTCCTCAGGGGAGAAAGGTTTGGGCTATTTTGTGACAAATAGATGTGAGGCTGGTCACTTCCTGTGCAAAAATCTCTGCCTGCGGACACAGACCCTAAATCACAGCAAATTAGACAATAAAAAGACGAGAATACTGCATGATACAAGAAGTTGGATGAAGTGAGAGGCTGTATGCGCGGGTGTGTTCTTGATACCTCTCTCTATGTACCAGTGTGAGAAAATCCTGACTGCAGCCTCCAGTCTGCATGTTCAGTCAGATTATATTTGGGCTTTTGTGAAAATAAGCCAAACCTTTTTCCCTGGAATTTCAGAGTTGATCACCTCATACAGGAACTTCGGCAGTCTGGATGAATGTGTCACTGCTTTGTTCCTCCATCTCAGCCTCTGAGTCTGCTTAGTATTGATTCAGAGGAAAACTCTCAGCTGCAGAAGAAATGACATGAATAAAACTGCAAAGTTAAATATATTTTATTTATTTGTCATAGACAAAGCAGTTCCAGTTAGGCTAAGCTAAGCTAAGCACCTCTGGGTTCATATTCTGAGACACAAATTCCCCTTTGGTACTGCATCATTAAGGACATCCGCTGTAAAGCTTTACCAAATTAATCATGTGGTGATTCCTTGTGACATGGGAGCAGCCAAACCTTTGTGTACCACCTACAGATTGAGAGATGCAGGATTTCTGAGAATGCTGGATTTGTTGTTATTATAGAGAAATTTAGATATAGAAAATACACAATAAAGATTTATCTTCTTCAGAGTGAATAGTTGATTTAACTTCTTTGTAATAAATGTTTCAATAAAAATGAGCAGAAATAAAAGGTACACATCAACAAGCTGAGGCTGAAAACACTGGTATCTGCACATTAAGTTGGAACCGGCAACCTTTTTGCTGCAGAAGTTGAAATATTGTGATCTTTCTTAGCATGAGTCACACTCCAAAAACACACTGCATACAGACCTTCCCATACTGCATCTTGTGTTCTCACCGCTTGCCTGTCTGCCTGCTTTTTAGTCAGTGTTTAGGCTCAAAGTTTAAAAAACAAACAAACCCTAAACCAAGTGATAACTCCGATGGCCTTTCTTCTTTTACTGTAGAAAGTCAAAAACGTTACTGTCGTCATAGATTAGGGAGCAGTTTGATGACAAGTGAATTGAAATTTATAGGTGCCTTTTTAAAAGAAGCTGGAAAAAATGATGCCAGTAGGGTCAATTTTTTTTTATCTTTTTCAGTTTTAAGATGTTAAAAAAAACAAAAACATTAATTACATTCTGCAAAACCTGTGAAAGCAACTAAATTATAACGCAAATCTGGAAGAATCAGCGGCAGCATGTGAGTTCATACACGGCGTTAATATTTTACATCAGTCACAATATGTTCATCCACAAGACTGCAGGAAACGAGTTCAATCGAAACAAACTCAATGACTCAGGGGACATAAAGTTGTGAAACTGCGTGTAACCATCTGAAACACCAGAGTTAATCACACTGATGTGAGAGTATCAGCGGTACAGATATACTTCTTAGAGATGAGCAATCTGCTTCAACACGAACGCTTCAGGATTTGCTTTCATTAAAGAGAGGACACTGATTTTATCTCTCTAATGAGTCCTAAACGCTTCAAGTGTGTGCCATCACACCTCGGGCTAATAAACCCCCCCAGAAAGAAGTGTTAATAACTCTCCACTGCCTAAAATAAAGAATAAGAGCACAACAAACAGCAGCAAAGCTTCGGTCACGCCCAGTTAGCAGGCTACTACACTACCCATGCCAACCACATTAACCACCTGCGTCTGATAGTTGCTTATGCAAATATGCTGCTCCTCAATCAGCTCTTTCTCATTTGCCTTGATGATATCTGCAAAACAATGTGTCATCGCGCTCATGCCCCGATGTTTATTTGTTCTGTTGCCTGGTTAAATATGTAATCCGTATTTATTTTTTTCAATTCTAAACATCACTTCCTGCATTCTTGCAATTTTAGTTTTACCTTTAAATCATTTTAAAGTTCATTTGCTGCAAATATATGTAGCTTTGTTAAAATAGAAATGGTGCTGGCCCGCACACAGTTTGCGTTCCAGTTTGATTTCTCAAAATCCGTCCTAAAGCAGCCCATATCCTTCTCGCCTTGTGTGTTCGTTCAGACTTTACTAATCCAGGAAATTGCTGCCACTCATCAAAGTTATTGCCTGGAAGGAACAAGGAAGCTGAACTTAAGTGACATTGCCTCATAGCTTATTATGGATTGTGTCTTTGGATGGATGCAGATCTCTGTCAGGTGGATATCTGATGGGAATTCAAAGTGAAAAGGGCAATAAATTCTGAGTCAGTTACAGCAGTTCCTGTAACGATCAATGCTTTTTGTGGGTGACAGAAGTGATGCAATGAAAACCCTCTTTTTTTCTGTGGCATACATATTGTGTCTATTGATTTACCGCTCAAATATGGTTGATTTGGCTAATTAATATCAAATACAAAAGCAATTTATACTTAAGAAGTGTTCTGCCACTTAAGTGCTTTGCTCCTAGAAACCTGACGGACTCTGAAAGTGGATGCAGGCGACTACTTTTACAAAGGCCTGATCACTTTCCATTTTAAAACAACTGTTTACTGTGGACAGTGCTTGTCCACGGTTCGTTCTCATTTTGCTTTTGCTTTTGTACTTTCCCCCATTTTTTCTTGTTGTCTTCTTGTCTGTGCCAGTTTGGGTGTCTGAAATTCTTATTTTGTATTTGTAAGCTAACTTAACAATCTCAGTCTGCGAATGGACCCTGCTAATTTAGCACTCCTCTCATCTCAATATGGTCACTTCTGGGTCCACAAAACCAAGAAGGCAATGGCCTAAATTCTACAATCCCACGGCCGATGTCACCGTGGGTATTTTCGATTTGCCGTATACAATTTATGCTAACAATTTTGGTTAAGCTAGTATTAGCTAAACTAACCTCAAGGGTTGGTAGGCGTAGCTGTAGCTAAGTGGCATGGTACTCACTGTTAAGATTGTGATCAATATTTAAATATTATTTTTTATCAAACCAAAATATTTCACTACCTGAAGTCATGTGAAGGACTAAGTATTTATAAGACTCTGTGCAGCACTGTGAAAAACCTAGTATACTATTACTGCTTTCATGGGAATTAAGAGGATTAGTAGCAGCCAGATAATCAAACGTAAGTGCTTAACTGATCATCAGCAACTGTGAACAACTCTATAAAAGCAGAAGTTTGGGGCATTTTGTTGGTCTGGCGCATTCAGGTGTGTGTTAACATTGTGTGCAACAGTCTTCCCTGGAGTGGAGGTCCCAGGAAATTCACCCCAAGGTTCAGCCCCCTGTGTAACCCTCGAAGAAAGTGCAAAAGAGCCTACATGTCAGACTCTATAGGCCCCAGTTAGCATGTTAAAGCTCATGAACGTATGATTAGAAAAAAAGAAATGAACAAGTATGGCTTGTTTGGAAGGGTTGCCGGGACAAACAGCACGAACACCTCATAACAGATATTAAGCACAGTGGCGTAGAGGTTATGATTGGGCTTGTTTTGCAGCCACAGGACCTCATGTGCATACCAAAGTAATCTAGAGTCAAATCTGAGGCCATGTGGCCAACAGCTAATGCTTGGCCAATACTGTGTCATTCACGTGGACAGTCATCTCAAGCACAACAGCTAATCTACACCAGAATGGCTGAAAATAAGTAAATGAATAAATATAGGTGTTGCAATGGTCCAGCCAAAGACCAGACCTTAAACTGACTGAAATGCTGCGGCAAGTCCTTAGTCCTGAGTGACTAATGAAGTCATAGCAAAAACAGGTATTTGGTGGTTCTATAAGCTATTGAGTCATGGAGTGGATTGATTCACACGACTGCACAGAATACTGCTTTTGTTTTTTTTGTTTTTTAAATAATCTGATGTTTCTATCAAGCTCTAATACAAACAGTCAATGATGAATGTACGCACCTATCCTGTCACCACACTCCAGAATCAATAGATCTGATCAGAGGGTAACGGTAACTCCTGCAGCTGTTGTAATTTAGACAAGCAGCAAAATACCAAAACATGTCAAAATGTGCACACCGGCAAACAGTCGACTGCCTCCAAATGGGATAGTTTGCCTCAGTGAATGTATGCAAGAGTGCATATGGGCACGTGCATGCACGGCTGTAGCAGCGGGAATAACATCCCTGCAGGAGTTAATGAGGCGAGTGACTGACGGAGCAGCCCGCCTGTGTCAACGCAGTATGGAAGAGAGGCAGGTTGGGAGTTTAAGGTCTAAGGGAACTCAGGTGAGTAGAGAGAGCAAGCAGGGCATCAGCGTTGATGGGAAAATGACAAACACTGCGGAGTCTGATTAGCATACGGACTGTGCTGCGCCGCTTGCTTACACCTTGGCGATGACCGCTGCCACTCACGTTTTCACCCCTTGAATAACAAATTCCACCTTCAGACATATTCACTGTTTTTTTTTTTTTTTACAAGCAGAAAATCTACAAGAAACGTACAATAAATCAAGGAAAGACCAAATCCCTTTATGGCTCGTTTATAAAATGCTGCCAAACAACCAGTCACTGAGCTCTCATACCTATGTTTATGATTTGTTTAGCCGGTGTGTTTGTCGGAGCTCTGGGTTAATTGTCTTTGAAGGCAGAAGCTTCTGTTTGTGTCCTCCGAGGGAAAATGTGGGGCATGCCCTGCATTAAATCTCCTTTGATGTCTGATCAGTAACAGACAGATTTAACTGACTGACAATAAAATAAAACACATAAATCACAGATGAATAGGCTCTAAAGTGATATTCCCCTTTTTAGTAAGAGGCGACCTCTGGGGCTGTAAAATCAGGCCAAAAAATGAAGTGCAGTTCATAGAATGGCCACTTGGGGCAAGGTCCAAAAGTGTGTTAACTTGTACACGCTAATTAGAAATCAAAGCATATAGTTAGGGGTGAATCAGGTGACCCTGAACCCTTAGTTATGTTGAGATAGGTCTAGGCTGCTGCCAGCGTCCCATGATGCATTGCTTCTTCTTCAGTCACCTTTTTCGCTCACTATGTGTTTATAAACAACGTTTCTAGTGTGTCTTTGTCCTGTCTTCTTCCCCTCACCGGTTGCGGCAGATGCCCCCACATTTCTTAACCTCTTTCTGCCAGAGGTTTTTTCCTGTCAAAAGGGAGTTTTTCCTTCCCACTGTCGCCAAAGTGCTTGTTCATAGGGGGTGATATGATTCTTGGGGGTGTCCTTGTTTTCTCTGTATTATTGTAGGTTCTTAACCCTTCAGTACAATTCCTTACTTTTTGCGCTAAGCTTAGTATAAAGGCTTGGCCTAATAATGTCCTCCCAAAACAAATAAAACTCTAAGGACTAAACATATTTCAAAAGTACAAATGACAAACTACATTACTTCAGGTGGCTTATATGCAGAAGAAGGGGCTGCATGGGCATGTCTGAACAAGACTCAAACACCATATTTCTTTGTGCTATCACATGGGGTCAGATCATGTTTGTAGGCCAGGAGTTGCCCTGGATGTTGGTTTATACCCCAAACTGGGAGAAACAAGGTGCGAGAAATATTTATATTTGGCAGTTAGCGAAGCTATCCCCACTTCCTGTCTGCAGGTGGGAAACTCCTCATCCTTTATCTTTATTGCCTCAGAGAATGGCTGCCCCGTCAGGAGCAGAGGGAGGAGTTTACTGGTTGATGGTTCTTTCAGCTTCTGCAGGGTGGAGAGGTTTATAAAAGGCTTAGATCACAGGTGAGAGGATCACAGAGCAGACAGCGCAGGTGTTTGAGGGGTGTACTGAAGGCTGCTGTAGTGCCGTGTACATATGAACATAATATCATATCGTACGCCGTCTTTCAGCTTTGTGAAGACGTGTTCTCCCTGCAGATCAAAAGAACAGGAAACGGACTTGCTCGCACTGGAGGTGACGGCTGCACTATGCAGTACAGCCAATCTCACAGAGATTATCTTGCTCAAGGCTCTTATTAGTTAATAGTAGCACAAATTGATTATTGTTTAGCGCTGCTGAAATGAATGTTTATGCTTTGTTCTTGCAGGAAAGGTGTTTTCCCACCTTTTGTTACTCAAATAACCCCAGCTCACACCATTTCTTATAAGGAAATTCCACATTACTACAATATTACAGGATTTTTGTGTGTCTCAGTAGCTACATGGATTCATTGCTGTTATGACACTTTCCAAATGTTTCTGTTAAGGCTAGACCCTCTTCTGTTCCACTATAATCTCACCAAACTATCAGAGGCCGGATTCCACCGCTGGAGTTTTCGGGAAGGTCGGGGACAGTGTGAGACTTCACCACTTCCCCTGCTTGCGTAGTTCCCTGAAAACTGACAGGACACTGTGCAAAAACTCACCCACTTGCTACATTGTCAAGTAAGTTGCCAACCAGACTGGGCTCAGCACTCAAAAATGTGTTGAATTCACAGCCTAAATGCTTTTTCTTTAAATACAGAAAGACGGAGAGGAACGCTTTAGTCCAAACGGGCCGGCAGTAGGCGCTCAGAGCGACGTTAAAGCAATTTTTTAGGTCACAATCTATATTTGATTCTGCAGAGGGTCGAGAATATCCAGAAACCTCAAGAAAAGCAGATCTGTGTCCACGGATCCCTGTCAGTCTGTTTGTCTGGCTCCGTGTCTGGGTCAGGCTTGAAACAATGTTTAGTGTGACGCACGGCAGCCAGGCTGCAGATAGGTAGAGCAGAGGTGTCTTGAAGTTATTCGGCCCCACAACACTGACAGCAACCTCGAGTATATGTCAGCTCACGTGAAACAAGACGCACCAGATCGTCCTCCACCTTAAGCTTTGGCTGTAAAAACCATAAATCAAAAAATAGCATCTTATTGCATCAATGTATATAATCACAGTCACGTGGAGTCCAAGAATTTAGTGTTAAGGACTGGATGATTGGGAGCGATTTTATTTTTTCAAAAGTTTAAAATTCATTTGACTTGAGTAACGAAAGTCAAAAAATGACTAAATTAAACCACAAATGGACAAAAAAGTGTAGTCCAAAGACTTTCGCTGCTGTGAATAATAATAATGTCAAGATCAGCTCTGTTCTGATCCCTAAGCTGTGTTAAGAGCCTTATTTTGCATTGAAAAGACACTTAAGGTGCTAATATAACAGTAGCAAGTGAATAAAAGTGGAGGTAATGGAGGTGGATCGATCTCTGGAGAAGTTTGCATAAAATCATCTTCTGATAGTCCTGCCATTATTGAAAAGGTGGTAGTTAACAGACTTTTACTGAGGCGACAGCCGCAGCGTTCAAAGCACTTAAAGAGCAGTGAGTGCATCAAAGAAAAAATAAAAGAGTGAAAAAGGAGAAAGTGAACAACTTTAATGAGGGTATGATCAGTGTGCAGCCGCTGCTCTTGTATTGAGAGCAAGGAAGGTAGCTGGCAGGGCTAGAATATAGACTTCTCCCCTGCTGCTCGCCATAATTTCCTCCCATCAGAGCACCTTACTTCACTTCTGTTCCTATAAATCACCACGTCAGAAAAAAAGGACAAAGAAGAGGAAGCAAGCAAAAGAGACACTAAAGGAGGGAAAGAAACTAAGAATACACTTAAATTGTTTCATTTTGCCATACATCTATCTCTACACATATCTATATAGATAGATTGATACATATATGTGTAAGTATGTGTGTATTTTAGGGTTTTTTTTGCATTTAATTCAGGTTTTTTCAGAATAAAGTCTTTTGGAGGATCAGTGCAGGAGAGGATCAACAGATGATTTGGGGGCCAATAGGGGGCACTGGGGGCCTAATCCACAACTTTGGGAGTAAGGATATGCCTTTCATTTTGCTCTCCCCACTGTCACGCTGCAGTGACTTTAAACTGGTAAAGCAAGAAAAGAATCAAACTTAATGTGCGTTATCTCATTTGCAGACATTAATGTGGGTTAAGGCGGCCTCGTGCAATCAATCTTTCGTGCTCGGTGAGACCACGGACACGGCTGCTGCCGTCTGAACTGTCATCAACGAGTCACTGATGTCTAATCAGGGCTTGATTGGCACCCTGGGTAGAGACGGCCTGTAAATCAATCAGCTGTGAAGTGCTGCTTCAAGGGCTCAGTCAGCTCTCTGCAAGTATACAAGCTTCTGTTGTGCTCCTATCAGTAATCGCATGCGTTTAATGCTGCTCATCCCCCCACCCAATATGCAGTTGTAGCATTTTTTTTTTCTTAAAGAAGATGATCAGGCTGTATTCAGAATCTTTGAAAAGCACCTTCGCTAATTACAACTCTTTCCAACTCTTTCCACCTCAGTGATTTATTTGCTGTAGCGAATTATGATAAAGCACATTGTTTTCGGCAATTACCTTGGATAGAGAGACTGACCTGCTCTCCCTTTCTACCTCCTGAGCCGTGGTTACCAATGGAAACAGTACAAGGCTAACATTTACCCTCACTCTTTTGTGTGATGTATTGCAGTAAAAAAAAAGAGAGAGAGAGAGAAAAGGTGCAGGAGAATACTGCGTGCAAGAGAGAGAGGGAGACGAGGCTCTGCAGAGACTGAACTTCCCCAACTAATGTACCTTGCTAGTCTGGTGGTGACAAAGATAAATTAGCTAAAGAAAGAGCAGGGGACGCTTCAACAGCAACCGACCCTCCGACACCAATTAGCAGATTGATTATGCGCCTGAGAGAAGCGGACGCTTGTCAATCAGCGCCACACAAGGGGAGCGACAGGAAGGAGCTGGTGTGGATGTACCTGGAATGTTAAAGGAACAAGAGGCTGCTCCAGGGGATCCATACAGAGGCACTGATCCATACGACTGTGTAACGCTCAACACTAACACACTGAAACAGCAGAGGTGCAAATACCACTATGCCACACGGAATACCTTCACAGGGTGCAAACTCAAATACCTGTATGACTGGAGGCACAGAGGCCCGTTGTGATGGCTGATCATGCGCCCAGCTTCCTGTACCCTGAGATCTGAGTGGATTACAGTCTGTAGGTTTTTGTTTTTGGTCCGCGTGCAAGCGTGTCTGCATGCATACACGTGTATTCTTGTTTGTATTCACGCACACCGTGTTATCCATCAACTCCCAAGGGGCTGGGCATTGGTGTCCTCTGCACGGTGACAGTCCCGTTCGCCTTCATTTAGCAAGGACACACCAGCAAGGACATAAGGTAAATAAACGCCAGCCACTAAATTTAGTGCCACCTGATAGATGCACAGGCCCAAGACAAGAAGAGAGTTCATCTCTTTTTACTCAGATACAAGAAAACCCCAACTGTTCTTTTTTTTGGTGTGATGAGGTTAAAACCAGGTTACCGGCACGCCGTCAGTGTAAGAAACTGCAAGATTTGCTGCAGCTCAGTTTGAAATATCACCTCACATATGCAAAAACACACACGGGCAAGTCAACAGTTAAAAGTCCACACAGCTCAATGGGGCAGTTAAACATGGAGAAGATAAGGGCACAATTAGATTTGGCTGGAGGAGGAGAGACCATTAGGTCCTGATTCTCTGTCTCCCCCACAGAATATATGGTCCACAGTCACTCTTAAGAGGATGAGACGATGACATCACCCTCATATTCAGAATACCTACTGCATGAAAGAATGAAAAAAAAAAGAGAGAGGAAACAGAAACCAATTTGTTAGATTAAATATTTCCCATGCAGCCAAATGATTTAGAAGGTCTGCTGACCGCAGTCACTCAAGGTTTTACCTCCCCTAAGACACAGCATTCTGTCAATCCGGCCCAGCCAGAATTTCTAATTATAGGCTGCAGACGCAAGAAGGTCAAAAGCTTATTAAAAGTCAAGATTAAAATTCCCAATGCATATTATAAGCCACCTCCTCCCCTGACTAGCAATTATTTGCTAACTCATGCCAGTACAGTGAGCAATATTCCTCAGGAGGAGCATGTTACGTGTGAGGTGAATATGTGTTTCTGTGGAGGGTGTAGGGGGGGATAATAGCGTTATAAATGATGTGCAGTTAGTTATTTGACTCTGCTGACATCTGCTTGCTGCTGTCTACTTCCTGGTCATAAATAATAATTGAGATTACTTTAAAACCTCAAATTACAGTATTGGAAAAAATCCATCTTTGCTGTCTTGTTTTTTCAGTATGTTTTGGTAGTTTGTCTCCATTTGGCTGTAAATTGTAAATCAATCGCTCAGATCTTTGCGTGACTTTTTTACGCGTTCGCGCTGGACAGCTGTGTACAGATGTGCGCCCGTGTAAATGTGCAGGTCATGAGTTTAAGAAGAATGGAAAGTAAACGTTTAACCATGAAGCCGTGGTTATTAGAGTAATCATTTTAAAGCACATTTGTAGGCCATTTATACTCTTATTTTTAGTAATGCCATGTTCAACTCATTTAAAAGTGCCTTTGGATGTTTATCACACTAATTAGTGTGAATACTATAGAACTTATGAAAACTGTGATATAACCCACTGGTTTATGACCTCTAGTTTTTACTGACTGTTATGATATCTGGACATTTTCTACTTAAAGGGGAAAGGGGAGAAAATATAGAGCCAATACTCAATAAGACTAAACAGTACCCATCTTAATTATATTAAATATATATTTCGTTTTCGAGCCTTTATTCACTAGGACAGTGTACAGAAGACAGTAAAGCTTGGAGGAAGACCAGGGTAAATGGCCTGTGGACTGATTTGTACCCAGACCTCTGTATTAGCCTTATGGCTAATGAGCAGAAACTCTCATCATGTGTAATTTTTAAGTGCTAATACAATTTAAACAAAAGAATTATATAAAATTGTGCCGTTTTCATAAAACTCTGCTAGGTGGTTGAAACATTTGCAATAAAACCTTTCTTTAAAGTCAGTGTAAAGCAGAAACCCTGCTGAGCAACATATTATTAACACTCTACCAAATAGGGTGAAATATTTGTTTTCTTTTAAACCAACTTGAGATGAACATAATTAGATATTACAAGAGAAACTAAAAAATTTTTAAGACTTTGCATGTAATTCTTTAAAAGATTTTTTTAAAAACTACCCAACATAGTGGCTGTAAGGTTTGCTAATTATAATGTTACACACCAAAACACACACAAAAAAGGTGGGTGCTAATTTTAACTTAAAATCACAGTTTACATATAATAATCGCTTGCCAAAGCTAAACTGATGCACACAACAAAGAGCTGCTGTAGACTTAGCTACCAATGATACACGCTATTAGCAGACAACAGTGGGTTGTCCTAGCTTACTCCAAGTCCTTATGAGACTTCCTGGTGCTGCACAGATGGTCAGTATGGCTCTTCTTGTATATTCAGCTCATCATTCAAAGAAGACAAGATGTATTTGCATGATGAAGACAGAGCTAGCTAGCAAACTTGTGACTGTAACATCAGTAAGTGTAGCGAGAGGAAAACCACTGATGCTAACCTGTTCTGGTGTTTAGGACAACTGAGTACTCACTCTAACTTTATTTTTCAAACATGCATATGTTAAAAAATGATCTGATCTCTAAAACAAAATCTAATGTTTTAAATCTTACATTTATGTTGCATGTTTGTTTGCTGAAACTAGCATGTTTCTTTTATATAACCACAACTGCGCTTTTAGCTATGAAATCTATAAATGTCGTCTCTGCCCATTTGCATTATAAAAACAAGATTTAAAAAAAAAAAAACTGTTAAAGACATACCAACATGCTGTAGTTTATTTTGATGAGTCAAACTCATCATTCAAATACAAACAAAAAGGTTAGCTGAGACCTTAAAAAGCACCTTATTGATTTTGATTAATTTGTAATTGAATCAGAATCATATGAGAAGGCGTTTTAAAATTCTTTCTTTGAGTGGAAATGGAAGGAAGAAGCTGCCTGGAAAACCTAAAGTGAACCCTTTTTTCTGTTTGAGTCGGCTCCGTGCTTTAAAGATCTTTGCTTGCAGACTGCCTGAAAGCCTAGCCCTGGAGTAGCATGTTTTTTGTGCTATGGAAGCAGCCTCGCAGTGTCAAGGTGGGTCATCACAATAAACATCTTTTCTCCTTTTTTCTCAGAGAGACTTCTTTACTCACCCTCTTTAAAGAACCTTCCAAAAGATGTGCAGACAGACACTTCAGTGGACCAGCTAAGCTGTTGCTAGCAGACACGGTCTGTTATGAACCAAGACCATTTCAGTCAACAGGATCGATCTAACTCAGGGAAAAAAAAATGGGAAAAAAAACCCATCGCCCTGTTTTTTTCTCTTTTTTCTCTCTTCTTCGTCTTCTCTGGATTGCTTCCAGCAGAGTCTAATCACCTCGCTGCTCTGGTATAGATCCGAGTTCACCTTCCATTACAGCGTTATAGGGCCTGAATCGTAATTGAAAAATTGATTACAGAATAATCACATGACACTTGTTTAATCAGCTCACTCTGAGCCAAGCAAATAAACTTGAACGCACATGCACACACTTTCTGGTGTGTGGGTAATGAAAGCTGCAAGGTGAAAAAGCACTTTATCAAATGAATGGCTGAAACAGTGCCGACCATAGTTATTATCAGTCCAGGCTGGAGGCTGAGACTCCTGTGAAGACAGGGATGCAGCAGAGCGTAATCTCTAACTGGATTTAATTGCTAGGTACAGAATGGCTATAGGGAGGGTGGGGGGATTGGAGGGGGGGAGGGGGGGGGGGGTTTGCCATATTTATGAAAGTAAACACGATACCTGGCTTCCATGCTGCCTCCTCACATGTGGTTTCCCAATCTCAGGTCATCTTCCCTGCATCTGCGCCTCATGAAGGCAACTGCTGGGGAATAAAGTATTAATTATGGCTGTGTGGTTGAGTGGTGTCTGGGGGTACCACATTTTAAGTTTTGCCCTTCATAGTTCGTCTGTGTTTGAGCTCAGATGCGGGACTGGGCATGCTTACGGTCTGCACTGATGTATTCAGGGTCTAAAGTGAATCCTGAAGAAAGCCATACATTTGCATTCATGTATTCAAAATAAAACAATGACCTTCTCTGTGGCTCCAAAAAGGGGATAACACAAGCTATTTGACATCCACACTGTGATCAATTTACTCCACCACACAAACATGTTTATTGCTGACCGCCCCGCCTCTTTCTCTCTGATCTTTTTTGGTTTGGGTGACTTGCACTGCACTGCAGACACACGCCATCGCTGAATCCTATATTAGCGGTGTTATCTACATTGTGATAATACGGTCACTTGATATTTTGTGGTTGTCCACATTGCATCAGTCATGGCAGCTGCAGAACTCTGGGAAAAACCATTATGCAGTATGGTTTCATACATTTCCATTACAGTAATTTTCAGGTCTCACTTTTGTTTCAAATTTCCGGCTAGAGCTTTATCATCTGCAGAGCTAACTGTGCATTGGATCACCTTGATTTTAGTTTAAATTCTCATTTGCTTTTGATGTTTTCTTCCATGAAGGTGAGGCAGGTTAATGCACAGGTATCAGTAAGAATTACAGACAGGTACCTACAAACTGTCAGCCACACTTTCTTGTGGCCTACTAAGTAGAGCTGGCTGTTGTCGAAGATGAAGGGCTACTGTGAAGTTTTACATAAATAATTATGTATGATTTCTTTTCTTTTTTTAAATGTTCTCTGCTTCTACCTTTGAACACAGGATGTGTTTCCAATGCAAGTAATTAAATCAGGGCACAGCCATTTTCATCCGCAGTCTGTCAAATGACTCAATAGAAACCTACCGACCCGCAAAAATGAAAAATCAATACAATGTAATATTATACTCCTGGCTGCACTATTGTAAATTACTTAAATTGTGTAATGAGGTAATCAAAGCAAACTTAATCCGAGCCAACTTCTAAAACAGTTTCTGCTCATCTGGTAATTTAGAAGTGCCTTGGTTGAACCCATTGCTCTGCATTTCCAAAGTGGATAGCATACAGAAGATTATAAACTGCAGAAGGAAGAAATGACAAAGCAGTTTTTGCAGGATACTGAGCCTCTCAGTGAGACTGGGCATTTGTTCTTTTTTTTAAAAAAATACAGTTTTCGTCTGACGTATAGACATATTTCTTGCCCGCTGCTTTTTTCATTTCATGCAAGATGACTAACAGAAGAGTGGAGTTATGTTATTGTCCGTAGGACCTTTCTGTCTGGTTGCATTCGATGTCTTTCACGGCAAACACTAGAAGCACTTTATGAATACAGTCCACATGCATCTCTTCCTACAAACCCCTAAAGGGCAAGTTGTTTGATAGTTTCAATTCAGAGTTAAATGAGAAAACTAAACTGTGGCATCCAAACTGTTTTTTTCTTCTTTTACGAGTTATACGGTGTGGTGGTTTGCATCACCGCCTCTCAGCAGGCAGGTTCCTGGGTTTGAATCCACTGTGTGGAGTTTGCAAGTTCTGCCAGTGTCTGTGTGGATTCTCTCTGAGTACTCAAACTTCCTCTCACAGTCCAAGTATATTCGATTACGTGGTGATTCTAGACTTGGTGTGGATGTGAGTGCAAATGGTTGTCTGTCTCTGTGAGTTAGCCCTGCGATAGTCTGGTTTACTTTCCAGGGTGTACCCTGCCTCTAACCGCTGGGATAGTCTTCAGCCCAACTGTGAGCCTGAACTGGGTAAGCATGGATGAATACTGTTATAGTCACATTGTATATAAGTAAGTTAAATCCTAGCATTTACTAATATAGTTGGACAAGATCACAACAATCAAAATCAGTTATTCAGTCAAAACAACCACCATGTATACACCAAAAAAATTACAACAGTCATAAAAAGCATTAGAAAAATAGCGAGCAGAGTTCTAAGATCTGTCAGTGGAATAAATAATATTTCCCACAAGCTCCGTGCCTCCACAGAAGACAGAAAACATATAAAAGCAATATACAAAGCAAACATCGCAGGTTAAAAAAAGAACACTTTTACATGTTAGAGGTGATGAATATTATCAAGATCAAAATCAAGTTAAACTTACATAAATATGAGCACCACACTCTGCTACACAAGAAGTTGAATATTTACATTTAAGTGACATAAGACATTAAGAAAATGATTTTTGGCCCTCTAAAACCATCTGTAGGGCCACCGAAGGATCCTGAACCTCATGTTGGCATCCGCTGCTCTCTGTGCAAGCAGCAGACTGGCTGACTCAGTGGCTGCCCTCACTGTTTCATCTACAGTGATGCCTCCAGAGCCAGTGCAGCCTGAGCACCTCTCTATTTCTGCCAGCCAGCAGCATCAGTGATGTAATGCTCATCCAGAGACACAGATATGTGATATTACATCATCGGTACTAAACCTGGGTAGAGAGTACACACACACACACACACACACACGTGTATGCTGTATGCAACTGCACACCCACACACACATTTAGGATAATTAAGCTTTTGCTGCTCAGCCTCCATTGTTGACATTCAGCAGCCTTTCAGAAGTTTTGAATGTGGTGCTAATTTGGCAATGACGGTGCCTTTTATCATTTAGCAGATGCTTTTCAATCATGTGTAATGCTGTGGGGAAAATGAGTGTCTCAGGATAGTCTAGAGGAGTTCGGTAAGTTGGTGGATTTTGGGGGGAAATGAGGAAGCTTTCAATGTGTCTACACTCAGGGCGGGAATGACAAGACCAGGGTGCAGGAAGAAGCAATTACATCCCCTGAAGAGTTGTTTGACAGTTTTATAGTGCAACATCTATTTTCTCTATCCTCCATATCGACATCTGTCTGAGAAATAGAGTGCTATTAGTTTCTCGAAAACACATCTCAATAATTAATGTTATGCTTCAGAAAATCACTGAATAAGCTGGATGGAGATGTTGGGCCATTGTTTTCACACTGGTCTAAAGAACGTATCAACCTCAAGGATCATTAAAGGCCAAAACATATTAAATGTTCTTAACGTGAGCTCGGAGAATTACTTATGGGATTGTTGCAAAGCAAAAGCACCACTGTATAGCGAACATGAGGATATGAGTTATGGTTTGGATTTTATAAACCAATGTCTACGAGTCATTTTGCTAGTTGGTAACTTGCTGCCACATCACAGGTGAAAGCAACTGACAATCTGATTGGCTGATTTGAGTGGTTCGCTCTCTGTCAGGAGATATTTGATGCTATAGCTGCTTGTTTTTTTACCCTAAACTTTTTAGCAGCAGGCTGCAGACCAAGAAATAACAACAATCCCACCACAATTGCCCCAGAAACTGCATAGTTTAGTTTTAAATTATTTTACAGTTATTTTAGTTGTCAGTTGTCATTTTAATAATTTAATAATAAGAATTTTTTCCGTTACTTACAGATAAGGCATTATATCTTGCATGGTACTAACTTTAGTGAGAGTCATGAAGTTTCTCCTGTTGAAAAATTATTATTTCTAACAGATAAAGAGGTACCTGTGAAGATATTTTATAAGGCTTTATATTCTGTACCTTCAGTGATGTCACAGAGGCTTAAAGGCACATGGGAAAAGGAGTTAGGTATAGCAATTGATGATGAAGAGTGGAAAGATGTCTGGAGTTATGCCAAATCAATCTCAGTTTGTAATCTTACCAAAGCAATGCAGTTAAAAATCATACACAGAATGCATATATCCATATTTCGCAGACATCAGTATAATCCTACCCTTTCACCCATGTGCCTCAAATGTAAGATAGAAATTGGTACCCTAACTCACAGCTTCTGGTCATGTTTGAAATTGCAAGAATATTGGTCCAATGTGTTTTCTGAAATGGAGAAGATTTTCAGTTGTGAATTGGAGATGGACCCTCTGTCTCTCATACTGGGCCTCCCCTGCCGAAAAAGCACCAACTATTAAAGGTTGGCAAAGAGTAGTGTTGGATCTAGTGCCATTGGAATATCTTACATGTGTACTGCACTCAAAAACAGACCAATTCTTTAAGGTGTGGGAACCATACTTGAATTATGTGGAACCTGACGTCTCTAATATTATGTTACAAGGATTCTCTTGAGTGTTCAAACTGCAACGTAGTACTGGGACCACAGGTATTGTACTGTATTGTATTCTCTCTTTATTTATTTATTTTTTTAGATGGACCTGAGCTGGTGTTTTGTGCTTAGTTATCAGTCTGTTTGTTTATTTGTTTTTTGTTTGTTTTTGGGTTTTTTTATTTATTTATTTTTGTTTCTGAATTGTACACTTTATTATGTTATGTAATTATGTACTATTTGTGAAAACAGAAAAACTAATAAAAAAACATTTAAAAAAAATCTTGATATCTAAGGAAAACAAAGGAAAACGATGAAGTTGGTGGTATTTGTGAGAGTGCTGCAAAAAAAGAACCAACAGCCTTGTTTATTATTTTTATTTCACATTTTATCTTCATCTTGTTTCAAATATGACAAATAAAGTTGAGCATGTTTTCTCCTTACACGCAGCTCTAAGTTACCTTTGTGCTTATCTTTACTTTTCCAGGGCTGAAGAAGGAAATGAGGCACCTCAGCCTGGCCATATGTAGTTTAGCTACACAGGTGATAAGGATGAATTTCCAGATATTGCAGTCTAGGACAGCAAATATTTACTTCTCCCTGCTAACCTGCATGCCAAAGTGCAATTACTCCCCATAACATGCTCCTAACACCATCTAATGACGATCTTCCCAAGAAGATGAGATTGAAATCAAAACCAAATTCCTCAATTCATATGCAAACAAACCATAATATTTTCTTTTGCTTAGAGTTATTAATAGGTTAATATTTTCTTATCAGGCTGTTATATATTTATTTAGAACTGCTAATATTTTTGCATTTAAAAGGAAAATTGAAAAAACTCCAACATGACATCACAGGTTAAATTGTCCTCATAGAAATAGGGGCTGAAATCTTTTTCAGCTGAACAATAAAGTCATTTTAACTGTGCACAGTAAGGTATAGTATCATCCGTCCCTTTAGTGAGTGAGCAGACTTAGAAATGCCTCAGGTCGCACTCTCTGGGCCAAGTTGTTTCCCCTCCACTTAACTGTTAAAACAGAGTAGGCCTACATAAATACACAACATATTACATAAAGTGTCTTCATTGTAGGCTGAGATGTTTTTAATTAGCACATCAGGATTCACGATCAGTGAAGCATTCCTGTCAGATTTGTTAGGGCCTGCAACATTTAGAGTTTTTATCCCAGCTCATTGAACCTGTAAGACAGAATATGCCCATCAGGGCCTCCAAACACACCACAGACTGTGTATGTTTTTATAAAGAGACGGTATGAAAAACCTGCTACTATTCAGTCTGAAAAATTAGGATACTTGTCTTGAATTTTTATTATAAAGTAAATAAATAATCAGACATCACAAATTTGTCATAACTGCTTTCATAGCACCTGTATTATCTCCAAAAGGGAGATACTTTTGGTTAGTACAAATAAAGAAAAACATGCATTTTTCTCCCTTTAGGTCTCGGAAAGTAAAGAAAAGTGTGTAATTTATTTGCTGCAAATTCAAAATATCCTGTTGGATTAATTGTGGGGCCTGGTAGTGTTATGATCAGCCCTCAGCTATTTGCTTCTCTGATAAAAAGACAGTACTGCTCATATCAGTTTGTGAATGTTACTTTAGACCAGTCAGTGCAGGTGAGGTTATGTTTTAGTTGACACCTGTCCACTTGTTTTCACAGAAGTGGAAAGTGACTTAATTGGAAAAATAAAAGCTCCCTATTTAGCATGTGACTACAACAAAATCTAACCCTAACCATGCAGATGTTAAGAGGTCAAAGTTTCTGGATAACATCATTTTTAATACATCGTATCAACTTTAGCCATTTCATCATGGCTCTTAGAAGGTGCTTCTATTGCCTGTGCTTAACCAGCTCCTCAGCATCTTATTCCACATAATCTTTTGAGGTGTGGGTACAGCGAAGGGCTGCAGAATAAAAGCAAAGTCGCTCGAGAAAGGCTTCATTGTGTTGAAGTATGAGAACAGTGTAACCTGTGCGGCACGTCTGCAACTCCTAAGTGTGTCCAGACATAGCCTTCTGCACATCACCGTTCCCCTAAGCTGCTATTGTCTTCAGACTCATCATCAGTGAGTGTAATCCAGGGATGTGCCACTAACTGGATGTTTATTGAGCCAAAATTGGCCAAGTGGAATCTCTGTACTTAAAAATCTTACGGCTGCTGAAGCTGACGCATCTCATATCAGCAATCATATCATGTTCAAAGTTGCCTAAATCACATGTTTTGCCTATTCTAACATTTAGTAGAAAAGAAACTAAATGCTGACTCACTGTCTGCAGGATCAAGCTGTGTGTGCAAACAGGAAGATGTCCCCAATGAAGTGTCCACAATGTATATAGACAGGGAGTATCTTTCATCCACCCAGTATTTTCCCATGGAGCAAATTTCATAACTGTATTGCTGTGACGCATATACTTCCTTATATAACATAGGCGTAAATGTATTACAGCTTTTGTAAGCAGTGAGAGTCCTTGTTGTCTCTCACAATTACGTGTGAGTGTCATCACTACTTAGCTGAATACCCTGTAATACTATTTCTTCTCACTGTGAATTAGGGACTACGAAAATTACAGGCTGGAGGGCTGCCTCACAGTTTTATGAACTTTAAGTGCTGATATTGATGGAAGGGTAATGGTAGTCCTCGGCCCTGAGTGTAAATAGTATCTAAGGTGATTACTCTTTTATCACGTGTGGAAAAAAAAAAAGGTGGAGGGGGAAAGATGTGAGACATGGCACATAACAGAGAGAGCCACAGTCTGAGAAACTGAGCACTGGTGTAGTTACATTGTAATGTTTACATGTTTTAGTTGACGGAGATGGTCTACAATTGAAAATCACTGCTTTAATACTGACAATAGTTAATATTGCTCATTTCTTTAGAAAAATTAGGTAAAATAAAAATCATTATTATTGTAAGGATGCTTACCATACCTACCATTAAGCATAAATACACCTAATCAAGGTAGACTAGAGCCTAAGTTGGGAAAATATATCCCTGTGTAAGTACGCCTAAATATAAATTCAGTTGTAAAAGTTGTGATGCTGTCTAAAATGTAAGTAATGCATCCATTTGTGCATCATTGAACATATTTATTTAAAATAGCACAAAGACAAAAAAGAAGAAAACAGGAAAAGTTCTGTGATGTTTCAATAAAAACTAGTCACATGTTAATTAGTAACACGACTAGTTTAAAAAAAGGCACCTGTGAAAAACCTCGTGAGCAAACAGCTCAACAATGTCGATTAACCAAATAACTAAGAATTTAAGGATTTCTTCATCTATGGTGCGTGATGTCATTAAAAGAGTAACAGACTCTGGATAAATCACAGTACACAAGGGAGACACTAAGCTTTTGTTTAAATTAAAATATTGTCTGTGATCTTCGGGCCATCAGCACTGCATTAAAGTTCAAACTGACTGGGGTTAGGAACATGTCTTCAAAGCCCTGTCTATGAAAACAACTGTAAACTATTATGCAAAAAAGAAAATGTACACTGTGGATAAAATTACTAGGCCACATTAGTTGTTTGGCCATGGAGAGCCATGCAGCGAAGCTCCCGGTGCACAGTTTTTGTGCTGATGTTAATGCCAGAGGAGATGTATACCTCCATAGTTACTCAGTCAGCAGACTGTGGGCGAATTTTGTACTATGTGCAGCGTTCTACAACCCTGCAATGCTAGCAATGCCATCATGGAATATAAAGGAGAGACAAAATTATGGAGACTTGATGCATTATATTCACTGAGCTCCTTAGATCAACCCATTCTTTCACAATACATACACCTGATGACCCTGAAAACGCAGAGATTCAGATGTGTGGCCCAATAGTTTTGTTAATATACTGTATACACACAACATCCAGAGACGCAGTTACCTTCTCTTGATCTTTGCTCATTTAACATGGACAGAAGCAAACTGCAAATCCAGGAAGGTTAGGAAGCTACCCTTAATGCTGGACGATGTACTGTAAATGCAGGTTTTGGAGCAACATATGCTGCCACGCAGATGTCAAAGCACATTCTCAGTGCATTACAACGAAGTGGGCTGCCTGCAATCCAGACCTTACACATATTAATAAATGATGTTAAAAGAAGAGCTAATGCAACACAGTGGGAAACATGACCTGGTGACCAGATTTTATGATACTTGCAAATTCCCCCGTATGTTTGCTTTGTTGTTAGGTAAGTAAACAATTACTGTTGAGAAAATCATAATCTACATAGCAATATAGCAATATATATATAGCAAATTTAATACTCAATGGATTGCTTCACAATGCAATATCATGATGATGCGCACCAAAACTTCATCATTTATCACCATTTTGCTCTGTTGCTCTGTTTTCTAAAATTTAAGCATTTTTATGGAGATTTATGTCGATAACTTGATCAATAATCTTCACACCTGCACCGGAAAGATTAAAAAATTTGTGCTAACCGTTAAAATACGTGTTGTGACAAACGTAAAAAAAACAAACACTAAATGTCAACAACTGTGCGTACGTAAATGCTGTCGCAGTTTGGTGCTCAACTGAACTATCAAATTTAAAATATTTCTGATTATTAAATTCATATTCCACCAACTGATATAGCACCAAATCACAACAGCAGTTGCCTCAAATTATTTTGTACTGTGAGGTAATAATCTTACAATAATAGAGAGAAAGCCCCAACAACCAAACAACACCCTGTGGAAGCATCTAGTGACAGTGGGAAGAAAAAACTCCATTTTAACAGGAAGAAACCTGAGGCTCAGGAAAGGGCAGCCGTTTGGGGGTATATTGTGGGATTTATATAAACATTTCTATAAACCATGTAGATGCTGACACTCACAGTATGTAAAGGTCAAGATTGGTTGACTTGTGTATAAGGAAATAAAGAACATATAAGTACCATAACAACAGCAATGGCTGTAGTGACTCACAGATGCTCCCCAAAGTATGGGAAATGTGACTATGGTATGACTGTAAGCTTCCAGAGAACATTGTAAGTTTTATATGTAAAACTTTGTATTTAGCGATGTATTTTAAAACTTATATGGCAATTACTTAAAAAAATAGCCTCGTCAAATCGGCAGATTTTTAAAAAATAATTCCTTTAGTATGATGAGTTTACGTTTAATCCGAAATAAGCTTAGATTATTTTTAGGTGCTTCACTTGTATTGTGTATTGTATTTACACCACATGTCTCCACTGTCTATATGTCAGGCCATGTAAAGTAACTGAATTTTTGTCAGTATTTGTGTTGTTGAAATTGACATATTAGTTGTGTGTCTTATATATGATGTTTTTGTTAAATGTTTTATGATTGTTTCTATTATTATTATACATGCAGTTTAAGGTTTAATACCTTGGAAAACACTATAAATGTAGACCAAAGTGCTTTACATGCACAAAAGACACATATTACGTTGATTCATATGAATTCCACAGATACACCTAGTACTGAGAGAGCCAAGTCCAGGTCTGAAGAAGTCTGTGATAACTAAAAACATTCAAATATATAACATTTATAAAGAATAATATACACACAAAATACAACAAGTAGTTTCTAAGACTCCAGGGAAACTAAATCATTACAAATTAAGTGTGCAGCATTTCTGCTGAATACACTTCAGCTGATCTAAAGATCTGGCAGTGGTCCACAATCTGTTCAGCATCGCTCCACAGCTGAGGACTTACCGTTACAGAAAAGCAAAAGGCATTCTGAAAGATGCTCTCCTTTGCTACATTTCCAATCAATCTGCCTGGCAGCTCCTCTGTTCACAGTTAAGCAGCTGTTAAATTGTTTTGGTTAATTTATATCTGAAGGCTCTCGTTACGCAGCTCTCCCTAAAAAGCTCTCTTGACACCCATGTCGAAGGGTTAAGATTTTTGATTTTCATCAGCCAGTCGCGTTCCCTCCGTCCTGCCCCTCCACCCAGCTATTGCATTTGGCCCCCTTCTCTCTGCTGAACCTATAGCTGATATCTTTCAATCAAGCGCTCTCCTGTCTTTGCAATCACAGTGTCATTGTTCATGTCATGTTGTGGAAAGCTCTTTTGACAGAGCGCTGTGATGAATCACCTGGCTAAGGCTTTTGGAAAAGAGGCCTTCAGATCCCATCGCCCTCCTTTTTCATAGGAAAAAAAACATTCAATTCATTTCTCCTGCTCTTTCATGTCTCCTGCTGCTTTTTTCATTTCGTACACAGTGTTTTAAAAGTTATTCACTGCAAACCCGCCTCTTTTCTTCTCACCGGGCTTCGCAAAGCAAATATCTGGCAGGTTTAGTTCATAAAAGAAGCGCTTTTACTTGCTTAAGGTGCTGACGGCAAGGCACACTCTGTTATGTTGAAGGCTTAAAAAAACAAAACTTTGCAGGGTAAGTCTCAGCCGCCAAATTAAGTGGCAGAGGCTTCTAATTCTTCTCTGCTCACCCCGCGGAAAAATGAATCCCCTTGCTCTTTTGTCCAGTAAGCCGTAGCAATGTAGAGGAACTCGTGCTCTTTTTTTTTTAAAAGTTTGTCATGAAATTCTTGCTGGGTTTTTTTCCTCTTATATCAACTGCTAAAAGTGAAAAGAGGGACAAATATAAACTTGCAGGAGGAGCGTGTGAGCACACGATCACGTCCAGGGTGAGTGTTTTCAAAAGGTTGAACACATCACACAAGAAACCTGACTGCAGGAAAAGTGCAAATGACACTCCCTCCAAACGGGCAAGAAAAGTGAGCACGCTGTGCTTCGAAAGCCTGTAACAGGTTGAAAATGAAAACAGCTACACATGTGCAACATATATCAGTATTTTAATGGTGTCAAGCAGCGGATTAGCAAAAGGCATTTTCCCGTGATTACAAAATATGTATTTAGGATTTTTACCTGTTGAAGATCTAACAGGATGGGGTTGGGTAAAGGTGAGGGATGTCATGCATGGCTACCAAGGAAAATTTATAGATCCAGACACTGTACCTCCCAGCTGTGCAGTGCTTACTCCGCCCAGCCCACTAAATCCAGACATCTCTGAATGACAGGAGGCAAAGTTTGAACTGGCATCCAAAACTTTACCCTTAACCAAACACTTCAAACTCCATTGACACAGAGATCAAATCTTATTAATACTTGCCCATATTTTTATATACACACACACATATATATATATATATATATATATATATATATATATATGTGTGTGTGTATTTATACATCAAGCAATTCGTGCATTTGGTGATCTGCCAAATGCTTCCGGGCATGACTATTTATACACAGCTGAGCAATTAAAACATATTATTGCAGTATTATACAATGCACAGTAATTATAATACAGTCTTGATTAATGTTGTTTGGAAAGAGTGTAAGTACAGTTCTTAAAAGCACTGCATACACAACACAAAGCTGGATATTAAACAAATGTTAGTTCGTGAGACTTTAAAGGTTGGAAGTTTTTGTGTAAACACTTTTTAAAACACTACTTTGAAAAGTGTTTTGAAAAAGTCTTTTCCTGTTTTTTCGCAGCCTGAAACGTCTTGAATGCAGGGCATGTTTCAACCTTTCAACGAGTCACACTGGTATTTTGTCACAATTATTTTAGGAGTTTCTTTCATGACTATGCTGAATGAGGCGATTTGTACAATTAAGGCACAGAAGCTTCAGCAATGTGAAGTTCGGAGACCTGGACAAACCCTCTGCTGTCTGCAGCGGGAGGCCTGACACCTGGGCAAACACTGCAGCCCAGTGATCTGTCATCAGCTATGGAAACCAGCACCAACTTGGTCGCTTTTGTCAGTGCACAAAAGAAAATGCCTCAAATTAATTTAGCACTCTGCATTCATCTTCTGTTGAGGCTTAAGACCTCATCTAAGCTTGCGAAACAGCGAGGAGCTCATGGGGCTTCATGTAAGAATTTTGGCTCATAGGTGAAGCCAAACGCTGTTAAGACGTGACATGTTGACTGTCTAGTGAAGTATGTGTATCCTGTTAATTCAGACAGTTGGTAATACCTGGGATCTACAAAGCCCTCAGATGTACTTCTGTGTGTACTTCTCTGATCTCTTTTACTCAGCCTTTCTCTAGAATACCAGACCTCTTGAGGACATACAAGATAATTGTCCTTCTCCCACAGACAACCTCAAATAAACCGCTGCCAATTCCAGCCTGTCTTGAGCACAGCAGTGATGACTTCTCAGAAGATTGGCGAGGCTTTGCTGAGTCCTGATGATGCACTGAAATAAATATTCACATGGTCTGGAATGCAAATATTCAATGATGCCGTAACCTTAACTCGTCATTTGACAGATTGAAGTCAATAAGTTATTAAAGTTGGTTCCCTCTGGATAAAAAGTCAAGCAAATGATTATACTCATGCCTTAAATGTGCCGTAACAAGGTGAGTATGCGTGCACAGTGTTTTTCTTTGAGCTGGGACACCAAAGCAAATACATAAAAAATTATACATACTCCAATATGTCAGTGGCTTACTAGGGAATTGTGTTTTAGGCCGGCCAAACAATAAGATTAAATGGGATGTAGAACAAGATTTTTGAACATGTATAAAATGAACCAGGCTCTCATCAGGTAACACCTATTTTAATAACATCATAAGGTAATATTTTAAAAGCACATCTGCTAAATATGATAAATTAATCCAGAATGTGTCTGCAGAGCATTCGTCTTTAAAGTGCATCTCATTTGTATTCCACGCAATATCTGCACATAGCATATCATAGCATCATAGTGTAGTATATCAGAGGGACAGCGCAGGTTCAGCAGTTTGAAGTTAGAGAGGCTTGCTGAGAGGTTGAGGTGATTTGCAATGTGCAGAGGATGTGTTGGACAAAGGATGTTGAAGAAGAGAGCTGCCAGAGGACACTTGCAGAGGGTTGGTGTGACAGAGGAGGATGCAAGGGATAGGGTGAGATGGAGGAAGATGATCTGCTGTGGCGACCCCTAAAGGGAAAATCTGCACAGTTACACTCATTTTAGTTCATTGGCCTCATACAGCGCAGTATGATTGCAACTGGTTCAGACCAACAAAATGCTGCATATGAACCTACTGAAAAACACCTTCTTTTTTTTTTTTTTTTTACTTGGCTTTCATTGCAAAGAAGTACAATCTGTAGAGGTTCCTGTCCTTTTAGAAAACAGACGACGAATAGCCTGAGATGTCCTCTTGGATCTGCATGATGTCACTGAATATGGAGATTAATAGGTCATGTTAGGCATACAGCCCACAACTGTAGCAGTAGTTTGTTACAGATAGCGGATGAACCAAGGGACTACACCAGGCCCACTTTAGGATAAATAAAGACCATTTTGGAACTGAATCAGCTGGATATTGGAAAGTAAAGGAAAAGGTCTCCTTAAAAACATGTATTGGAGTTTTTTCAGCCCAGTGACAGACTGGTGAGACCTGTCACCAGGTATACTCTGGGCTCCAACCTCACCGCATCCCTGAACTGGATAAACAAAAGAAAATGGATGAATAGATGGATGTTTTTAAACTGTGAAAAATAATTAGTTGCCCAAGGAAGAAGGTGTATTTTGTGGTTTAACCCAGACAACAAGGCTACAAGGTAGAAAAAAAATGTTAATTTGAACACTTTGACTGTAATAATCACAGTATCACCACTGCTTTTCTCAAATCCTGAATAAATTAAGCCCAAACCGTCCACATCATTAGAACTAGCTAAGAGTAAGTGAGAAAATATGCCTTTTTGGAATCTGAGTGCACTGACCTTTTCCTTTGAATAGCATGGCCATTTTCTATTAAACCTGCAGCTATGAATGCATGCATTTATTGCAGGTATAAGTGTAGCACAAATGGTGTAACCTGATTGCCATTTCCATGGTAACATCATGTGACTTGGCTGCAATCAGCGCTGCGTAGCTGTCACACAAAGCCATTTAGACAGCCAATTGAGGAGAGGCCTTAAGAGTAAGACGGCCGGAGAGCCAGTGCAACAGGACCTTTTTTTTTGTCTCGGTGGAGCATTATAGGGCACACTGCTCAGACGTGATCACACACCAGAGGAACTCATCTTAAGCTCTTTAAACTAGCCAGTAATCCGCCAATATGTGCAATGTGACATGAATCTTTTGGCTGGAAAGGAGGGCATGCTACTGCATCACATTCAGGTCACCTAATTCCTTGTCAGTGTTATCCATCCCACATCCATGTTATTATTCTTAACAATACTTGCCTTCAGATCAAGCACTTAAAAGGGCATTAGTGTATCATCTGGATTTACTTGAATGGCAGGAGAATTTGGCAAACGCGCCAGATACAACTGAAGAAATCATTTTATCTTAAAGTCTTTCTCTTAATTTTGCCGTCCGTTACATCATATATGCTCCGATAAAAAGCAAGTTGATCCATAATCACTTCGGCTGTGTGTGACTCACTTATACCTAAATGCACTTATGCAGGGAACAGACTTTATCCACAGCTAAGCATGGCATCTTAGAGGATTGTGAACAGGAAATATGCGGATACTATATAACCAAGTCCTTGGTGACAAAAAGACTTATGCAAGAACAGCACCTCTTTATGACTGTTTATTCTTTCAAGGTATAGTCCACCTTAGGATGAACTTTATAGTGGCGTTGAAGGGTCAAATGGACTGAAACTTAAAAAGAAAAACATGAACAAACAGAAAAATGCCACAAAATCAGACAAAACACATCAGAAATAGAAAAAAAAATGCCACAAAAAGTTAAAGAAACAAATCAAAGAAAATGAAAGTGTTTTTTGGTTGTTTGTCTTTTTTAGCTTTTGCAGCATTTTTCTATTTGTTGGTGTCCTCTTAAGTTGCAGACCATTTCACCTGTCAGGGCCACCATAGACTTTCACCCAAGAGACTGGAGTTTAAATCCCACATAGGACCATAGTTTAGATTCCCCCCCCCCCCCCCCCGTAAAACAAAAAAGAAAAGAAAATTTGGGGCTTAAAAATTAAATCAGTGCAGGATTGAAAATATCTGCAGTTTCTTGTGAGGTCACTTGAGGTGAGGCCCAAACACGAGCCAATCCCCGCAGACTCACGTGGACATGGGATGATATTTTTTTTAACACACCCTTTTAGGGCTTAAAGTGAAGGGTGTGTACACTTTGACCAACAGCCACATGCCAACACGAGCAGCTTCGAGTCATCAAACTGGATTTCTTGACCTTGGAGGGTTTTCTTTTGTTTTCTTTTGTTGAAAGAAGTCATTTGACAAGAATTTTGTCTCACCGTGCAGTTACCTGTAAGAACAGACCAAGAAGAATGGGCTTTGTTTTCAGTTTTTTGTTGTTGTTGTTGTTGTTTTGGGAGGTTTTTTGCACAAAAACTGCTAATGTTGAAGCACCATACAAACCAGTGAATGCCATCACAATGGCTGTGTCCATCTTTTATATAGTTTGTGATCCATGTAAATGAACAACCAGAAGAATGTAGACAAAGCCTTGAAAGAAAAGTGGGTTGTTGGTGATTCAACACCCAACTTTTAACAAAAAGTAATTTGAATAATGCAATCAACGTTAACTTCAGCCCCTATGTTTATCATTTATAACTAATATATGAATATTTAATGATGAATATTTACTGTAATCTAATTTTACGTTTTTTTAAATAGTGACATTTTCAAAAGTTGTCTTTGGACAACAAGGTCCTATCTGGAATGATCCAACAGTATGCAAGATTATGTATCTGTCAGGTATCCAAAATGTTTACGGAGAGAACACAGGAAGATCTGATCGGTCACCAATACTTATATGAATATTATCCAGATATCCATTCTCTTCCACTTATCCTTGTCAGGGATGCAGGGGGGCTGGAGGCTATCCCAGCTGTCTTAAGGCAAGAGGCAGGGTACACCCTGGTCCCTGACAGGTTGCCAGTCTGCCACAGGGCTAACACATAGAGACAGACAACCATTCACATTCACACCTATGGGCAATTTAGAGTTACCAGTTAATCTATCCCCACTAACTGCATGTCTTCGGCAGGTGGGAGGAAGACATGCAAGATATGAATATGAATATATTGTAGAATTCAAGAGCCGTGTATCACAAAGATTGAAGATGTGGCAAAATGTCATCAAAGACCTTTCGGGAAACTGAGTATATCGTTAAAGGTATTGTGATTACATTATTTTTACTTATATTCTTTCTTTGGTTGCAAACTACTGGTTGCTATCCTACTGCCACATAAGCATGAAATTGCTTTATTTGGAAAGTTAAGGAAAACTGTGTATTGTCACAGATGATTCGGCTAATTTTACATTAATATAATTATTACATTTTTCAATACTTCTTACATGCTAGAGAAGGTTAAAATAATGTATTATGTAATGCTAATAGCTTTAAGTAACATGCGAGAAAAGATCTGCTAAAGCATGCAGTGTTTGCCCAAGACAAATAAATACAGTCATACTGGCTGTGTCCTTTAGCATGTAAAATGAAAAGAATGCAAAGTATGTTAATTGTTTACTGGGATTTAAAGCTGGGAATCACCATGACTGCCTTCTTGCAGGTGCATCATTTTTTGTGAGAAGCTTAACATATGAATAAAAACATTTCAAAAGCAATTGGGGTGATTGATAAGATATCAACTTTAACATCTCTATCCTTCAGTCCCCGGCTTACAAATCCTTCCTAGATTTCCTTCAATTCAGCCAGAAGATGAACAATATTCTTTGTCTGCAAATCCAGTCTCATGGCTGCCTTCCCCGCAGGTTTCTTTTCAGCAACAGGTTAGCCACAAGGGCAGATTAAGCCTTTTCCCCTCCCCAACCATCCAGTAACGCCAGCAGGCTGTATAGAGCCCATGTTGGGTTTTGCCTGTTGAATAGTGGCTTATGGCAGCTAAAGACCTCTAGAGGGGGAATCCTGAGGGGATTACTCTCACGTCCTCCATGAAGTGGGAAATCAAAACACGTCTTGAGCGTCTGGGGGTGATCTAAAGCATTCAGCATTCCCCCGCATGCACGCACACACACACAAACGCAAGCGAACACGTCTACGCTCATTTGTCAACATGCACAGTTGCACAGCCTCACAGACACATGCATACACAAGTAAACTTTGGGGATATTGGATGCTCCTGTCCCTTTTACCCATTGACACCCAGAGTTTTTTTGATACCCACGTATAGACATCTAACAAGGGCCAACTCCACTCTGAGAGGATTAGTGTAAGTCGGACTGATAATGAAATCATGGACTGAGTAGCTCTTGGGAGGATTTTATACAAAAGAGACCTGAATTACTTTGTCTTTTCTTTTTTCACATCCTTTATTTTCTATGGTGAGAACATTAAGAACAGTATGAATTCTGCAGCACATGTCATCCTGTGACCCCTCCCCATCCCTCCAAGCAGGGAACCCCAACATTTCCACCATCCATACAGAAACTGCTTAGCCTTCTCTCATCAGCAGCGGAACACATCATCATGGCATTAAGCTGCTGTAAGGCCCGCATCTTCTTTCACCGCAAGAGTTCAGCTGGGATTACACAGACTATCAGCATTCTCCTGCATAAATAGATTAAAAACTAGGCTGTGCCATGGTGAATTGTCAAGCGTCATCATGAATTTCTAAATTATCGTAGAAATGCAGCGAGTTATGTCTTCATTTTCTCCTCCATTCGTCTAGTGGCTCTGCAAGCGGTGCAAGGTTATATGTAAATTTGCATACATAAACTGTACGTGGAGAAACTGCAAAATCATTTCTTAGACAAGAAGAAATATTATTACTATATAAACAATATAATTACCTTGTTGGAATATTCAAAATCTGAAAGGCAGATGTGATTTATGAGCGTTGTTTTAATAAATATTATGTAATTTAAATTGAATTAACTTGATATATTATTAGTTTTCCTGAATTCCTGCTCTATTTTAAAACTTTACTACAGTTTTCCTGATCTGGCGGCGGCTCCTACATCAAAGTTAATTATAATAATATCATTTGTTTGTTTAAATGAATGAAACCCATCAGTGAACTAAGTAGAACAACACATATTGTTAAAGCTGAGCCCCTGATGAGTTTTCAATACAGGCGAGTAAAAAAAGGAGATACGCCCTTTTACACTTTTAAGGTTCACATATCAGGATATAATAAAAATCATATTATCCTTATCAGGACTTAAGGTTAGGTAAATATAACCTCAGATAAACCTTAGCACATGATTTATTATATCATGCCCTCATTTATTTAACAGACATTTACCCAAAACGCAGAAGAATTTTCCATTGGCATTAAAAGTAGCCAGGTGCTGCTAATCAAATGCACCTGATTAATTGATTGATCGTCACAAAGTGTGAGCACCTGTATGAAAGCAGATGGTTTGTCAGTTTGCTGTTCTGAGGTGTGTGTTAACACAATGCCAAGAAGGAAAGGCATAAGCAAAGATCTCAGAGAAGCAACTGTTGCTGCTCTGAGATCTGGAAAAATGTTACGACACCATTTTCGATTGCAAAATTACATGTGAAAAAAGTTGAGATGTTCGGCCATGAAACAGCAAGCACGGTGGTGGAGGGGTGAAGATTTATGCTTGTTTTGCAGCCACACGTGGACACCTTGCAGTCACTGATCAATCATAAACTTCTCTGTATACTAAAGTATTCTAGAGTTAAATATGAGGCCGTCTGTCTGACAGATAAAGCTTGGTCCAAACTGGGTCAACAGCAAATCTACAACAGAGTTGCCTGAAAAGAGAAGAATCGAGGAGTTAGGGTTATGGCGCAGTCACGGTCCAGACCTCAACCTGATTGAAATGTTGTGCCTACAACCTCAATAAACTGAAGCAACGCCATAAAGAAGAGTGGGCCAGAATCTCTCCACAATGAAGTGAGAGACTGATAAAGCTACACAAAAAATGATCACTTCAAGTGATAAAAGTAATAAAAGTGGTTCGACAAGCTACTAAATGATTGGATGCACTTAGTTTTTCTTTCAGTGCTTCTGCTTCTTCGACTCAATGTCACCACGATGTATTATGCCATGTGTTGTTCATTTAAGGTTGTATTCACCTAATTCTAAGACCTAATAATGATGAGATCATTTTTCATTGTAAAACCTTAGAACTGACAGAGGGTGTTCTTTCTTCTTCCATGGCTGCACATACTGTTTTGAGGCTCCAGTATTTATGTGATTTATGTCATGTAATTACGCCATTAAATGTCATTTTACATTATGCCATGCCATGTCACGTTAGACGGTTTTATGTTACCGCTATGCCTTGTCTGTGTTCTGCACAGCATCAGAAGGAACATATTAATGCAGACACTTTATTAGAAACTACATACAGTAGAACGCCATTCACGGACCTGTCCACCCACATCATCACATCATCAAAAGGAGGATTTTCAATCTTAGGAACTTATCTTTTAGCATTTACAATTGCAGTGAGTCATGCACAAACGCCCTTTTAACTTGCTGTGAGGGAACACGAGCATAAACAGCTGTTACTTGTGAAAAGAAGGCTACACTTCTGTTTGGCAAACATTTAGAAATAGCTTGCCCTCCATTCAAGTTGGTCAGACTCGAACGATTTGCTTGAAGTGTCGAGTCACAGCTCCAGTGAAACTGACCTGTAGCTTATGCACAAAGAGCTTGGGGAGAAATGTAGGTCAAAAGCTAATTATGTGGTCTGGCAAGTGGGGCTTATATCAAGAAATTTCTCAAGGGCTACAACAGATCTGCCTGCACATGCTTGCTCAAGACACGTACCATGTGATCCATTAGGCTATTATTTGTTTAGGTACAAGACACAGTCACACCTTCACCTCATGAACTTAATGGTCTTCGAGAGCCAAAGTCCAAATGTCAGTGGCGGCTGTCACCATGCATTGTTGACTTAAATTAAAGGTAGAATTCAGCGAGTGCAATCATATTTGTCAAAACCATCCCTCGTGGAGGGTCTCACGTTAGAGCAGTAATTTAGGGATCAGGAAGGGAGAGCCACCTGTTGAGAGACAGAGGGTAAAAAGAATCCGCAGGCCTTCCCAGAATACCTGCGCTCGCAGCCAGGAAGTACAGTTTCGGGGCTTAATGTTGGATTCCACACGTTGCCTCTCGCAAGAATGCTGCTTCCAAAGTGTGTGAGATTAATATTTAACACAACATTGGCTGGAAATGCTGCTGCTGCTCAGAGTCTGTGGTTTACCTGGCTGTGTTTTCCTAAGAGCTCTGCTGCCACCGTTATCAAGCTTTCTTCATAACAAAGTCTCAAGTGACTGATGCACTGGTAACTGTATAGTCTTGCTCTACAGGATTTTTAAGGGACAGACAATATTTTCCACTGGACATCATAAAGTATGATAAATATTATTTAAATTAGTAGATTACCAAATTAAAATGGATATATGCATTCACAAATATCAATGCTGTTCATGTCTAAATATATAATTTTTTTCACATTTTGAGATACCTCACCAAAGAAAGAAATACACATTTCTGTATTAGTCAATGCCATGTAATTTGTCCCCCCTTGTCTTCCTATTATAACACATTGCTAAGACTGTTTAAAACATCTACTATAAGGTGCCATATACTTGAATTAGGAGCAACCTGGGCCCTTTGACAGATCCACATATTGCTATAGCAACAACAGCCTAGCCATTGAGATATGAACAATGTGGTGGGGCAAATAGAGCAGGCTGAGATTGGAAACACAGGAGAGATTGGAAACTTCAGCTATAATGATGATGTATTGGATGCCGCCTCCGTTTCAGCTGCAGATCATTCAAACTGGCATTCCTCTGGCCTTGTCAACGTGGTATGTTCCTCAAATTTAGAAGGAACTGAATAAATTTGTGATCATTATCAATAAAACGATAAATGATAATTGTCGTAGAGCTTTAGTTATAGCAATTTAGATGCAAATGATAAAAATGGAGCAACACAATAAGGCTTCTGATCCATTATTTTTATGTATCACAATGACGCTGTCACTATAAAATCAACTGCGTGCATAAAAAGGCTCTGGCAGACTCTTATTTTTATTTTCGTGCAATTCTGAATCTGTATTTTGATGCGTTCATTGTCGGCGTTACGTACTCTGCTTGATTGCTCCTCAATATTTATGAGTTACAAAGCACATCAAGCGGTGCAGGAGGCAGTTCTAGCTGCACAATGAAAAACATCCTCCTGTTATTAGTTTGATTCATTACTGTGCCATTTTAGTTCTACGTGCAAAGGGGACCGCTCACCTGCAAATCAAATATCCCCGTTTTTCATCAGGTCTGCTGTACTGTTTATCCAGCTAGATTGTTTTACTGTGAGCTGCCCGGTTTTGGAGATACTGGGATGTTCCCTTTGTGGATTTGATAGAGTAACCAGGGCCTGATTTCTCAAAGGATAACTCTTTGGGTTTTCCTTTTTAGCTATTATTTTGTTGCATTACATACAAGTGAGGGCAGACATCAACCAAAATGACCAACTCACACCGAATCAGTCTTTTAATCTGAACTGTTTCTGTAAGCGACATAAAACTATAATCAAAAAGAGCTCAAATATTACCTTTCAATGGGGAAATAGTTTGTAGGTAAAGAATGTGAAGAGTGTTAAGGGGGAAAAAAACGTGCTGGTCAAACATAACTCCCTTGGAGCGATCATTGCACTGATTGGGTGACAAAGATGAAAAAGGCCTTTCAATATCTCAGACTAATGTTGTGCCTTTGCTCAGACCGGCTGTTGCCCTGGGTGCGTGTGAAATGCTTGGCGTGGACAAAGTAAACCATGGCCGGTGCCCATGCTCCATTGTCCTCAAAGCCTCCTAAAGAGGTCTCTTCACAGGTCCAGCAAACACACTCTCCAGACTCTTGGCATATCTCTGAAGATCCTCCTTTTGTGTGAGGAAACACATTACTCTCTCAAGGAGAGTAACAGGGGAAACAAGGCAGCACTAGTGAAAAGGCTTAAGTATGTCACCCCCCACCCCTGTCAGACCGCCTCTCTTCCTTGCCAGATGATAATTGGGACTGAAACACTTTTTTGGTCGAAGCCTAATTCAGTGAGTAAATTGCAACATGGGAAAAACATGAATGGGGCCCAAGCTGTGTGGTGACTCAGCCACAGAGACGCTAGAGTCGCTCTTTGTGGCGGTCTACAAAAGGGAAATGTTCTGTTAATCAGCATTGTTATATAAGTAAGTGTGCTTTCCTTTAAAACTTCGAGTGAATGCTCATGCCAGACGAAAAATATCGATACCGAAGGACACTGAGTTTGAGCGCCGCGCACAATCTGTGAACATCTTTGCAACGTGTTTCTACCTGCTTCATCTGTTTGCTTCTCAGCAGAAGCCTTTCTGGTTTTAGCCCTTTGTTTTCTGTTTTAACAAGTACAACTGGATCACTTCTCATTCATTTCTCACAGCGGTTTAAGTCCTGGAAGTGGGCATGGAAAACAAACCACAATGCTGACCTGACCAGCTTATACTGATTTGTTTCCCTGTGCTTGTATGAAAGAAGAAGAAAAAAACGCAAAGCAGATTAAAATTTAACAAGGAATGCCAAAAATTCCTCTCTGCACAGATCAGTAAAGGTTTAAACTATGCTACACAAAGACACTATGTTTCTCCATAACAGCAAAAATGAAGGTGTATTAACGAACTAATGAACCTTAGAATAAGGGACTGTTACTTTACAAAGCAGCTACATGCTGTAGTTAGGGTGGATGCCAAGCAGCAGTTTCAGCAGTAGAGATCGTTTTAGCAGCGCTTTGCAACTTCATATGTGTGTTTTTATATCAGGAAAAAGGTAACATGGGATTTCCAAAGAAGCCATGTTGCAGTTCTATAAGTCACAGAAAAAAAAAACACCAAAATTTGTCTCCATTACAGTACTGTTGTCATAGAGACAGCACACGCAGCAGAGTAGCATCACCGCTAAGTAGACGATAGTTTCATGGTAACTTGATAACTACTCTGTAAAAAAAAGGTCCTTCAAAGTTAAGAAAATGACTTGATCATTTTCTCCTTTCAATTTTATTAAAATATACATATTTCTATATTATATAAAAACAAAACATAAACTGTTTTCATCACCAACTCCCAAAACACGCGGTGTGGCTTTGGATTGTATCTAAAGCCATAAAACAAAAGATCATATTTGTATATATCCACCGAGTATTTTCAGTTATTGTCCTAAAATGTTGTGAGGAAAAATTATCATCACTAATATAAGTGAAGATATGATTTTGTCATAAAATTATGAACATCAGCGAACCTTTAGGGAAGGTTTACTGTATCTACTCGTCCCCCTTCCATCAGATCAGGGAAATAACTGAAGATTTTCCTCTTTGACAAATAAAAGTCATCATTAACCTCAGCTCAAGGGGTAGAAAACATAAAAAGAAAAGAAATTTAAACTTTAGTTAAGATCAGAAAAATACTACTAAGCTAAAAGCAATATGTAGTATGGGCTATGCAGCCTACAGGACTGCATAGCAGATGCTGTGCACAACTACAAACAGCAGCTCTGCAAAAGTAGAATCATCTGCTAACACAAACACTAAGAAAGACAGTTACCTGTAAGTGAAAAATATAGTGTGCATGTGTGTGTGTGTTTGTGCACACAGGGTGCCACTTTAAAATAAAGCCCAAATAATACTATGCAGAGGAAATTATGAATGAAACTGCCTCTTTACATCCTGCAGCAGCTACTAACTCCTTAAACCCTGGGCAGGCTCTGCTTATACCAGGAAATAGGTTGAAAATAAGAACAAGAATATACAAAAGTATAGCTTCAGGCAATCTGAAGTGATAATTTTCCAAATTGCTAGTCTCTTCTTTCTTGTGTCTCACCGTGCAAGTTCAAATCCTTCACTCAGACAGACGACTCTCTCATTATCTCTCTCTATAGATATGATGCGAACAGGTAAACAGTAGCTGAACTTGCACCCAAAATAAGTTTTACTATATAAGGAAAGCACGGTATTTGTTTAAACTACAAAGCCTCATTTTAAATTAGCAGCTCAGCAAACCCCCACTTGTCATGTCTCACCTTAGAGTCATACCTATAGCTCATAAAAACACATTAGATATTATACATTATTTCCTCTTTATGTTTGTCGCTTTCACGAGTTTTAGCAAGATGTAGCCTTATCGCTACTCCAGGATCCTGGGAATGTGCTTTCCTTGTGTATTCTGTATACGCACCACCCGCAATCGGCAGCAAACCCGAGGACATAAAGGATGATAATCTCCTTGGAATTCCTCTGCGTTTTCTTGTAGAGATGAGGGGAGTGCTGGACAGTGGGGTTAAAGGGTCAACGGGACCAGTTTGCTGAGGCCCATCTGTCGGCCCCTGCTCTGTTTACGCACCATCTCAGGAGTGAAAGGCAAGCGTCTTGAGAGCTATCCTGTTCTCATAACATCTCAGCGGTTCATATCTGTGGAGGAGACTCAGAGGGGAGCTCGTGGTGGTCCGCGCCCAGTGACCAATGTTCTCCCTCCTATTCATCATCTGCTCGTCCGATGAGACCTGCAGACAAAACTTAATAAGCAGCAGAAAAGGGTTTGACTCAAGAGGGCTTTCAGCTTTCAGCTTTAAAGCTTAAAATTTTAAGGCTTTTTTTTTAAGCAGATGAAGGCTTGAAATACATGAAAGCATGAAAGCTTCTCTTTATAAAAGGTTATTTTGAGAAACTTCCTGTCAAAACATTCACATTTATAGACTTTAAGAAACACACCGGGCTAGAAACACAACAGAGAGTTAAAAAAAAAATAATGATGATGATAAAACAACTGACACCGACTGTATAGAACAAATTACAGGAAATTGGGTTGTCCTCATCTGCATTAGTTTTTTTTTTAAATTTAATTTCTCCAGAAAAGGAGTTTTCATCGTCTTCTTGTTTATCAGTGTGTTTCTGTTTTCTTATAAAACTACACTTGTGTTTTTTGTTCAACCTTCCTTCTACAATGACACATTTCAATTTGGGGGCTTGCCAAGTATGAAATAAATAAAAAAAACTCTAACAACTCTAAGTAAATGTTCCATACCTGCTATTTTGAGCCGTTTCATTCACAAAATCTATGATTATACATTTTAATAACACCAGAGATAAGAGAAAGCGTGGCTGACTGAATATCAGATGGTGATATATATACAAAATGAGATGGTTATCCCAACCATTTGAAACTATGATACTGTATTTAGAGTGCATTTTGCCTTAACTTGTAAAAATTACAGCCCTGGCTATGTATTTAAGAAGAGCTGACTACAGTCGGAAGGCAAAATGTGAAGCCTATGACCACATTAAAAAGCACTTTAATATCTGACTTCAAAGTGGCAAAGTAAGAGCACCAGGAGAAAGCACTAAAAACAAAAACAATAATTTCACAGGTCATTATAAATATTAGTTAAAATTAAAATCTGCTTTTGGGTGGATTTTTTTTTCATGTTTACTTCACCTATATAAGATTGCTGGATGATGAATGAATCAGGTAAGGATGACATGATCAATTAAAATAGTAGAAAAAAAGGTTTCTTGTTGGCTTAAACACAGTAAAAAATAATTAAAAACATCCCCTTACCATTGTTACTAAAGACCACTGTCAGAGGTCTTTAGTTAAAATGTGTTTAAATATGTTAAATTTGTGTTTTTTTTAACGTTTGTCATGTGGTCCTGTAGAAGCCTGCTGGCAATAAATGAATAAATGACCTTATTTTTGTTTCCACACTTTATGTTTTAAGAACAGGTTTAAAGAAACCACATACAGCATGTTAAGCCATCCATCCATCCATTCGCTTCCGCTTATCGTTTTCAGGGTCGCGGGGGGCGCTGGAGCCTATCCCAGCTGTCATAGGGCGAGAGGCGGGGTACACCCTGGACAGGTCGCCAGTCTGTTGCAGGGCCAACACATGGGTCAGACAACCATTTGCACTCACATTCACTCCCGCATTCACACCTATGGGCAACTTAGATTAATCAATTAACCCATACCCACTAACTGGAGAGAGAGAGAGCCCACGCAAACACTGGGAGAACATGCAAACTCCACACAGAAAGATCCCGGCCTGATGGTGGAATTGAACTCAGGACCTTCTTGCTGTGTGGCAACAGTGCACAAACATGTTAAGCGTTGATTATATTCTGCTTGTTGACACAGCTTGAAACACCATGGCTAAATAGCCATTGTAGTTATATTTCTTGTAAGTGTGCTTAGCCTACCACCGGAGGCACACTTCCACGCATGCATGCAATCACAAAAAAAAGTGGTCAGACATTACAATGGGTGGACATAGCCACACTGGCGTCATCCATTGGTTGGGTCCCGCATTGAAACCTCCAGATAAGTGTTTCCGATGCTTCCGTTGATTAAAAAAAACTGGAAAGGATGGTCTCATTGGCTAGGGACTTGTGATTGACTGGTCCTTAGCCAATGAGGAGACCCTAGATAACCCTCATTTTTGAAATGTATGACCAAGATTTGCTAAAAAGACTTAATTTATTATGTGACTGAGCTCCTACACTCAGTGTTAAAGTATTTACAGACAAAACGTCAGAAGTCTGTTATTTTATGCAGTTAGATTTGATTGGAAGTCTTTTTGCAACCACAGCTGTCGCCCTCTGGTGGCATTCAGATAGAATGCAGGTTTAAGGTATGTCTGCGTTAGCTTAGTTTTTCCAGCCCGTAAGCTAGGTCCATGTTTTTTTGTCTCTGTGATCCACATGTACTCTTAAGCTTACTGTCTGGTATTTTTTAATAATTTACATCTCTGTAACTCAAGCGGATAATCAAGGCTTTAGCAGGCACATTTGGTTGCATTTGGGCACATTTCCTGCCTTTATGCTAAGCTAACCTACTCTAATGCTAGGTGCAACCTCTATTGTTTAATTGAATGCCATATTTCTCACAAAGAGTCACGAATTTGAAAATTTATGAACTTGTGTGTTTTTGAGGTAGAAAGCATGACTCTGGAGCTTGATGATCTTCTCTTGCAATATTATATAGATTTATTTTCAGTTTATCACTAAATTTTACTATTCTGCCTCTTGACTCTAACTCTGTGTGTGAGGCATGTTGAACAAATCAAAGTGCCTCGCTTTGTTTGCAATAACTGCATTGAAAGAGATGATTTTTTTTTCCTAGGAAAACTGCAAGGTTCACAAACTCCAGCATTTTCAAAGGCTTATATCAGCCATACCACCAGTTTACAGTAATATATTTTAACGGGAAAAAGGGATGCAATTATAAAACAGCTCTGTGAGCAATGCTCCTTACAATAATTGCATTAAGATTAAGTCGGCTCAGTTAAAAGATGCTGAGGTAACAACCCTCAAAATCTTTACTGGCAGGAATCCTCAAAAAAGGAAACAATGAGGCTAAATCTTTACAGATAACTGATTTGGAGTTGTGTAAACTGGGGAAATCCCTATTGTTGGCAGATGTACCAACAGGTCTTGAAAGTCCTAAAGGCATCTACAGTGCAAGTCTTGGCTTTATGAGCAACAGCCTGAGGAGCTCAGACGAAATATTCAAACTCCAGGCAAAAGAAAAATCACACAGGTGAGTAAAGAAACAAATTATGTCATTATGTCCACATGTGGAAAATAAGCCTAATTATGTCACCTTAATTTTAAACCATTCCGTAAGTAGCTTGTATGAAATAATAATGGAGATCGTGACAAATAGGAACATCAAAGTACTTGTGAAACATTTAGACTTGCTTTGTGTAGCCAGACTGTGAGCATGCCTGAACACGCCTGCATGAACTTTTAATAAATCTTACATTGCAGGAGGAAAACCCTTAACAGATTGATTAACTGCTGACAGCTTTATGACAAAATTACTATTGTTGCACTCGGAGCACTCATCATTAGTTAAATCAATGGTAAGACATCACCATTTATACTATACCACACTTTATAGCGTCTCTGTCAGCCCTCTCATTTGGTCCAAGTCTATCACCAGTCCACAGCAATACAACACACCAGCTCTCCTAATAGACAGTAGTTATGACAGTAGCTGTCATGTGACACCAAATAGCATTTGATATGCACATTATATCTCAGAACGATTTAAGCTACGCTTGTATAGAGCTTACACGTGTAATTTTTAAACAGGAATAGTTTACTTTAGACAGTTAAACTGGCATTAGCCAAACCGTAAAGGCAACCCTTGTAGAAACTGAGTCAATTTACCAAAGAGTACTTTTTTCAGAATCGTGTTCTGTCTCACTAGCAATATTAATGCAATTGGCAATTAATCTGCAACACAAAGTACAGTATTTTCCATAATTTGCACATGTAGATGTCATATTGGTACAGGAGCACAGGTATTTTGTTGTTTGGTGGTGGATGTGTAGTGTACACGGGTTTATCTGGTTTTTTGTATTTTTAAAATAAATAAAGCTGCCTACTGTGGCTAAACAATGGGTCATTGGGAGCTTTGATACTAATCCAAGACATAATTATGCCAACTATAAACTCAAAATAATGAGCTGAAAGATGATTAAATACTTTGCAGTCTTTTAGGGACCTGCAGAGTGTGGTAATACTTCATATTTCTCAAGCCTCGCTCCTCAAATCATTTCATCCATTGTTTATACAAAACAAAAAGGTTACTGTAGCTTTAAAATGTTGCTTTTAAGTGAAGTCAGGACATTGTAGGATTCTTCATGGGCGCAGTTTTTTTTTTTTTTCTTTAAACCCGAAACTTAAAAACAAGTCGGCCTTAAGAAGGTGAATATCAACAGTCTTTGAGGCAGATAAAACAAAATGGTCAGTGGAAAAACCCGCCGAACAATCCCAACTTGTCTGAGTGAAATGATTAGGCTAAATCACATTTGTTTGGCTAAAGCAGCTTAAAAGACGCATGCATCGCCAAGAGTGTAATAACACAGTGACTGGAGGGGGGCTTTAGAAATACCAGAAGTCTGACAACATAACAAACAGTTGGGTCCAATGTCCTCATTCAGTCTGTGTTCATGGTTACTGTTCATTCATATCAATTTAAAGTTTACATTAAAAAGTTAAACCGAAACCATCGCGTTCCGTCGGTGTTGCCACTGTTATTGTAATCTGCACTTGTTGTTTCTAGATCACACCTGTACAGATGTGATCAGAGGAGATCTTAGAAATATCACAAACCGTGATTTATGTTGTTCTGTACTGAAAAGAAGCTGCGTGACTCAAGATAAATGAGCTTGATAAATATTTTTGCACACTTCTTATTGTCTCATTGGCGGTGTTTTCTGATTTTTGGCTGTGCACTCACTGCGCTCACAGCGACTTTGGATCCCAGTGGATGGGTATCCCTTTCCTTTCAAAACGGTGCAATCTAATATGCCCTCAGCCCCTTCCTTCAGCAGCAGCCGCAGAGTTCCAGCAGTTAGTAACTTCATCTCATTCACATCATCTTCCACAAAAGGTGTGTCTGTTTACAAAACCCCAGCAAATGTGACACTTACAATGTCGGCAGGTACAAAGCCTCCGGCCGAGTGATCTGCGACTAGCAATGAAAGATGAAAGCGTGGACTGACACCGCTGCTGTGGAGCGCGTGTCTGGATGATGCTCCCGTCAGCCGTCAGACAGACAGGTGAACTGGGAAAGATGACCAAGAGAGCAGAACAGGGAGTATAAGGGTTGATTCTTGGCCAAGGCTGGGCTAACCGTTTGATATACTTTGATATGTGCACTCCACCTGAGCCCAGACTGTGAGTGCGAGGGGTGATAAGCAGGGACTTGTCAGGCACTTTATGGGATGCGGCGTTTGTTTATTAATCACTAGGTTCTGTGATGTGTCTCTCATCACCCCAACAGGTATAATTAAGCTTTAAAGGGCATGGGAGGCTTGATGTGTCTGCAATTCATTTTGTTTTATCTCCACGTTCCTTTTGAAGTCTCTGCTGCACGAGTAAGATGTGAGTGTACAGTGGAGGGTGTGTGCACGGAGGTGAGTAAATCTCTGCATGGTCACACAGGTTCTTGATAAAGATGTAGTCTGTGGTTCCCATGTTGCATGACCTGAACTGTCTGCTTACACGCCAGCTTGTTTAGCCTGACACGTCTTGTTTAGCCTCAGCGGATTCAGTCATTTCAAGGCTGACAGTTCAAAGGTTGTCAGTCTGTGATGGCCAGGTATTGCGGCGCTTGTATGACATCTTGGGTTCCCAGCGGGGCAGCTGCGGCGGCCTGTTTTTCAGCACAAGTATGTGACAAATGTTGAGGGGAAAATAAACAAAAAGCCATCTAGCTGTGAGCGACGTAGCCCTATTGACCGTATCAAAAGGTTAAGCAAATTGCAATATACATCAGAGGAATGTTTGAATTTCACGGGCCCTTCTCCACTTCATCTCTCCTAAAATTGATTTGTGGTGTCAAATGAGATACTTGGAGTGGGACATCATACAGGAATGTAAACACGTTCGCACTACGCCTTTCTAGCCTTAATCTTCTGGCACTTCTAAAGCATTTTGAAATCTAGACGTTCTTTTATTCCATACAAAAATGGCTTATTTTAAATAGCCAGCTTGAGTCAGGGGAGTCTATCAAAACACCTTTGCTACTTGTAAGTAGGCCAAAGCATCGTCCGTATTGTCTGGTGTGCTTCTTCTTGATTCTCTTCCATGTGATTCCCTGTCAGGAGCAGGCAGAGGTGCGAAAAGATGAGAAGCTCACCTGTTTACTTTGGCAGTGAAGACCGAGCAGGCAAACAGCCAGTAGCTTGTCTCTCTTCCCACTGGATCCTCCCGTTCTGTCCCCACGCATGTGAGTGAATCGATGCAAGCCATGCAGAAACGTTACCCGGCGTCGCACTTAACATGACGAGCACGGGTCAGGGGAACATTTCAGTACGAGCCCCTCCTGCAGGAGCTTATGTAAATTAACAGCAGTATATAAATTACATTCCAGCGGAATAAATGTGGCACTGAGAGAATGCATATCTTGGTAGATAGAGTAGATGAATATCGCTGCATTTTGTTTTCCTTTCTATATCACTCGGATCCTTAACTTTACTCAAGTTCTAACTTTCTGATCACGCAACAGTTTACAAGGTGTCTATCAAAGGCTCCTGTGCACACAGTGTGCAATGGGAAATGGATTTAAGTGGTGACAATCAAAGATTTACAAGTTACTAATTCATTGTGCGCTGCAGGCAAAAAACAAAAAAGACACACTCATTGTAACTTCTCATTAGTGGAAGGAAATCATGATTATAAATGTGCAGACTATTTATTATTGTAGGAATCGGGTTTATGTTGTAACCAGCGGCTTACTTTCAAATAGTAACCATCAAAGCTGAGGCTCACTTCATGAGACAGTTAATGGAAAGGAAAAACACCTGTGGCTGCACCTACCTTTGCCACAGCAGATGCAAATAAGTTTTGCTACTTTACTTTCATCCCACATGAAAATTACAACAAGAAACCAAGAGATGATGCATGTTTGGCAGTCTTTCTACATGCTTTGAAGTACATGAGTTATGGTAAGTGAGTTGCTTTCAGGAGATGTTATTTTCAGTAACTGAAATCAAATTGTTTGGTGTTGTTTGACTGGAGCTAATCACTGAACATTGTTGTGGAAAGGCAGTGTGAGCTTTGTCACGTGTGACCTGTTTTGGGGTTGCTTTTTTTTTTTTTATATGAGTGTATGTGTGGAGAGTGGAGGGTTAACATTTAATGAAGGGACAGAAAGATGGGGAATTACGTTAGACAAAGGTACATAGGTATACATAGTTGATGTGATGTCATGTGAACAGCCTAATCCTCTAACCCAACAGGACACTTATGTAACCATTAATTTTCTGTCAGTAACACAACGCTAAGGTAAACATGCTCTGTAATGTTTATATTTAGCAGTTTCTGTGATTTCCTGGCTTTGGTTTTGAACATTCATGCAGGTGAGGATTTTTTTTACTTTATTGCCAGACCAGTGCACGTCAGTATTGGTCCCATTACGCTACTTTAGAAGTAGGTGAAGTTGTGCCTATCACATATAATCTGCTTTTTGGGGGTTTGATCAGCTCACATCTATAATCAGCATCCATCCGTATACCTGCTTTGCATTGTTGATCTCTGTATGACTGATATGTGTATAAGTGTATTTATTTGTATGGAAATGCATTAAAATAAATATATGTGGCTGTCATTATGATAGCATTACGTCTCATGCCAATTAATGCCTCTTTTGTTTGCTACTCGAGGTGTTTCCATACAATTTAAGTGTGCTAACTCATTATTTGCAAATCTATAAATCAATCAAAGCCACACTGCTTTGTGTGAAAAATTTTATATGGTTTGTGTCAATGTAATGTTGGATCCCAGGTACCTGGTCCAAAGTCCGAATCCCAGACAAGCCCCCAAATTGTTAGACTCATCAAAAGGTCCTAGGGGATGGGGAGTAACAATTTAAAAAGTGTCTACAAATAAAACGGTATTTTTTAAAGGTTTCAATTAAAGAGAAAAGTAGACTGATGTGTCTATCAAAAACCTAAAACAAAAAGTTTGCAACAAATCCTCAAAGCTGAAAAAAGTCAAATGGTTAAAAAAGAAAAGACTGTTAGTTATTAAGTAAGTAATAATTAAAATGTATTCATGTAGTGCTTTTTAAGATGAGAGCCAGTCACATAGTGCTTTACAGAGGTAATACCCTTTCTACTACAATTCTTGTTCACCCAGCGCTTTTATGTATCATTGTCACTGCACTGGGGCAATTCAGGGCACAGTTGCCCCAGTGCAAGGGGCAACTATTTCCTGCACAAGGATACTTTGACACATGGACTAGAGGAGCTATGATTATAGCAAATAACCCACTGTTTCTCCTGAGCTATAGTCGCCCTCAAATAAGGAAGCACTTATAACGGTGCCAGAGCTGGCTGGTGGGGCTGGCCAGCTAGTCTTCAAAGCTTTTATACTCCAATGTTGATTGCTGAGTGGAGCCTTCTGTGCACTGTCGCGGCAGGAAGGTGCATACACAGCACTACTGCATGTACCAGAGCCAGATATCTTCTTTCTCATAAAAAAATAAATAAAAATTGCATTTGTGACTATAATACACATGGCTAGACCACGTAATCTATGTTATAGCTTGTTTATTGACACAAGAGCTGTGCAGATATTTAAAAACAACCAAATCAACGTGTCTGCCACTTAAAAAATGTTGTCACTGTCCACAGACTATATTTCCCTATCTTATATCACATGTATGCTATATTCTTTTCGTGGTGTGGCTATATTCAATTGTCCTTTTATTATATCAATATAAATGCAATAAAGATAGTCCTCTCTTTGTAGCTTACAAGAAAAAATAAATACCATAAAAATTTGCAGGCCTATGTGACCTTATAAAGTTGGAAACATCACAAAAGACAACTTGTATAACCACAAACCTTAGCAATAAACTGCTCTAAATCCCTACTATATGCCTTCTGTAAAGTCGGGGAAATGAGAAGAATTAAAAAAGATGTGAAAAAGATTAATCCACTTTATAACTTGGCCCGCAGCTTGAAACGTTCAGCATACTTCTGTTGCAAGATGGGGGAAAATTAATTGTTTTTCAACAAAATTACGACGATAGTACAGACTACTTAAAATTATTGTACACTGTACTGAATTTGAATTTACTTATAGTGCAATTTCATTACATTTTTACAAAAAATGTACAAATCTGACGATGAGCAAGCACTTGGTGACAGCGGGAAGAAAGAACTCCCTTTTAACTCACAATGAGACGTCCAGCAGAACTAAGTCAGGGAAGCATAGAAAAACAAGGGCAAGGGCAAAATGTAATGCACATTTAACATATATGGCCAATCTAGAATCACATGCAAGGACATGCATGTGATTCTAGATTGGATACCCAGAGAAAACCCACAAAGGCACAGGAGAAGGCCTCCAGCAAGAGCTCTACTTCACCACCACATTTTCTACTGCATACTGATGTCTTTCAACTTTCAATTGTGACTGCAGCGTCTAATTGTACTAGAATACAAACTCTAGTTTGGGATGCAAGAGGATTCCTGAAATATTACATTCATCATGCATCTTGATCAATAGTTTATTTTACTTGTTATTGTCAATATTTTAAAGGAGTTTTTAATGATATGCATTGGCAGGTTTTATATGTGGCTCATCCTCTTATATTTCTACACCTCATCACCTTAAAGATGGATTCATTTGTAGTGGTACATGCAAGGTGGGAGGAGGATACAACGAGATCTTGTGCAGACGGGGAAAGTCCCCAATTATGTGGTAAATTTAGAGAGTGGTTGCGATATTTATTCTTAGTGCCCAAAGAACTTGGCATTTATGAGACTTGCCGCAAATGCATTCCCCGCAGCACAGGCAAACTTCAGGCTCATTGCAGCAGCTCAATCAGATGAAATAGCTGCTGCTGATGATTTATGGTGGAGTTTGGAAGAAAGTCTCCAGTAGCTCGGCTTGTTTAATGCAGGTGCCCTTTCAAAAAATGAAACAAGTTAATTAGGTTTACAGTAGCTCCTCTTTTAGAAGGTCGATGAATATGTTTTAAAATTTCCAGAGCCATGAAAAAAATACTAGAAGTTCTAAGAGTCCAAGCAGTTTATAGTTTATGTAAAATTGATGTATCTTCTACAGATGGATAGGGATTATATCAGGAACCATTGTATGTCATGCTTTCAATCAATAATGCTTTTCTTAGCAGAAATCCTGGATTACATTGTGCCACTAAAACTCTGCAAAGGTCATTTGAGTGTGCTCTGTGCTTAAAAGGTATGATTTGACGCCACTGGATGTTCATTGTATGTAATCAGCATGGAGTCAAAATGTAAGGACAAAAAGGGAATGTACAGAAGTTGCAATGCCTCTCTCACACAGCAGGGGTGATGGGATTTTTAAGTGCCTTTGCAGGGAACAATTTATGGCCATTACGGTGGACTATTTCTAGCCATAGAGATGGATTAGGGTCAATTATTGTCCATTATGGAGAAAGATGGCCGCGCAATTCTACGAGAAATTACTGGTTCTGGCTGCAGTACATTACAGAGAAATTATCTCTTGGGCCTAAACTAAAATCTGTTGTTTTGTGACTGATTCCTTTAGTTTTGCCTGATGTTTTTTCCTCATAATGTTCTCATACTTGTGGCCTATTAAATAATATTACATATTGTGGGGCTGTGTGCACTTTAAATTAAACGTTGCCTTTTTTTTTTTTCCTTTTTCCTTTTCTCTTTATTTATTTATTTAATTTTTGCAGGTCAAAGGAGCCTACTCAGGTAGGCTATGATGATTATAAGATTATATGATATAAGATTATATGATATAAGATTATATGATATAAGATGCTCAGTTGGTACTAAGGGCCCCAAAGTGTGCCAAAAAATATCCCCCACTGTTACACCACCAGCAACAGCCTGAACTGTGGATACAAGGCAGGATGGATTGATGAATTTGGACCCTACCAAAGCTGAAATCAAATCAAACCAGGCACCATGTTTCCTATGTTCTGTTGTCCCTATTTTGGTGAGTGAATTGTTGTCTCAGTTTCCTGTTCTTAGTTGAACAGAGGGCCGTCAGATATGGTCTTCTTTAGCCCATCTGACCTGTCATTTAATCAGAGATGCTCGTCTGATCACCTGTAACTGAGTGTATGCAACACAAAAACACTTTCAATTTACCTTTTGTTGGATTAAATTGTAAAAAAAAATCAGCTTTCAATTTACCTCTGAGTCCATAAAATCAGAGGTTGCTATCTAAATATAATGTTTTTATTGGTCTCTCGCTGTCTGTTTGGTTGTTTTTTAAGAGGGTATTTTTAAATATAACGCTTCCAGTATTATTATTACAGTTATCTAATGCTTTTCCTATACTCCGTGGTCCTGACCCATACAGTAAACTTTTTCCAATAAGCAAACCCTTTACAGCCACCCCCCACCCCCCACCCCCTCCTGCTTTCAATATGTTTATGTCTAAATAATGGAGAAGAATCGGGAAATAGAGGGTGAGCTCCTATTATTCCTGGCATTAGAGCTCTGCAGTGGCTGTCATCTTGCCAGAGCTCAGGCTGGCAGTCAGCACAAACTGGAGGTTACTGAGAGAAGTCCCTGCCAGCTGCCAGGGTTGGGGGTGGGGGGGTTGAATGCCACCATACCCTCCAGCAAATATTAATCAAAATCCCCGATCAATAACTTCTCAAGTGCTAATAAGCACTGGCAAGTTTCATGATATGTGAGCCCCTTCATCATTTCAACTACCGGGAGATTTATTGGAAATCCATTGTTAGGTCCAAAGTATGAGGTAATGTAGCACTTAGTAAATGAAGTAAAACCCAAAGCCCGGGGTGATTTGTATTTCATTTACAAAGAACATGTCTAATCATTAGTAGCTCCATCTCTCTGAAAAGCAACCAAACTGCCGTAATGATGGCTGTGTTCTTTTATGGCTTACTTACTCAGCAATGTCGCAGGAGATAACAGCAACCGGTAAAGCCTCGCTGTCCTCCACTCCAGGCTGGTTCACTCCAAAAGAGCCATGGGGGACTCCTACGCACCATGGAGTGATTAAAGTCATGTTAGGGAAGCATTATGGGTCAAGTCATAAAGTAATTTGATTTCTGTCCCCCTACACTGTCTCCTATCAAAGTGATTGGTCTCCTGGTCATCTCACTGGCTGACATAATTGTTAATTAACCATTATGGGCTGCCCTCTCTCATCTATATCTCACAGCAATTACTCATTTGACAACAATGCAGTATATCACAGTGCATGATGTTTGGACACAGACCAGTTTTATGAGTACGAATCAACCTGATATTTTGAAAATGCTGTGCATTTACTCACACGTATGGATTCTTATTTACCCAGATATTAATTAGCATCAAGCACACGATTGTCTTGCTGCTTCACTTAACGCCAAGACATATGCACAAGCACTGCAGAGCTGACAGATTTAGTAGTGTTTTCAACCAGCTATTGGTGTAAATTTGCAAACTAGTCCTTCACACTGGTTTTCCCTTTTTTCAAACTAACCCCTGAAGTCATCAGCTCACTGCACGTCAAGGCGAGCTGTCTATTTAAAAATACCACAGATCAGGTAAAGAGGTCTAGGGGGAAGAAAGTTAAATAAAAAGCTCTTTAAAATGGTATTCATAGAGAAAAAGACAAACAATGCCGCGTTGAAAATAAAAGCATGCTCTAAAGTCCATTCTGATGACAGTTGGAAGAATGCGGGCTTTATGGGGGACTTGAGCCCCATCTATGCTGTATCTTTTAAGCGTGATTATTTACTTAAAACAACAAACCAAATCTCCAAGTCTGGCACTATGGACGATGGCCCTTTGATTGAGCTCCGAGCTTGAATTCTTAACTAATAAATTGTCCCGTGCCTTTGTCTGGGGCATTAGCAGCAGTAGTCTACGTTTTTCTTGTCCTAATCTCAAGAATGTGGCAGCCTCTTGAGAAGCTCAGGGGTTTCCTCCTCTCCCAGAGCCAGTGTCTTCACTTTGTTTTCTTAGAGGACTCCCTGGATTGACAGGCCTCACCGTTAGCCCTCTCCTCGGCCATCTGTTTTCAACGATTCTGACTGAGCACATCAAAGTCAATCAGTGCTGCAAAGCATTTTAAAAGTCGTACCCACCCCACCCCCTCCTTGTATGTGAGAAATAAAGCAAACTTTTCATCAGTTTCACAAAAAGACAGACAGTTTGTACTGTGCGTGTTTGTGTGTATGGTTTCAGTGTAAGGGTGACCTGGGAGGGATCCCTGAGCTCACAGGACAGGTATGAGCAGCTTAGCTTTGTTCAGTGCCTACTCTGACGACAGCTCGGTGAGTCACCTAGACACACTCACCTAGGCTAACCTCCTTTGGTCAGGTTCCAACTAATGACAACTCTCTGACAATAAAATAATCATTAGTGAGACTGAGATGCACAGTCTTCAAAGAGAGAGACTTGTCTTTGTGTGGTGATGGAAGGACAATGACTTAGAAGACTTTGTGAGCAGTGGTGGAGGAAGTATCAAAAGCTTTTGTTTTGATTAAAAAAAATATCCAGCATAAAATCTTGAAAAATTGTGCTCATCCTAAACATACAGACACCTTCACATGTGCGCTAAGGCCACAATAATACAGGTTTTCCTCATTAAAACTAATTCTTACACTTTGTTTGCACATGCTAATGCAGTGTTGTTGAAATGTCACTATTGTATGTAATCTATCATAGTTTGTGTCTTGCCCTGTTTATGGTCTTTCTATGCTTTTTTTTTTTTTTTTGCTAGACCCCCAAGCAGTCACAGCTGATGGCTACCCCTCCATAGAGGTCTCTTCCTTTTAAAAGGAAGTTTTTCCTCCCCACTCTCGCTAGGTGGTTCTTTTGCCTATTGCTGTGAATTGGTTGTATATAAATAAAATATATATAATAATACAAATAATAAATGATATAAATATTTTTTTTTAATCAATCTATATTTGTTTTCTGATAATGGCAATAAAAATGTTCAAAAGACACCAACATCACAATCACAGATGAGAATTCAGTAATAACTGATATAGATATAGTACATGATATACACTGCAATATAAAAAAATTACCCATTTACAGTTGTTGTTGCGCAGTTTTTGTACTTGGATGTAAATGTGTTCATTTCATAGGCGGTGGGGGATTATGAGGATTGGTTTTAGAGCCAGCTGTATTTGAATCTGCAGTTTCCAGCACTTCCACAGCCCCAGACTTGAGAAGATATCAACTAAAAACCAAAAGGGTAAAAATGATCACTTACTATAGCTGTCGTACTTTATTCTTTAAGGAAATAAGGTAGGAAGGTTAAAGCGAAGGTGGCGTGAATTGTTGGATTCGATTCTGGTTTCTGGTTGCTCAGTAGATTATATAACTTGCTCATTAGTTTTCTCAGTGGCTCAAGTGAGGACATGTAAATTCAATAAGCTTAGATTAAATCACCGGAGGAAAAAAAAAAAATCACAGAAGTCTGGACTGCAAATAATACAATACTAACAGTAATACCGTAAATGTAAGCTGCTCAGATTCCACTGCTATTTATGTGATAAAATATTCATCACAAATCCTAAAACACGAATAGCGTTTGAGGTACTTGCGATATTGAACATATTCCTGTATTGTGCAGTTATTAATTAACCACACAAAGTTGAATCCGTGCCGTTTTAGTTTAGAAACTATCGACAGCCAATCAGAGGCACTGATGGGGCTGAGTCTTTGGTTGCTCTGGCGATGCGGAGGGCGGGGACTGGTAACCCGGTAACCACCGAAACACTGCTGATAGGATGGCATTGCGGAAGGTTTGGGTTTTAATTTCAGCTCCTTTTCACCCAGATTTGTGATATTATTTAAACAAAACATTGTAGTTTGCTAATCTGAAAATGTAGTTTTCTTCTACTTCTTTGGTCCTTAGACTTTGACAGACTTCATTAGCTGAAGACTTGAAACTGGGCACAGTGGCTGACAAAATTTCTCCTTTCTGTGGCTTTCTGTAGCTCCATACGGGATAAATAAATAAATATATAAATATATATATATATATATATATATATATATATATATATATATATATATATATATATATATATGATGTCTATGTAATTTCTGGATTACCTAATAATCATTTCCTCATGCATTTTGCTGTTATTGTAGACAGTATAGCTCACAGTGTATTCATTTTTGTTTATAGCTTTGTGCTCATCCTCACTGAGATAAATAATTCTGCATTCGCTGCTTTTGCCCAGCTATGCATTTACTGAATGTAACTGCAGCAGTTCACATATTTTACAGAACTTAAAATCCAAAGCAAGCAGCAAATTGGTAATCACCTCAGCTGCTTTCCAAGACCACATAATGCGAAGCCTGCTGCATCCAGATTTCTCACTTTCTGACCCTTTGCGGAGACACAGTAGAGGCAAACATCCCCAGGTGAGAGAAGGAGTGGAAGAAAGGGATCTGCAAAGGCGACATGAGCAAGAAGAGAGAGAATACGTGCTTGACCCTGCTCCACCGCCGTTAACTTTAGGTAGAACAAACAGTTGGGGATTTTAGGAAGACTAGGATATGAATTATAACTATTACTTCAAGTAATTTTTATTTTAATTTTTTTTATAGCTCAAAAGTTAGGTTTGGTGGCCTCCCCTAGAGAGAGACTGACAGAGGATGAGTGGACCCGGGTCAAAGAAAGGTCCGTTCAGCAGGAGGAATCAGCTCAGCCCTGTGCAATATGCAGGGAGGAGTTTCAACTCCAGCCTCAGGTACTCCCCAACACAGTGGCTCCTCTTAATTCCCTGTGTGGGAGCTCTTTTTTCCCCCTTTTCTTCTTACTTTTTTTTTTTTTACTGTATTCTGTGTCTGGCCTCAAGGAAGCCTGTGTTTCCCTACACACACACACAGACAAACACACGCACAACCACACACACACACACACACATGGAAACACAAAGCATCCCCCTCGCCCCCTCCTTCTCCCCTGCAGTTCCTGTATGTTCTAATCTGTGTAGACAACTGTACAAATTTACCCATACTGCCTTGGAACTCAACTGTGACGTGATGATGTAGCAATCAGTGTGTTACTGTGAGGGTCATTCGGTCTTTTACACCTTTCCGATCCCCTTTTAAGATGCCAATCTCCTCAAGAATGCGGGACCAGAATAGACGCCTTCACAAAGAACAGTTGCCATAGATGCGCGTGTAAATATTAGTTTGACTCAGGGGGAGGAAAAAAAAAAGTTAATTAGAGCCTGCTAACAAGGGAAAGTGACAAGAGGGAATCTTTGTTGATCTGGCGTTTTCTTGAAAGCCTTCATATTGTAACGATTGCAATTGTGCTGCAAATCTTATGTTGCATTCCAGCGTTAATGTGACACTTGAAAATGCTTACGACAGCAGTTGTTGTGAATCGTTCGTGTGGATTGAAGCATTTGCTCCTCTCTGCAGCTGATAATGTTTTGATACTTACCGCGAATTGTTTGCAACACTGCAGGAATAAAATAGCAAGAGCTCTTCTGCTTCCCAAATGTTTTATTTCACTTCTATATTGTGTGTCTGATGGCAAAGTGCAGCCTGAAGCTTTAGAGCGTAGAGAGAAAGAGAGATGTGAAATCGCTCTCTCTCTGGTCTAATGGCTTGTCGAGCTCCTGGAAATTGTACACTGCAGGGGGCCCTTTCACTGGTGATGGAGTGTGTTGGTCAGGCCAAAAACAATGGGAAATCAATACGCCTCCCCCCTTGCCCTCTAGAGACCTGAGTAAACTGGTTTGTGTGCCCAGCCCCATAGCTTCAGTGCTCTACTTTCAGGCAATAAAGGAGTCCCTCTTACAGGTAGAAGAAGGCTATAGTCCAGGTCCCTGTTGGCCCACTGGGGGTCATGCTGACTCCTTCTATCCTCTTGGTAAATAACAGTAAAAGGCAGATACAGGTGATCACATATGTGCTTGAATACACACAGATTTAGCATGGCTTAAACCTCACAGCCACACACTGTATGTGTTCATAATGCAATCAAGCTTTCCTTAAAACCAATGTGCATTCAGCATCCTTCAGGCTGGAGACAAGTCAGCACCATATATTCAGTCCAACCGGGGAATCTGAGCTGAACATTTTAGGTCAAGATTTTTGATCTTTTTTTTTTTTTTGCATGTTTTCCTTACTGTTCTTTTCAGGTTTTGCTATCCTGCTCTCACGTTTTCCACCGAGTGTGTCTGCAGGCCTTTGAGAGGTTTTCTGGGCGGAAGCGCTGCCCGCTGTGCAGAAGGGAGCCATATGAAACACGTGTCATCAACGATGCAGCTCGCCTTTTCCAACATCGGTGTGCCACCAGGTAGGGGCGATAAGCTAGTAATATATCTTTAGAGAAATATATATATCGGCAACACTCCCTGGAATTTGGATGTGTTGTTACATGGGTGTCTTGTCATGTGATGTATGTGTTCAGGATACAAGCGTACTGGCGAGGTTACATGGCTCGTAAATGGTACAGAACTATCAAGAAAACCATCTGCCCAAAAGACAAAAGGCTGAGACGTCAGTTTTTCGAATCAAGGGTGAGATAAACACGGCAGGGATGACATCACAATGATCCCAGCAAACAAACATAAGATCACATCACAGGGCGTCAAGCCTCCATTTTTTATTTCTTTCTTTCCACATTTAACTCGGACATTCTTTGACTGTGTAGCTGGTCAAATAACGGCCGCGATGACTATCACATCTTGAGGGTTCAGGCGTGGGTTTCAGGGACTCGCTGACCCCAGTGCTAGCACACACACACACGCACACTTCTTCACCTGCTCTCACCCTCTTGAGCTCCTTTGATCTTTTGTGAATCATACACTGTTTGTCCACGAATGTGAAGAGAGTTTTGTGTTTTAGTCAAACAGTCTGGACATTCCTGGGTCAACACAACTGCACCAGGTCTCGTGTGTATGCTTGGGTTGCTTTTTCTTTATGTCTGGTGTGTGTATGTGTGTGTTCAGTCCTGTCACTGGGTAATATGGAAGAAGGGGAAGAGGAGAGGGAGGTGAAAATGTCTTTGGATGCTTGCTGCAGTTTGTGATATGTTGAAAGCTAAGGTGGACTCGATAAGAGGTCATTTTTACAAACCCCTGACCACTGATCTCGTAATCTGTCAGGGAATGGGGTCGTTTGACTCTGAAGCTGTGTCGCTTTCATGACGGCTCTCAGGAAAAGGGAACATTGCCACCTAGTGAACCTCCCCCAGCTAAGGCCTTGAATGACCAAAGGCTAAACGGGTCACCATTTTTCTTTACCAAACATCTGTTTGCAGAGTAACCCCTCGTGAAAATTCATCCAGCAGCCATTGTTTGTAATAGATAAAGCTCCAACGCACGTATGTTTTTATGTCTCTATGGAGTGTTGCAATCATGCAAAGTGCTCCTTTCCTTCCAAGAGGCTGATTAAGCACAAGTGACAAATGCGTGAGGGCCACACTTACAATGTGTCGTAAGGGTCACAGTGTCCCACCCATCCCCCTGTCCGTCTCCATCTTCTCGCCTATAAAGCGTCCCTACAGCTGTCACATAAACAAAGACACAGCCTTTACTGAGGCAATTAACTCTGTTCTAACACATTAGACCACGTCCATGTGCACATTCTCAGGATGGAGTCAGCTGTATCAGCTACTCTACATTCAAGTTGTGTGATTCAGTGGTTGTGGGTGGTCATGAGATTGTCTCATATCTTTTGTCACACCGAGGATGATCTTCAAGAGCCGCGCACCGCAGCGCTGACAGGTCTGATTGACTTGATTTTCAAGAGGGAGACTTATTTGCTTAGCTGACTGTAATGCAAACAGGCGTGTTAGCGCTGAGCCGGGACCTGTATGAGTGGGAGAAACCTATTCTCTCGGTTTTTCCTTATGATAACACACGGCAATAAAGCATCTTTGTATCATGAAGCTACAGGTGTTCCCGAAGGTGTTCCTCAGAAAAAAACACTGACAACAACAGGCCAGTTTCAGAACTCTTATCAGCTTATCCAGATGTCCAGCTTTCAATTTTCGTCCTGTTTCGGAGGTCCGACCCTGAGTCAACACATTACCTCGAGACAGTTCCGACAACTACGTGGATTGCTGTGAGATAACGTAGCGTGCCCCCCTCCCCACTCTCTTGTCTGCATCGACTGTGGAGCGAGGCAAAGTTCATCAGAGGCTGAGCTGTTTGCATTGACTGTCGAAAAAAAGTCCGCCAGCCACATAAAACCCTCCATCCGAATGCTTAACAGTTGTTTAATTAGTGATAAAAGCCTAGCTGTAAAGCAATTCTGATGTCACTGTGGCAGGCTAAGGGATAAGGTTTGTATTTGTGCATGTATGAAAGCAGGTGCTGGGCCAAACGCTCCTCTGCTGTTAACGCACTTACAAATTATTCTTACTTTTGCGAGGTGCACAGACCGATAGTGTGACTGTCTTGTGATTAAGTGAATCGCTGGAGGTTTAAGACTATTGATCAAACAAGACGAGATTTTAAACACATCACCCCGAGCTTGAGGAAGGTCTGATAAAAATTTCTGCAGTGCATCAAATCGCTTGTAGCCTGCACGAAGACACGATAGTTGTTGAACTAGTTAAAATATTCAAATCAGAAGGCTTTAAATGAATGTACAGCCTCTTCATATTTTCATTGAGTATGTTTTAATTGTTGCCTAGCAACAGCTGCTGTAAATGGGAGAAGACAGATGAATTCTGTGTAGATAGACATCATAATAATAATTTAAAAAAGACTTTAAAATGGTCAAACTGACAATTGAATAGCTGACTAAATGCTTCAGAGAGAGGAGTGAAGACGCTGTATTTAAAGTCCACATCCCTCTTTGGAAAATGTTGCCCACACACCAAATAATATCCAAAATAGAAGAATTTGTGGGGCATGCGGGTAGGCTATGTTTTACTTGGTTTAAATGCTGCTTCTTCACAGTAGTATTCTTGTGAAGTGATACTGAATTTTTAAGTAGTTAAATTTAAAGTAGTTAAATCACAATGGACTCAGTCTGTGTTGTCTATGTATCGAAAAGGAAAGCTCAATTCCACCTGAATAGACAGAAAACCGACCATGACATGTGATATATTCCATCTAGCTGAGAAAGATAAAGTCATGCTGGTTAAGCTGATCCAGAAATATGGCTTTGGAACAAATATCAAGAAATCAGAAGTTGCTTTAGAAAAGAGGAGTTCGTATTCAGTCGTTTAGATTGAACAATTACTATGCAATTGGTTTGACTGAGTGTCTGCCCAGACGGTGTGTAGCAGTTTGCGTGTGCGTCTGGTGTATGAAGCAGAAAAAAGTGTAAGTGATATGTGTGTTTCCATGTTTCCCAGCACCCTCTTCCTTTTTTTTACTGGTTTCCATTAATTCTCCATGCTAGTGGGAGATGTGACTGTATCGATCTGGCTGTTTAACAACTGCACCCTGTCAGCGTGCCTCAGCCATTACAATACACGCACACATACACACACAAACACAATTAGCCTTCGCCGAAAACACGACTCTATTGTGCGGCTGAATGAAAACGTTCGCATCCTTTGTGCCGCTAAAATGGTTTTTCTAATTAGTTGCAGGAGTTGAATGACAGCTTTGTCCGATACTGTCACACCGACACGGAGGCTTTTCTGAGTGATATCGACCGCTCGCTGTCATCAAGCAGACGAGTGTTCCAGCAGCTGGAGAGAAAGAGCGTCTCCGAACCTCAGGAGAACGACTGGGACCGAATAAAGAGCCAGGTCAGGGGGCGAGATACACTAGAAGCCGCTCGTATCATTAAACAAGGCTCCATAAAAATATCTAATCCGGGTCTGATTCTTCTTCCAGCCTTGCCTTTCCCTTGACAAGTCAATGCTTGCAAGGGGACCACAGCATCACAGCTGCAATACAGAAAGTACATATCTCTCAGAGGTGATCATTCATTTTTACCAAATGAATGTGAGTGAGTAGGCTAATAATCCTCTGTGTTTATCAAAAAACACGAGCAAGTCTGATGATGCACGGCAGGCTTTTCATCACCTGGCCTACTGCGGAGGAACTGAAAAGACATTAAGATTTGCTGTTCCTTAAGGCCCCATTGTTGGCTTTCATTGCAGTCAGTGCCATTTTTCCATAGAGGGAGTGGGGTGTGTGCAAAGAAGATGTCTGTTTTTTTTCTTTATCTGGTGTGAAAAGGTTGAGCACAAGGCAGGAGTGGCTCAGCCTTGACATGAAGCATCAAACGCTGAATGCGCTTTCAACACATGCCTTGCACCTTTTTCACGGGTACAAACTCTATAAACTGGCGTGCAGCTCGTTATGAAACATTAAACAGCGGGCGCATGCTGGCCCTTAAATACAGGAAGCTTGCCTTTGGTGAATCCATGCATGTGATGCTTTGTTTTGCATAAGGATCGCTGATAAACGCATTATTGCTTTGTGTCCGATCAAACCTGTCAGGTTCTGCCAACAGAACCTCAGTGTCCTCTTATTGTGCAGGTACATATTAAGGCCAGTTCAAGAGAATTCATGTTATTTACTTCAAACTCTTACAGGTTATCCAGAGAGGTGTGTGGGACTGCCCCATTTGCCTGACTGCACTGAGCAACCTCAGCCTCCCGACAGTATCGGCGAGATCCAACCATCAACAGCGGAGACCAACCGTGCTCCTGTCCTGTTCCCACCTTTTCCACCAGCTCTGTCTTGAGGCCTTTGAGGCCTTCTCTGCAGATAGTAGACCTTTGTGTCCACTGTGCAGATCTGCGTACCACAAAAAACCTATCTAATAGGGTGGAGAAGGCAATCTGGATGACTCCATGTGGGTCGCTCAATATAAAATCAGAATTAGCTGTATAAAATACTAAAATAAAATAAGCATTTTTGCTGAAGCTGTGCAGAATTATGCTTCCGTACAATGAATATTCTCTGGGTTACAGCCTCTACATAGAGGTGGGATCACAAACTGTTTAAAAAACACATTTTCAGTTTTGTTAGAAACCTCAACCAAATCAGTTTTTCTCTGGGAAACTTCTTGAATTTGTTCCAATTTTTGTTTTCCTTCAACCAACTTTGAACCAGTATCACAATTTTGAGAGTTGCACAACTGCACCAATTTAATGTCTGTGACACAGGGTAGCAGAGTGGTAGCCTGGATGTTTTATCTGTTTTCTGATCACTCGAGAAGACTTCAAATGTCAATATCCCTTTCCACCACATCACAAAGCTATTCGATTGAGATCTGGTAACTCTGGAGGACTACAGTGAATTTTTTTTATCATGTTCAAGAAACCAGTTTGAGATGTTTGAGCTTTGTGACATGGTGTGTTATCCTGCTGGAAGCTCCCATCAGTAGATGGCCACACTGTGGTCACAAATGGATGGACATGGTCAGCAACAATACTCAGGTAGGCTGTGGTATTTTATCAAAGCTCAGTCGGTAACAAGGGGCTCAAAGTGTAGCAAGAAAATATCTCCTGAACCACTACACAACTAGCAGCCTGTACTGTTGATGCAAGACAGCAGGGATCCTGACTCTGTTATCTCCTAATTACGGCCTAAGTTTGGTGAACCCTTGTGAATTGTAGCCTCAGTTCTTAGCTGACAGGAGTGGCATCCAGTATGGTCTTCTGCTGCTGTAAATATCTGCTTCGAGGTTCAAAATGTTGTGCATACAGAGATGCTCTTCTGCATACCTTATTTGTAATGAGTGCTTATTTCTTATCAGCTCGAAGTAGTCTGGCCATTCTCATCTGACCTCTGACATCAAAGCATTTTCATCCAATGACCTGCTGCTTACAGGATGATTTCTTTTTAAGACCGTTCTCTGTAAACCCTAGAGATGGTTGTATGGGGAAAGTCAAAGCAGATCAGCGTTTTCTAAAATACTCAGGCCAGCCCATTAACAACCAACAACCAGTCAGTCACTTAAATCACCTTCTTTCCACATTCTCATCCTTAGTTTGAACTAAGACCACCTTAACTAAGTCTACAAGCCTTAAAGCAATACATTTCTGCAGTTTGATTGGCTGATATTTGTATTACTAAGCACCTGTACCAAATGAAGTGACCAGCAAGTGTACATATTACACTGACTTTGACTTCATATTGTGACACTTTGAGTGGGTGTAAAATTGCTTTGGCTGCAGTTTTAACAGAGCATAGAGATGATTTTGAGCCCCGGAAATCTCATGAGGTTTTCACCTATAATTAAGATGTTATGAGGGATAAAAAAAAAAATTTAAAAAAAATAAAAGACGAATACATAAGGCAAATTGAAAAGTGTCCATATTAGACCCACCCTATTATAGTATGCAAGCAAAATCTTGCAAAGCTTCATTAAAATGCTACGGTTTATGTACAATAAATAAATAAAACCAGCTGATCCTGAGGGTTTCAGGTAGGGATAACCTAATCATCTATCACAGTTAAACATTAAATATGAAGCTGGAACCGACAGGCCGTGATCTCGGCATAATCATGCAGGGTGAAGAAGTGAAGCAGACTAAAACCACAACTAAAGCGTACATAAAACTCTGCATCGCTCACGTTTACTTTGTGCATTAAAAAGAAACACGAGAGACGTTATTTACCAAACAGCAGCTAGCCCTTGTGTAGTTGTGCCACCGTGAGAGTTAACAGGCAACCAGCAGCTGTTGTTTGACAAGACATAATTATAGCGCGTAGCTCCCCATTAAACCACAAGCTATCTTTTCATTGCTTATTTATGGATTAAACAAGTGAGATATTATGTTGGTGAGCTTTATAGGTGCCATTTTTCTTTATATCTGAGGACGGAGCTAGGATGGCTTCCCAGTCTTATCCTGAGCAAAGCTAATAACATCCTGCCATCATACCCACAACACAAATATTACAATGGTGTCATTCTTCTGATCCAACACATCCACATTTTCACCTTTTATTATGGGAAGGAAAGAAACTGATTACTGGACAAGTAATAGGTAAACATTGAAGTCACAATTAGCCAACGACCGCTGATGACCTGATTGCCACAGTGACAAATGAAAATAAGTTGAAGCATTTTCTTTTATTTGCAAACACACAAACATCGAAAAGAACAAAACATTACATTACATTTAGCAAACTGAAGAATTGTTTAAAAAAAAAAAAAATACATTCACAAAAAACATGTACCAAAATTACATGCAGGGATCGAGTGTCAGATGGAAAGAAATGAAAGCCTGCTCACTGACATTTCAGAGCAATTTTCAAGTTTTTTGACCCCCACCCCTTACAAAAACCCCATTAAACAGATTTATTGTAAATGCAGTATGCAGAGTTTGATTGTGATGCTTTATTAGGGGTGTGACACTTTCCTGCAGTGTGTAGCTGAGTGGATGGACGCACGGGTTTAACCTTTTCACCCAGATGAAGAATTATTAATTTTAATCTCTAACCCATCAGTGTCACCCTTTATTGACCTACCACATTAATTTGTGCCACAATGGTATTTTTCACAGTATGCAGACATCAGCGTGCTTTTACTGGAAACAAATAAAATGACAAGAAACATACCAGGACATCTACCTCAAGTTTCTGCCACTACACAACTTGCTCTCTTGATATAGCCTTGATCACAAATCAGACACATGGGTGTACTTTGGATTTGGGATGAAAAGCCGACATAATCACCATTTACAAAACATTCTCAGGTCTGATTGGAGAAATTGGTGTCAGTGAGTTTTTTTCCTTAATTCCAGTCTTTGTAACAACATCAAATTGCAGTCAGTTTTTGGTGCAAAAAAATTCTCCTTCTCATTTCGATTGCATATACAAATCCAGCTTTTTTTCCCCTTCTTTTCATCACTCTATCACTTAAACGACCATGAAAATACAAAGCACACACGCACACACACAAACATCATCATCATCAGATCACTCTAATCTAATCTCGTCTCAATGGAGCTGATGTGACATAAACATTCATGGCAAAAAGAAATGGCTTCAGACTAGAAACTCTGGCATACAGGAGATCACAGTGGAACTGTCTACACGCTCACAATGCCCACGCACACACGCACGTGTGCACGGACAAAAACTCCACAGAACCTTAACATTAAGCCTGCGAGATGCTTTTTCGTATAAGGCATATAAGGTGGTTCTGGAGACAAAGAACATCACAGTTCAGAAGATTATGCAGCAATACAACAACATGTAAAAGGGGCCTGAGTCACCTAGTCTTTCTCACAGCAACAAAGCTGGATGTTTTCTTACTCATGCATTCTGTGTGAAGACCTACAGATTTGCATTAGATGAAGCTGTTTATAAAAAAAATATATATATAGGTATATGTACAAGAAAATACAGAATGCTTAGTGATTCAGACCCTGGGTGCGAGCCCAATGTTTACATCCAAAATAGGTATGAAACAATGAAATATGTACATGTGTATACAACATTTACAAAGAAACGTGACCATTTCTGTGCCCTGTATAAAAAAAAAAAAAAGTTTCTTTCCTTCCTTATTTATTTACTTTTTGAGGATTTTGGGGTGTGGAATAAGCAATATTGCGGTGACATTTTCCTCCGATGTGCATAAAGGAATACAACCTCGTCCTTACTTTCAAACCTGCTCATTGGAAGCGAAGTGAAATAAAACTCCCACATAGTTTCCCCATTTGTGGAGTCGCTCAAGTCAAATCTGGAGCACCCAAAAAAAAAAAAAGTTCTTATCCTACTTCATACAAAGTAATGACATCATCAATAAAGTTAAAGCGCACTTAGAGTAAAGCCAGATAAAATGACTGATGACAGTCCCGAGTGCTAAAAATTTGAGGCCCTTTTATTAAGAATGACAGTGCCTAATTCACAATATGTGAGCCGTATTGATGCTGTGCAGTTTTACATACCAGCCGTGATGAGTGGGAATAAATGACTCGTCCTCACGCTTCACAAAGCTCTTGGTTATTTTTCACATTTTTTGACAAACTGACACCTCATTACGCCTGTATCAGTTAACATTAGAACAACAACAGCAAAAACCCTCTACGATTAAAGACCCTTGAGTGCACCCTGCCTCACTGTCACAGACACACTAACAATAAAAAAAAAACAAAAAAAAAAACAAAAAAAACTGTCTAATTGAATTGTGTAGGTGAAATTTATGTTAGTGAACACAGAGGTAAATGTAAGACTCTGGTTGCTTCTGTGTAGTGCGGTGGTGTAAAGGTTGTAAGAGAATGGGCAGAGGGAGGGAGAGAATGCCCCTGAAGCAAAAGATGGGTGGTTTGAAGTCACAGTCGTGGTTGAGGTCAACTTCAAGGTCACTGCAGTGATGCCAGTCTATTTCAATCCTCAGTCTCAGCCCTGGCCCTGTCCCAGCTTCCATCCGAGACGCAGAGGATGGAATGTCACGAAGCTAAATTGCTCTCAGCCTCCATTTGCAGCATCCGTCAGACACTGCCTGGGTTTATTAAGTTCCTTCCAATCCTTTTCACCTTTCAGCAGTCAGGCAGTACTGTCGAAATATCCCTTTGGCTGCATTTACGTGTGTAGGTGTCTGTGCATGTGTGTATGTGTGTGTATGTGTGTGTTGATCTATCGTCCCTTTCACAGAGTTTTCTGATGCCCATTGGCCGAGAGCTTCCCAGATTCAGGGTCTGTGGGGCTGTTTGACAGTTGCAATTTATCCAGACCTGGGCAGTGGGAGATAAGGCAGAAAAATCTCATTAAAAAGCCTCAGACTTTCACTTAGACAGAAGTATTGATGTCCTTTTTCCTCCCTCGGTTCTTCTGTCTGGCATTTTCTAGCCCTATCCCACCCTGTGTATCAAACATGCAGGGCCCGTCACCACAAGCCTTGGGGACTAGTCTCATCTTCTGTCACATGTCAGTTCAGCGACACGCTGGACGTGTTGCTCTATCAGAGAGAAATAAACACCATTTCTCTCCAAAGCTACCAACTAGGTTGGATTTGTCAGCGTCTCAAAATTAGGATTAAATTGAGCAGTCACATACTATCAGACAGACGTAGAACCCACATAGCTGTACTGAGGCACGTGAAAGACTACGCACTGTCCTGTACTATATACTGAAAGCTGCTGGTTAGAAACTTTTAGGATATGTACAGACCCTGTTGATGAATTTACCTAAAGCCTTCAGGAGCTCTTCCCGGACCGCTGAGGTGAATTTCCTCACGAGACAAAGTGTTGTCACAACTGCAAACAGCAGGTTGTACGAAAGGACGATGTAAAAGTTTCCCAGCCAATTAAATCTGCCAAAGTCTCCCAAAAGATCAAACCTGGTGATGCCTGTGAAGGACAGAGACACACACACACACACACACACACACACACACACACACACACACACACACACACACACACACACACACACACACACACACACACACACACACACGCGCGCGCAACTGGGTTACAAATGAGGTTGACATTCATTCAAAAATGTGCAATTTCTTACTCAGAACCGTGACCTTTAATAACTCTTCACACAAAGCTGTGATAACCAAGAGTCGAAATGTTTTCTCCTCAGCTGAATTCCACAAAATAAACAAAACCCTGAGAAAAATGAAGTTCATCTTTCCAAGGCTCCTTCTGACAAGACAAGTATTGTTCATAAGAATTCTTCCTAACAAAAGCAGAAGGCTGCAGCAAACTTATGAGCCTCTTTGAAAATGTCATTCTCCCCAGGCCCATCTTTTTCAAAAAGTAAAAAAAGAAAGAAAAAAAGAAAATAAAAATCTGAAAAGGGGCTTATATACAAAAACAATTTAATATGGATTACAGGAATAAATACATTTCTGACTTGTAATAAAAAAAAAAACTACTTGTAATAGCGTTGGTGCACTTTGGGTCCGAGACCAGCCCCCTGTGTTGTAAGGTGGTACAAAAACAACTACTTCAAGAACTCCACAGATTCACACCACTAGTCTTCACACATGCAATTCTAATTTCTGTTGACAAATCTGCACATTTCCAAGCAGATTTATGCCCAAATCTGAAAAAATAAATAAATAAATAAATAAATAAATAAATCAAACAAAAACTAACCTACATTAGGTATTTCCACCCTCTTCAATAACCTATTGCGAAGACAGAGCGTGCCTACTGAAATCTCAAACACTATGGACAATTCATATTTGTCCAATCTCCCCTGTAAGGTCAACTCGTGAACCTCTAGACCACTTTTAGCACTGCTGTCACACTGCTGTGAATATGTCATCATGACCTTTGTGCATCGTTAGTCTTCAATTTGTCTCTATCGACGGCCACATTAACACAGTTTACGTTAATGAACTGATATTTCAGCTGTGTTTTACCATTTTGCCAAACTGACGGGAATCCAGTGTCCAGTGCAGAGGTATAGTGGTCACATCACGACTTCAGGGAGTGATCTTAAAATCGACCACGCTAAAAGCGATCCAGAGTTACACACGAGACGGCCTTGAAGGGAGGTCATCCAAATGTACAGCGTGTAAGAATTCTGATTTGGTTTGGACCAAAGCAATTTCACTCAGGCTTGGGTAAACATCCACTGACCCACTGCATGGCAGAGTTGCCGCTTATTTTTATCACTTGGCTGCATCTTGGTTAATGTGAGCACAATTCTCTGAGGAACATAAAAGGATGGCGAGCTAATTATAGCAGCTAAGGTGGCTTGCAGGTGGACTTCATCTCTCCTTCAGACAAAGACAAAGGAGCTCCCTCTTAGCTCTACACTGCCAGACCAATTTCAAACCATCTGTCACAGCTGATCACATGCAGCTTGGAAAGCCATCAACACCCTTTTGTTTTCCTGCTTATCCATCCATGTGTTCATGCACTCTAGCTGCGCCATCCCACAGAGTACTGTGGGGAGATAATTAAGCTTTCAATAACCTGTGTGCACAGATCTGTTTAATGTTATTAAATCATCTTCTCCTATGTTAATTTTGCATGCAACATTGATGAAGGAAATTACTGCATCAATATTTAAAGTCCAAGTACCATAACGGTATCCTGTCCTGCTATCTGTAAGCAGAAATCACATTGACATGCATCAGACTGAGGACGCCCTAGTCCCTGGACATTCAACTTCTCCTGTAACATCTTCACAACCTCTGTCATCAATTAGATTGGGCAATCGATTCAGCGTCTGGAGAGATGTATTTACAGCCGCAGTAAGCGGTTTGGCAAGCATCAAGGACCTTTAACAAAATTGCTTGGGAAAAGATGGGGAGAGCGATGATGGAGACCCCAGTCAATACAGCTAGCCACTGTGGTCGGGCTAAATTCATTTCTAATGCCAAAGGTTTTAAACTTGGGTTAGTAATGTGAGAAAATCTAATTGAGGGTTTCAAAAAAAAAAAAAAAAAAAACCATTTCAGTCTCTGAAATGTCGGTAGGGAGACGGAGACATTATCATGCTGCTGTTCAGAGCCGTCAGGACGTTACACTGCGTTTCCATCTTCACTCTGACCCTGCCTCAACTCAGCAGAGACCAACATGTCATGCAGAATTTGTCAAAGTTTTAAATATGAATTGGTGCAAAGTAAAACCAAGCCATAACGTCTGGTGATATTACCATTAATCAAGCTGGATTTGATGGTGATGCAGCTTAAAGTGCACAGAGAGAGACATTAAAGTTCACCCAAACATGTGTAACCTGCAGAGGTGGGAGGGGAGGGTGGAGCTGGTTGTGATGTGCATTTGGTGTAACTAAACATTTGTTACTACACTATTAAACATGCTGCGTGCTCTAGCACAATTCCCTTATCTCTTACACAGTGCATATTTACCACCCACCGACATAAAAACGCCTCACGTCAACACACGAAACCCTTTCTTGTCTCTTAACATCTCACTTCGTCACACTCAACTCTTTGCACGTCTTTTTTTATCTTGTGCTGAGCGGCCTTTTCTCTTCAACTCTGTCTCATGCATTTATTCCTTTTCATCCATTCAGTGTCACAAAGCAGAACCTGTTGATATTTTGTAAAGCTCCCAGTGAGTCACTGTATGCTCACTCCATCCTATTTTCCCACTCTGTTGCTCACACACACACGCACACACGCACACACACACACACACACACACACACACAAAAGTAGTGCTATTTAAACAGCTGTGCTCTGCACTCTGCATGTTTATTAGTGCCATTGTGATTGTGCTACTCCTGTCATTTTTATTCTGCCTGCACTCTTTTCTAACATCACCATGAGAGACTGTAGGAGAATTCAACTCCTGTGACCTGGTGTTGGTGGTAACAATGAAAATTGTTGTGGGAGAGGAAGATTTAATCTTTCTTCTTGTTTGTGCCAAGGACACAATGACAGCTCTGATAAGTCTGTAACCTACATTTCAATCATTCAGTCGTAACACAGCAAAAATACCAGCTTCTGTAAAGCTCACTAATGAGCATGCTGTATCTTGTTTCTTTCATTAACAAAGTCTGTTTTTGGTTTTTGGGCAGGAATATTTCTTGTCTGTTCTGCATGTTCAGATTATAAAAGGAGATACAGCATGCTGGTCTCAGCCAGGATAACCCTGAAAGAGAGGTTTTGATCTTTTTCAGGTTTTCCTTGATAAACCAGCAGTTGGAACTTTTGCATCGTTCATTTGGTAGTGAGAGTGGACATGCTTATAGCGAGGACAAGCCATAGACCAAAGTTAGTCTGGGAACCCATCAGCTTGCCAATAACTTTGTTCTTTACACACCAGAAACACCAACTGGAATAGAGGATAACTGATACCATGACCAAACGCTGTTCTGTCCACCAGAATGGATCTGGATAATTTAAAAAAAAAAAAAAAAAAAAAAAGCTAACAGAAAACAAACTGATCTGTAAATGATAGCGGTTTATAGAGATTACACCAATGGGCCTTACTGTCGACCGCTTTCTTTTTTAGACCATTATCCTTTCTTTGAATGCAGAGTTTCTTTTTTTCCCCCTTCCAATCTGTATTTCTATCAGTGCAGTTTACTCTGTCCCTGGTGCTACCTTTTCTGCCCTCTTCAAATCTGGAAAACCAATTGCTGCTGGTTGCACATTGCAAAAGGGTTGGCCTGTTCACAATATTTAAAACTCTGGTATAAATCAAGTTGGATTTTCCCAGCCTTGCATGTCCTCCCAAATTCCAGCTTTGAATCACATAAACTGTAGTGTTGGTTGGTGGATTCTCACTTCTTTCAGACAGAGCAAGGCGAGCTGTTTTTGCCTTTAACCCTCGATTATACTTTCCACATCCAGGAGTCCGCTTTGGTCCGCTCAGGTCAGAGTGGCAAATTTCATCAGACAGTGAGCGCAAGGGTCCATGCAGATATCCATGTGTCACCACAAACATTGGTCAAGGGAGAATTTATATTACAATGCATCAACTACACATGCACCCTAGGTAGTGGACTTCAAGTACAACAGGAAGAACTACCCAGCTGTCAGTGTCCACAATGGACAATAATCAGGGACTTACATTTTCAAGCTATCAAACTAACAAGCTACAGCTTCATATTTAGTGGGTGGACTTGATCACCCACTATTAATGTTTTCATCTAACTCTAAAAAATGTCCTCTCTTTTTGAAAGTTGTCAAACTGCTGCTATTTAATCCTTTAATGTGTCTACAAAAAATTGGCTCTGAATGAAAAAAGAAAAAGCAAGCTGCACTCACTCTCCTTACCGCAGGCAAAAGAAAATACAAAAACACTCACATGAAAAAGCATACTCACCTAGTGTTCTGGACATCACTGGCAAGGCTGAGCTCAGCACCAGGATGGAGACACAGCAACCAATGATCTGCAAATAAGACCAAATAATCAAACCTCCGATTTTAGCCCTCAACAAATTACATGCAATTTATAGCGAGTGTGAAGCAGAAAAAGCACCCATTGCACCAGCAGTTTTAGCCGTGATGTGCCCACACACATACACGCCACTTGATGATAAATTGGTTCCACATATTATACAATTAGTACCTCTGAAGATGCTCATTATGAGGTTCCCTCTATTGTCCTTTCAAGTCCTTTCACTGAAGCATCATGCTAGTTAACAAGCCTCACCACTCCCAAACTCATTACCAAGTGAATAGTTGCCACCCAGCCCCCTTCTCCCCCTAAGAAAAAAAAAAAAAAAAAAAAAACCTCACTCTCCCTCTGATGTACAAGAAAAGAGCTTGCACTTTGCTGGTGTTTACGCAACTTACAAACAAATATTGAACAGATCAACTAAGGCCATTGAGGGGCCCGGAGGAAAACAGTGAGCAGCAGGGACAGAGAAGACAGGAAGGCGAGAGCAATGAAGACAGAAAAAAAGACAGGGGAAATAGATGAAACACAGGAGGGGGCAAACACATCAGCACCTTAGGAGCAATTTCAGCACCCTTGCCCCCACTTCACCCCACTCCCTGCCTTTCTATCCCATCTTTACCGTTGTCATGGTTGTGTCATCCTTCCTGGGAGTGAGTCCCTCAAAGACACGCAGACTGTAGAAGCCAACGACAGAAGACACCATCAAGTAGCTGTTCAGCAAATCAATCAAGGAGCAAAAACACCTTGCTGCAAGTAGAAAGCAGCTTTTCTTTGAGTCAACTTTTTATGTGTCAAGGCTCAACCTTTTCAGGTATCATAAAGGGTGATGAAACAACGCAACATGTTTTCCGGAAGGTGTTCAGCTCAACTATGTCCTGGGTAAACAAAGCTGCCTTGGCAATGTTGCTCTTGGCCATGGAGCATGTTACTCAGGCCACAGACAAAGGGGAGGTCACTGAAAGGATACAATATGAGGACAATCTCCAGCACTGCCTGAGCCACACCAAATGTGGACAAAGAGGTGTTCCCAATGGCTCGATCCTAGAAGAGAGAGACAAATAGAAAAACAGGGATATTAAACATCCTACACTACCCTTCAGACTAAAACAGATCACAAAAATGACAACACTTGGTGTTGTGTATGACTGCAGACATGAGCAATTACAGAAGACCTGCAAAAGTAAGTACGTGGTGCACGAAGAATTTCCCTACTTGAGAAAGACAGAATCAAATTGGCTAAGTAATGAATGGAACAAGATGAAAGAGGCTCTTTGCAAATCACTGTCGACCATACAATATGTGAACAGGTGTTCAAACAAAAACGGCACATTGCTTACGGTAAGAAGAGTGTACAGGCTGAAAGCATGCCAAAAACATAAAAACAACTAAACAAATCCTTTAGCAAATACACTACGCGAACCCCCTCACCCATCCTCACCCCCTCCAACCCCTAAGGCCTTTTGAAAGTGAAGCAGGAAAAAGACATACATCCACATACACAGCACATACCAAGCATCTGAGTTGTCAAATGCCAAATATTTGCTTTTTTCAGACTTGGCACCCAAGACGATCCTCCAGAGGATTTGTACATTTAATGGGGGTATATACACAGTACTTCACACAAAGTTACCTAAAACTCCCCTAAAAGTGTTTGCTGCAAATTCAGATTCTTGCTGATACAATAAACATATCTTAACAGAGCTGTGCAGCACTAATCCAGTCATTTTATTTATTTATTTTTACTCTAAATCATAGAGTACTGCATGTACAGTTAGAGTACAGAAGTGCAAGGCAAATGTGCTGTTACTCGTCATGCAATATGCACCTACAGCATATTAAACTGCACAGCATATATTTGGTGTGCTGCCGTGGTTTCTGTTTGAGATTTGCATTTGTATTCTTTTTCCCTTTCCCACTTTAAGTGTCTTTATCTTGATTTGTTTTGTAAAACGGGCTGCAGGGGAAAAAAGGAAAGCCTGACAGGTTGTTTCATGCCTTTTTATGCAACTGTCATCCCTGGGAGCTTACTGCAGAGCCATGGTGCAGTGCCCTCTCTCTCTTACACAGAGAATTAGCAGCATTAGCAGACAGAATCTGATGTCATTTATTAATGGAGGGAGGGCATGCATTAAGATGGCGTGTGCACTCGCAATAAGCATGCACGTGCGTACACAGGACACCTAGCTTGTGCTGTGCACCTCCTTTCCATTCGTCTTTACATTCCGGTAGCAGAAAGAGTGACGGATCGTGTGTTACTGTGTGTGAAAGAGCGGGATAGGGGTCCATAGAGGGAAGGGTCTATGTTCCAGTCAACTCACACTGCACATTAAGACTGCATATTGAGGCTGATGAGGCCGTCAATGCCATACATACATCTATACTTCACATTCTTACTTTGTACCAAGTTTTTTTTTTTTTTTTTTTTTTTTAAATTGTATTTAATTTGATTTTATTAACACAGCTACACATGCACCCTATGATTAACATATTTCAAGGCAGTCCCGTAAAATATTCTCATATTTTTCATCTTTCGTATAGTCAAAGCCATGTCCTACTCATGTATCCAGTTGCCAACAACCTAATTCCAACCTATAAAAAATTCTAAACAAGTGGGAGAAGAAACTGTTCAGATCTCTGAAGTTGCTTGTGCCCATGTAACAACCTTGAAACAGCAACTGCGTTTCAAAGTTTACTTTTACAGTCATACTCATTTAATTTTATTTACATGGTGCCAAATTTAATAACAGTTGCCTTATAGCACTTTAAATTGTAAGGTAAAGACACTACAGTAATTCAAAGAAATCCTGCCTCCACCCACCCACCCCACTAAGTAGGCACTTTGCAAAAGTGGGAAGGAAAATCTCCCTTTTAACAGGAAGAAGCAGGCTCAGGGAGGGGTGACCATCTGCCGCAACCAGTTGGAGTCTGAGGGGGTTTAAGTGACAGACATTTGTAATCCATACATTTCACCGAACTATGAGAGGCTGCCGTCATTTAATCTTACAGAATTTCTGAAATGTAAATATTAAATATACATATAATAAGCAACAAGCAAAGACTTAATATTCACATACATTTCCAGATTTTTAGATAATCTTAAAGCCAGTTATAAAGTGAAAAGGGTGTCTGGAGATGGGAGGTCAAGTTGTTAAATACATGCAAGGATAAATGCGTTTGTATGTCCTCTCTGTGCCTATGTGGACTCTCTCCAGGTACTCTGGCTTCCTCCCACAGTCCAAACACATGCATGTTGGGCTAACTGATAATTCTAAACTGGCTGCAGGTATTCATGTAAGCGTGAACTGTTGTTTATCTCTACGCAGTCGCACCGCGACAGACTGGTGACTAGTTTTGGGTGTATTCTGCCTTTTGCCCCACAACAGCTGGGACTAGCATGACCCGGATCTGGACAGGCAGAAGATGGGTGGATGGATGCAAGCCTTTGTGCATTTGGACAAGGGCAACTTTAGTTGGGTGAAAATTACTGTCCAGCCACAGTAATTGCCTGTTTTGCAAAATAGAGTGTCAAGTGCAGTGGCCACCAAAAAGAAGGGCCTGTAGTAACAGTTTTATTGGTGTCTCTAAGTGCTTGTTCATAAAGCTGTAAATCCCTCTGTCCTATGACAGAGGCAGTGCCAACTTCTCATCTATAGCCACCTGCGTTTCCTCTCTGCTCGTCATCCTTTTCTTTCCCCACTCCTCGTTATCCTTCTCTATACCCATCCACTGCCCTGTAAAGCTGAGCGGTACACTGCTCAGTATTCTAAAGACTACAGCAGGATGCTTAGCTGGAAGGGAAGACAAACACTGACAGGGCACTTCTATTGTGCTCTACTCCCATAACAATCAGGGCCTCATTTGACTTTCCCACAGTCTGAGTCTCTCTTGCTCTGGCAGTACCTTGTCGAGATGTCAAACCTCTCTCTCCCCTCTTATATCACATTCTCTCCCCTGTCGTTATCTTTTTCCAGACAGAGGGCAGAGGGAATTTCTGTGCCAGAGGGGCACAGTCTGAGAGTTAGAGGATAAGGTTAAAGAAGCATGATAGATGATCTCATATCAGTATTGATTGTTTTAGGAAGATGAGATGGCCCCTCCTGCTCGTAGATTTGTGAGATCAGAGGTGTGGCATCCATCCAGCTCAACATAAAGCATAAACCATTTAGTGAGGCCATACTGTCAGGGAGGACAGCTTCAAGCTACATGACAAGTGTAATTTGGGGGATTTTCTGCAATGTGTCATGCCAAAGAAAACATCTCTGCTCAATAAAATAATTGGAATGTCGAGGGCAGCTCTGTCAGATGCCCGCGAGATGCAAAATGAAATGAGGGAGAAATAGGATACATTATGTTGCCCCTTTTCAGACAAGAATGCAACCACAACTGCACACACATGCAAGCACACACATGCACGCATCTCTGTCACTGCAGATGAGATGAGATACAAGGAGCTTAAAACACATTGCATGTTAGGCAGAGATGAGAATCTCAGAGCCATTCCACACTTGCTGGAATGGCTGTTTCACAGTAAGAGCCCTTCACTTGCCCCCGTCTGCATTTGCACAAGGGAGGAAAAGCAGCTTATTCACCCACTGAGGGCAGGAGACACATAGCAACCTCATTGAATCTGCACACTGCTGTGAAATGACTTTGAATGAGCTTCCAAAACAAAACCAGAGCCACAACGTTGAAGCCTGATTAACATCTGGTCCAGTCTTTTCTTCCAACGTGCACCTGAGCATATCTGGAATTTGATTTATGTCTCCGCCAGGGACAGGGCAGGCCCGATAGGCAAGCCCTACTGCAGTTTACATTCTAGGTGTGTGATGGTGTGAACGCAAAAGCCTAGTTAGACAGAAGGCTTACTGTGGATCCCTTTGGCATGGCAGTCTCATCTACTAGAAGATAGAGGATGTTCAGTGCCACCAGAAGAACAGAGATTGTCTGCAGACATAGAGGAAGACAAAAATTTGTTCACACATGGTATAATTATAAAAAGATTGATCAAATCCTCCAAGTATCCGGCATCATGATATAATTGAATGCATAATAACAATCTTGTAACTGTAAACTGTGCCAAAATTGAGCTTCTCAAAACTTAAACAATTTGGGGGTTGTGCGATGCACGTGCCATGCCTTGCACATGGCCTTTCTACCTTATCTAACAGTATCAGACGACATAAACAGTATTCACACACTGTAATTTATTTAAAATCACTGTTGTTGTAGGTTGGTATTCAGCATTGTCTTAAAACATCCATTAAACAAAAGTAGTTTCCCCACCCAGACTCTGTGGGAAAAGATGGATTTTGAGGTACCGTGTTACTCCCAGTGGATACCAGCCAGGCTGTAAACGTCATGAGCAAACAGTGTGGGCCTAATGATAGGTCAATCTTAACACTCACCGTTCCTGTGAGCAGGATCAGCATCACTATGGGATACAACAAGTTCTTCTCCCATCCCGATGCCTTCTTTCTTCTCTCTGTGAGGACATGAAAGCACAACAAAGAGTGAGTTTATTTATTTTAAGAAATGTATGTACGATGAACTAAACTCCATTACACTTTCCACTACTTGTTAATTAATCAGCTCATCAAAGAACCTACTGCAACCACAAGCCCTCTGGCTTTATTTACAGGGTTTGTACCGCTTTGTTTAGTAAAACATATCGCGAGTGTGTGGGCTGAGCACAATCTCAGCTCTCATCGCAACCGCCCCACCTGCAGGTAATATACATTTCATAACCTTCAAAAATTACACTCTTCCTCTGTAATTAGCCACACTCATCATTGCCTTAATTAATGGAAAAAAATAATAACTCCTGGATGAAAAGAAATGCTACAAAATTAATTTTATGATTTATATTTAGGAGAAAATACGTATGCATGTGCTGGGCGACTTATGCCTCTCATTCTTCTAAGCCAGATGAAACATTTCAGCTTTATATGTACCTCGTATTTCAACGGCTCATTCATCATGTTTATAGACTTTGCTGACAGCCCGTGGACCACAGGCACTATGTCTTACAGACATCAACTGTCCTCTTACAATGTGTATGTGACTGCCCTTTAGTATTTGCTATTTTGACTTCTTTCTCCATTTCCAACCTTGTTACTCCTCCTTATTCTCAAAGTGCATCCACCCAGCCTGCCCAAGAAGTTTGCCAAGTGCACTTTATATGCACCATCCTTCTAAATTAATGACATCACTAAAAGGCTTGGTACAATATAAAGTTTGCATCTTGTCCAATATCCTAAGTGCCTTTGTGCTCTCCTACCCCTCCTACCCTGCTCCCCAAAAGGCTCAGGCTTCATTTATAATATCCTAAAATGGATGGGAAATTATCAGGCAGTTCTGGTCCAAGTCCAAATTAAGAAATTAAGGCAGATGAAGAGAAAGCGGCTGCCTGTCAGCAATATGCAAAAAGCTAAGCTAACGTCTGTGGCATATATCTCCGAGATGCAAAACAGAAAATGAAGAGAAATGATGCATATCATTTAAGGAATAAAACCAAGGGAACAGAAATAATAATAATTTTAAAAAAAACAACTCAAATGAAAGGCAGCGAGAGAGACAGCGAGAGAGTATAAAAACTACCACATACACATACTTACCCAATTTATTCCTCTGATTTCTAATATTGTCCAGTTCTTTGTTGAGCTGGTGAGCAAAGCTCCCTCTGGTATACGCGTGTGTGGAAGACCCTGTGAAAATAAAAATATTCAAAATGTCTGAAACGTGCTGTATGAGCACATGTTGTGTAGGGATAATATAGAGCTATGTTTCTTCTCTTAAAATTTTTTATTTCACAGAAGACAAAGAAAAAAAAACGATGCCCCTTTTGAAAGGTTTGGCTTTTTTGCTTTGTTAAAACAACCTAAATGACTATCAACAGCAAAAATAACTCACTGTTTTTGTTGCAGCTATAATGTTGTTTAAACAGACACAAAGCTCCTCTTTTGGACACCATAACTTGGAAAAAAAAAAATCTTCTCTTTTTTTTTTTTTTAAACTTCCCTTAAATACTTAAATAGACGGAGAGGATGTTAACCTCTCCCTGTATTCATCCTACCTCAGCATATGGTATTTGACTTGTCTTTATTAAGCAATCCCATCAAAACAAGTAATCCTGCACAGAAAATAACAACGTGATCTCAAACAAGTAAAAATAATCTCTTGTGTCAGGAGCTGTCTAGCACATGCCACAACTGGTTGAGTGGGCTGGATAAGACAGCAAGGGATTCTCCAGGAAAACCACAAGGCCAGCTCATTTAAGTCTAATTTATCTATTTTACTCTGTTTTCCTTCCAGCTTGACGCACTATCACAGAGGCCCCTCGAAGCCAAAGTGGAAGAGTATCCATTTGCATCCCCTCGGGTGATTGGCAGATCAAGACCAATTAGTTCAGTGTTACACCGTTACTAACGTGCAATAAAAATACCATCTTTCATCTTTGTTACAGGAGTGAAGGACCAATCACTTTGATCAGACCTTCTTCTTCCCTCTGTTATTATGTCACGCCCTGTCTGGATGGGTTTAAGTAGGTAAAAGAGGGTGAGATAGACGCAGAGGTGGAGAGTTAGCAGTCTATGCCCGTCTAAGGATCTGAGCAAGGGAAAGTTTGAACCCTCCAAGCAAATACGCTCGGAACACAACAGGAAATGTCATAGATAGTTCATACATAGTTCTCTTTTTTCCAGAGACAAACTGAACACTTTGCCTCGGGGGAGCCAAATCTGTTCAGCTGCAAGTGAACTTATCCTTTACCTACGTGCACTGCGTATTTGAACAAGGCCTGACGCATCACTGACACATATAAATCCTTGCTGAAATTTAAAAAAAAAAAAAAAAAGTTTGTGTGGGGGTTTTTTTTTTCTTTTTTAAAACCATCCATCCAAAACAATACTTTACACTGAAAACAAAGGACAATAAAATCGATTGTTCAAAGCAGAGAAAGGGAAATGCTTAGATTTTCAACTGCAGTATCTTCAATGACATCACTGCAAACCGAAGTTAAATATATCCTTCTACTCCTTCTGCTGGCAGCGTCAAGTATAAGACTGAGTTACAGCAAGGCAGAGATGCTGAGTGGGGCTTCTGGCAGTCAGGAAGGCCTGGAGTAATTCAACATATCCTCTCCAACCTTCTCCACAGTCAAAAAATTACGTCATTCACAAATATGCTAAACACCATGCTGAGACAACAGAGGCACTGGCAAGGTCATTGTGCCGCATAGCATCTGGACGAGTGCTCTGTTTTCAGCACATCAGGGTGGTGAGAGGGCAGTCTGTACAAGTGTGTGCATCGCTTTGCCTGTATTGCAGTATATTTATGTGTGCCTGGTGCCGTTTTAATATATTCTGTTCTTCACTATGAAACTACTGAAACAGTATATAAACTGGTCCTTGTAAACTTTGACAAGCACAAATACAAGTTTTTTTAGCCTCTCACACATCTACCATGTGTATGGAGACCTGCAACATCTGGCAGTACAAAGGACAGTTTAGGATTATGTAGCAACAGAAGTGAAAGGCTTGTTATGGAACTAAAAACTGAATTAAGTTACTTTCTGTAACTGAGGCAATGCAATCAATAGTGTCAACAGGACGTTTTATATTTGCTGTGTCTCTCCGACATCATAAAAAACCCCAAACATTTATTTCTGATACAATGCACCATTATTCTTGAACCTTGGTTCACATTGGCTGCACATAGCAGCCATCACTAGGTGCTCCTTTTGAAGCAATGTTGATGGATCTACAGCTTTGACTTCTATATCTGGAATCTGAGAAAACTATTGTGAAAACACAGTGTACAGGAATTAAGATATAAAGACCACTGTAATTTCTGCTTTAGCACAACAGTAGCAACAGTGATGATAGAGACGAACAAGGACTTTGTTAGGAATTCAACTTTTTGAATGTCAACTTCTTGAAACCCATCTATTAGTTTTTGGGGCTTTTTTTCTGGTTATAAATGGAATAGTTAAAAAGCCCATCAAAGAAAACACAGATTACTGGTAATCAGACTTTATCATTGGGGTTTGCATGCAGAGATAAACAAGTGGAGTAATAGTCAGTATCTCTTGCTTTGCTCTGACCTTTTTTTCTTTAAAGTTTGAACATAGAGAAAGTTGAAGAGCAGCGAGAGGAATCGCAGGCTGACTCCATCCTGACTTCTGTGTCACCACACTACTTGTGCAGTTGGGATAAATTCATCACCCTGCATACATTTAAAAGCAATACAGTAGGGGTGCAACAATGTGTTATTACTTGTAACAATTGCTAAGCACCATCCATCTTTTATCTGGACATTCTCCTTTTAGGTTCATTACGCTCGTTACAAGAAAAGCAGACACACATTGCTAATGAGCCGGTTTAAACCACAATGTCGTGATCAGCAACACATAAACTACCAACATGTCATTACAAATGGGCAATTTCATGCCACAGGAGGACAACAAAGGACCAGACATGTAAATAAACATGAATGCATCAACTGATTAGGCTCAACAGTCCACATCTACAACCACAAACTTTCTAAGATGATAATTTATTAGAGAGGCCTGATGCAAAGCGGACACCGGTGAAGCAAGAAGACAACATTGCTCGTCTTTGGAGTGTGTCCCGTGAACTGTTCCTGACCTGCTCTCTACTTAATGCCCTGAGCAGATCAAAGGAACCACGCTTAGACGTTCAGTTGCACCTAACTATGACCATGAACAATGAGTATTTGCATGTGCACATACTTGCATGCATATTGTATCTGCATAAAAACATTATGTCTGATAAGCAACGCTTTAAGCTTCACTGAACATTCCCCTTGCTTCTCTCTCCAATTCCCACCTCTCTAACAGACAAAAATGAACTGCAGCTTGTCCTTGGTACACATACTGGGATGTTGACCACTGTTGTTGTTTTTTTTTTTTTGCCCCACCGTGACGTGTAAAGATCAAACGGTCCTGGAGATGATAAGGAACAGATTACAATTATTCTATCAGGTAGTTCAAAGCAGGGCACTGAGGAATGAGCCCTAAGAAACTGTACGCATTGGTGGCACTCTATGGAGGTGGCCGGCAAAGCGTTCAAAAACATGTGTTATCTAGGAGTGATCTCGCTTACCTCCCGGGTTTAAAAGGACACTCCTTTCTGTTCATTTACTCACATCTGTACACTTGGTTGCGTGCTTGAGTTAATATTAAAGTAGGTTTTGGAAACTGGCCGAAATACTTCCTGCTTTTTTTAAGATTATTTAACGTCAAACAAGGAATTTGGGAACACAGAGAGCTGGACGTGAAAAGGAAATGCAGGCTAAAAAAATATAACATCTTCAACATTCTTCAACACTTCAAACTTTCCCTAAAAAAAGCAGCACAAGGCTCCCGGTGTCCTCTCAGAAGAGTTATGGCTCTTTAATGTCTACAGCACCAAACCCTTTCGTGAAAAATTTCATTTCCATCCTATTAAACAGGCTGCCATTCGAGGCCTGACATTAAATGTGGCAATCATTTCACCAATAATGGCAGCGGCAGTGGATTTTCTTAAGTGGATTCTTAAGAAAAACTTCCTAAACAAAATATGGTCCTTGCCATAGTGGCTGCTTTGACCTTAAGCAGAAAGTTATGAGAGTGTGACGGTGTCAGGGAAAAGCCAGTGACAAGTGTGTGTGAATTTTGTGAATGTCTGTGTGTGTCTGTGTGCCTAGCTGAATTTTCAATGCTAATTGATTCCAGCGTGGCCTACTCCATCACACCCAATAGGGCAGTCAACCCCTCCCCTCCCCTATAATGTGCCAACACGTCTCCCACAGACATACCGTTTAATCTCCTCTGAAGGGTTTCCTCCTGCAAATGGATGCAGTAAATCTGCTCATCCAGGTCCTCAAGGATCTAAAGGGGAGAGAGCAGAGTAGGAAGAGATGAAATGGGTTATAATTAGGCCCGAAGTGGGACTGGAGCAGTGGCAGATGGGAAGATGAGTTGGTGATGTATTTGTAGTCCTCTGTTGTGATTTTAAATGGCTAAATGAGACATCTTTCAGACAAGAAGAGCAGACTCGAGTCTGTCTGTAGAGACATTATTTTAAAGAAATCTGAACAACAACTGTTTAATAAACTCTTTTCCATTGACTCAACTTTTAGAAATGCAGTAAATACTTCATCCAAGTGATTACTTACTGTCGGCTTCACTAGCAACTGGCCCATGACGGTAAACATCCTGGACAACCCCACAGGAGTGCACACTACACAGGAGACAGGACAATACGGTCAATTTGTTTAAATATAATAAAGGCATGTTTCCACATATAGGGTCTGGAACTTTTAGTTCAAACTTTTCAGAGGAAGTATAAGAAGTATCTTTTAGACAGTTGATTGTCCACAGTGGACACCAGGTGGCGACTCCTATGGTTACAAAAACACTTTCAGTTGTGCACAAGTGTAAAAGAACAAAGCCCTCAGCTTTCCCTTCAGTAACACTTCACTAATGCTCCTCTCTGAGGAGTTCATGTCAATAGTTTTGGTTCATACTGAGTGAAGCACATTCTAAGTTCTAAATTATCCAGGGTATGCTCAACTTGGCCATCAGAAGAGGGCCACCCCCATGCCTATCACATTCAAAACACCAAGCGGGCGATAGTGAAAATCCTCAACTCGAGGCTTTGAGTTATAAACCTGTGAACCAAGTTAACAGGAGTTTATACCCAAAAATAACATACAACCTGCCTAGCCTATAAGGGTGCTGAAACCATGGTGGAAAGACAGAGCTTTGAGGTTTTCTTGTTTGTTCAGAAAAGTTTCTCGGACTCAAAGTTCTAGGTACTTTGAGGGAAAACACTGCTCATAGAGATACATTTTCTATTTGCATCATTTTGTAAAATTATAAAACACACTTACTTAGTAAAAGGAGTCCTCCCATCAGAGAAATACAGGAATAGAGGTATGGTAGGTAGAACTCCCAAAGATCTACAAAATATGTAGACTTTTAGTAAAAATGAAACTTAGGAACAGCTCAACACTTTGGAACAAGCCAAGATGTGTGTTCATTTGAGTTTTAGAGCTGCTAGAAATCTGATTTCCTTCCTAAACAAACTCTCAGCCTAGATTCATAGTTAATGCACCGTCAGATTGGTAAATCCTAAAACTATTCCTTTATTTAAAAAACAAAAACAATGGGTTTAAAATGACCAATCATGTAGAATATTACAAAAATCATACCATAGAGTGACTCCATACTGGCTGCATCATTATCAATGAGGGCTGATGCCACCCACACAATTCCAAGAATGAGCAATGCCAGGAGAAAGAGCATCACAAAGGTCTCCAAAATGCGTGCCTTAATGCCCTGACAGGAAAAAAAGCAGGAATAAGAGAGAAAATTATTTCAATTAAAATAATGCATATAAAATCATAATGATGATACACAAAAGTTATATTATCAACCATGTCAAATTTTTACATTTACATATACTGGCCATTACAAAATAACAAAATTCACACAGGACCCAAATTCCCAGAGTTTTAGAAATATTAAATTTAGATGTAGTCAGTCTTTTAACTAAAACATTATTTAGTTTTAGTCATGGTTTAGGCCTAAAAATTCTTATATTTTAGTGAACTAAATATCTTAAGATTATTGTAGACTAAATCTAAAGTATAAAGTGCAAAAGTTTGTTTTATTTTTATTGGTGAGAGTTGCTCTATGTGGTTTACAAAGTGTCTTATTTTCCTCAACATCAAATGTGAAATGTGTCCATATGTCTACTATTCTCTTCCTCCCATGCACAGGACCATGCATGTTGGCGACTGATCAAATTGTGCACATCTAACCTGACTGCACGATTACTTCTGATTACTTCCAAACTCGTCCCGCCTTTCTACACACATTGATTAAATCTGATTGGACCTTGTCTCTCCATTTTCATCTCGTTTTCAATTCGTCGACTTAAGCGTGAATACATTTCATCATAGTTTTTGTCCTAGAGCATTACTTTTTTTATGTAGTTGTTTTCGTTAAAAGAAAAAAAGAAAAAAGAAAAAAAAAAAGTTGTTGACAGAAACTATACAAAAATTTATAAGTCAACAAAACAAACTTTGGTGCTTACAAAATATTTTCTTGGGAAGTGCGTTTTTGAGCACACAAAAGGGCACAAACATGTCTCAAAGCTGACAGAGTGCTTCCACTTAGTGAAAAGGTGAAAGACAGAAGATGTGTCAGAAAAACATCAGAAGGTAATTTGCCAGAACGAGTTGGTAAAAAAAAATGTTGGAGAGAGATGACAAATCTGTCAAATATGGTCTTGGTTCCGTTATGGCTATGACTGCTAACAGAACTGGCACGTTGGCATTTGATGACTTTATTCTTCTCGGGAGAAACAGGATTGATGCAGGGGTATGAAGAAACCTTCTGTGTGCTCGTATTCAGCCAAAAGCACCAATCAATCAATGGACAACATTTCAATATCAGCAGCATAACACAGCTAAACATGCAACCAAAACATCAGCATGAGCTACACCTGCTGAGGACCACTCTAAAACCGGGGAGCTCAGAAAACTACAAGGTAATATTCAACATGATGCTTTGTTTTACCTTATATGTACCAAGTAGTACTGTCTCCCACATATTTCTATTTTGCTATAACCCACCTCTAAATGAAGCACTAATATGGTTCTCGTTAATTCAAGCAGAACATCTGTAAAACAAATCTGTATAAGTGTTCAAATACTTTGTATAGTCAGGAATGAACTTTAAAGGAGCTAGAAGTGCTGTTTCCTACATTTCATATTGAAACACTGAACATGATTACTTTTACAGGAAACCTCGCTTCCACCCCTCCTCCTTCACTTGAACTAAACAGCATCATTTCCATTCACTCCACACAAATATAACATAAACGCTCTCATCCACTCCTCTGTAAAACAGCTCGTTTATATACACATATTGTGGTCTATAAAAATGGGTCCAACTAGGGATGGTGGTAGTAGAGGTAAAATTAAAAAGAGGAGGGAGGAGGGGAGGGGTTCCTGGGGTGTTGCAAGGAGCATGAAGCCTGGCTGGGTCAGCTACTGTCTGCGATCAAGAGCAGACCTCCCATCTGGGGCCGATTAGGAGCTCCCTTAGCACCACAGTCATGTCTCAGGCCGTGCAGAAGAGAGGGTTTGGGGTAATTTGGGTTTTCCGGGTCACAAACTGCTGAGTGGTTAATAAAGTCCTCCTGTACCTGTTCACACACAGTTTCCATAACCCCCCACCCCCGCTGGAGAGCTGAACTGTCTAGCACTGTAAGACAGATTGGTACTCTCATACGTCAGCTTAGGCTACCGGGCATGGGATAACAAGGGCTCTCTGCTTTTGAGCATTGTTTAAATTAGGTACATACGAGTAATTTGTTACCAGCTAACATAATGGCTGTGTGGGTGCTGTTCAGTATTTGCCAACAGGTACACTCGCTGTGTGGCTGCTGTTCAGTATTTGTCAACAGCTACATGGAAGTCCATGAATAATAATGAAGCCTATTTAAAGAGTGGAAATGGCTTTAATTCTTGAGATTAATTTTATTTTTTATAAATGGGGGGCAGAGTTATTAGTTCCTCACAGTTCCACACACCTGACCTTCAGCATCTGCATTTTAAAGTGGAAACACTTTAACATTCCCTTACTACCCACTCTACAGCTCAATGTGCCATTGTGCAAATATGCATTAGTCAGATAGTCAATATTCGTATTTAATATTTAATAAATGTGATCCCTACACTTTGCTACCAACCTACTCAGTATATATTTACTATAGTAATGTAAGGAAGGAAGTTTCTTTCTAAGATTTCATTAATTTTCTGTAGTAAAAATCCCCTGTAGCATCCCTTTGCAATTACTGAGAAATGACTCCCGCTTCTCGCCTTCTCTTGCGGTGTTATTCTGGAAAAGCCTCTGGGGTCAGTGTAGAATTTTCTAGCATGGCAGAGAGTGAAATGGGCAGGGTCTGGAGTGCCTCAGTGTGGCCGAAGTGGACACTGCAGCCACAGGTAACGTTAGAGGGGGTGGGACCTTTAGTCAGCACGAAATAAGTGCTATGGAAAAATACAGAGCCTTAATAGAGACATCATGGTGGTGACATATAAGTGAACTACGCATGCCTTTCTGTTGTGATATTTAGCAATGAATTTATCAGTCAATTGAAATTAATAGGCTGCAATTACAGTAACAAGCTGACATAAGCACACATTTTGCTGACCTTCTAATGCTCAGTGTCTGCACGTTAAATCGATGTTGCAATCAAGCACATCACAGATCAGCTCAACTGTGCAGTCGGGAGCACGCTAAACACTGCTGAATAGAAAAGATGGAGGAGATGGAAGAGAGAGAGAGACTGGTGGAGGAGAGGAGTCAACGTCTGAGCATATCGCGTTCCCTAGAGGTAAGAGAGGTGAGAGAGGAATGCTTTCAGGGACTTCAGCCACGTCCCTCACGTGGTCTCTTAAGGATGCATGAGAACAAGCAGAAACCACAGGCAGGACGTGTGTCCGCTCAAGCGCACCAGTCCACCTTAACAAGATGTCCAGGCCATGCTGAAGGTGTATTCCCTTTAGATATGTCTCTCAATCATTTATAAGACTCAAATCATTACCCATTCAGATCATTTAGGGCAAAGGCAATGCTTGTCACCTCGCTTACTATCACCCCTGGTTCTTGCTTCGCAGGAAGAACGATCCACTGTGTCAAAACCGATTTGGCGGGTCAAGAGAACGGGGGACACTGAAAGTGACTGATTTGAATGGTTTTATTGATCCATTTACATGCATGACATAGCACAGTGAAAGTTCTGCTTATGATCACACATTCTTGCAAGGAAAAATGTAGCCCTTTGCACCTCATCGCAAAATATGTGGTTTAAAAATAGGAAGATCCAAGTCAGTCATCATCAGTGATCAAAGAAAACTGTCAACTGGTGAAGGAAGGGTGGAAAAAAAGAAAAAGACTGCGCCTTGGCATCTAGAGTGCCCGTTGAAAGTTTCTATTCTTGCCTTTCTAAATGTGTAACTACCTCTAAATATAGCAGCTCTGAAATATTCAGCATCCCCCGATCCTCACACTGACATCGAGTGAGGGGCTGCAACTTTGCTTGTACAAGACAAGGGAGATTTTCTAAGAAATGTGCGTAGTGGCCAGAGAGGAAAGTAATCACTTCATATGCGGCAACAAACAAACATGCATGAATTGATCTACCCACACACACAGAAACACACAATCAGACAAGTTCATCTTTCTCCCAATCCACCCAGTCACACAAAGCTACAGAGGGCTTTGGAAATAGTTCACAAGCTTGTTGCCTGGTGTATTCTGCAGACAAACTAAAGCCAATCTTTCATGACCCGTTTCCACTTCCAAGTAAAATCAAGTTGCAATCAAACACAGGATGAAACTAAGTTGGCACAGGAGTTTCCTAGTCACTGTGATCATTCCATAACAGGTCAGCAGGTGATGGCAGAGATCATCCAACGGACCATCCTTCTGCTCACTGTCAGGGACGTGTGCAACAAGGGCCAAGAGTGTAATAAGTGAGGAAGGGGGCAGGGTCCTTTTCACTTCCAAGCAAAAAGACCTGCCCTCTTTGCTAAAGACATGCCAGATGCTCAGGGACCTTATTAGCGTATCCTTCAACCAGTCGGTAGCAGCGCAATGACCGTGTCAAAGACAGAAAGCAGAGGAGAGGGACACTGCCCTGTAAAGCTGCGCAATCAACTTCTAAGGACTCCTAAGACTTCTTAATAAACAGGGCAGAAGGGAAATGGCTGGTGTCAAGTCATATCATTCAAACCACAGTGAAGCAGCTTATCTGTTTGAATACAGATGCTTAAGAAAACAGAATCATTTTAATGAATAACATAGCTTTCAGTTGTTTGTCAAGTCTCCCTCTCCCTTTTGGTTTTTTGGTTGTTTTTTTTAATCATCCTATTGTGGCAGCACCTTGTGATTATATAAAATCCTTATATTAATAAGAATTCAAATAGATGACTGCTTCCTGGGTTTTGTTAAGCGGAAAGTAGGGACCAAGCACACCTAATAACACATAATACTCTACCTAACTTAACCCACAGTGCAAATAAAGCTGTGTAACCAAGTCAACGTGAGTTACAGATTACTTTAAAATCTTCAAAAACAGCTACAAAATCAGCAGAGACTCAGTTTTGTTGCAGAACTTTGCATTTAGATTTGAAAAACTGAGTCACGAGAGGAGGGGAAAATCTCGCTTGCTCGTTTTTACAATTCCTAGCTCAAGCTAATATGTCGCCATGGTAACGAACATTGTAACAGGCAGCTTTAGGGAGACATTGTGACCTTAAAGGAAGGTATGTAAACACCACTTTATATTCCCCGGCTGGCCCTACCCAAAAGAAGGCCTGGGAAAAATGTCTGCATGTGCAGGAGATTTGAAATAAATATCCAGGCCCCTATTGTGGAGCTCCAACAAAGACGAGTATCTTAGTAACACCACACGGGTTTACTCGGCGAGACGTTTTCTCTTTCCCCCCCTCCTCCTCCTCCACAATAAACACACTTCTCATCATCGGCGGGTTAGGGCTTAGGATGAGATTGATGAGGAGTTTCTTTAACTACCAGATGAAACCTGTTGGCCCTTTGCTGGGTCAGTCAGGGGGTCAGACTCGTTCCAACTCGTTTGAGGATCAAACACATTTCAATACTGTGGGGAAGACCAAAAGACTATTCCCTGCAAAGCACGAGTTCCTGTACAAATCCTGTTTCACAGACTTTATGCATGCTTTAATAATCGTCACTTATTTTGGTTGAAATAGAACAGGAAGTTGTCACCATCAAAACCCTTACCCTTGATTTCACTGTTTTTGAGTAAATATAGCGCTGAGATATCACACTCATCAATTCTATCTATTAATGTGATTACATTTCCTTGATATAAATAGAAGACTGACTAAAGGTTTATGTTGATGTCTTCAGTCTTTGTTACAGCATACTGATCATCTCAATAAGGATGACATGTATGGTTCTCATCATTACAATGCCACCTATTGGTGGTGTGGAGACAAGTAACAGAGAGACAATAATGGCAATTTTCTTTTTTTTATTTATCTAAATTCCTTTGCTAATGCTGCAAAAAAGAAAAAGTGGACAATATTTGATAAGCACATCACCAACAATGTAGTATCTCAATTTCTAAATATGATCAGAACCTAAAAACAAACTAAACAACAACCTTTACTTGCCTCAGTGATGCAGCTCTTCTGCAAAGATTTGAGAACACAGCAGTAAAGCGGTAGACATTTTACAGCAGCAAATAAAGCTAAATCATAACATCTGACATCAAAACCTTAAGTCGCTCTGATTCATCCACAATTTGGACAATTTGTTAAACTATCAATCATTCAGGTGACAGAGCCTCTAAAGAGTTGAACATTAAAAAACAACAACATTTAAAAAAAACAAAAAAAACATCTTTAATCTGTTGGCGTCTTTTAGTACATCGTCAAAAGTAAACACAGCCACATGAAAAGGCTGACTTACGACGTTAGAAGTGAAATTCATCATTCACTTCATTTCCGCACTCAAAGGGAACTCGCAGTGCTATAACATTAGCCCAGTGGGTTAAAATGCCACATAAAACCTTATGGCATAGCAGTCTAATGCTGTTATTGGATAAAGGGATAATATCACATTATAAAAACACAGATCTGCTTTTACATTTATCTTGCTGTCGGCTGTATAATTCACTCTGCAGGCAGCTCGGGTTCGGGGGGTTTTTTGTTTTGTTTTTTTGGAGGGCGATTAAATGGAGGAGTGGGTATATCATTTCCACCCTTGCCTTAGCACAGAACCAACAAAATATATACCTGGAAGTGCAGCTCAACACTGAACAGTACTTCCTCTAGGCACATTTATGGAAGCTGTATTGCAAGAAACAGTCTTGCTGAAATGAAAAAGAACAAAAGGGAGAAATGTGAAAGAGGCCCTCATCCTGCTTCCTACACATCAGGGCTTGCCCTCTACTGAAGAAATCCAACCGAAACAAATTAGTGGGCTGAGGAAGAAAAGAACTCGCTATACACTACAGTACAAACTAATTTTTATGTGCTTTTGCCAGGAGGGACATAAACCAGAGAGGTTTCAAACTGTGACACAGGATAGAGGCGTATTAAAAGTAAATCTTTGGCCCTCCATTTTGCAAGGCTCTATTGTGCTGTCATGTTGCTGCGACTTTATGGACGTTTGGAACACGAGCCCCCAGCCCATTTTTTGGGGGGGTAATCAATTAAACAAGGAAGTTCGCTGAGCCTTACAACTCGATTATTAGCTTGTCCTTTTGAAGTTTTATTTTAGGGGGCTGGGGAGGAGGTGACAAGGAATCAGGCTTTAAATCAGTGGGGCCGATGCAGCAGTGTTGAAGCGTTTGCAGCCTATGGCCTTATTGAAAGGGTTTGTCAGGATGTGGCACTGGGTGAAGACCAGATTCAGACTTTCATGGTTAATGAGCTTTTTGCGGTGGCAGTTACGGTCAGTGGCATGAGTCAGGGAGAGGGCAAGCACTAAGCACCTGCTGCTGCTCTGGTTGCTAAGAGAAAACCTCTTGCATAGGTATTAGAGCATTCAAATACATAACAGCCTAGAGTACAGTACCACACAAAATTTTACTATGAACTTTTTTTAATGACTTCCAAGTTGGTTTGTTTTTTTAAACCAAAAGAATTGTCCAAATAATTTTTTGTAATGAAATTCTACCTTGTCCATTATTTTTTAAAGGCATCCATAAACATGTATTACAAAAAAAAAAAAAAAAAAATGATATGCTGCTAACAGAGATTTAGAACAGTTGGATAGGTTTGCAACTTTTTTTTCCCCATTTTTAGATAAAGACCCATAGTTTGTACCTTTTTTGATCCTGCAAATCCCTCAGACTCCAAAAAGAAATAGGCAAATGGCATCAGGACGAAGAGGCAAAGATTGGAGAACAGTGACACCAGGTTCCACAGACCTGCAGTAACCAAACAGACATATACAGAGACAATATATTATTTAAAAAAAATGTTTCATTATGAAGGGGACATGTGCCAAAGATTCATTCACAGAGTTTCCTAAATTGCAATTTAAGTTAAGACAGTTTTGTCTGTTGAGTGCCCTCTTGGCAGTTTCTAAGTCATGGACTCTACTGCCACCTGGTGGATACTTGAACATCAAACAGCCTTAACAGAAGCAGGTAATTAGCACTGGCAGTGCAAATAAATAATTCTCAATCTCAAATGGTTTAAGGAGAAAAACAAACTGGCTTCTTTCATTTGTTAGCACCCCATCTGGTGACACATCTATTCTTTTTTTCTTTGTATAGCAAAGTCATGTTTCAACAAATACAAAGTTTCTCAACAGTCATAGGAAGCAAACTGTGTCAGGAAGCAAACACATTTCTTATTATCTAATGCATTATTTGGCTTAATCAAAGCTTTAACTTACTCTACAAAATTCTAGCACATAAGATATTTGTAATAGGTTTCACCTTTTTTCTCCCTTTATAAACATCTAAAAATTCTCAAAGTCAGCATGTTTTCTTTTAGTTTTAGTGCAAACACAATGGAACTGATTCATGTTTAGACTTTGTGCACCAAAGGACACTTAATGTTATCTTTTCTACACAAACATAACCCAGATAATTAACATCATTGGTGTTTAAATCTTCATAATAAGATGTGTAAGGTGAGTGAATAACATACACTGTCACGTAGTTACTCTGAGATAAATGAATGTGTCACCATAAACGCGCATTAATATGTCCACAAATTGAAACTAGATACACTGTATGATAGAGGACTTTATAGACTACAGGTGTCAAAACTTACAGCTGTGGATCTTCATACTACACCAAAGTAATTTATCTACTATAGAAAACATTTTATGTGCATTAACAAAAACTTTGTTTATTAATTACTGGGCATTCTTGGCATTCTTTTTTGTGGTATTACACATTTAATCCTACAATTTAAACCCCCAAAGTTGTGCTGACAACTTTGTGATACTGTTTGAACTGCATATTTGTCACTTATATTAAGATATCTCGGAGTATAACTTTAACACTGACAGAAAGGCAAGTTTCACTGATCCAGGTTGACATTCCTTCTATAGACAGATCCTGTTCGGATGCTATTAATGTTGATGAGTCACCAAATAATTACTTAGTGAGAATTACTATAATTAGTTTTAGAAAACTCTATTGTCTGGATTTATATTAATCTCTACTAGGAACTCCACAAAAACACAATAAGTACACTCTTAGGGCATTTTCACACCTACAGTTCATTTATGTTGGTCCGAATTAGTTGGCGATTCATAATTTGTTTTTGTTTTTTTTCCAAAAAGAAGAATCCAAGCAAACCAAATTTCATCACTACAAACCATGTGAAAATGTTCAGTCTACTTAATGGCCAGATGTGTGTGGATTGAGAGCAACAAAGACAAATGGAAGATAGAAGATGCTGTGTTCTGGATGACTGGTGAACACGGAGAAATGCTAGCCTGTACAGACCACATCTATAGTACATTGCTGCATCACAGAATTTTTTTTTTTTTTTTTTTAAACCTCAGACTTGCAATGTACAACTAGTAGCTGACCCAGACTGAGGTTGGATCACATTCACACCACATCTGTGGTTAGTAGTCCAATGTAATGTACACAGAATGTTAATGAGCACAACTTTTTTATCCTGACATTAATGTGAAAAGCTGAACTGACTGTTATTATGATCAAATACGCTGGAAGACAAATTTTCTTTACAGTGAAGTATTTCATAAACAAAAAGAGAAAATGAAAACTGGGATAAACTGAACTACTGACCGTGAATGAGGGAGCCATTGAGCCACTGAATGTAGTAGTTTTGGGGGAAGGAGAGCAGGATCTCATTACTAATGATTGAGAAAGGCAATAGGAAGACGGCACCACCCGACACTGCCAGAGTGAAGGTGCACAAGTACAATCTGTAAATGTAATCAACACACAGACATAGACACACGTACAGACTCATGTTAGGACAATTCCACATAACAACACCAAAAGGAAAAATCGTTTACTTACTGAAAGATTAGATTAGTTTAGATTATTGTATATTCAAAAAAAAAAAAAAAAAAAAAAGGCCACTTGCATCAAGTGAGAGTGTGTCACACGGATAAACATTTCCAGCAAGCAACATATTAGCTTATTTAGAATCAGTAGCCACTTAAATAAAACTAAACCTTCACCACCTTTGCCTTAGTCCACGAACAACAAAAGGCATAAACTGGGTATTTTTTCACAATATAGTGTCCAGACTCTGCCCAAGGCAGTGACCAGCTGCTCAGTGGGCCCGACACCCGTTTGCTAAAAAAGCATGTTAATCAGGCATGCTATCTATTGTGTGCGCAGGACCCTAAGGTACCATGTCCAGCTGGAAATAAGCAGGCAGGACGAATGCGATGACAGCAGTCATACAATGAAGGGTGGATGTAAGATCCTAGCTGGAGTGATGTGATACCTTCATCACTGGTCTAGAAAATGAAACCATTTTTGAAACATACAGATTGTTGGGGAGCAAATTTATGAAAACATTTTTCTGGTTATTAGTAATTAATGATTATTTTGCTTAAGCTCGTCTTCTTCTTACTTTCTACATTATATGAATTAACTGATTTGGATGCAGTAAATTCTGAATTGCAGAAAATTCATTTAATTTAATTAAGAAAATTAATGGTTAGCATCTACAGTGGGGCAAAAAAGTATTTAGTCAGCCACCGATTGTGCAAGTTCCCCCACTTAAAATGATGACAGAGGTCAGTAATTTGCACCAGAGGTACACTTCAACTGTGAGAGACAGAATGTGAAAAAAAAATTCATGAATTCACATGGTAGGATTTGTAAAGAATTTATTCGTCAATCAGGGTGGAAAATAAGTATTTGGTCACCTCAAACAAGGAAAATCTCTGGCTCTCACAGACCTGTAACGTCTTCTGTAAGAAGCTTTTCTGTCCCCCACTCGTTACCTGTATGAATGGCACCTGTTTGAACTCATCATCTGTATAAAAGACACCTGTCCACAGCCTCAAACAGTCAGACTCCAAACTCCGCCATGGCCAAGACCAAAGAGCTTTCGAAGGACACCAGGAAAAGTATTGTAGACCTGCACCAGACTGGGAAGAGTGAATCTACAATAGGCAAGCAGCTTGGTGTGAAAAAATCAACTGTGGGAGCAATCATCAGAAAATGGAAGACATACAAGACCACTGATAATCTCCCTCGATCTGGGGCTCCACGCAAGATCTCATCCCGTGGGGTCAAAATGATCATGAGAACGGTGAGCAAAGATCCCAGAACCACACGGGGGGACCTGGTGAATGACCTGCAGAGAGCTGGGACCAAAGTAACAAAGGTCACCATCAGTAACACACTACAACGGCAGGGAATCAAATCCCGCAGTGCCAGACGTGTTCCGCTGCTGAAGCCAGTGCATGTCCAGGCCCGTCTGAAGTTTTCCAGAGAGCACATGGATGATACAGCAGAGGATTGGGAGAATGTCATGTGGTCAGATGAAACCAAAGTAGAACTTTTTGGTATAAACTCAACTCGTCGTGTTTGGAGGAAGAAGAATACTGAGTTGCATCCCAAGAACACCATACCTACTGTGAAGCATGGGGGTGGAAACATCATGCTATGGGGCTGTTTTTCTGCCAAGGGGACAGGACGACTGATCCGTGTTAAGGACAGAATGAATGGGGCCATGTATCGTGAGATTTTGAGCCAAAACCTCCTTCCATCAGTGAGAACTTTGAAGATGAAACGAGGCTGGGTCTTCCAACATGACAATGATCCAAAACACACCGCCCGGGCAACAAAGGAGTGGCTCCGTAAGAAGCATTTGAAAGTCCTGGAGTGGCCTAGCCAGTCTCCAGACCTCAACCCCATAGAAAATCTGTGGCGGGAGTTGAAAGTCCGTGTTGCTCGGCGACAGCCCCAAAACATCACTGCTCTCGAGAAGATCTGCATGGAGGAATGGGCCAAAATACCAGCTACTGTGTGTGCAAACCTGGTAAAGACCTATAGTAAACGTTTGACCTCTGTTATTGCCAACAAAGGTGATGTTACAAAGTATTGAGTTGTATTTTTGTTATTGACCAAATACTTATTTTCCACCCTGATTTACGAATAAATTCTTTACAAATCCTACCATGTGGATTCATGGATTTTTTTTTTCCACATTCTGTCTCTCACAGTTGAAGTGTACCTCTGGTGCAAATTACTGACCTCTGTCATCATTTTAGGTGGGGGAACTTGCACAATCGGTGGCTGACTAAATACTTTTTTGCCCCACTGTACAAATAAAGAATTTTTTTTTTTTTTTTTGTACGGAAAAAAATCCCACACTCACGATATTCTGTTGACAACGGCATCTTCATCCTCGTGGTCATCTAAAGAGGGAAACAAAAGTCCTTCAGTTTCAAGGAGAAATCCTGAGTCAGCCTATAGACTCTGCAAAGACTACACTGTATATGTAAGTACAGCAGAACATGATCTAATACAGGTCATTTCAGCTTTGTAATACAACAGTTTCCTCAAAGCACTTTACATTATGATGTAAAGACCCCACAATGTCAGGAAATCCCAGCAACCATATAATTCCCTTACAAGAGAGCAATTGGTGACAGTGAGAAAAAAAGAACTTCCTTTTAATTTAGATTCAGAGAGGCAGCTATCTGCCAAACCTGGTTGGGGAGTGTGGGGGAAAAGAGAAGAGACAGGAGAGCACAGGAAGACTACGAAAAACAAACAAGACAAAAGACAAACTATGGGCAAACATAGAAGAGAAAAAAAAACAGCAACATGGATATAATAACATAATGAACGGTTTCATACAGATAGCTCAAAGTATGTGATATTCTCTACTCACCATACAAAACCAAAATGTATGATTAACTATCAGTACAAATACAGAACAAATTTCAGACAGCTGAAAAAAAAAAAAAAAAAAGGATGCGTCCAGATCTGAAAACTAAAGCCAACAGCCTTCACTTTTTGCAAAAAACCAAACGTCGGCCAATGAGCTTCCACCTTCAGTCAGACCCATACCTCACTTGGCACATTGACTGTCAAAACACTAAGAGTCAGCGAAAACATTTCACAAACCAACAAGTAAACAAGAGGCTGCATCGATTTTATATACGTCATCAGGGGAAAAACGTCAAACAGCAGGCTAAGAATTAAGACACAGTACCCTTAAATATTATGTACCAGTTTTGTTACCTTGGGATTCATTTAATTGTGGATAGTGGAAATTTCTATGTCACAAATGGTTAAGAGTAACAAGGCAATCCAAAGAAGTCCCACCCAGAACCAGAATAACCCTTGGACCTGTACTAATAATGCTTTTTACAACCATACAAGTGTTGATATTCTCCACTGACAGTAAACAGCTGGATGCACATGGTCACACATCCTATCTGAGCCTTCTTCCTGTTTTAAAAGAGCTTTTCCTCTACACTGTTGCAAGTGCTTACCTTATCATGTTAAGTACCTTGAGAAGACTTGTGCTAATGCTTTGGCACTATATAAAGAAAATTCAATTGAATCAAATCTCTGATTCTATTATCTAAAGCCAAAAAAAAAAAAAAAAAAAAAAAAAAAAATTTGATGATGGAAGCTAAAATATTCAATATAAAATTAGAAATGTGGTCTAAAAACAGTCCTAATGCCATGTAATCTAATGTAACACAGTAAATTTAGTGAAAATACTCACACATTATTTGCTCTATAACCCAAAACCCAAACCACTGGGTGCAGCCTAGTTTTCTACAGTTTAAATCTCCAGAAGGGATTTCTGATGTGAAGTGGTCTACTTTTAAAATAAGACAAGGTAAGGCTGGGTGACCTGGACAAACTATATTAGCCTTGGGAAAATGGGAAAGAGTTCACATTATCTACATGACTATTTTTGTGCTACATGTTTGTATTTTTCTTTTCTTCTTGTTCTTATCTCCTTGTTTGTCACACAGGTTACAATCAATGTTTTAGGCGACGTAGCTGAAGTTATCAACCTCACAGGACAGGTTATGTCAGCATTAACCTAACAGCTTTTGTGACCAAGTGGATTAATGTGGCCACAGCCCTTCCAACACAAAGCAGGCTGTGTTCAGGCGTGGGTGTGACCCAAAGCAAACAACTATAGTTTCCTTGGCTGTAAAAATCATGGGTTCTGAGTGTGAGCAAACACAGCATAAATGACAAAATAAGCAAACCTCTGTGATGCTTGGTGTGAGAATCGTTTCACCGCAGACACAGCGCTGCTTTTTAAGTGTTACAGACAGGCGAGAATTTTAGTCTGAACTCACATTTTGCACAGCACTTACCACTCTTCCTCTTGTATCTGGTTATGATGAAGTAGGACACGATGTAGAGGACGGCAAACAGGAGGAAGCAAATCTGAAACAACATCACAAGAATTTTAATGTAGGATTTATTATGACAAGGGATGAATCAGCACATTGGAGACACCATATGCACCATCCACCCAGCAGATTTTAAACCCCAAAATATCCCACATTAAGACTATGACACACTTAGGTATTAAAAGGATTGTCAAAGTATTTCTTACACCATATGCTGTATATACAATGCTAATACCATTGTGTGCAGCTCAAAATCAGTAATACGTGGTCTTAGGTACAGAGTAGTTATTGTGTTTTTATATGATGAAGTTGAAAGATCAAAACCTTCTTCTCAGAGCTTTACTGCGATACCACTGTTAAATGTACAAGCTGTGCTCCCCCACTCTGAGGAACACACTGGGAATTCATTTATATCTAAGGCATTATCAGGCTTGACAATCTCTCCCAATACTGTAAAATAATAGGATCAACAGAAGTAAATACAGGAAGAAATTGATGTGTTCTGAACTAGTAGATAACAAAGGAGACTTCAATCCCAACATTTGTATTTATCTGAATAATATTTTAGGCAAAACTCGACTGTCTATGGTGTCTGTCGCAAAGAATAGCTGGCTATAAGAAGGCATTTAGCTCAAACTTGTAGCCTACACGTCACTCTGGAGTTTCTTTGGAACCGGACTGAGACCACCTCGGGAGACCAGTTGTTTTGGTCCACACCCAAAAGCGATTACCGTGTTCACAAATGAACTGCACCAAAAGGAAAAACAAACCAGAGTCTGATATGAATGGACTAAATGGTGTGGATGTTAAAAGATCAAGACTGCCGTTTAACAGCAATGGCAGATTTCTTACAATGACCAACATATTCTGAGCTCACACAAGGTAACTTTTAGTTGTAATGGTGTAACCTCTAATTATTTGCATAAAAGCAATTTTGCATTTTGCATTAAAGCAAGTCAATAACTTCTCATGCTCTAATATTGAGCAATTTACTTTTTTTGTGTACCAGTAAATGATTACTGCAACTCAATTGTGCATGTCCCTTATGTCAGTTGCAAAGTTTATGCAGAAACCTTAATTGCAACCACATGATGGCACATTAACAGTGGCAACTAAGATGTTTAATATGACCCATTTATTCGATTAAAGTAGGAAAGTGAGAATTGCATTGTTGCTCTTATTTGTCTGATGACACTAATTAGGTCGAAGCTACATGCAAAGTGGTCCACAAATTAGATAACCACAGCCTCAAAACAAGCCACAGAAAGATCACTTTCCACATTCCCTTCTTCTCCTGTGACAGTGACCAGGACGCAACTAATCTTAGAAGCTCCCACTTCAGCACTTTGCACCTTGTCAACACCACATAGCTCACTGCGGCCGAGCTGGGGTTATGAGAGGATTCAACCAGATGCCAGGCGGACATACACATTACAGACAGGCAAACTGGCATAATAAGAAATGCCAAATGTCATAATGTGACAGCAGCAACAAAAACATTTTTCCTATCATATGCAGTCCCCTATCAAATGAAAGACTGCTCATATGTTTCTAGCTATAAATTCTGTAGCGATGCTGGTGCAAGCCGAATGATGTCCACAAAGTGGCAAACCCTGAACAAGACATCATCAGGTGCACAGAGCTGATAAAGCAGCACAGACACAAAGACACAGCAGTCTCTGAGGAGATAACAGCAACTTTCAGGCACAGCAGTGAACGCCAATGCTACTACCCTTCTTATCAATCCATTTTCCCTCAAAAAAAAAAAAAAAATGTAAATTTGCATTCTATGTAAAGGAAAAATCAGCGAGTGTTGACAAGGGGACGTCATTTAACCAGGTTGCAAACCATTTCCAAAAACTTATTTTATACATTCACTCACTGGGGCAAAATCCATAACGTCAATTATTTTTGGCCAATTCAACAGAATTTAGGGGCCATAAAACAAGGGAAAATGCCTTTTCATGTGAGGTGAAAGAAACCTCCCACAGGCTTGCCGGAAGTGAATTTTGACCTTTAAGGAGGGCAAAAGTAAAGGAAAAAGATGTGCTGAGAGGGCAAAATAAGCTTTTTTGAAAAACAGAATTTGGCACAACAATCGTTTCAGCATTACAATCCTATGTTAACAAATTGGTGGAAATTGGCTTGAACGGAAGAACAGCAATACCTTTTTCCCCGCTAAAAGGGGCTTAACAGATAAATAATCAACTTGTTTTCATGTACTGTGGCAATAAAACTCATTCAGGAGTAGTTTGATTTCAGAGACAAAAACCTGAAATATCCATCTATTTTGCAGATTAAGTTATTAAAAACAATATTATTAACAGAGGTACATTCTGGGCAGTACTGTATACCATTAGCTTGAGTGTGTTTTTGATGTGTGCATTACCTTAAATAGCGTTATCTTCAGACTTCTCTAACACATTTCCAAACTTTAATTATTGCCAGATTATCAGAAAGATGCTTATTAGACAAGGGAAGGATCTTTCCTAATGCTGTGATGACCACCACAAGGCAAAAACATTAGCAATAAACCAGAATAAACTGGTGAAATTAATAATTTGTCCCTCCTTTTGGTTAAAGTGTCACTAGTCTGGGTATTTAATAATGGAAGAATATGATTTTGGTTTAGCATCACAGATGAATATACTGAAAAAGACCAGCCTTTTCAGAAACTTAAGTAGTAAAAAGTACTTTCTCATAATGGTAACAATCTCATAAAATAATAATAATAATAATAATAATAATAATAATAATAATAATAATAATAATAATAATTATTATTAGTATTATTATTATTATTATTATTATTATTATTATTACTACTAAACAATGGCTGATTGTGACGTCAATTATAATAAAACTTTTTATTTTGTAAAATACAATGGTTAATAGTCTACAAAAAAAAATGTGAAAGCCTGATAATGACCTACAAGCTTTGTGATGAGATGACAAAGAAATATGATTACTGTCCAAAACATGTGTGAACTGTGGTCAAAATTATTCAACTCTAACCTGATTTTTCTCAGTAACCTAATTTTCTACATTCTTGCTAAACATAGGCACAGAATTTTTGTGTTATTATTTACAAGTGGTTTCATTGTGGAAGAAAAATGATTCCCAGTTAGGGCCTGATGAGAACATGAGGTCCTGTCACTGAGAGATGTTTACTGACTTTAAGCCTAACCTACAGTAACCCCAACTGCAAAACAAGTACACACAATAACTGGAAAATATCAGTCGCCTGGCACCTGTATTTAAAAAAAAAAAAAAAAAAAAAAAAATCCATCCATAAGCTGACTCACCACAGACATCAAGATGAAATGATACACTGATGTTAATCCATCACACAGAACGATTTGCAGTTAGAAATGTTGATATAAGATACTGACATCCAGGCGTACAGGCTCAGGACAAAATGTGCAAGCTAAAGCTCAGATGTTGGCCTTGCTTAGTGCTGAGATATCTGATAGTCTCTATATTACACAAGATTCTGACAGGAATAATTAAGGAGACTTACTCTAAACCTCTGAAAACTGAAACCTTTTTTACTCTTTTAGTTTTCTTTTATTTGTTTTTTTTCTCCCACCTAGAGCTATGGAGACATCAAGACACCACAATTCAATGAGAAAAGACAGGAAACTGTATAGCCAAAGGCTAATTTTGGAAAAACACTGATAGACAGTATATTAAAGTTGTTTTAAAAAAAAGAAATGGAGTTTCTAGCAAAGCATTTCACAAATAGGTAAGTCTAGAGCCACTCTGCCGGACAAACTTTGTATTGATACATCTAAATGAAATTAAACAGCTTCTACCGTATGCTGTGTAAAAAAGAACAGGTGACACACTGCTGATAAGATAACTGCCACATGAATAAATTAGGTGGTTGTGTTACTTAGCAATGCTATATTTTTTGTATTGTGAGCTTAAAAGTTACTATGGACAGTCTCTAACACACAGAAAGAGAGACTTAACGAGAGAGATATGACATTCAAGGAAATCCAAATTTGAAATCTATGGAAGAAATCTGCAACAGCAAATACAGTGGTAGAACGTTTATAAAAACCTTATTTTGGATGAAAAGTCAGTAGACAGTCTTGACTGGTAACTATTCAAGCAGCCTTTATGTCCCAGGGACCACTGAACTCTAATTTAATTTAGATGGCTGGTGATTGCATTAGATAGTTTCTTGAAAGACAGAATGTACTGTTGCAGTGGGGAAACATCTCTCCGATAAGAACCTAACATACATGCATATTGCATTGTCACAAATCACCTTTATATTATTTGCCAAATTCAACAGACTGTAACATGTCAACAAAATGGTCTTCTACATAAAATGCATAGATATAACTATCAAAACATTAACAATGTTAATTCTACTAAAGCAGGAAGGCTTTAAATGATCATATAATGGGATTTAATCACCCCTAATTACACAGTGAATGACATATGAGACAAACTGGTTACATTTCCAGGGTGTACCCCGCCCCTTGTACTGGATAATCAGAAGAAAATGGATGGACGGTCTACACTGGGATGTGGCATTACACCGATATTGACTGATGATAGTTTTTAGAAATACTGGTGGACGCCAGTGCTACCCCTCAGCCTCCTAGTAGATACATGTATGGTGTCAATTAGAAAATCCTAAGCCACCTTCTTCTCAAGTTATCGCTTTCACAAGATTTTCAAAAAACAACATAACCTCTGACCTTGAGGTTGAGGTCACTGACATTCAAACTTGTCTGAGATTTTTAGCTACACCTGTAGTATTAATTTCGAACTCCTATGCCACCTTGAGTTATCGCAGTCACACACTTGCTTGTCAACAACATCTACCCACTCAGGTGATGATAATACCCCATCAGACTTTTACAGCTGGGAGGTAAAAAGGAAATAATGGTACTGTGTTTAAAAATAAAAACATATTAAACAGAGGTTTTATGCTCAAAATGGAGCTTTGACGAGTGACAATGAATGTAATCATGATTAGTCCTCATGCCTCACTTAACAAAAGCAGGTGCATTTTTCCTGTTATTTCTATCTTTTAAAAAAACTACAATAAACCACTGTATAATATAACTTATATTAATAAACACATCATGAGTGAAGATGGATTTTTCCACAAAGATATCACTGTAATTATCAATATCATCTGGTGAGCAGGATAAACCTGCAGTCAAAATCTGATACGGTTACTCTGTACTAAATTTTAATTTATTTAATTTAAACTAGTTTGTACAGATTACGTGTCATATGGTGGCTTCTGTAACACAAAGATTACCCAACTTTAAAGATAAAGTATAGCTTATCTTTGCAGCCAAACTCTACGATAAAATGTAAAAACCAGGTATTACGACAATATCATGCGATAAAAATCTGATATGGTGACTGCGAAAAAGTGTATGGTTTTTAAACGGAGCATCAAGCAGCGAGAACATAAACACTTCATCCTGATTTGAAACATATGCGACACACAAAGCTTGAATTAGACAGGACCCTGACATTTTGTCAATGCCACAGTCACAGTTACCTCTACTTAACCGTGGGGATGTTTACATGCCAAATAACATCATATAGTGCGTTAGCCAAGTTCTCCTGTGATTAACTTGGTGGCAGCTAGCGTTAACGGAAGCTCGTGTTAATTAGCGGGTTCACGCGCTTTTTTATATTTAAACCCAACTTGGTGTGTGACATAACCGGGTATCAAATTTCATTGTTTCTTTTTTACATTTTTTAAGTGGGTCTTAAAATACAATATCAAGCTTAAACGAATACTGCCGAGTCAAACTGACAGGCAAAGCTAACGCTAGCAACCGTTAGCGAGCTAGGCTCGACTAGCCGCTCCGCTACTTACGATGTACTCCCGAACTTGGCTGTGGAAATTCTGCTCTCTAATAGTCACATCGTCTTCTTCCATTCTTCATATTGCAAGAACAATTAAAGCTACTGAGTCCCTACATTCTCGCCTGTACAGCTGACAGCAACCAGGGTAGCAACTCCTCCTGCTTCGACTTTACTGTTCTGCATAGACTGCTCTGACTGGTTAAAGACAGTTTACATCGGAGCGACGTAAACCACCCCCGAAAAACCGCCCCAAAATAAAATACGTCATCAGCTGCCCTGGAAGGGAAAGGTCACGTGTTTCTGGGTCATCCTCATGGAGGCCCATGTGCATTGTAAGGTATTTATATGATCAGAATAGTTCAGTTTCTTTTATTTTGTGTGCTTGTAGCAGTTTACAGGCTAAGCTATCTCTAAGCTAGCTACCGTTGAATTCGTAGAAATGAAAGGGAACTGGAAGCATAAAGGTAAGACGAAGAATAAGAAGAAAGGCAATGCCGTGTTACAGAAGTACAGGGAGGCAGTGGATGTCTTCCTTAAAAGCAAAGGTGGCTCGGAAGAAGCGGAGAGTGACCAGAGGTTGAGATTTGTGAAAAAGAAGAGCCGAAAGGAACTACGCAAGGAAAAGCGGAAAATGAAAAAAGCCAAAATGAAAAGTCACTACGAGGGCAAAAACACCGTCTCTCTGCCCCCAAGTGATGAAGGAAACCCGAAAATAAGAGCTGACAAGCATCAACAACCACACACGCAGAAAAAGAAAATGGAGAAAACAAAGAAGGAAGGGTCGAAGTCGCATCCAAGCGAGCCTAAAGACAAGTCAGACAAGTCTGAGACACCACCTCCTTCCAAGAAAGGCAAGCGAGTCAATAAGCTTCAGGAAACAAGAAAATTGGCACTTATGGAGGCAAATGAACAAGAGGACAGAGAAATAAAGAAGCTGGAGCGATGTCTTGGATTAAATAAAAGGAAAAACAAAAAAAGTCTCCCTCAGTCTTTTGTGGCTGATGGACTTGATTACATACTTGGGGTGCTTGACTCTGGATCATCAGCTGTGGGCTTGTATGAAGATGATGATGTTGACATGGAAACAGCCAAAGAGAACTTTAAAAAGCTAGATGACTCTCAGGGGTCAGGCGAGGACCCGGAATCTGAAGGAGAGATGGCGAGTGAAGGCAGCGATGATGACATTGATGATGACGGTGAAGATGAAGATGATGACATGTCTAATGAAGAGGAAGCGGATGAAGATGAGGAAATGGAGGATGACCAGGAGGGGCTTAATGATAGTGGCGGGCCTGATTCGGAAGATGAAAAAGAAGGGGAAACAGAGGAAGAAACAGACGCTCCCGATACAAAAACGGAGACTGTGAGTGCAGATACATGTAATATCTGATTGTTTCTATCACTTCATTAGATAATCTTGCTTACTGATCTATTAATCTAATAATAAACTAATTCTTACAATGTCAAGGTCACCTCCACAAGTGGCAAGTACGTGCCACCTCATTTGCGTAACATGGGAGATGATAAACGCAAAGCTGAGCTAGAAAAACTGAAGAGGAACGTGAAAGGTCTGATGAACAGGTAACACAATGAAATCGATCCCCCAATGGGAATTTTATTTATATAGCACATTTCATTATATGAATCAATTGATTTTGGGTCTTTTTTTAAATACATGGCTGTAATTGTCTGGTAGAACAGGTCACCTACTAATCAGATGGTTGGTGATTCAATCACTGGCTGCTTCAGTCTGCATTGTTGGTCAAGATGTAAACCTCTAGTTGCTCTCAGATGAATTCATCAGAGGGTCAATGTTAGATAGAAATAATTTAAAGTGGTGAATGAGGCATATATAAAGTGCTCAGGTAGAGTAGAAAAGTGCTATATAAGAACCAAATCTATGAAAGCAGGCAGCTTGTTCCAAAGAACAGGACCACAGTACCTATAAGCAGCTTCACCACACCTTCTAACTCTGGGAAGGCTTAAAAGATCTGAAGCTGATGACATGAGAGGTCTGACTGGGTTGCAAACACTGAGCAAATCTGGGGGCCCGAACCTATTGATATGATAAAACTGCAATCACTGTCCAAAATAATGAGACCTAGATCATAAATATGAACGAATTTTCTGTCTCTGACTTCTTGGACCAACAACATATAACAGCTAAAATAGTTAAATAATAACTGATGTGCGACGTTATAGCTCCACTGGTTGAGCAGGTGACCCATATATCGAAAGGCTGCAGGGACTTCGTTCAATTTGGACCTGGTCCATTTCCTGAGGGTCATTCCCCCCTGCTCTCCCTACTTTCCTGTGTATTCTTGACTGTTATGTCCAATAAAGGCTGAAAACACCCCTCCCCCTTTTAAAAACAAAATGTATTACCCATTTATAATGTATTATTATAAATGGGTAATTTTGATGGATTTTAATCCAGCTTTTATACAGAGACTTTTCTGCAACCAACTATTAGAAGCAAACAAACATTTTATAAAATATTAATTAATCACTTCAGGAATTATTCAGTGGAAGGTCTTGCTTGTTACCTGGTTAGTTAGATGCAGGTAGTGAAAGAAGTAGGTAGTTTAAATTCCCACACATAGGAAAAACTAATGTAAGTTATTTAAATTCTGCACAGTTCATTGTTGTTTTGTCATCCTCAGGTTGAGCGAGCCCAACATGTCATCCATCTGCGGTCAGCTAGAGGAGCTGTATATGAGCTCCAGCAGGAAGGACATGAACGACACCCTGACAGAGTTGCTGCTAGCAGCCTGCGTCACCCCGACCCTGATGCCAGACAGATTACTGATGGAGCACATCCTGCTTGTCAGCATCCTCCATCATGCTGTGGGCTTGGAGGTAAGAGAGCCTCCTTTGAGCCCTCAATTTGAGGTTTATGGTCTGCCAGAAATTTTCAAATAGACAAAGAGGTATTTAAAATATGGCTTGTAGGCTGGTTTTACTTCCTGTAAACTTGTGGAGATGCTCAGATCTGGTACATGGATAGAAGCGTTAACACGGTTGCTGGTGTGTGTGAGAAATAAAAACCACTGACCTGATTCACATCAGCTCTTAGATTATTTACAGGAGGCTGTTTTTCTAACTGGCTAGCTTCTTTTGCACATCTCAGTTGAAAAGTAATACCCTTTAAATAAATTGGAAGGGGATCTGTAAGACTGATTGTTATCTGTCAGTTTGATTGGTTTACGTCATTCTCTAAATGACATAAAACATAAATATTAAACTCAGGCCTACCAGGCAAATTCAAGGTCGGGTTATTCCAGCATGGCATGCTACAAAGACTCTTGTTTATCATCCATAGTGGAGGAATTCAGCGTGGCAATGTGCAGGGTTGTAATGCTCCTTAGAGACTCGACTGATAACAAGGTGACTGACACAGGAGTCACTACAATAGCTGGATGCAAAAGCAGGCACATCAGTGGCACAAGCAGAAAGTATGCTGAAATTGAGAGAAGTTACTGGCAACCCCTGCTTGGGGCGTCAGGGATTCGGATCCACTCACTTCCAGTAATGGGTAAAATCTGATCCAAGACAGAGGAGAGACATGGTCCAAGCTGAGGTCTGGGAGTTCGAGGAGGAAGGTAGAGTGTCCAGGGCAAAAGCACTGGGTTCACAAGGAACCTGGATGAAGTGAGATTACTTGGGCTAAACTTTGGAGATTGGAGCCTTGCTCCGCTCAGTTTATTACGCCCTTCCATCACCAACAAGCTACAGAGGGAACAGAGGGTGGCAGGCCTGGCTATTCCCAGTCCAAGTAGGATGCAGGGGGTTCCCTGCACAGTCTGAGTGGAACACACTCACGGCTTTTGGAATAACAGGAAGAGATAAAAAGGCAGCCATCCATAGGTTAGAGGAGGCTGCCGAGAGAGCTTCTTGTTGGCTCTAGAATAAGAGGGAGGAGGGTAACTGGGGACCAGGAGGAGGGTAACTGGGGACCAGGAGAAGATGGGCACTGACTGGCCATCACTGCTGATCCAACGACCTGAGGCTGTTGTTTTTCAGGGTCGAAACGCCCGATAATAGTTGAACACTACCTGACGACATCTTCTCCTGGTCGAAGTCGCTGTAGCACTATATATAGTTTTATAAACATTAGGCTGATATTTTAAGCCATGTGCTATTGGCTTAAACATTTGGGTTTGTTTATAAACCTTGTCATATATTAAATTTTTGGCACTTTTTTATTATTTGGCATATTATTCCACACTTAAATGTTTCAGATCATCAAACAAATGTTAATATTGAACAAAGATAACCCGAGTAAAATACAAAATGCAGTTTTTAAATGATGATTTTATTTGTTAAGGGAAATAATGCTATCTAAACTAAATGTGGTGAAAAAGTATTTGCAGCCTCTTATTAAATCATTAATCTGCTGAGATTAAACACACTGGCCATAATCAGTTCATGCCTTTATACTCAAGCACACTTGGGTTCTGCAGCAGGACAATAATCCAAAACAGACCAGCAAAAACCTAATGATGGTTTTGGAGTGGCCTAGTCAGAGTCTGGACTTCAATCTGATCGAGATGTTTTGTCATATTAAATTTTCTTTCACATGAAAAATGTATGTGTAAAGAAATAAGAATTCAGGAAAGCAGAAAAAAAGCAGATACTTTTTCATAGCGCTGTATATTGCTCTCATGTTGATCACATATCATATATATCCTCTCCTTTTGCAGGTAGGAGCCCATTTTCTGGAGACAGTTGTGCGAAAGTTTGACGAGCACTACAAGAACCCGAGTGGAGGCAAAGAGTGCGACAACCTGATCGCCATCGTTGCTCACCTGTATAACTTCCAGGTGGTACATTCCGTCCTCATCTTCGACATCCTAAAACTGCTGGTGGGAACATTTACAGAAAAGGACATCGAGCTGGTCCTGTTTGTGCTGAGGAATGTCGGCTTCGCCCTGAGGAAGGACGATCCTCTAGCTCTGAAGGAGCTCATCTCTGAAGCCCAACGCAAGGCCAGCGATATGGGGTCGAAGTTTCAGGATCAAACCAGGGTAGGGAGATGAGATCAGATTTTGTTTTGTTTTTTAAACCAAGATTACGTTTTATTTCCTAACTGATCACAATGCTGTGTCATGATTTCTCAACCAAGTTTAGAAGCATTTCTGACTTGTGTAAACCCGTCCTCAGGTGCGTTTCATGCTGGAAACAATGATGGCATTGAAAAACAATGACATGAGGAAGATCCCTGGCTATGATCCCGAGCCTGTGGAGAGACTGAGGAAGCTGCAGCGGAGTCTGGTGGGTGAAAGCCATATTTTATTTGATTTTATTACCTGCATTATTAAAAATAAGTCTAAGCCTGAACTTAATCCTATTAAACATGATAATCATTCTTTTAGCCTCCACTTGTACCACCAGGTGGCCCCAGAGTACCAGTTTAATAGACCTAAACTTCTACTTTAATAGTTCACACCTTCAGGAATCCTGTCACAATATTACCAACTAATATAACTGGTGTTAACCAGCTGAGTCTTCTCATGGCTAACACCTTGTGATGCTCAGATCCACAGAAGCGCAGGGGGCAGTGACATGAAGCTGAGGGTCTCTCTTGATAGTCTCCTGGCAGCAGAGCAGGTGGGCCGCTGGTGGATTGTCGGCTCATCGTGGAGCGGCGCTCCCATGATCAGCAAGCAAGAGGACACAACCACAAAACAAAGCCCTGCTCAAGGACAGGTAGAGTACCGGAGCTGCAGAAGACATTAAATTATTATAGCAGCACTCATGTTTAAATTAGGCAGCCTGGAGCACATCTGGATTAGTGTGAGACATCTGCTTCAGATGTGTGTATATCCATGAAAATTCAACGTGTCTGTCTGCTGTGTTCAAAAATGGTAGAAAAACATGTGGGAGGCACTGATTGATTTTCAAAGAATGACTGTTTGTCTTAATGCCTTAGAAGAATTATTGTATTGGTTAGCAAAAACTGATCGATATGAGGGGTGGATATTGATTTTTTTTTTCTTTTTTTCATGACAAAAAAATGAAAGACAACAAGTTGGACAGAAGCATTATTAAATTAGAAATTAAACGTATTCCTATAAGGATCATCATTTTGAAGCAGATCTGACATCTAAGAGGGCCACAGATCCTTTCAAAGGTGACATTTTCCATCTTCCGTGTGTGGCCTTGGCGTGTTCTTCACTGATGAAGCAATGGATCGCTTCACCTAGAGTAAACACACATCCAAGGATATAACCAGTTTTACAGGTAGCTTCACATCCAGTAGTTTGGATATTATTTGTAAGATCTGGGGTGTGCGTTCAGTTAAGACAATGAACAGAATAAGACAATATTTACCTAGAATAATTACTTGGTAACTGTTAATTTTGTCCTTGCAGAAGCAAAGGAGACAGAGTTTATCATGAATTTTAACCGCTCCACCACTTCATTCTGGCTCCTTCGATCATGAGAACAGTTAATAAAGAAGCAATAAAGCCTCCCTGTGCAAACCCAAGGTTTTGCTTGGTCACCCCGATGTTCAGAGTGAACGGCCTCCTCATGAGCACAGCTGAGGAGACTCTAGCAATGATGACGCTACCACAATAAACCCTTTAAATTACTCGCTTCCAAGAAGAAAACTAATAGATTTTTTTTTTTCAGTTCCAACAGTTCCTGGATCTAAAATTTTCCTTCTGCAGCTAATATGTAATGTGTACATTTTGACACTGTAACTCTGACCACCTGATGGTTGCCACCATATTTTTTTTTTCCATTTTCCTCGCCATGTGCTTAAAAAAACGTTAGTGCACTTCTAGGCAGATCAAATTAAGATAACATTTTTTTTCCTCCTTTCACTTAAGCATATTTGGACACTGTAAATGTGAATAAGTTGCTAGTACTTAAAAAATAAGTACCCAAACTTGTTGCCTTAGTTGACTTGAGATAGCCAAGTTAGGGGAACTTGTTCTCTGTGATCGCACAGTGCTTAGAATAACTTGATTTTTCTGAGTGAGCAATACTAAATGAATTAGTTCAACTGAGATATATGCCAATATATATCAGTTACAATACTAAATGAATTAGTTCAAGTTACACATTGGACATATGTCAGCTGACATATATGTTAGTTGGCATGTGTCATGTATGTCAGCTGATCTATATTGACATATGTCAGTTGAACTAATTCGTTTAGTATTGCTCACTCAGAAAAATCAAGTTATTCTAAGCACCGTGCACTCAAAATAAGCAAGTTGCACTAAGTTGGCTGGACTTAGTTCTTATTAATGCTTTTCTGCAGCAGTATCTCTGTTGGCCCCAAGGAGGCAGCAAGTTTCTTTCCACTCTGCGTCTATGCTGTTCGTCAACATTCCCATGAGTCCGACATTTAGCCGGTTTATCTTTTTATAGAATATTTTCAGGAACTGTACTATGATCACAGCCCTCAATTTTATTCCTTTTATATATTTTCCGTATTTGCACCAAAGTCTTAACCTGCAGCTATGTTGGGACAATGATTAACAAATAAATAAGGTACAAGGAAAGCATGGCTTCATCAGTAATGGCAGCATTTATCGTTCTATAACTGTTGTCATTGTTTTATTTGTTTTAGTTTAGTGCCAAAGTGTTAGAGCTGGCCAGGAAACAAAGGATGAACACCGATGTCAGAAGGAACATCTTCTGTGTGCTTATGACCAGTGAAGATTACCTGGATGCATTTGAGAAGCTGTTGAGGTTTGTTTCGTCTCACATCTGTTTCTTTCTTCAGTTTTTGGAGTAGTTTAGCCCATTTGAAAGTTTTATTTATTTTTAATTTGCTATGTTTAAAGGATGGGTCTGAAGGACAAGCAGGAGAGAGAGATTGTTCATGTTCTGATGGACTGCTGTCTCCAAGAGAAAAACTTCAACGCCTTTTACGTCATACTGGGAGAGAAATTTTGCTCACATGACCGTCGCTTCCAGGTAGCCTTATTAGCAAAACCATGTAAGACATGTGCTGCTTGTTCAATCAATGGTTATGGTAGATTATACTGTAAATCCTTCTTATAATATTTTAGTTTTAAGGTCTCGTAAGTTTGCATAATCAGTTTAAAAGTTTTCATTATGGGATTTAATTACCTGGCACGTGCATATGACCACCCGGTCTCTCAAACTGTGTGTGATCTGTGTGTGGCCTGCAGTTCACCTCTGCAGTGTGGGAGCCTCTGACACCTCTGGCTTCTGATTTGACTCAAACTGTGATTACAAACAATGGCGTTGAGACCACACTTCCTACTTTGCTGTCATGTAGGCCAGCAGCTCATATCGGAAACTGGTGACCATTGTCCTCATCAAAGAGCTCCAGAACGGAGCTGGTGGGAATGTTTGCTTTTCACATGTAAACTGGGTCTCGATGAGAGGGTTATCTCTTTAGAGGAGTCGGTTATTTAAGGTGCTTAATTTGGTAATCACTGATGACAGTATTGTGGATATAGTGTTGTGTAAAGTCTTTAGCCATCCCTCATTTCTATCTGTTTTGCATCAATGAGCCAGACTTGTCCTTTATTTTAAAGTGATCTTGAGCAATAGTTCTCCGGGCTTTCTGGGGAATCTTTTGTCATTGGCTGCTTTTTCACCCATTTTCAGTCAAGTTCTTGTAAGTGTTTTTAAGCCACTTAAAACTTGCATATGAATCATTCAAGCATAAAAAAAGCACATAATTTGTTCCCATTTCTTTGTCATTAGTAGAATTTACAGAAATGCCAAAGGTAAATTTGACAGGATTATAATAGTTTTCTTTTTGCACCGATGGGGTGAATCACAAAACGCTATTGGCCGAAAACTTGGCATATTTAGGCATCATGTGCAGCGTGTCCTAAAAATTTAAGTAAACTGGACACGTGAATGACAAAAGAAGAAATGGCATTAAGAAAAAAACTATATACTGCAGATGAACAGTGTCTAAAAGGCGTCTTCTTAAGAAAAAAAATGGTTTGGAGCTGGTTTTCAGTGGTGTTAGGGGTCATGTTAGATTTTGCTCCACTATATAGTACTATCTGGAAAGCATCTGATTGCCAGCGGCTTCATTTCTCAGCATAAAAATGATCCCAAACACACTGTCAATGCAGAAAATGCATACCTAGATAATGTCCCACTGTGTGTTTTTCTATCGGTCGTAGATTGGCCTCCACAGAGCTCGAACCTCAACATTATTGAAGCAGTGTGGGTTCATCGTGACAGAAAAATAAAAGCCAGCTAATATCCAAAGAAGGGCTTTGAATGTTCTTCAAGAAGCCTGAAGGACTATTCCTGTTCTTTTACACAATACTATATGATATGTGTGTTTCTGGATTTAATTGTTCCTTCAAACCCTCTCTCCTTTCTCATAGATGACTTTCCAGTTCAGCCTCTGGGACAAGTTCAGGGAGCTGCCCAACCTTTCCAGCAGCACCTTTAACAATCTGGTCCACCTGGTCACCTGGTTCCTTCAGAGGAAATGCCTCTCACTCTCCATTCTCAAAGTAATTAATATTATGTATATATTACATGTATTTAGTTGATTTTACAGATTAAATCTTTAAACCTATTCTTTGCATTAACCTCTGCTGTTTGTGCCTTTAGGTAATAGAGTTTGGGGAACTAGATAAGCCCACAGTGCGCTTCTTGCGTCAGGTGCTGACCAAACTGCTGAAAGAAACTGAGCCCGAGGAGCTGGCCAGCATATTTGGAAGGTGAGCTGCACAACATCAGGAGAGTGATGTCACACATAGCAGGGGATAGTTTAGGGTTTTTTCCATTTGATTTAGAAAGGTTGTCTCTGTAGAGTGCATGGAACTCTTTCTTCCTGTAAAGCCACCAGAGCTATGGTTTTCACATCGGTGCAGTCGGACATCACACAGAGTTTGTAGCCAGGAACTGCTGGTGCACCTCTGTTAAGAAAAACAAAATTAAGAACTGCAGCCATGACTAAAGCCCTGTGAGGGTGCACTGGGGCATAGCTGTGTTAGAGCTATACCACATGGCTGTACCATCCACCTTCTACAGCGAGTGCAGAATTATTAGGCAAATGAGTATTTTGTCCACATCATCCTCTTCATGCATGTTGTCTTACTCCAAGCTGTATAGGATCGAAAGCCTACTACCAATTAAGCATATTAGGTGATGTGCATCTCTGTAATGAGAAGGGGTGTGGTCTAATGACATCAACACCCTATATCAGGTGTGCATAATTATTAGGCAACTTCCTTTCCTTTGGCAAAACGGGTCAAAAGAAGGACTTGACAGGCTCAGAAAAGTCAAAAATTGTGAGATATCTTGCAGAGGGATGCAGCAGTCTCAAAATTGCAAAGCTTCTGAAGCGTGATCATCGAACAGTCAAGCGTTTCATTCAAAATAGTCAACAGGGTCGCAAGAAGCGTGTGGAAAAACCAAGGCGCAAAATAACTGCCCATGAACTGAGAAAAGTCAAGCGTGCAGCTGCCAAGATGCCACTTGCCACCAGTTTGGCCATATTTCAGAGCTGCAACATCACTGGAGTGCCCAAAAGCACAAGGTGTGCAATACTCAGAGACATGGCCAAGGTAAGAAAGGCTGAAAGACGACCACCACTGAACAAGACACACAAGCCGAAACGTCAAGACTGGGCAAAGAAATATCTCAAGACTGGTTTTTCTAAGGTTTTATGGACTGATGAAATGAGAGTGAGTCTTGATGGGCCAGATGGATGGGCCCGTGGCTGGATTGGTAAAGGGCAGAGAGCTCCAGTCCGACTCAGACGCCAGCAAGGTGGAGGTGGAGTACTGGTTTGGGCTGGTATCATCAAAGATGAGCTTGTTGGGCCTTATCGGGTTGAGGATGGAGTCAAGCTCAACTCCCAGTCCTACTGCCAGTTTCTGGAAGACACCTTCTTCAAGCAGTGGTACAGGAAGAAGTCTGCATCCTTCAAGAAAAACATGATTTTCATGCAGGACAATGCTCCATCACACGCGTCCAAGTACTCCACAGCGTGGCTGGCAAGAAAGGGTATAAAAGAAGAAAAACTAATGACATGGCCATCCTTGTTCACCTGATCTGAACCCCATTGAGAACCTGTGGTCCATCATCAAATGTGAGATTTACAAGGAGGGAAAACAGTACACCTCTCTGAACAGTGTCTGGGAGGCTGTGGTTGCTGCTGCACGCAATGTTGATGGTGAACAGATCAAAACACTGACAGAATCCATGGATGGCAGGCTTTTGAGTGTCCTTGCAAAGAAAGGTGGCTATATTGGTCGCTGATTTGTTTTTGTTTTGTTTTTGAATGTCAGAAATGTATATTTGTGAATGTGGAGATGTTATATTGGTTTCACTGGTAAAAATAAATAATTGAAATGGGTATATATTTGTTTTTTGTTAAGTTGCCTAATAATTATGTACAGTAATAGTCACCTGCACACACAGATATCCCCCTAAAATAGCTAAAACTAAAAACAAACTAAAAACTACTTCCAAAAACATTCAGCTTTGATATTAATGAGTTTTTTGGGTTCATTGAGAACATGGTTGTTGTTCAATAATAAAATTATTCCTCAAAAATACAACTTGCCTAATAATTCTGCACTCCCTGTATAAACTGCTATTAGCTAACACCTTGAAAGTCAGTTGTGACTCTTTTTGTTTCCCTTCTGCCAGGATTTCAGGAATTCCCAAGCTAGGAATGCTGAGGGAGGGCTTGAAGCTTTTCATTGACCACTTCCTCCTGAAGAGCGTCCTGTCCCAGGGAGCACCAGAGAAAGCAGCATTGCTGTCAGAGCGTGCCCAACTCGCCACCAAAGCCATGGAGGCAAAAGAGACAAAGCTAAAACTGTAAAACACAGAAACACACACAGCAAAAACTCAAAATGTGGACTGTGATGAAAAAACAAAAAACTGGAACAACAGAAGACCTTTTAATACCAAAACACAAACCTACTGTGTTACTTATAAAGGAAACAAGGAAATGAAGAAGATGTGGTTAAATCTACCAGTTTGCCTTGGTGTGTCTTTGTACAATAAAGAAAGATTTTTACATTTGAAAGTTATTGATTCCCTCAGGCACACACCAGCGTTTAAAGGGTAATCCACTGTAATAAATAATTACATAATGTTCATGCGCTTGTATATTTGTTATGAAAGAAAATGTCGTGTACCTTCATGTCAAAGAAAACCTCAATAAATTAACTTTCAACTCCTTTATGTGGAAAAAGAACTGTTTTGTGTTGGCGTAAGTCTGTCTACGTTTTCTTCAGAGACTGCCCTCGGGGAGGCAGTGTGCATCAAGAGTTAATATTGCACAGTTTGGTCACCTGGGTCTATTCTTCTGGGCTTTGCTGAGTCTATTTACACCTTCCACATGATAAAGCAACTTTTAATCTGGTCTTTTTCAGCCTTAAACGTGGCTGATTGCTGCATATTTGTGTATGTCTATCCTTTTGTGGATATTTGCTGTAGGAGCAGAGAGAACCGAGAGGTGTTTACACGCCTTAATGAAATGACCTGGAGCCATGAATCTGTCCTATACTGTTCGCTAGCTGACACCAGTGCCTCTCCGCATTGTAAGCATAGCAGCATCAATCTGCTAGATTTGATACTTGCTCCTATTAATTAGCTCCGCTGGTGTGGCCTGAATCAATCCAAGACTTCGGAGCAGTACCCTGAGGTCAGGAATCGGACACTAAGGTCACCCGGGGGAAATGTTGCGAGCTGTCTCAGGTAATTTTAGAGAGCGCAATTACTTCATCAATTCAGTCAGTTGAGAATTTTGGTGGAAAAGCTTGAGAATTTGGCTGCTGAGGTGGAGATAATGGGATCAATAGGCTCACTGTGCACTCCATACACTGGCTATTGTCTGCAACCATGAGCCGGAGAGTTTCCTTCAGCCTCACCTGGTGTGTGGGTCTGACCCTCAGCTGAACTTTGATTTAGTCTGCTAAAGCAAACAGCAGAAGATAACTAACAGATCCTTCAGTAATCCCTATACAAATGGCACATAATCAGTGAGACCCTGCTATAGTTTAACGCTGATGACTGCGGAGGAAATGATAACGCGTCAAATCACCGCTAGCCCTGCTTTCTGGAAATAGAGCCATGCGTAAAAGCGCGCACACGAGGATTATTAAACTGCCTCAGAGGCCAAGTCGGATTAATTGAGATATACATAATATAATAAAATACGTGGTTCGTCTGAAAGAGGGTCAGGCTAGATATCAACACATTAGCAGTCGGTGAGATTTGAGGGTGTCCACTCATTTTCACCAAAAACTAGGCGCTAGATTATTTGGCCTGCACACACACACACACACATACATATATATATGATCTATGCTTACAATTTATAGCTGTTAGCTCATGGAATTTAGATGTTACACGGATTAGAATATATTCTTATTATTAAATTATTATTGCTCAAAATATTTGCACCAATACTGCCCATTTTCCACAAACGCGCATCCTGTGAGGTCAATAGTCAATTATTTATATTTTGTTAAGCTGAGTTTATGAGTTTGAATGATTTCAGTACTGAAAATAGTGCCTGAGCAGCCAAGTTTGTCGCTTAACACGCCTTTAAAACGCTTTATTAATACGAGCCCATTGCTAGTGTGGTGTGAAATGTTTCCTCCGTCTGACTGCCTCCTTGCTGTTTGCTCACACTGCACGTTTGCACAGATCTGACAGCGCTATTAACAGTAATTCCCATGACCCGACCTGTCAGAACAAGGAGGAAAACACAAGCCTGTGTCCGGAAACACACTGCGAGCAAAATCATAAATCAGAGGGAGTGCGTTTGCAAGAAAGAAAATAGTTTTATATAGGAAAAAAACCCAAAACACTTTATTTCACATTGTTTGCGAAGACGCTAAACAATAATTTAGCATGCAGATGTATTATAAGTAAGATGTATTATATGTACGATTTATAAATACAGATAGAAAAATAAACATAACATTTTTCCAGTGTGATATGGCACCGAGGAAGTAAAACATCACAAAGAACAAAAATAAAAGAGCCACTATTTAGTGTAAGGGATATAGGATAGGATATAATTGAAAGATTATTGCTGATAAACTAACCATCACAGCAGGTGGATATTGCAAAATCCTGAGCCAGTTTACAGCGTTTGCATATAACCATGCAATAGGCTACGTCACAGTTTTACCTATAGCCGGGTGCTGCACGATATAAACCGCAAATCTTCTGCTTTATTGCTTGTTTATGACACGAGGGTCTATTCTTGACCTACATTTTATTATTTTCATAACAAAAACAAAAATCTCCACAATTCCAAGTAGGTGATTAGAGGTTGGATTACATGCATCTAACTGCATTTTACAGCGAAAGCCCCCCCCCCAGAGTCACTAAATGGAAAACGCTGCCTTCGCCCTTTTGCTCCAAGCTTCAAGGCTGCGGACTTATGTCACTGTTGTGATTCCTCTCGTCGTCCGAAGAGCAGTCTGACGAGTTGTACAGGAAATTTTCGCCTTCGTCGTCGTCACTGTCCCTGAAATCTCTTATTCTGCCATTTTTTGAGTCCGTCTTGCTGTGATAATCCGACTGTTCGAGTCCGTCTGATTTCTCTTGGCCGCCCTTGGAGCCTTTCTGCTTCTCGGCCTCCTGGGCGGCCTGCTCTTTTGCCTTCTTGCTTCTCTTCCACTTCATGCGTCTGTTCTGGAACCAGATTTTAACCTGGAAAAGGGCAAAATAAATGATTTAAACTGGTGTGAAGGAGACGTGGGCAACAAATCGTCAACTTCTCCGTATCCTTTCATTTTCTACCACACCCAATGTGCAATATTAGCCTATGCATGAACTCATAAAATTCTCTAAAAATACTAAAAATAGCACACGGATGAAGGTGCTATCGGCGCGTAAAAGTCACCTGTGCGCCTGACATTGACCTTTTGGGTATTGCAGTCATCCTTCCGCCTGAAATGTAATGCAGTGTTTCAAAAAATCTGTAGAATATAGTAAAATCAGCTTTAATCGATATCTATATCTATATATATATATATATATAGATATAGATAGATAGATAGATAGATAGATAGATAGATATTTTTTTAAGTTAAAAGATTTTTTAAAGCCGAATTTCATATCAAATACTAAACACAAACTCTTTCAATCATTCTGCAAAATTCTAGTTTATATGTGTGTGTGTGTGTGTGTGTGTGTGTGTGTGTGTGTGTGTGTGTGTGTGTGTGTGTGTGTGTGTGTGTGTGTGTGTAATCTGTGTGTGCTGTCGTGCAGTCATGTTTTACCTGAGTTTCTGTCAGCATGAGGGAGGTGGCCACTTCAAAGCGCTTTGGTCTTGACAGGTACTTATTCAATTTGAACTGATGCTCCAGTTCCAGCAGCTGCTGACTCGTGAATGCAGTTCTTGGTCTTCGGCACTTTCCAAGTAAGTTGGACTGCGCCTGAGCTGCATGAATGTATATATTTAAAAAGAAAAAAGAAGAAGAAATCAGCCTTCAGACATTCAGCACTTTCTGTCATGCATTTTATGGAAAGCAAGCCATCATATTCAAATATTCACAATCATCACATTAAAACTGCTTGTGTTGTAGAGGATACTTTGAAAAGAAAAAGAGGAGTCGGCAGTATAGGCTATTTATTATGCGTCCTTGTTCTCTCAAACAGCAAGCTTGTCTCGCCATCAATACATCCACAGACAAGCTATTTGCCACCCAGTTTTGAGCAAATCTGTTAAAACGAGCAGAAACAAAAAGGCAGTATCTGGTGAGCAAATAGCATGTCGACTGTGGGTTTCACACTCCTCTGCCACTTTCCCACTGTCCATTATCTGTCCATTTTAGTTCCTCTATGAAAAAGCATCAGTGTGTCACGCACAGTTCCCTTCAGACGATAATATCTGATAGAAATTGTGCACCAGAAATTCCCAAATCTAACTTTTTTTCCAAGTTAAATCACATGTTATGGGCATCTAGGCCAGCATTATTTTTACTCTTCAAGATATTCTGTTAAACAAGATATAAAGCAGACTACACCCCAACCAAGGGCTGAATAATATTTTGGGGATTTACTCAAAGTGAGGGATTTGAAATTGCCAAAATATTGTGTCATGAAACTGCTACTCACAATTAAAGTCAGACATTTTGGGGAGCATCATCCCGGCCGTGGAGACCCGGAGCCAGTGGTCCAGCTGGAAGGTGCTGGCTGTCAGTTTAATGGGATCGCTGGTGTGGTGGTGATGAGAGCCGTGTGGATAGGAGTAGGACAGGGCAGGGTGTTGGCCTGTAAGCGCAGCAGCCGAGTAGGTGTACATGGGATGACCGTAGAGAGCCTGTGCTGGAATCCCTGCCGTGCTCTGCGGATGTAATCCAACCATGCTGTGCGGGCTGTTGAGGAAACCCGGTTTGGGAATCAACCCGCAGGTGGAAATCCTCGGCGGAGACGGTGTGTCGGCGCGTAAAGAATCGGCACTGGTGGTCAGCTCCGCGGCTGCCACACTTCCAGACGATGGGATGGAGGAGGAGGAAGACAGGGAAGTGACAAGCGCCAGCGGCGAGGTCTGCGCCTTGGGTGTATCGACTGCTAAAAGCGCGTCAATGCGAAAGTTTTTGGATTTCTCCATCGGTGACCCGGTGCGCGTCCTTCTCGCCACTGCTGCTCAGACTGAAGGAGAAGCCACAGCCGTTTCCCCACCTCTCAAAAGTTATGATGGGATCCGGAGTGTGTGAGAGGAACTTCGTGTCACAGTTAATTCCTGTCAGAAGGAAGCGATTGGTGCAGCCCTCTGGCAGGGGGCTGTCCGAAGCGCCACTGCGCACCCAACAAAGCCTCCCTGCTGTAAGCACGGCGCTGGCAGAGTTACTGTTTCCATAAAATATTGCCATTACTGAGGGAAAAAACGATGCAGACATTTTGAAATATTTTTCTGTTTTTAGCTGGATGCTAATTTTGCTTATATGCGCAATTCTTCAGCAGCAGGTTTAGGCTGGCATGTTTCCAGTGTGACTATTTATAAAATACAGGACCTTGTTCGATTAGAAGTGAGCTGGTAGTATTGGTTTAACTTTGAAAGACAGCAAATATATATTTATATTTAAATATATTATTTCATTAGAAACCACGTATTAAAATCCCTGTTTTCTTAGAATTGAGCGAATACACGCATTACTACTGCAAGAGCAGATAAAAATAGAACAATTCCCTGTTTCCAGAGGTGAGCTCTGTCTTTGGGCCTGCATGCTTCATGGTTCATTTGAGGACGGGACATGGTTTAGCCGAAGCAGAACAAAACAAAACATACTTACGATAGCCGTGATAATAAGGGGGGATATTACGAAGCGCATAGGTCGAGTTGGATTATGACGCCAACTCAATTTTCAGACCTTACACGTGAAGTGATTTGTGGCTGTCTTGACAACAGTGACCCATTAAATTCAGGGGGAAAAACTGCATACGCAAAAGTGAGCCACATAGGCCAACAGGGAAATTTAAGTAAAAGCCCTCCTTCTGTCGCTCCAAAACCTGAAGGTGACTGACGCACAGCGACACGTTACAATGGCGCTATGCATCTGAATTAATTAGGTCCATGCGTCTCTGCTTGTAGCGTTTACGTTGTTGATTTTTATAACTTATTATTAATTGTAACCTTAAAAAATAGAATCCCTGAACTGTGACGAATAATACAGATGGTTTGATGTTTTTCAAAAAATCAACAAGGAGGCATCGACAAATTTTGCATTTGAAAGCCTTAAAATGTGATGAGGAGAGAGATGTAATCGGCCCGTGGCTCCGGGTGACGTGGGTCTAATAAGCCACTTAAAGTTAATGGAAGAGGAGGTCAAAATGAGAATTATTGACACCCCGTTGCCCTTAACTGGTCTACCAATAAAGCTGATTAGTTTTTGTCAATTCATCAGCTAACCGCGCTCCTGGGACGTTTATTTGCTCGGGGGAAATCAACAAGTCACCGGGTAGTTTTGAAGTAAAGGATCGCCATTTAATTGTGGACCTTGATGATCACGAGCAATTACAGAATGATAAGGGGGAGATTGATGTGGGTGTGTGGGACGCGGGCCTGCGTGGAAACGTGGAGGAGAGAGGAGGTATGACAGAGAGGAGACGATCAAATGCGCTTCGAGCATTTCTGCGAGAGAATGCGCAGATGTTGATGATGTGAAGATGTTGTACTAGAGTCATGTATGTATTGACTTGTGAATATTTTACCAAAATGTTTCTGAAAACAGCGCATTAAAAAAATCAATCCAAATATCCGGTCCAGATGCCCACAGCAACTCTCGTTCAATCTGAGCAGGCATTAAAGAGGGTGGTTTAAAATTATTATGATATTGCCATGGGTTTAATTAACATCTCCACCTCGGAATATTTAGCAGATGCGAGTTGCCGAAACACAAGTTTTCTTTTGCATATTCCTCAACGATTAAAGGCACTTTATCAGCCTTCTGTCTGATTTTTTACAACAGCCGGACTCTTATTCTGCGCCTTGTCCCCCACCACGGGTTTAATTTCATTAAGGAGCCCACATGAATATTTCTATTAAAGCAGCGGTGAAATATGGAGCCATTTAGTATTGGCCTTCGCCGATCACGCAGATTTATAGCTCCTTTTCATCACATCCAGGAGAGAGAAAATTAATAAGGAGCCCAATGGAAACTGACCCTAAAACCCTTTTCTTTCCTGAAAGCTGTTAATTTGCTCCGTAATTACTTTCACAATTAACTAAAATACAAATCAAAGTGACAAATCGAGATAGTTTATATATTAATTACCTTTGGTAAATGTGTTCATTATGAAAAGGCGGTTTAAAGGAACCCGCCCTGTCTCTTTTAACGCAATAAATGCAGAATTCGCTCAAACTGGCAAAACCGGGAATTTTATACTGATTTTATACAATTTCCACGACATTTGTTTTCTATTTAAGGGAAATCTTTGATGTCGGTGTCAGATATATCAGTGCAATTACGAGTGAGCGACTTAAAATAACACAAAGGATTCAACCCCTTTACTAAATTCGATATCGAGGTTTTCGTCTCAGACAAAAGTGTTACACGGTGAGCCTGAAGGCGCAGGCAATTTGTTGACATGTGCCAAAAGGGTAGTACTTCTATTATACACTACTATGCATTAACGGTCATATAGATATATTTTAGTACAATTATATCCATATCCGACAATTATTGTCAGTGTTCACACTCATTATCCAGTCTAATGACGACAGGAAGCTTCTTATGACCTTTAATTCGTGATTGTTATTTTAACACAAACATAATAAATGATAATAATAAATATTAAAAAATAATAATAGCATTAAAATATTCATTATTCGAGCACTTTACACGTTATTTCTTTAACTTAAATCTAATTTATTTAATTTCGGATTTCGGATTTGGCGTCTCTCTGCACAATTTTAATACAACATCATCTTTTTAAGTCAATTCATGCGACCTATATAGTTTGTCTTTAACGGCTCTCATAAATACCGCAATCTCAGACTGCATGTGCACTTTTCAAAACCACCACAAAGCTACTGTGCCGTTTTATGAAATGTTCAGAGTGGGGAGGTTTTTGCTCTTTGTTTATTAAAACAATGATGACATTCAGAGTCTTGCGTGTCCCTTTTACACGTTCTGTTGACTCTGTTAGGGGAATTGAATCATATGGTATTATTATCATTAATAATCATCGACAGTGACCTTTTGTGTATTAAAGTTATCTTTCACCTTCCACACGAAATTTGTCAGAGTTTCAAAGAAATCAGCTGAATCAAAAAGTTTGTCTAAATATATGAAAGGTCCTCAAAGCAGAATTTCCATTCTAAATGAAAAAAATGAGGTTTCACTACAATTTTTAATTTAAATGCTTAAAATATTTTTTTCTCCTCATATCAAATGTGCAACACTTGGTTTTTAATATCAAAAAATTTGTGCATTTCAACAGTTTGACCAAAAAAAAACAAAAAACAAATCTGATCTGTGTGCCATGTGCGCAGAATTTTATCTGTTGACTCTACTAAAAGAATTTAATCTTATTATTATTATTATTATGAATGTTAGGCTGACATTTTCAGTAATGTTAGCCTTTCTGATTATTGAAAGCACTGATATTGGAAAAAACAGGTGTGAGATCACAGAGGTACAGAGTGTAAAAGAAACACGACCTCTGAACCGCATTCACAAAAATCATGTTTGTGTAAAACTAATTTGAGTATTTTTGAGAACAAAAGGTATTTCTCCAAAAATAAACATAAGATTAAAAAAAGGTGCATGCCAAATTACTGGAAATTGTTGTCAACATTGTTATTTAAATGTACTTTTCCTGTAGAAAATCTACTTTTCCGGGAGTTCATTTGAGCTCAGATAAAAATAAGCACAGTACAGTTTCAATGACCAATCATGCAGTAACACTATTACTAGAATAGCAGCAGGGCTGAGGTCATCAGAAGCCTATATATGGACCAAAAATAAAATTCAAAGCAGAACTCTCCTCTGGTTTTGATTTTGCTTTCTCTATATCAATGGTAAGGATAACTTAAGGGTAAAAATATATATTTATTAACATTGAACTATTAATTTCCTCTTTAATGATAAAATTCCTGAAAAGTCCAGAGACTTCACAGAAAAACTGAAATGTAAGTATCTTTATTTTTATCACATTTTCCATGTGTTTCCAAAAGTCTTTTTTCCCCTCCCCTCTTCATGTATGTACAAGTCCAGGAGAAAAAAACAAAACAAAACAGGATAAAGTCAACAAATGTATAAATATCTAACAAAAAAACAAACAAACAAACATTTATTTTGGTGTTTCTGAAGCCCATTGAGCCAAACTGGCGATCGACACAGGACCACTCACAGGCAACTAATACAAACAGTCTTTTAATATATGCAGACATCCTGAGGTCTAACAGGAACAAAACACACCTAAACTAAATCAGGGTAATGACACAAGAGAAGTAAGCTTAAAAAAATACACAACAGACAAAGACTGACCAAAATAAAACAGGAAATAAACAAATATGAAGACAAATAATTTATAATAAGGAGAAAAGAGGCAGGATAACTGAAATAAAAAAATATAAACAAACTAAAACCATGAAAATCATGCAGAACTATTAAAACAAAAGCTCAAGAATAACACATGGAAAGCAAGTCCACAGCTTTAAAACACTGTCAAAAAAAATCCAAGGACCATGACAGCCTCACTGTTAGTACTGTGTCAGGGTATACCACACCTTTCACCCAGCGACAGCTGGGATAGACTCCAACACCTCTTGAATTAGATACTAAGTGGATGATTTATGTAGTTCAGAGCAGGTATTACAATATAAACACAACACCTGATGAAATCAGTTGACTCACAGACATCCCAGATATAAATAAACATGTGCATCAATGCCTCATCAGGCTGGTTTTGTTAACAGATATGACCAAACTCACAAAGACTAACACTCAGGATATTTCCTCTTTGATCTTTTTGCCCTCAGGGTTCCTCAGGCTTCAGTGACCTGCTTCATGAAGCTAGTCTGAAGTCAGTTAATTCACTCCTTAAATTTTTTTTCTTCACTTTTTAAAATGAACTTTTTTCAGCTATTATTCTATTGCACGTGATATCATTTACCATGTAGTTGTCTGCTTTCAGTTGTTTTGGTTGCCATTAGAGGTCACCCCAACATCTCACCCCATCCCTAGTATCTTTCATCACACTGACCCTCTGGATGCCTTCCTCTTTTCCTCCTACCTGGCAACTCAAAATTCAGCATCTTTTATCCAGTATCTCTTGTCCACATATCCCGTCTCTTCTCTGCACATGTCCAAACCATCTTGGCCTCTCCTCTCTTTGTGTCCAAACTGCTCAACCTGAGCTGTCCCTTCGACATATTAATTTCTAATCCTGTCCATCCTTGTCACTCCCAAGGTAAATCTAGTATTTTCAGTTCTAAACAGCTGCAGCTCAGTGTCTTGTGTTTTCATCAGTGCAACCATCTCCAAATATTAAACCTCAGGAGGTCTCATGTTCCCTTTAACTCTTGCTGCTATCATTCTGTCACAAATCACCTCTGACACTCATCTCCACCTGCCACTCTGCCTTTCACTCTGCCCAATGCTTTTAAAAAAAAATTCAGTGTTGTCCAATCATATTTTTTTTTTCTAATAATCTGTATTTGTTTTGGCCCTTACCTTAGTCTAAGTTTTATTGTTTATTTTAATTACCTAAAATGGTTAGCTTTAGTTAACTTTAATAACCTTGGTTCATGTTTCCCTTACTTTAGAGGACACTAACCATAATCTAAACATCTATCCCAGACTCATCAGGTTAAAAGTTAATGGTGGTTTTTTCGTGTTTTTTCCCTAAAAAATACACGAAGGTCCTCGCAAAATGACAAATTCAACCCAAACACACACTCACGCTGTAGCCCGAGAACCTTCTCAATGGCTCTAGTAGAAGGGCGGGTCTTAGAGACGGTATTGACAGACATTCTGTCCAATCAGCTGCCTCGCTTTGCAGGAAGCGGATGCAGGCTGCTCTCCGGTGTTGTGTTGATTTCTAGAGAGAGCAGGAAAAGAAGACTTGACGTTTGGAGAAACGTAAACATCCTTCTCAGTGTTGTAGTGTCTGTCTCACTTCTTAGCTCAAAAGTCGAAGGTAAACGATTCATACATTGCTGCTTATTTTTCTCAGATGTGTGTCCTTCAAAAGAAATGATGTCAAAAGGACATGCGGGTAGGGTAGGAAGACACCCCCCCGGAAAGTTAGCCTGCCTCAGCGTTTAGCTGCCCAGCTAGTTAGCTGCATTGCTAACGTCAGCAAAATCATGCTGCTTGCACATACGTTGTCCTTGCTACGACATGTCACGAATAAATGAGCTTTAATATGGTGTCTCATTGTTGGGGTCGTTTAGAGGAAGCAGGCTTGTTAAAGCCCCTAGCAGCTGCTGAGTCATTAGCTAACCGGCTAAGTTAACCGGTTAGCTAACTATTGTTGCATTCAAACTGAAGGTCTGGCTGAACTTGACCTCCTGTGATGTTGTTCAACTGTTGTCCGCTTTGACTGTTCATAATCGTTTAATTTTGCTACTAAAATATGGCCTGCAAACGTAGCTTTATAGTGTCGTGGTCGGAGAAACTGTTAGCCGAAGTTAATTGTTTATAAGTTGGCAGTCAAGTCATCACGACTGGTCTGTTTCATTTTCTCTTTCAGAAATTAGAGTAAGCCTTCGAGTCAGTCAGTCCATGGAAAAAATCTAACGATGTTCAGCTTTGAGGGAGATTTCAAGACAAGACCCAAGGTGTCCCTTGGAGGAGCGAGTAAAAAGGTAAGTGGCATCTCAAAACTGGGAATACATCTGCTGCCATTAACAAACCACACATAGCTCTATGCTTAACAGATGTGGTTAAAACGTGTTGTTGTGTTGCATTTTTATAATTGTCTTTGTTGCTTTTCAGGAGGAGAAGGCATCACTGTTGCACCGCACTCAAGAAGAGAGACGGAAAAGAGAAGTAATGTCTCTTCTGAAGTCTTTTGTTTGTGCCCTTTAAAGTTTTGCAGCTCATACTATTTGCAATTTTGAAAAGTCAGTTCTTTCATTGTTTCACCCAGCTTGGTCTTGCAAAGAAACATGAAATATTAATGAAAAAGGAGTATATTTGTTTGCGTTCATAAATATAAACGTCACATTTCTTTGTGACAGTCAGCATGACGTTGAAACTAGTGTAGTGCTGCAAAGCTTTTTTCTCCTTGATTTCTTTTTCTGTATATCACACTTACATGCTTCAGATTAATATTAAACAAAGGCCCAAGAAAATACAGAATGCATTTTTTTAAAGTAGTTATTTCATTTATTAAGGGAAGAAAGTTATCCAAATCTGTCCATATAGTATGTCAAAAAGCAATTGCCCCCTAAACTTAATAACTGGTTGTGCTACCATTGGCAGCAAGTAGCGCAATCAAGCATTTGTAAATTTTGCTTTAATTTGCTCAGGATGAAAGAAGACGACTGAAGAACGCCATTATCATTCAGTCCTATGTACGCGGTTACCAAGACTTGAAAAAACAGGTATGTCTGCAAGCACATTTCATACATCACATAATTCTAGTGACATTGCATGCGATGACATGTGAAACCCTCTAACTTGCAGCTGGCTAATGAATGACACTGCCTATTTGATGGTGTGGGAAATGGCAAGTTTTTTCGCAACCTTAACTTCGTCCTTGTGATGAGTGTTTTTGGCTTCAAACATCAGAAATAAACATGTGGCTTTAGGCAAAATTGTGAACTTCTGCATCTCACCAGGAATTCGGTTGGTCCACAGACAGTTACAGTAATGATATTGTGTTACCTTACTTAAAAGAAGTTGATGCTGCATCTTGTTGTTTCTGTGAAAATGCAAATGTGGTGATCACATTTTCTTTCTTGTTTTGGGAACCGTATTGATTTGTGGTAGCAGCATTTCTGTTTTTGTACCAAGTCTGCTCAAACAGAATGTTTACAGTGTGTGACCTGTGACTTTCTTTCTCCAGTATGCCATACAGCGGGCAAAGTTTGACGAGCGTGTCAGCCAGACGCAGTCGGGAGGAGCTCAACACGCCTTGGATGGCGTTGGTCTCTGCCTCTTATCAAGACAATTAATATTTTTCTACAGACAGAGTGTGGATGCCCATAGATTGGTGAGAAGACAAAAAAAAACCCCGAGCCTTAGGCCCTTTGGTTGTATCAATAGATTTAATAGACGCTAATATATTAAAAAGTTGTGTTTGCCAAAGACCAAAACTGTGTCTACTTGTGTGTTGATAAAGATATGGCTGTGCCAGAACCTGGTGAAGCACAACGGCCAGTTTGTGAAGCTGTTGGTTGGCCCACAGAAGAAGACATGCGTGTTTCAGATCAAGAGGATCTTAGGCTTCTGCTGCAGGTATTGGAAATAAATAATTTTCTTACAGATGCATAAACGCAAAAGCTGATGGGATATCTGTAACAGAAGTTGCCATTATCACTCTTGTCGCTCTCTCCTGTCTTTTAGACTCTTGCAGAGCTGCACGGATGACAGTTTAAATGTTGCAGTTCCCATGCGAATGCTAGAAATCTTTTCTACAGAGAGAACCTATCTTCCCGTTATTCCAGATGCTAATAATGTAGCTTCATTACTCGAGCAGATTTTGCACTACATGGTACAGAAAGGTAAGCTCACTGGCTTAACTTTTATCTCTGTTGTGAGTCTGCGGTCAGGATTTTTTTTTTCTTCTTTTTATAGAAAGAAAAGAAATGTCAGTGACACACAGATTCCTGCAGCATAGGTGCAAATAAACCTGTTGAGACCAAATTATTAAACAATAAGGGGTGTGCAGAGATCTTGAATGTGTGTCAATATAATTTTGTCAGTGTTTTTTATCAGTACAGGGCAGTTCATGTTGTGACTGGTACAGGATTACATTCAAGTCAAGTGTATTTCAAGTACTGACGATTTCCCAGAAGCATGAGTCATTTCAAAAGCACGGTTTAAAGTTAGCCATTGTTGTCTGCACGAAACATTTTTTAGCATTACATCTGAAAAAAATCCTACTTTTTAGCCTGAATGTTAGGTTTAAGGGACTCATTTTTGCAACATTTCAGTTACTGTAAACAGGAAGATTTCTTTTTTTAATATGTTTATATTAAATACGTAATTACATTAGCGTTTTCTCAGATAATTATTTTGAGTGTTAATTCTTCTCTCTGTCCTCTCATCAGGATACTACAGGTCGCTGTATATTCTTGTGAATCACAGGCTCCCTTCCAGTCTGGAGTACAGCGACGCTCCCACTATCCCCCTTGCAAGCACACTGTTGGAGCACATCCTCAAACCTCTGCACTTTACCTACTCCTCCTGCACAACAGGCGCAAGGTACAGTGAGCAAAGCAGGAGAACAGGAACATTTGCACAGGATGCGACAAGAAAGACGCCCCTAAAAGATTACCTGCTAGTATTTGTCGTACAATGATGATTGTCTGAAGGACAGTTTTAGAGAAATTAGTGCATGCATCTCCAAAAAAAAGAAGACAGCGCTGCTATTTTCACTTTTTGGGAAAGTAAGCTAAAACAATAAGCAGTGGCATTCAAAATACTTAGTTTGCCCTGTATTGTTTAACTATTTACTGAAGGAATTGTCTCAAAAGTTACACAATTCTGCAGAACGCCCGGCACATACAGTAAACAGTGGAGACGATAGCGGCATAATAGCAGGAACAGAAGGTGTTTGTCTCTGTTGAATTCTTTTAAAATCATCCATTAAGCCAATCAGACAAACTACACCAGTTTTTGTCCCTCTTGTCAATAGTGAAGCAGTAATTGCTTCACAGACCAATTTACAACAAGCCATAAAAGTTTCCCAGACTTGCTTGCTCGCTGGAGTGCAGAATACCAGCCTGTTTGCCTCTCGGTTTGAGACATTCTTAATAACAAACGACGAGAGGACTTCTTTTCTTCTTTGAAGAAAAGCAAGACGGGAGTGAGAGGAACTTGTGTACATACTGGCTCTAACAGCTAATTATCTGACTTGGCTCGCCAGATGTGTGTGACCAGGCTACACAAAGCAGCACTGTTTGGAGAGACAATATTGGAGAAGTCACACAGTAGAAAGAGCAGGGAGATGTTAAATCAACCCATACTTTAGTGAATTTATCGATGAGCAAACAGTATTTTGATATTATTTTTATTTTGTTAGGATTTCACACAGTGTACTAATATCTGCTTTGTCTGTCATGTTACAGGCAGTTTGTATTTGCGGCTTTTACCGAGGAGTTCATCTCTGCTCCGTTTACTGAGCAGATCTTTCACTTCTTTATCCCGGCACTATCAGACTTCCGTCACTCATTCCCTTTCGAGGCTTTCCTGAGCTCCCTTAAGGCCACGATCGACTCCTCTTCAGCAGCACAGAGCCAAGCACCATGGCTGTTTTATTTTGTCCTCTCTGCAGGGGAGAACCGCCTAGGTCAGTGGGAGTTTAGAGCTGAACACACAGGCTCATGCTTGTGCTGTACTTGTTTCTCCTGTACATTCCTCTGTGTGGTAATGAGACTGATTTATAGAGTGGGAGATGGGTTAATGTGCGCGGTAATGATGAATGATGCGCGTTGGCAGGCTCACTATCAGAGGAGGGTCTCCTGTTGTACCTCCGGGCCCTGCAGACGCTGCTGCCGCTGCTGCCAGTGTCAGAAAGCAGCACCAGGCCAGAAGTGAGCAGCGACTCGGAGGATGACGATAACGCTGGCATCCAGCCGCTACCCATGCAGGTAAAATCCCCGCATATATGTCCAAATATCTCAGCGCACAGCATGCATCGGTGAGGGATGTCAGTGTTGATAAGGCCCCTCTACACATTTCTAGCATTCACACAATTCAGTTAATTTTTACTTTTATTTCTACATTCAAAATATGTGCAAAGCCCCATTTTATTTTAACTTTTTTTTTTTTTGTCATGAGTTTTGCTTTGTAGATGTGAAACTGTTCCGCAAGACATTTACCTTTACATAGCATAAACAATATGGCTAACTATAACAAAACAAAAGTTTCTTACAGTCAAAGCAGTTTTGATTTAAGCAAAACTTAAATATCTCAAAAAGGTCATTCTCATGTCTGTTAAGAGTTTTCACTAGAAATGTGACTTAGCCTGTTGGCTGATACCAGCACAAGGTTCATGTTGTACTCAGGTAATGTCAGCCTCTCTAATGTAAGCTGTGTGGCAGCGATGGAGAAGCCACACTTTTCTTTGTGTGAACAACTGGGAGTTTGTTTCCCAAACTCAAGAATAAAAGGAATTAACAGACTATTCCTTATGTGCTTATGATGCTGAATGAGTTTAAAATGATAAGTTAACATAAAGGATGACAATCAGCTGAATAACTGAAGGTAAAATGGCATTAAATCACAACATTTGCCAAATTATTTCTTATTAGCTTTGCTATGGCGGTTGTGGTTGGTTTAGTTTGTTTCTGTGTTTTTGTGTTTGAAGCAGGATTACTCATTACTTATCGATGGATTTAGAGTAAATATTTACCACCAGTTGGTGGTTGGCCCACTGTAAACATGATTAACTTACGAAACTGAATAAATGAATATTTGGAAGGATTCTGCACCGCTGTGGCTTAAAACATTTTGCCTCAGACCTTCAAAAATGCGTACATTCAGACACCTCGTCTAGCGATAATAAAGCGATAATATACGATACGATATATTTTATTGTCCTAGTTGGGAAATTCGTTGTGCACTCTTGTGTGGTCACAGAAGATGCTTTCACCAAGAGCCAATAAACATTTCTTTAAAAGAGAAGTAAATAGATAACTGTTATCACAAGCACAAACCAGGCAGATTAGTAGCAACAAACACTCCACAATACTCTCATATGACCCCGACAAGTTTAAAAACTGATATTTAAACGCTTGGTTTTATTAACAGTAACCTAAAAATTGCAGATTGCATCTCGAAAATAAACTATAAAAAACTAAAATAACATTTTTATTTTTTTTTTTTACCCTCGTACACATACTTCTCAATCACATAATCACAGTCCTTTAAATAACACTCATCTCTTTCTTCACTAGGATGACAGCCGGATTTCAGTTCAGCTGATAACAGAAGAGTGTGTCCACAAACTGGACACTAAACACCAGACTAACGCCCTGCTCAACCTGGTGTGGAGGGATTCAGCCAGCGAGGAGGTCTTCACCATGATGGCGTCCATCTGTCACACGCTGATGGTGCAGCATCGTCTCATGGTGCCAAAAGTCAGGTACAAAGACGCACATTTTTGGGGGGTCTTTCATTCTTCCTGTGTCATGTAATGAAGGTAATGTAAGTAGCCTTACGCCAGGAGGCGTGTCTGAATCAAAAACACAACATCAAAGTAAATGTAAAAGCTTTTTGTTTTTTAAATGGCATATCATAACACTTTGCACATCTCGACGGGATCAGCCTTGCATCCCAGGAGCCACCTGATTGAGAGGAAAACTGTGTGTTTATGTGTTTCCGCGCTGTAAGCAGTAATGTAAGTAACGATAAAACCAGGCAGGCAGGCAGTTATCAGTGGTCCGCACCCGCTGGCATTTACAACCGGCAGAGGAAGCCGGGATGTCAGGGAGGCTGTCAGTTCTGGATGAGGGCAATTACCCCTTTTCAGGTTGATTGCATTAGGGCCAGGATGTCAGAGGTAGCGTGGGGGTCTAGATGGCGCATTGACTGACAGGAGGTGATCAGGCTGAGCTTCATGGACGGGCAACCAGCTCTAGTTAATTATTATTGAAGCCAGTTGCTGTCAGTTCATTTATATGTGAGGATGCATTTCGGGATCACATTAGCAGCTCTGCTTTACTAGACAGATATTTTGCTATTATTTGAATCCATAACATTCCCCAAATCCTTTCTAGTAATTATATAAACTGGGCATGTGCAGCTGGACTCTAGTGGTCAGCTAGTAATTTTGCATTGTTGCTTACAAGCGGTTGACAAGAATTTAGAAGAATTTCAGCCCTTATTTTTTAATTTATTTATTTATTTTTACAGCTTCCTCTTTCTCTCGGCTTTTACCATAAATCCTGTCCTTCCTCTTCCATCATTATTGGATATCTGTACAAAATAATTAGCTCACTGAGAAAGATTAATCACTGCAGGAGTGGATGGGATAGCTTTACAAGAGGCTAAGGGGAGCAAATTGCATTCTGGTCTTGATTTACGAGTCTTAAAGCAAAAAAAAAAAAGGAAGAAAAAAAAAGAGGCCGGCCAGTCGTGCAGCCAGCCCAGCACACCGCCTTTTTAATAAATATGTAAAATGTCTCATTAAACTGCACTCCACACTTTTTTCTATAGGGTAACTTTAAAAGCAGGACAATCAACTGGGACCAAAATAGATTTTTGATTGATTTGCTAATTATACTTAGCTCAGGTTTGTTCTGGAGACCACGCAGTAATTCACTTTAACTGTTAGGGTTGGATATTTGGTGTAATTTCACTTTGATTGTTTGGTTTCTTCCAGTGTAGCACTCTGCTGCTAACAGGGTCACTCTGATTAAGTGACCTCCATTTACTTTTGAACCGTTACCGCGATCTTTGTGGTGGTGTAATGAAAAAAGAAAATGCTGTTGGTTCATGCGGACACAGAAGCCAGCAAAACAAATTTGTCTGTAGGCTGAGGCGCGTTCAAGGCTCACGGTATCAGATCTGACCTCAGCATGGCTGATGTTTTGGGGGTTTTGTTGTTTGTTTGTTTTTTCTGCTGAACTGAGATTCTTTCATTAGTGCAAAATGAAATGATCCAGACATTATTCATCAACCTGCTTTTTACACACACACTCACACATATGTACACACAACCCCTTCTGATGTCTTGACTTTGTTTATTAGGGGTTCATTCCATGATTGAAATGGGGGTTTGGGTTCTCTCAGGCTGTAAATCAGCATGTCAGCTGGCATTTAGTGTTTTGTTTCCCATTTCAATCAAACACCCACATCACTTGTTATGGGCCCACAGCACTGCTCCTTGCTTCCCTCCAGTGTCTTGTTGCACTGACAGATGGCCTGTGATCAACACAAACCACTTTTCAAGCCATATTGAGGTTTGTCTGCTCCTAATGTTAATCTCCATTTTGCCAGATTGGATGGTGGAATGGGAATTTGAACATTAATACTGAGATGAGACTATCTAGCAGACATGGAATTGCCCCTTTCCCACTCAACCAACTTTTATGTTTTTCCTCTGCTGACCTTTATTCCTCTGTGTTACTGTGAACACATGATGCTGCCCTGTTAACGGCAATTATCCTCATACAGTAGGTGTCAGTAGACAGAGGCCTATTATATGCAAGGCTACTTCATGTTGCTTTTCAGCTTACTTACCACATTATTGTCACCTGTTCTTATCCTCCGTGTGAAAAGCCATGCAATTTAGGAGCATACACAAAAAAACACACACACTTGAACAAAGAGCGCCTTCACACCTTGGTGCCACAGCCCGTTGAGTGCAGAGAGACTAAAGCAAAGTATGTGGGCCTTCCTCTGCGTTATCATGTAATTCTCTGTGAGTGTGGAAGCATGCCAGTACTGCAGGGTCACAGCGAGGACCAGGTTTCCCCTCCTCCTACATCCTGCATTGTCTTGTCCCCCTGTCCCCTGGTCATTAAGTTAAATGGGGCTCCAGCAGGAAGCCAGAGGGCTGTTTATGGGCACCCTCACCACCAACTAGTTTACTAATGGAAGGTGCCTCGCCTAAATAAAGCTTAATGGCTCATTTAATCTCCTTTTGCCCCTCGCAAGGTATGAAAGGACAGAAAGAAAAAATACTAAGAAAATTGTGTGAGGGAAATATTGGTTAACAGTGTCTTTTTCTGGGTGTTCCCTGATTAACAGGACAAAGTTGACAATCTCAGCAGGGTAAACAGGTTGGCCAAGGGTAAATGTATTGTTCTTCACACTGATTGTGCCATTTGATTGAAATATCTCACTCAAGTCTTTTCAGTTCCATTTAATATACTTAAATATTTCTGTTTTATGTGCTTGTCTTTGTTCTCTGCAGACTTCTGTACAGCTTGGCTTTCAATGCACGCTTCCTGAGACATCTCTGGCACCTCATCACCTCCATGACAACCAAGATGATCACTGGGTGAGCTACTCTAACATTGACTATACGATTTTTATCTTTTGAAGCATTGTTATAGATATGCAGTGAATCCAGAAAGTATTCACAGTGCTTCATTTGTTGCACAGTTCGTCATGTTACAGTTTTACTCCAAGATGGATTCAGATACATTCAGATAGATCTGGAACATTTCTGCAGCATTGAAGGTCCCAATGAGAACAATGGCCTCCATCATCTGTAGATGGGAAAAAGTCCACTAGGACTCTCAATAGAGTTGGTGACCCGGCCAATCTGAGAGATTATAGTAGAAGGGATTTAGATAAAGATGTGACCAAGAACTGCGATGGTCACTCCGGCAGAGCATCATCATGGCTCTTTTGGAAAGAGGAGAATTTCATTGTCCTTCCAGAAGGACAGCCACTTCTCCCGCACTCCACCAATCAGGCCTGTGTGATAGAGTGGCCAAACAGAAACCACTCCTCAATGAAAAGGCAGCTGAAGGAATCTCAGACCATGAAAACTAAATTCTCTGGTCTGATGAAACAAAGATTGAACTCTTTGGCCTGAATGCCCAGTGTCATATCTGGAGGAAACCAGACATTCCTCATCAGCTGTACAAGACCATCCCTACAGTGAAGCATGGTGGTGACAGCATCATGCTGTGTGGATGATTTTTCAGTAGCATAAATGAGAAGACTAGTCAGGGTCTATAGAAAGATGAATGCGGCAATGTGACATCTTTGATGATGGCCTGCACTGAAGTGCTCTGGATCTTGAACTAGGACAACGACCCTAACCACACAACCAAGATAACAAATATATGTAAATATTATTATGGGGTATTTTGTGTAGAATTTTGAGGTGAGAAATTAATTGAATCCATTTTGCAGTATGAGTGTAATTTGATAAAGTGTGGAACAAGCGCTGTGAATACTTTCCAGACGCATCACGTTTGTATCGTAGGTGGTATAGAAGATGGGCATTTGGATGAAAGGGGAACACACAAACATCCATACAGTAAGAGATGAAAAAATACCAGAATATCACCCACCAAAACCTCAAAGAAGCAGACTTTTTGGACAGTCTTCACCACACTACAAGCCATAAGATTAGTCAGATATTAAAAATGCTCCAGAACAGGCAAACAGCACACGCACAATAAAGATGTCCAGTTTAAAGATTTGAACTAGTGGATGAGGCCTAGCAGACACCAACCGGCTCCACCTGCCATTCAGTGTGATTCAGTTAACCAGTACCAATCTGTAAATATGCTTTTTAATGCTGTAAAGTTGAGCTTTTAACATGGGACTTTTGCAGTAGGCCTCAGTTGGCCAGTAGACAAACTGCAGGTTTTTAAGCTCCCATTAGCTTGTATCCATGTGCAGTATATTTCTGCCTTCTCACACAACCTTATATTTATTTTTTCAAATGTTTACGTGTCTGTGTCTCCTTTAGGTCTATGGTGCCACTCTTACAGCTGATCTCCCGAGGGTCTCCCATGTCCTTTGAGGACTCCAACCGCATCATTCCTGTCTTCTATCTCTTCAGCTCTCTCTTCAGCCACTCTCTTATCTCCGTGCATGACAGCGAGTTTTTCGGACATGCAATGGAAGGTAATAGACATAAACATCTGTTTAACTTGATATAATGGCATATCTATGGTTCTCTGGTAGTCCTCTAAGTGCCCTGTTTTATATCTACGTTACATATTTTATTTGACAAATAAATATTTTGTACAGAGGTCGTTGGACAGGCGAATGTACGACAGATTGGGATACATATCCATCCCATATCGCTCATTTCCCGCTTGTAACACAATAGTATATCGCTGTTGTCCTTTTGTTTTCAGCAGTCACAGGTGGTGCAGATCGATATCTGTGAATGTATTTTTTCTCTCAACAGGTCAGACGCAGTCCTCCATGATGCCCTTCACGCTGTTAGAGCTTGTGACTTTGTCTCGCTGTCTGAGAGATGCATGTCTGGGTATCATCAAGCTGGCCTACCCTAAGACCAAAGCAGAACACAGAGAGGAGTACATGGCTGCCTTCCGTAGTGTGGGGGTGAAGACGAACACCGAGGTTCAGCAGCATATCCAGGCCGAACAGAAGCGCTGGGTGCAACTCTTCAAGGTAAGATGTGTAGTCCTATATATATATATTATAGCATTTTTGTTTGTCTGTTTTGTATTTCTCATTATGTCCAGGTAAAATTATTATCTTCTTCATTTTCAGAGCATAAAAACGTATGACATTGAGGGTTTTGCCAAACACAAAGTGCACATTCAAAAAAAAGCTAAGAGTTAAATTGATGGAAAACAAAAGTGTATCAAGTAATGGGAAAAAATATCAGAGTTTCTAAAAAGCAGAACTTTCAAACTTTGCAGTTCCTACAGTTCTCTAAGTGCATCGTGGGAAATAAAGTCAGAAACCTGCTTTCTCACTGTGTGGCAAAGCCAGTAATTTGAAAACTGAAGTTTTGAGCAGTAAAATGTCAGAAAAAGCCCCACAGTCTCATTGTTGCGAAAATATTTTTCCTTTAACCTGCTTACACGTGTGTTTAACCCTAAAACATGAGGCAGGAAGTGAGCGCACAATGTATCTCAGTAGATATACCAGCGAGAGAAATTTAGCTAGTGTTTTAAGATGAAGTTTTTCTTTATATTGAGTAGAAAATTTTAAATTTAGCATAAAATTGGAAACTTTTGAGTGTTTGACACCTAGACCTGACCATAATCTTTTCTGGCCTCAGGTGTGGGCATATTTTCTGTCATCGATAAGAAAAATCCAGAGCAGTCATGTGCAAGCAGGAGTTAAGATCACAAAGCACAATAAGGATTTGTGCAGTATCTCAGTAATTAGCTTTCAGTGCACACATGTATTTACTGAGCATTACATATTCTTCATGAGTCTTTCCTATGATCATGCTAAATCTGTTTTATTGAAGTCTGTTCATCAGCGTGTTAACCGTGAAGCATGGCACATTAGCGTTGGGCCTAATTGTTGTGTAGTCCCTCTGTGCGTTGAGGCAAGAGTGGCCTAATGCTTGTCCATACCAGTGGAAGTTAAGCATGTATGCATGAACAGGCAAAGATGAGACGGAGCACCAGAGAGGTCATACGCTGATTATTTACCCAGAGGAAATGAGGCAGAAAACATCCTCAACTTAATCCTAGTCTCGATTCCACATCTTCCTTCCACTTCTCCTCTTTGCTTTTCTCCACGAGAAACTGTGTTTAAGCAACTTTGTTTTTGGCCCTTAGACAAAGGATTTAAAAGTGAACGCTGGTGTTCTCTGAAAGGTGGTGAATACGTGAAGAGCATGTCTGGGATTTTCATAAAAGATCAGCTCAAAGGCCTCTTGTCAGCTAAAACGACCCATTAAAGAAGTGGGGAGCAGGGGAAATGCATTTTCCAAATTGAACGTTGGGATTTACAGTCGGTTTAACGCTGCTGACCCCTAACACGCTAATGTTTGGTTCGTGTCATCAGCTGTCCCTCCCCATCTTTTATCACCTCCATTGTCGAGCTATCTATTTAATTGAAAGAAGTTAATTGAATGAAAATGATCAACTAAGCTTGTATTAATATTGCTAATGGAACTTTCTTCTTGGCTATGTTTGGAGAACGATGTCACGCCGGAGTTTGGGAAAGGCCCATTAAGGTTTGCACTTAACCCGATGGGCTAATTAAGGAATGCTTATTCATTCCCAGAGTCAGGGGGTAGGTCTGCTCCAAACCCATCGTCACGTGCCTCTTACAGCTTTTTGCACTTGCCATTATTGCGGGCTCTGGTTGCCTCCCGGTGATTGGCCAAGATTGATTGTTGCTCTATGTAAATGACATGCTTTAGAAATGAACATGTCGATTGGAATAATCTAGCTGAGGTACTATACGGAAATTGACTGGCTGCGAGTGTTACATCTTCATGCAAAGACGTGCATGTGATTGTTCAGTAGGTGTCTAACTCGGACTTGCCATAGCAACAGGGGAGCCTCTTATTAACATTTGAGTCATTAGCACACTGAAAAAGCTCTAAAGCCTTTCCAGACATGGGATATGTAACATTTTAGGCCTCATTAGTTTGCTAAAGTGAGGGCATGCTGTCATTCAGACATAGGTCACTTTGTATGTTCACAGAGATAGACTCGCAATGGTTTCCAAATGTGCAAAAGACTTGTTGCATAAGTGAAATGTAAAGGCACCATTTAGTTAAGTTATTTTCTACTCTGTCTGCTGCAGCGAGAGATAACGGGCCACGCCCCTCTCGCACTGGCTCAGAGAATCACAAATGATGGCACCAGAATCAAAAGTCTGAATTTATTGGAAATTAGCAACTGAGTAGGAATATGTTATTGCTGTTTAGGTTCAAAGAGGAAAAAATGCTGTTGCAACTTTTACTGAAAGAGGCCCTGTTTCTCATTGAGACATGAAACATTCACATGGCGTCAGAATAATTCAGTTTAATGATACGAGTCTCAATCCTTTAAAGCATTATGCATTCGGACAAAGGTTCAGTAATATCAGTGTAACCAAATGGAAATATCATTGCAACCCTTCGCCCTTCTGCTACAGCTCTGTGATCCAGTGCTGCTCGGCCTTTTGCTTTCTCTGTCCGATGGCTGATGTCAGCAGACCTCGCCAGTAATTAACAGGGCTGGACGTTGAGGGATGGCGCAGGTCGTTTTTCTTTTATACTCCCCATAAATGGCGCACTAATGGCTAAATTCTCAAATTGCTTTTTCTTTTTCCTCCAAGAGGAGGCACCTCATCCTACTGAACAGCCTATACGTGAAAGAAAAAAACAGCTGCTCTCCTCTGAAAATAGACTTTAGCCGCGGTTTTTAAGAATTCTTGTAGGGATGCTGATGTCAGACTTAAAGATGTTAATGTGGTATGTGTATGGATGTGTGTGTGTGTCTTTGTGTTTGATTTCCACTGTAGGTCATCACTAACTTGGTGAAGATGGTGAAAGCTCGTGACATCCGCCGACCCTTCTGTCCGGCAGGTCACTGGCTCTCGGAGGAGGTCAACATCCGGGCCGATAAGGTATTTACCTGTCATCACAGCTGTTTGGTTCATTGTTACATTGCGTGTTCTGCATTGGTTTAATTTTAATAGACAGAATTATAAAATGAATTTACCCTCTTAAGGGTAAAATGATCATCACAACACATTTTATCCCTCCTAACAAGGTGAAGACATGTTTAGAGCAAGTGAGAGGAGTTTCATAAACTTCAGCTTATTTTCTTTTCTTTTTTTGTTGCACAGAAGAGCATAATTTCAAGAGGTGGTAACAGAGTCGGCATATTCTACTGTTTGTAGCTGAAAAGTTAATCAAAATTATTCTAAATTAAAATAAAAAAAAATAGTTATGTGTACACCACTGCTGTAAAAGTAAGAAAAACTTTACAAAGACTTCTTATTTTAAAGATGTTTCGGGCTTGTAAAGTCACCTGTCACCCTTATTCTGGCCCGAAGGCACAGGCAGGAGCTTCAGGTTCATCATTATCTTCCTCTCTTTTCTCTCCAGGTCACCCAGCTGTACGTCCCATCTGCAAGACACGTGTGGAGAACACGGAGGATGGGCCGCATTGGGCCACTTCAGTCTACACTGGATGGTACTGTAATTTCTGCTGTTGTTAGGTGTTTATTTCCCCTTATAAAAAGATGGGTGTCAAATTGAGCCCCTTCACCTTTTTCTATGTCATCTAATTGACCTTCATATTTATCCTGCTCTGAAATCGCAGAATAGCCAATTGTTTATTTGTCATCAACTGGAATGACTAGACTCTTAAGCCTATTATCATCAGCGCTGTTTAATGTACACCACACAGCTACTCCTTTGGCATTTGGCAAAGTTTAGAAGCACATAATGTTTGTGTCAGCTTGATAAGTAGTCCAAGAAATCACAGTAATTGCTGTCCAAAGTCACCTTCTCTGTGTTTGCTTTTCATATATTATGGAATTGTGCATTGATAATGTATCTGATAAGAGAAGTTTGAGTGTAAAATCATGTTTGTGTAAAGGAAGTGTTATTGCTGATAGCCAGTAGATTCTTCCTCAATGAGTGAGATAAAGAGATAGAAGTACATTTCCAGTACCATAATGTTTCATTCACAGGCCTCCCAAAGATGTGAAAAGAAGCTGCAGAAAAGTCATTAACCTTCCCCATTCCTACCAAGATATATTAACCACATTTTCTCTTCACTGACTCAATTAGGCACTCAGGAAAATACACTGACGTCGACACGGGGCTTCATCAGGCTCACTTTGGGTTTCTGTGAAGTACGGTGTGAAAACAAGCTGATAAAAATGTGTGTATGATCTACCCAGTGCCACTCAGAGGCCGTGTGGGATAAATTCAATTAGCGTGAAAGTACCTGATGAAGTCAGCCACATCTGGTCCACGTGTTTGTCTGGCCTTTTCTCATTTCCTTAAATGGACAGCCCCATGGCTGATGAATGAGCAATGTATTGACCACTCAGAGGCCATATTTCTCCTCAAAGATGGAAACCTGATGGGAAAATGCAGATCAGATTGACTAATTGGGCAGAATAATTGAGCTGCAGTGGACACGGAGGAGGGTGAAGAGCGGTTTAGCTATTGTAGCGTTTTTTTTTTCTGTGGGCTAAACAGTCTAAATGCCAAGTTTAATACAAAACAAACAGCAGCCTAATGGATAAAGCCCAGCAGGTGGATGGACAGGTCACAGCTGGGTTAATTAAAAGGCTGTAGGGTGGAAAGGGTATTTAATGGTTGGCCTGTGGACCGCGTTTTAATCATAATGCTTAACAGTGAGGAGCGATTATGTTAGATGAGTGTTACAGAGTGATGTTGGAGAGTGTGCTTCCAGCTCAAAAACCACTTGGCTGTTAAATTACAAATATTGTGTATTAATGAACAATTATATTGCACATACTGAGGGTTAAATTCATCGGCGTAACTTTGTGCTGAACATTGGGGGGGGTCAAGATCTGTGTCTAAATAAATAAATAAATCCCCAGATGAATAAACATGCAACTATTTTGCTGGTATTTATGCAAGATAATTCATAATTTTATTGGGGGGATTATATTGGTTGGGTCATAACCTCCCTGGAAATTACACCCCTGGTTAAATCTGAGACTCATGAAGTTATTTTTTTTTTCAAAAAAGCACAAAGTATTTAGATCATGAGTTTTTTTTACTGTGATTTGGACAAAAATCACTAAATAACTATATTATATAAAAACAAGAAGAAAATGCCTGATTCCCTGCATTAAAGCAATCGCTAAAATATCGAACACTGTGGGGTTTTTTTTTTTTTTAGTTGGTTTAGAGCCTCCACAGCTGTCTGTGTCCGAGGAAAGACATCTGGCCATCCTCACCGAGCTCCCATTTGTGGTGCCCTTCGAGGAGCGAGTGAAGGTACTGCACCGCTGCTCCATACTCAGCTGCACCATAAGGCTTTGAGTGTTGTATTATAGTGATTGCCTTTATATAGTATACATATAATGCTATTAAATTTGCTGGTTATTTTGAGAATATTAAAGATTGCCAGTAAGTATTTAACACTGTGGTAACAACTCGAGTGCAGCGCTTTACGTCTTTGTACCTACATTCATATTTTTTTTTATTGATTGGAGGTAAAAGTAGAGAAGCAAAAATCCATTTGTTTCAGTTATCTAGTTACATATTTGGATTTTACCCATCATTGGTTAGCAGCGCTTTGCTTTTAGGAATTGTTCGTGTTTGTATGTTCAAAATCTAAAGCTCAAAATAATTAGCAGGATTAAACATTTTATAACTCCCAGGATTTGTCACTGACCCTGTCACCGGGTTCATGTCTGTCTTGTAGATCTTCCAGAGGTTAATCTTCGCCGACAAGCGAGATGTGCAGGGGGACGGCCCGTTCCCCGACGGCATCAATGTCACCATCAGGCGCAACTACATATATGAGGACGCCTACGACAAACTCTCTCCAGAAAACGGTACTGCATGCACGTTTCAGTTTCAATAAAAGAAAACTGTAATACGTGCATTATTTTGTGGGTAAACAATGTGAAGCGAGTACATCATAGCACATTACACCATAGAAAACGTGCAGCTGCGTCATTCCGAGCACAAGAAATGAGGCGGCATTCTGTAGTAAATGCCGATAATGTTCCCGAAACTCTTGTTATGCTCCATTAAAATCTTAATATCAAGGATCAAGGTTTTGGTTAGCAGCAAAGATGAAGGTTGGCTCCTGTGCAGAGTATTGAATTTCAGTAAAGCTGTAATTGTGGTCGCGATTATTATAATGGAGCGCATAAAAGCAGAATCAATTATTTTAAGTCACCTCTTTTGTGTTTGAATTTGAAAGGGTGCTCGAGAGGGAGCAATCTGATTAAAAAGAGTAGTAGGAGACCTGGGCTAAAGACATGATCTATATCATTCATGTGTGTATATACGTTATAGCTGTCTTGATTTATTGCCATACATTAATTATTCTGAAAGATGACCTTTTACAGAATTTGATTATAATATTTTGCAGGTCAAGAAGGTGCTTTAGTGCAAAATATGTTTGTTGGATTAAAACGCACAGCACTTCAGACTTGTGGGAATATATACACCTAATGTCCACTTCATTAGGTACACCTTGCTTGTACTGGGTTGCCTTCAGAAATGCTTTAATTCTTTGCATCACTGATTCAAAAAGATGCTGGAAACATTCCTCTGAGATTTTGGTCCATGTTGACTTGTTTCCATATCACACAGTGGCTGTAGATTTGTCGGCTTCATATCCACGATACTAAACCCATGCAAATTGTAGCCTCAGTTTCTCTTTCTTAGTGGACAGAAAACAGCTGCAGTGGCACCTGGTGTGATCTTCTGCTGCTGGAGCCCACCTACTGCATATTTCAGTGTGTTGTGTGTTCAGAGATGCTCTTCTTCTACAGTGGCTGTAATGAGTGGTTATTTGTGTCTGCCTGAAGCAGCATGACCATTCTCCTTTGAACTTTGACCTCATCAAGGCATTTTCATGCAGACAATTACTGCTCACTGGATATTGTCTCTTTTTTTGGATCATTCTCTTTAAAATCTACAGATGACTGTGTGTGGAAAATCCCAGCAGATCAGCAGTTTTTAAAATAGTCAGAAAAGCCCGTCTGGCACCAGCCACCATGCTAAAAATTACTTAAATTATCTTTCCTCCTCATTCTGACGATCAGTTTGAACATCAGCTGGTTGTCTCGACCGTGCCTATACGCCTAAACATATTGATTTGCTGCCTTGTGATTGGCTGATTAAATATTTGGATTAATGAGCAGTTTCCCTAACAGTGGGTGGCAAGTGTATACATTAATACTGTTTTTACATTTTCTGATGGTAAATAAGTTCAACCCTCTAAAGGAACCTTTTAATATTTAATAGATGGATAATAATAACAAGTCAAAATAATTGCAATTTTATTAATTATTTAAAAAAATAGAACCAGTCAGCTCGATAAAATGTTCAAGTTTTAGTTTTAACATAAAGGTGACATCAAAATGGAACAGGAATATTTCCTGTCAGCTGCACTGAATATGAAATAATTTAGTCACTGTGTAAATGGTTTCACAGGGTTACTCAGAAGGTCACTGAGGGCAAAAGTTAGGAAGAAGGTAGAGGAAGTTATGTAAGTGAATGTTTGCAAACCTCCACTAATGTGATTCTGTCAAAATGGCCTAAAAATCTGGACTTTGATCTTAACTTTTACAAGTTGTTGGGCCTCGCCGCTCATTTCTTCTCCTTTGCTGTGAGGCATAGATTACTTTGATGTGTTAATCACTGTTTTTTTATATGCATTTAATTGTTTCTATTCACAACAGTTTATATTTTTACTTGCAAAACTGATTTCCTGCTTAGAACAAAATAAAACTACATAAATATAGGGGTATTTTAAACAATGGGGGTCATCCAGCTGATTACCAGGAAGGGCATGTTTGGTAAACACAGTCACATTTCATTTGTTAGCTCATAAAAGCACTTAGAAAATAAGTCAGCAAGGTTTGTTTAATCGGGGGGAAAAATCAGACAACAGATGATTTTAAGCTTTAAAAAACATATGAAAGTGTATTTTTTTATGATTAGAAATACTGAATGCAGTGTACACGTGATGTAAAAAGCAGCATGTTGTGGCTGCTGATCCACAGGGCTGCCAAAGAGTTACAAGAAACTCAGTCTCCTAACTTCCAAGAGTAACCAAGGTCAAACCGAACTTTAAAGTAATGATGCAAGAGTTCAGTTTTGTCCTGAATTATAACAATCTCACACCGCTTATATCACAGGAAATGGTTTGTTTCCTTATATGCCTTTAAGCTAAAACTATTGTTTTAAAGCTAGCAGCTAGCTTTGTTGTGAAAACCTCCGTTTATATGCTGTTCTCTCAATTTCATGGCAGGAAATAGGTTTGTGATCATAAAAACTGACAACATGACCATTAACTGTTAGACTGAAGATACTGGCAGTGTGTCTCAATTAATTTCCCTGCTGGAAATTACTATAAAAAGTAATGTGAAGTGAAGAATAAAAAATCTCTGAGATCTTCAGGAGGCTGTTGGTGACATTTATGGAGGGAAAATAAATTCAGTTTACTGTGACCATGAATGTTATCAGAGAGTGTCTTTAATATTTATTCTTGTTGTACCTTGATGAAATCTTCCTGATGTCCCATGTCTTTTTTTCTTTCTTTTTTTTAAGAACCGGACCTAAAGAAGAGGATCAGAGTGCACCTGCTGAACGCTCACGGTCTGGATGAGGCGGGAATCGACGGAGGTGGGATCTTTCGCGAGTTCCTCAATGAGCTCCTCAAATCGGGCTTCAACCCCAACCAGGGCTTCTTCAAGACGACCAACGAGGGCCTGCTGTACCCCAGCCCCGCTGCAGAGATGCTGGTGGGAGACTCGTTCACCAGACACTACTACTTCTTAGGCAGGATCCTCGGAAAGGTGAGCCTCCAAAGTAAAACACTAAGAAATATTAACCTATATAATGGAGGAGTTTGTCAAGAACTTAAATCTGGCACTTGCGTGGGCTTTATTTTCATTAATGAGCAGTTTGCGTAATCTGTTGATAGCATTGTTTTTCTGCCCCTTTCCTTGCCTGATGGCACTATTTATTAGAGCCTAATGTTTCTAAATCATCCTTAATGCATGTGGTGGTGATTGTTTATCAAGATGCCTCCTTCAGGGGTGTGCGTTGTTGGGAGGGGGGTACCATCTCAGTCTGGAGAAGAATTACCTCATGACAAGCGGTCGCCTCTCAATTAGATCTTCCATTAGCCGATGATTCCTACCTCTTGTTTGTGTAGTGATCACATTTGGTTGGCACTAAATCAGCAGCTCGTCAGAGACAGGACATAAATAAGCGTTCAAAGCATGTGGTAATAGCATTTTGATCTCTTTTACAGTCAGGAACATCCAGGTCTCTTCTCTCTTGCTCGGCCCTGGGTGGTCCAGTCCACTTATCAGAGCTCTGAGCCCCCCCTCCTCTCCTCTCCTTTCTTTTTCTTCTCTGCATTCTGTGGAAGTGAGACATGATCAATCAGCAGTTACAAGCTCCCCACCCCTACGTCTTGCAACATTGTGCTCCCCAGAGCTAATGGTTCAGGCAATTAGGCGGTGGGAAATTAATTTGAATTTGACTTTCAATTAACCTTACCTTAAGTTCCTCTTTCTCCATAAAAATGGACGTTTGAGTGGCCACTTGAGAGGTGTATTGATATTTGTTTAGTGCCGTTATTGCCTGGATAAAAGGCAACCGTTTATATAGATTGGAATTGCATCACCGCTGCTGCAGTGTGCACAGTGCACGGCGCGGCTCAAAGGACACAGGAGATTAATATTGTTAATTAATGTCCGAGGCGTGCCATTGTTGTGGAGGTGATGTATTACAGGCAGGAGTGGCTTGTCTGGGGGTACTCACTGAAAGTGGATTGAACATCAGAATAGAGGCCGGCCATCATCCTTCTTCCTCACTTGTCCACCCAGCTGACAAGCTGAAAGATTTAAGCCACAAATGGGAAAACATGAAAACAGGTTACTTTGCTGCTGCGGTGGCATCGCTTCAACCTAAAGATTAAAAAGTTGCGTTTAATCTAGATGGGAGCATGCGTTTGTCCAAATATCAAGATTCTCTTCCAGCCTCTTCGGCAGTGGCCTTTTCTCTTTGTGAACTGCTTTGATCCGACCCAAACACCAGCTCTCTGCACAGTCTCCTCTCTGACTGATAGTTCTGCACTGCTGATTGATAGAGATGCGTTTGGAAGGCATTATAATTTTATTGATTTTTAATGTTGTAAATTAAGGAGTTTATTTGGCAGCTAACAGAATGCACCTGCAATGTTGTTGGCATTTATTCCACCTGATGGTGCCGCGATCTGCTTTAATTGCGTTGCCACTGCACTCACTTATATTAAAAGGGCCTGGGCCATAATAATTAATTCTTTCCAGCCCAAGTCATTTTGGCACAATTTCTGGCAATAAACACTCATAAATAAAGTAAATGGCATTGAAAAAAAAATAAGGCTACAGGTTTTTTCCATATACTTAATGCTGCCTCTTCCCAGCACAAGTGTTATTGATAGGTTTCAAGGGGCCACGCCGCGCATATGGTCTGAAATGAGTCGCGGCCACGAGAGAAATGCTAAGTGGATTATTTTGCATAAAAAATAGACAATGTTTGGAGTTGCACAATTAACCTGTGTTTAGAAAATAGCCGTGATTTATGCTTGCGTGTGTGTGTGTTTAAGATGCATGCATTATGGAAATCCTCTAGATTTATAATCCATTTAGCTGATGCGGTCAGGGTTTTTAGCGCAATCATTTATAAAGACCTGTATATTTTAATGTCTCCAATGGGCTCTTTTTCGGACTATTCAAGTACATTAGCTTTTCGTTTTATGAGTCACCTGCCCGGCTGTGGTACTTAATGGCATTTAAGGTCAAGGTGAGGATTGGCATTTATAAAGTTTGAGTCCGGTGAAGCAGAAGCGTGTGTGTTTGCGGTAGGTTGTTTTGTGTATTTTCAGATGTGATCAGATGAAGTCTCTATCACTTCGTTCATTGTTAGGAGTTTCAGGCAAATGTGATATTTTGTTATTATTTTTTTTCTTTAATTTGTGCTTGCTAGCATTTTGGTTGCTGCTGGAAGCAGGCTCTTAGTTATTTAATGGTGGTGTTTGATGCAATGAAACTAAAAAACAAAAAGGCTGAAAAAAGCCAAAAAGAAAAAATGGCCACTTGAGGTTGCTTCTAAAAGTGAGTAAATCTCTGAAGACGCTGAATAATTTAGGAAGCGACGTATTTGGTTTTCCAAACGGTACAGTGTTCCCGTTCACCCGGACTGTAGTTTGAATATATTTGGCTTCTCTGGTTGGACAAATACAAACTCTGAGGGAGGGCACGATTGATACAGAGAAATACATTTTAATTGGAATCGAATTTAGAATCAACTCCCTGTATTAAAAGTTGCCTTAATGAGATGTTGCTTACTGCTAAACTTGAATGGATTTGGTGCGGTAAAGGTAGATTTTATTCTGAATGAAGAAAATATTATACAAATCAATTTTGAGTTTTTGTCAGAAGGTTTAAACCCTCAATTAAAAAACCCCCAAAACAAAACAGAATTTCGTGGCAAATTATTTCTTGATGCAGGCTTTAAGGGATTAACATCAACATTTTCCCGCAGGCGCTTTATGAAAACATGCTGGTGGAATTGCCCTTTGCGAGTTTCTTCCTGTCCAAGCTTCTTGGAACCAGCGCAGATGTGGACATTCACCACCTGGCCTCCCTGGACCCAGAGATGTATCGCAACCTGCTTTTCCTCAAGAGCTACGAGGGTGACGTGGAAGAGCTGGGCCTTAACTTCACCGTGGTCAACAACGATCTGGGAGAAGCTCAGGTGACCGGGGTTGGGGACAGGGTGGGATTTAGTTGGATAAATGATTCACGTGTACTTTTTTTTTTCCATCTCTTTGTATCCTGGTCATGCTTAGCCGTCAGTCCTTCCTCCTGTTTGGTTTCTCTTTGTGGCGTTAATAATTCATTTCCCTCATAATGTACCACTTTTCAGCTCTGAGAGAGATAAAGCACGTCACCGCTGTCACCCTAAGCCCTGCTGCGGTGCAGCGAACACAGCAGCTCTGTTGACCGTTCCACCTGCCTTTCCCCGAGAAATTACCTCACAACACGCCTGACAGAAGCAGCTAGCTGCTCTTAAGCACGCCCCCTCCAAAGCTCAAGGCTCCGGAGATGAACAACCACCATCACTCTGAGTCACCTAAGCCCAGACCTGCACTCTGCACGGAGCTCCTGTTTACTCAGGGTCTTAGCGCGTCGTATTAGCTCTTCTCAAACACCTGAAATGGTTGAGTCACGGTACAGCCCTCCTGGTCGCAAACACGACAGGGAAAACAATTTGTGAAAGATTAGGCACACACCCGGGAGCAGTCTGCCCTGCATATGCCCTCGTGAGATAGCCAAAGCAAGCAAGATAACAATAGTAATTCTCTTACATTAGCACATAATCAGAATCCACTGTGAGTGAGAAAAAGACCGAAAATGATTAACTTTAAGTTAGACCACAAGCAGTGCAAAGGTAGAAGCTGAAAAATAACACAAAAAACACAAGAAAAACCGCTTACATTATAGTGCGGTCTGCCTGAGTATTGCGGCACTGAACGCCTTTGTGAAGCTTATCGATCAGTTTTTGTTAAGAATGCGTCAGAGGTGCTGATTCATCACCGCTGCAGTTTCAGACAATAGTTTTTATTTTAGTTAAACAAATATCCTGTAAAGTGTTTATCGGTCAGTTTTTGTGACCGTCTGCATACGACCGTTTTTAAAAGCGGCGTTCCTGTTTGCCACGTGTTGGAGGTTTATGAGAAAAATAACAAACAGAAAGGGAACTGGTTCCAGCATGACAACCTGATCCAACGTGGCAGCTGAAAGCTGTTCACTGCAAAACGATGATGTTGAGCTCATTTTAGTCGAGCTATCTGTGACAGTGATGCTGAAAATCAGTGCAAGTTCATATTTTTCTTCATCCGGAAGAGTCTGAGCTGATAACTGGCACTTTAGGTAAAAAGACACAGAAAGGTGGTTATCCATATTTTGGCCAGCTGCAAATAACACACTGACTAAAATTAGGAAAATTAATGCAAACCCAGTCCTGCAGTACCTTGAGATGAGATTTAATCCGCCGTGTGGATCATCCTGATTAAAACTTTTCACATTGCCACGTGGTGCAGTGTTGCAGTATTTGCAGGAAATGCAGCAGCAACAAAGGCAGTGAGTATTTTTTTAAACCCCTGTAATCAATTTATTGGAGTAAAAGAAAGAGGAAATAACGTTTCTGAAGTCACGTTTATACATGTGAGTAATTTAATTGTCTAAACACAAGATCTCATACCCCAAGACAGCGTTGGAAAAAGATGAACATTACTTCTTTTTTTTTTTTCTTACTCCTGCCGATGCTATGATGTCATCGCACTGCCAGCTTTATGAACTGAGACGAGCACATCTTATCAAGTGCTAACTGCTCTAAAGCTAATGAAAAGAGAACACTGGGCCAAATTGTATTGGACCAGATGTTCAGTAGTCAGGCTATATTTGGAAACACTGAAGTGCACTTCTCCTCACACTTGCATGGAGAGAGCCTTACCTTTAATCAGAGTGCCGCTGAAACTATTTTAATGACCTTTGTGTTATTGAATTAAATCCTGCACGCTGCAAATAAATACTCGAACGGTCACCTCGCAACTGAAGAACTTTAAAGAGAAAATGAAGAACTGTGAAAGAACCGTGTAAATGCCTCGTGTGCCTTCTGATGCAGGTGGTTGAGCTGAAGCTTGGAGGCAAAGATATTCCTGTGACCACGGCAAACCGAATAGCCTACATCCATCTGGTGGCTGACTACAGGCTCAACAAGCAGATCAGGCCTCATTGCCTGGCCTTCAGACAGGGTCTGGCCAATGTGGTCAACCTGGAGTGGCTGCGCATGTTTGACCAGCAGGAGATTCAGGTATTCTACACGTGACATAAATAACTGAACCTGAAGAAACATAAAATGTGTTAAAGAAGCTAAAAATATGCTTTATACATCTTAAAGGTTCTGATATCTGGGGCTCATGTGCCAATTTGTCTCGACGACCTAAAAAACTTTACAAACTACTCAGGTAGGTACAAAGTGCTTTATTTTCTTGTGTATGTTTTTTCTGCAAATTCTCATTTATAGAACTGAGAAATTTCATTCTAACTTTACACCCTCATCGTCATCTTCAGGCGGGTATTCAGCCACTCATCCCGTCATCCAGATCTTCTGGGAGGTGGTCGAAGGATTCACAGATGACGAAAAGCGCAAGTTGCTGAAGTTTGTCACCAGCTGCTCCAGACCACCGCTGCTGGGCTTCAAGGTGATGTGGACTTTCCCCTCGCTCCCCCCCCTCCCCTTCTTCTCTCTGCACTTGCCTTGCCCACCATTATCCTCTGGTTCTCCATCCTCAACAGAAGGGAGTGTTCCCTCTTTAATAGGCTTGTAATGAAAATGCCCAGACTGATAACAGCTTTGAAAATGATCGTTTTCAAATTAGCTGGCGATAAGACCCGAGTCTTATCACCACGTCCACTGTTGTTTTATAGTTCATGACCTTCCTCTGCAGAAGAAGTCTGTCTGCAGCTTCGCATGCGTGGGCTTGGCTGGAAAAACCTTGGCTGGTCAAATATTGCCACTCAGAACTTGGTAGCCTCTTGAACTTTTCAACTTTGCGCGACGGGGCAGAAAGCAGCAGTTTTCTGCGAGATTAATATGCAAGGAAACTCCATCCATCTACTTCTGAAGACCGTTTGCTGAATCATTACCGCTAACCTCCTATTTCTGAAATGATTTCCTAATTGGAAGCTGTTTCGCTTTCTCACTGACTTGATTTGTGGGACACTTAAGTAGTTTGAGATAGGAGAAAAAAGGAGAAAGTGTTACTCTGAGCCATTAAACAATTTTTATGTCATACTTTGTCAAACCAGAAGGTGTAATCATGATATGATTGGTTTTAGTACTCCTTGTTATTGTCATCGGTTAAGAAAACTTGATTTTTGCGCTGTGGGGAGCAACGCTCTCCTCCTCTCTGTGTTTGAGTGTTGCCTTCACTCCACCATTGATAAATATGACTCCGCTCCTCCCGCCTCCGCTCGTCTCTGGGCTGCAGAAGGCGGTAATTCGTAGGGAAGCGGCCCCTGACCCGGCCCTCAGCTCAAGCCAGCTAAGCTTTAATTAGCTGTCGTGATTCGGCCCAGGATTCATTAGAGGAGAAATAGCTCTGTCAGGAGAAGCCGTTTAAAAAAGATGATGGAAACTCTCCATTTTCCCCCCCAAAATGATGCCTGCGGTAATGACACTTTCTCAATAAGCAACGATAGTTTAATACGGTAATTGTCAGAAAAATGGGGTCATTATGGCCAAACCCCTAAAGAGCCATTTAATCGGGCAAGTGTGGCCGCTGAGCCATCTATGCTAACTTTAAAAAGCAGGATGAAATCAGGGCGGAGTACCTGGTGCGTTGGCCCGGCCAGTGATGGAAACGGTCCGTGTCACCGCCTGCGGATGAGGTGGCCTCATCGGCGAGAGGCTTGATTTAAAAAAATGCCAGCTAGACAACATGAAATGACCATTCCTCCAGCGTCTCATCCAAGGGTCAAACCGTGGGCTGATTTCCCCACTCGGTACCTTTCAAGCACTAAGATTATTTCCTCAATTTATACTTCCACTGTATTAGCTTAGCACTTAATGCCTCTCTTTTAACATTTATCCCCTTGTGGAAGTTGACAGTTATTGCTTAATCTGAATTGGTTTTGAAATTGGGATCATTACGGACACGTGTTGCTTGTCGCCTCATTTTTTTTTTTTTCTTTTTAATTTCCATGGTTCTTAAACGCCTCGGGGATGTAGAGATTTCTCTCTATCAGTTTCTAATCGAAGCCCTTCACTCATAAACAGGAGCTTTACCCGGCCTTCTGCATCCACAACGGAGGGACTGACCTGGATCGCCTGCCCACCGCCAGCACCTGCATGAACCTGCTCAAGCTCCCCGAGTTCTGCGACCAGCACCTGATGAGGAACAAGCTGCTGTACGCCATCGAGTCATCCTCCGGGTTCGAGCTGAGCTGAGCTGAGCTGAGCTGTGCCTCCAGACATGGACGCCACAGAAGTGGCTTTGGGGTGAAAGACTGAAAATAGACGAGGGAAAGCAAACCATGCACTGACTGATTTTACTGTTTGTGTGTGTGCGTGCGTGCGTGCGTGCCAAGCCGATGGTGAGGAAATGCTCCCCCACAGACTGAAAGAAGGGTGCTTTTAAATCATTTGAAATGTTGAATCCCTTCTTATTCTTCAGACAGATCAGCAGCTTAGTTAAATTTTGCAGAAGGTATTTTGTGCATACATTTAAAAAACAAACAAAAAAACAAACAAATGTGTAACTGAATGGAGAAATGTTTTCACCAAAGATTAAGCGGCATCATGTTGAAACAAAAAAAGGCAATATAACAACAGACTGGGGGGGACAGAGTGGGCAGGACTGTAAAGCCAAGGGCTGCAGAGGCAGGAGGAGCTTTTGTGTACAGCCGTCATGAATTTTCACGTAGAGGTCGGTGAACCTGCAGGTTTTTGTGATTTCTCGAATTGTTATTATTCCTAGTATTAACCGTCGTGTCTGATAACGATACAGTAAGTGTGCACACGCCATCTGAAGAATAGAAATGACTTGTCTTGCTGGATGTTTGGGGAGGGGAGCACTGAAGGTTGGTTTTTTTTTTTTTTGTGTGAATATGTATATGTTTACAGCTGCTCTTGTATTATTCATCTATTCAGTATTTGTACAGGTTTGTTTTTCCTCTCTCCTTTTCACGTGACGAGTTTCTGTTTTCACACACGTCTGCTTTAAGGTGAACGACCCCCCCCCCCTCTCCTTCCTCCTGCAAGTTTGCTTTTTAGTGGGGGGAAGCAGCAACTGTGTCATGTTTGATGAGGCTTACAGATGATCAGTGTACCAACAGGCTGAAAAAAAAATAAGAGTGTATGGAAACAAATAAACCCACTTTTCTTTTTGATTTTTTCCCTCCATATTTTCTTGTTACTTGTAATTTACAGTAATGACCGAGACATAAAACAGTGCTTTGTGGGAAAATCTCCTCTTGAGTTTTATGGCCTCTGACATATAATTAAAGAAACATCCAGTTAAGAAACACTGAGCAGAACTATTCTGGCCTTGAGATGCATTATCGGGCTGAGCACAAATTAAGATTGTGTGCGTTTGTCATAAATCTACCTGGCCTCTAATGCAGTGCAGCCCCTGAGGAAGATATCCATCCCTATTTGGACCGAGTCCATCTCTCCATCCTCGCTTCTCCGCCAAAGCAGCCAGCTCGCTGCCCCCCTCTTCTCATACGCCGCACATCCTCTGGGCCAGAGAACTCAAAGTGGTAATTGGGTCTTAAAAACCAGACTTGTCATTGAAATGAGGGATTCATCTCAATTACTATGAGATTTATTTAAGACTATTACCAAGTGATGGATTATAACTGACAAAGTTAATGCAGGATGTTGTGAATCATCTTCACTGCGTATGCTACTTGAGCTTGCTCATAGGATTTTTAAGGGCTAATTGAAGCTTTTAGGCTTGTTTATCTTGCAGCGGAGCGAGGAAGCATCAAAAAGATCACTTGAGGGTGTTTTGAGGGGGGTGGGATTGTAGCCTGCTTTCCAAAACAAGATACCAAAGTGAGTGTCCCTGCGAAGCTGGCATGAAAACATGGATTTTAATTAACATGGAAGCAAACCTGAGGTTTAAACTGGCCATTTACTGAGCACTCTGACCAAAAAAACTGGGACATAGCTCCAGGTTGTGGATTAAAAGATCTTAGTTAAGTCTCTGCTGACATATTTCTTGTAGCAGATTGCCACCTGGTGGTCAACCTTTAGTGCTGCATGGAAACGACTTTGAAAACACCTGAAGACCCTCTGGAAGCCTTTCAAGGTCACGAACCAATAACAGAAATATCAAAGCAATGAATTCATTTGTTTTTATGAATATGGCTCTCCTGGCACTGAAGCCTGTGAAGGAAATGTGGGTTCAGTGGCTTTGGCATAGCAGTACATCAGGACAGGGAGTGCCTGTGCTGCCTTTCTGCCTGTCTAGACATGAAGACTGATCAGCCCAAGCTTACGTGAGTTGTGGTTGCCGTTTAAATTAAATCTGATCGATTTTTAAGTCTCATTCTTGTCGTCGCCCTACTTTGTTACCACGTCAAATTCAGCCACAGCGATCACAGAAAGGCGAGAAAATAAAGAGTCTTAAGTGAAGACTTTCAAAGTATGGAAAAGCACTGACCTATGCATGATATCTATTTTTGCTGTGATTCCTCCCGCTCAATGGGTCTAATTAAATTCAGACTGCCCTTAATGCCCAGTATAATTAATAGCTATCTGTCATTTTCATTGGGTCTTCCTTTGCTGGCAAGAGCTCAGGGCCAGCTTTTACTGCAAAAACGACCTTCATCTTCCATTTAAAATCAATGCAGGCCTGTAATTTCAGCCTCACTTTGGTTTGAAACTGCAATAACCCGCCCTGCTTTATTTGACTTCTTTGGGTTAGGATGAGTTCAGCTCACTGCTTATCAGTTCCTCAGATATGTCTTCTGTGTGTATCCTACATTTCTAAAGTGTGACCCAAGGGGAGATCATCTTTAAAAAAAAAAAAAATAAATAAATATTGAAAGCCAGTATGCAAATGTGAGAACTTTACCTTCTTATTTCATAGTTGAGATGTAGTGTTGAAAATAAGCTCAAAAATTGAGTCTGAGCCTTTTCTTCTGGTTACATTTGACAGTTTTGATCAAACAGTTTTATAATATCTTATAAACAGTCTTATAATATCGTATAATATAAACTAGGCCCTGGCTCACTAAGCCTTTTTCAGTATATCAAATTCAGCCCAACTCTTACACCCGTGCAGAGGCGTGATACTGAGAATTATTTACAATTAAAAGTCCCACTATCACACTGCTAGTGTAGTGGGTATCCTCTTCTCATAGGAGGGGAAACGGGTGAGCTTACATGGAAACCTGTCCCTCCCCTCTCTATGGTTTTGGATGTTTCTCGTGCGCACGACAGGTGGCGCAAAAAGCCGTTTGTCTGATTCTTTTGCTCCCTGAATGCCGCGTGAAAGCGCTTCTTATGATCCGGCACGTTTCTAGGTTTGTTAGGGGATATGCGAGGCACGTGACAGCCTCGTTTCATCCACTGTGCGCGCGTGAACAGCAAAGACGGGGTCTGGTGTTGGGTGTCATCGGGGATGTGTGAGCGTGGACACCGCAACGACGCTGCTGTCCACGCTCAATGACGTGCTGCTTTCAGGTATCCCTCGGTGAAACGAGTACCATCAAAATTACCATAAAACGGGAAATAAAAACAAACGACAGACTTTGCAAATTTCAGCGTTTCGATGATTAAAACATTAATATAAAAACTAAATTGAATAAAAATAAAATGAGTTTTAATGATAGTTTTAGTTTTTGTCAGATCCCAGATCTAGATCTCCACAACATCCTGTCTTCCTCCCCTCACCCCAACCGCTCGCGGCACATGACGACTCTTTTAGTTGCATTCATGTTTATTGAGGTTGAAAACTTGAGGGGGACATGTTCTTGGGACAGTTTGGGCCGCTTAGTAGCAATTGAGCGTCTTTTAAACTCCACAGCCTGCCTGGTACTGCTGATGACCATGTTTATCCCTTCATGACTGCAGTGTACCCATCTTCTTAATGGTTTCCAGCAGAATAACGAACCACGTCACAAAGCTCAAATCATCTCAAACTGGTTTCTTAAAGAAACAGTAAGTTGACTGTACTCAAATTACCTCCACAGTTTAGATTGCAATCCAGCAGAGCACCTGTGGGACATGGGCTAACGAGAGATTCTCTTGAGGAATGTGCAGCGAATAATTCTGCAGCAACTGTCGATGCTATCATGTTGACATAGACCAAAAACTCTGAGGAATGTTTTCAGCACCTTGTTGAATCTGAAGCACAAACAATCATGTGTTGACAGCGAGTCAAGTGCTTGTGTTGTATTATCTCATCTGAACTTTCTAAATCTCAGTCTGTCAAATATTATCTATATTGCAACTGATCTAAAAGAAAACCAACAGTGACAGTGATGAAAACTACACTGAAATTAAACATTTTAAACAGTAAATGTTAATATTTTATTTTCTGTTCTTTAACATTGTCCTACATTTTATTTATTTATTTATTGTTTACTGCACTAAATCTCATATTAGCCCTGTGATAGACTGGTGTCCTGGTATAGACTTCAGCCACCCTGTGACTTTGAATTAGATGGGTGCTCAAAAAAATGGATATATAGATGTAGTTTTATATGAATTACACAGAGTTTTATATGAGAATGTGCATTTATCTGGGTGGTAGGAACTGGTCTGGAACATTCACAGTTTCAGACCAGGTAGATTGTTGACATATGCTATCAGAGGGTCCCATGTTGTGTGGAATTTGCTGATGGATCAGTTGAGAGTACATCTGATTTTTTCCAGCTTGCCATTTTGCATAACATCCCTTATCCAGTGGTGGTGTGATGGAGCAGTAGTAGACTTCCGTTTAAATAAAATCAGGCGTCTTGCTAATAATGACGAAAAGGCAATGACCCTCTGTAAACGGGCAGGGGGAGCAGCAGTCATTATACCAGAAAAATTGAGACCAAGGGGGAAGGCAAGATGTTATAGGCATAGGCTTTAGAGATGACTTCAAAAAAGGATAACCAGAAGGGAGCAATTGTCGGACAGGACCAGAACATATAAAGGGAAGTAGCTGGAGTCTGTTTACATCTATCACACAATGGGTCTACGTTTGGAAATATTTTTGCTAGTTTAGCTTTTGAGAAATGTAACCTGTGTAACGCTTTGAATTGTATTAAGGAATGTCTTGAACATATAGAAGACGAATGGACCCTGTTAAGAGCCATATCCCACTCTTCATAAAAAATGCTTGTTTTGCAGGAACTGAGCTAAGAGGTGGCCATGACCATTATCAGGCGCCAGTTATCGTGTCTCCAGCTGCCCCCACAAATTCTTTTATACTGATATGTCTACAGCTTTCTAAGTAATTATTCAATTGGTTAAAAAAAACTATAGATTCTAGTGATCCCAAATAAAAATCTAACCTAACAAAACCTTTTTGTAAATATCCTCTCACTTGTCAATGGCAGTCATCAAGGGCAGTTTCGACTGATTACCCTCATTCAGCAGGCAAAATGGCTACAACAGTGCAGAAATTTTTTTTCCCCCCTACTCATTTATAAATAGTTCAGGTTATCCCGTTGATAATAATAATATTTGTCACTGAGAAACAAAGTTAAGTGTAAACTGAAGGTCACTTTTACCCCTCTATGTGGACCTGTGCTTACATAGTGATTGTCTACCCTATTTGAGCACTCAAATTGCCGTCTTACTAAAAACCTCATTCACACATTTGTTCAAGCACCTTTTGCCCTATAATTCACACACTTACAAGGGAGGCAACTCGGGATTCACTGTCTTGCTCAATGACACTTCGACATGCAGACAAGGATTGAAATACCAATCAGTAATTAACATTGGTAATAGCTGTAATTAAAATAGTTTATCACATTGACTGTTCTTCCTCTCTTTAAGACAATTTGGTGCTTTACTTTGTGCTTATGAAATTTATAAAAGTAAAATACAGAAAACTGTTCTTTTTTAAAAAAAGAAAAAAAAAACAAAAAAAAAAACCAACCCCAAAAAACAACAACAATAAAGTGCAAAACAGAGAAGTTATAATGCTATGAAAGCCACTTTGAAACCTACCTGTTTGTGGAAATGAGACAAATAAAAAACAGCCTATTTCAGCTTTTAGGTTTCAAAGTTTTAGTTTTAATTTTGACAAAGGGCTGGGAGGAAGAAAACAGATGTATCCATGCACTACATTCGCTATTTTCATCCACAGGTTTTTTTTTTAAATTCAGCAAAACTAATACCATAAGGTACAGATGATAGATTTCACATTTTTGGTAATGAAATATTTAAACATTATTTGTTTGTTGTTTTAAATTCACAATCTGGAAGCTTATTTCTGCCAGTGGAAAAAAAAAACCCTGAATTAAACAAAACAAACAACTACTTTTTTGCCATATATAATTTAGAATTTGGGTTATTATCTCAAACATTTTAAGCATCTAGTTAAGCATCTCAAAATTCTGACTTACTAAATCAAAGTTTTTGGAGAAAATAACTAAAAATTGAGAAAATAACTAAAATTATTCAATCAAAATTTTAATTTAGTTCTTTCTGTCAGTCAGGAAATATTTTTTTCAGTGGAGGAAACATAACACATTACACAGTTTTACAATAACTGATAAACAAAATTTAAAATGCAATCTATTTAACACTGATCTAGTTTAGTCTGGGGCAATCGTGGCTCAAGAGTTGGGCGTTCGCCTTGTAATCGGAAGGTTGCCGGTCAGAAGGCCCGGTGGCGCCAGTGTTCGGCAGCCTCGCCTCTGTCAGTGTACCCCAGGGTGGCTGTGGCTACAATGTAGCTTGCCATCACCAGTGTGTGAATGGGTGCATGACTGGATGTGTAAAGCGCTTTGAGGTCCTTAGGGACTAGTAAAGTGCTATACAAATACAGGCCATTTACCATTAGTTTTCTGTCAGCAAGACTCAATGTAGATTAAAAATCCACATATAGCTCTGGAGTCTGAAGTCATAGGTTAGAGAACTCTTCCTCACACAGACAGTTTGTGAAAAGCTACACTGTACAACAACCTGAAAATGTTTTACTTTGACTTAAACTATCAAGACTTAGAAACAGTCCAGCAAAAGTAGAAATGTTATACCAGCAAATGTAATTAATTCCCTAAAACAAAAGGGGTGGGGGCATATTGCAACCTGGGCTGGGGCCACCCCATGACACCCATCTGGACACGCCCCTGCACGGCCTTGACGCTATGGGGTCACTGGGGCGCTCTCCACTTTTTCAAGGTTTTTTCACGTTAACCTCTTATAAGGGAGGGTAAAAACAGGCTGTCAGCATTTGTCTTGTCTGTAAATATAATACATCGCACCATTATTAACTTTAAACTCACCTTTATCCGCAGTAAAACATGTGAGTTTTTTCCGACGGTCCTTAAAAGCAGCATTGTGGGCTAGGCCATATCAGCGGCCACTCAACCAGCTACCAAGAAAGCCACTACCAGCTGCTGCTGCAGTTACAGTTTCCGTACTCAGGCAAGGAAAAGAGGAGGAAGAGCTACAATCAGGTGGCTATTGTGGCGGATATTTCCTTCTTTCAGGTAGGCTCGAGATGAACTAGGTGAGAGGGCCGCTTGGCTTCAGCTTGCTGAAAGAAAGAAGGAAAGAAAGAAAGAGCGGCGAAAAGCGTTTGTCGTGTGTTGCCGCATCGAGTACATCTAGTACATGTGGGGATGCTTTGGTGGAGTCACCCAGTATGTCCCCTGCTAATGTTGGAATCATTTAGGATATATTAAGATTATTTTTATACAGAAATGTAGTTTTCGTTTGTGTCCGAGAGGCTGTTTTCCAGGATACTACCCCATAGTTAAGCTAGCGTGTGAGAATAACGAGTGGATCTCTTGCCTTTTTGCCTGCTCGCTGCCGTAAATTTTGAGTTAGCTCAGGCTAAAATAGAAAAAAAATAATTAAAAAACAAAACAAAAAACCCACAGTCCGTCTATACAAACTATTTAGTAAATTCAGGGGTGTATGACTGCATGATAAACGTGTATTTGGTACCAGTGATGCTATAAATGCCAGGCTAACGTTAGCCAGCATAGTCTACAGTCGGATATTAAAGTTAAGACTACCATAGAGAGATTTCTGCTTTTGTGTAATATCACTGCTGTCTTGTTTTTTAAAAAAAAAATATATACATATATTTATATTAGTGGATTTGTTTTGGAAATTTAGACGGCTAAAACTTCCCATTCCGCTTTAAGACTTTTCTAGAAGTTTCTGTTAAACAGATGCGGAGGGAGAGGTTCACAAGTTAGGGCTCCAGCTGGGATATCTCAGATTGGTCTGTTGACATTAGTTAGCTTCCAGAAAGTGTTCTGGAGAGAAAATAAACACGTTTTCTGTGTGTGTGTGTGTGTGTGTGTGTGTGTGTGGTGGGGGGGTGACTCTAGTTTGTTTAGCACGTTTTTGGTTACTATTGGTTACAGAACGGGGGGGGGGGGGTGACAGGAAGTGGCCACTGACTAAGTTCAGCCTATTTCTGCTATTTACTGCTGCTAATCAAGTTTTAATGTCGTTGGGTGACCTCTTTTTCCATTCTTGAAAGAACACCAGGCCAACATGTTTTATTCAAATAAAACAGGTTTTATTTTTATCCCCCCCCCCTCCTAAGTTTATGAAGAGTTATAAACTGATATTTTGATTGTCAGCACAGTACATCTGAAAACAAGTTCTTATTAAGCAGTTACTAAAATAACCACTGACTGTTGCCATATGAGGGTCTTTCAAAGCCAGGTTTTGTCTTATTTTAGTAAGGGCCTAATATTAAATAATTAATTATTTTAAAAGGAGCCATGTGACTTAAAGACAGAGGAGTCAGTCCTCCCCAAAGGGTCTAGTTTGGCCCACTGGATGGTTTTGTGTGGAAGATATAGCAAAGTCATTAACTGTTCCAGTTTTCCCATTTAAATGCTGTGTTATTTCAGTATTTTGAAAAAGCTGTTAGTTACTGGTCCAGTCCATTTCATATAACTCTGGGCTGCATGTGGACCCATAAACTGAAATTGATGCTCCTGCTTAAGAAGGTATATAACAATATAACCAGTGATACACTTATTGTGAAATTTGGCTGGTGCGGATTGATTTTTATTTCATTTCTTGGTGGTTCCAAAGTTATTCAAGTCCACCGAACAAGGGAAGTTCGCTTATTTGATCTCAGGAGGAGACACAAATACCTGGTGTTTTTAAAAAAACAAAACAAAAAACCGATTAAAAACCCCCAACACATTACAGAAAAACGGATGGATGCAAATCAAATGCCAATACTCAGTCTGGTTTAAATGCCAGGGTATAAAAATGAGTTTTTAGATGGGTTTTGAAGATGTTGAGTGTTGGAAAACTCCTAATTTGAAGGGGTCTGTACCTGACTTTAGGGGAAGCTAGAGGAAAGGCCTGGTCTCCTCTATAAGGGGGGATCAGGCCAGGGATCAGTCATTAAGATGTTTTACAGGAATTCAGTTTCATTTCCAGTCATCTTTAAGTGAGGATCAGCTTCCTCCTTTGGTTAACTAGTAGACCAAATTAGTACAATAAGTCCAGTTCAAACAGGTGGCGGCTTCATTTTTGTTGTGGTATTGCCACATCAGGGCGTATTACCCATTGACGGTCTTCTGATGAACCAAGCCTCTTATGAGGTTTTCGTTGAGTGACGCACTGTTGGTTTGTCGTTCTGTATTGTTCTGAGTTTGACAATTTGATGGCTTGCAGTTTCAGTTTGAAGTCCCTCATGTTATCTTATCAAAGCAAACGTTCTCATTGCTTTGTGTTTTATTTGCTGACATACAGTAAGTCTTTATACCACTCCTTTCAGTATGCTTTACAGCATGTAGCTCGCCACCTTTGACTTTGATTTTTGTTGCTGACTGATTCCAGCAAATTACTATAGTAACTATAGAACCATTACAACGACATCAAGCTGTCAAGCTATGTTAAACAACACTATTGAGCCTTTGTTGAATATGAAATGAACATTGGTCATTTCCTCCTAAAGCAGAATTCCTGTTGCTGTGTTTGTTTTAGGTTGCATAGGTGAAGAGACATGCAGTCCACAAGTAGAGTGCTGATTACTGGAAAAGGTTGCTTGAATAGCAAAGAGCATGAGCGATGGTCATTGTGATGAGGAGATGGGATGAAAAGAATGTTTAAGCAGCAAACAAAGGCTTTGACACCTGGTTTCACTTTTCTTCACTTCAAAGACATCTTGTGTTTGTTATGACTTCGGTGGAAGAGGAAAAGCTAAATACCAACAATAGCATAAACCCAGCAGTGGGAGTAGCCAGCACTACCGGTTGTTCCACATTTATTTCTTTTTTTGCCACTGCCCTCTGATCAAGATCATGCAGCTATAATATATAGAAAATCGTCTGCAAAGTGCCACATAGGACCAAGAGGTACAGCAGATGTTGAGGTGTTTGGTTTTTTTATTTTATTTTAAATGAGCTGATGGGTTTATTTATTTAAAAAAAAAAAAAAAAGAAAAGAAAAAAAGGCTGGATCAGCAAAATTATCCCATTTGCTGAAATTTGGGTTTCTTTGTCCAGCAAGACGACACTCAGTGTTTACTGTAAATGAGGTCTTCTGTGGTAAACGTGTTTCCAATGATAGTAAGTGAGGAGAACAACGCTCCTGTACTGCTTAAAAACAAATGCTTTTGTCATTGCCATGAATAGTTTCAGGTAAGACACAGGCTAGCTGTTGTGTTTAGCTGTCATCTGATTCTCTGTTCTGTCAGATGTAATTTGTGTTATGTCCTGGACTCAGCTGCTTAGAACCTGTTTTATCCAGTGCTCTTGTCTTGTTAATATCACATTTTTAGTGGTGTTTGAGTGCTCTTGGACGCCGACAGAAATACTTCAGATGCCTTTTTCTGATTACATAGTTGCCCTAAAAACACAACGGCTTTTATAACCCGACTTCCACAGACGCAAACCATAATGCTGAAGTCTAATCTGAGATTTCAATCAGCAGATAAACCCTTGGGCTGGTCTGTGGTGAAATAACTTGGGGTGGGGGGGTTGTGGAAACAGAAGTCGTAAAAACATTTACGAGACTTCTGTCTGTACCCTCGGCAGCTGCTGATACTAGACTGAAGCGTATAATAAATATGCTGTTTCTTCAACACTGATCGTATGTGATGGTCATCATTTTTGAGCTAGAAATGCTCAAAAATGATGGTCTTCAACTGGGTTTTCACGTTCTAATGAAAGGGATTCTGATCATACATGCTTTTTAAAAAGGATATTTGTACATTTCATCCCTAATTATTCAGTCAGAGTGGACATCTAACCTTCAGTAGGCTAAATAGAACTAAATTGAACAGTTCATATATGCCTGATGACTACTGAGCATCTCCATCTTCACAGGCTTCAATACAAACCTCAGTAACAGCTAGTCTTATTCACCCAATATTTACTTATAAATATATAAATATCTGTAAATGACTATGACAAAAACAAAATAAAACAGTAAGTCATAACATGTACACCTTGAGTGCTCTTAATGTACTGCATATAAAGTGTTTTCACGTTATGTTTAACTCTTCAGTCTAATGTGTTTGAATGTGAGTGAAAACTTGTAGAAACATGCTCTTGAAACTTGGACTCAGGCAATGATTTATGCTGTGTAATGGAATTTACCTGAATGATTATAGCTCAGTCATACACTACGACCAAGAATAGACCACATTCAATAAATGATAATGTCTCAAATGGCACAAAAAATCTGACAGTCCAAATAAAATGGCGTTGCTTGTTTTACTCCTGCTGCTTTGTAATCACTGCTTTGGAGGACCACTCCAGTGTTCGAATAGGGGATATAATTACATATAATTACATATAATTCGGATCACAGTTCCACCAAATTCAACAAAAAAAATCTGCAATGTCCATCTTTGTTGAATTTTTCCCTGTTTGTCATCCACTCTTCTTTTAGGTTTGGAAAGCAACTTCTTCTGCTGATACTACTTTTTCTTCTTCTGCTGCTTCTTCACATTATCTACCTTAATCTAATCAAACCTGCACTTACTTTGCAATGAGAAATTGTAAGTTATGAAAGAATATGTCATCTTACTATATATATATTTTTTCTTCCTGATCGACTGACTTTCTCACAGTTGATAAGGACCTCTAACAAGTTGTAATGTCATTGTTCCCACAACCCAGTAATTCTATGAACAAACAGGGGTTTCCTTCCTTTTAAGGATTTTATTTTCCTGGGGAAAGGACTGCATGCAGAGTACTGACACACAGAATAAGCTGAGGATTTCTAACACTTGTGTAGCTGTATAATGTACCACAAAGTCCCACAGCATACCTGGACATGTCTCAAAGCACACCATTTAAAGAACCAGAAAGTGGACTATTGTGCAAATATAATAATACACTGAGGATTACAGGGATGCAGAGTACAGCAACTGTAGTTGGTCCACTTATAAATTTAGATTAAGATACTTAATTTGTCATTTTATAAAGAAACAATGAAATTGAATTTGTTTACTTTGTTTCAACCACTGGTAAGGGGTAAAAGCAGCTTTTAACTAGCTCAGTTTCGCTCGTACTGGCAGTATCGTAAAGTATAAATGCAAACAACGATGAATACTCTGCGGCTCTTCAGTAAAGAGTCTCGTTCATCGACAGTTACATAATATTGCTCCTTCAAGGGCGATCTCAGTTGGCACACCAGTATGGCACAGCTGAGAAAACTTAAACCGATGTTGTTGTAATCTCTTGCTGCTCAGCTTGCCTGCATGTGTTTCCTCCAAAGTGTTGTGTTGATTCCTGTTGGGTTGATCTTACATAAGAGAGGTGCACCGAGAGGTCAGGTCATTATTGATTGCTTATTTTTGTCACCCTTTGTCCAAAAATTAGACTCCTGACCCTCATCAGTACACGTGTCACAGGGTAGGTGGTGGGTTTGAGTGCCTTGCCTTGTGGTTTTGATAAGAAATGAAAATGGAAAATTTGCCAGTGCCGTGACTCATTTAAAGTCATGGGAGCTGCCAAGCTGTCAGCAACCTGGTGTACACCCCAAATAGTGTTAACTTTGTTGGACCAGTGGTCAAATTCCAAAGACATTCACTTTGTGGCATCAATTACTGTCTGCCGTAGGGATTTTTACCAGTTGAATGAACTAATTATTATGCCTTGTCTATGATTTCAACACTAGTTAGCTGTAATTCATATTTTAAGGTCTTTAAAACGATTAGGTTTGATTTTTGAATGGTGCAGGAACCAAATTACTGCAGTGTATGGCTATTGTGGAGAAGGTTAGCTTCTTGTATATGCCATGGGATTCATCAGTTGTGAGATTGTGTCCATTATATTTAATTACATTGCACAGCATGTCTCTTTGGGGTTTGTTTGTTTGTTTAATACTCAGTTTTAACAAAAAGATAAAAACTGCATAAATCTTTGTTTTTCAGAAAAAGTTGCTTTGTAGTGCACTTTTACAATAGCTTATTTTAGGAAAATAGAAAAAAAAAATCCTGGTAGTCTGCTGTTTACATTTACAGCCATCACCTTTGCTTAATTGATGCATTATGGGATTGACTGGACCCACATGTGCTTACTCTGAGGCATAAGAGGAATCAAGTTCATTTACATTAGCTGTGTAATGCAAGCAAAGGGCACATGCAAGCATGAATGCACTTTTAATGCTCTGCGCAGTACTGCAAAGCGCATCTCTAGAAGTCGCTTGTGTTCACTAAATCCCAACTGCCGCGGGGGCGCTGGTGATGGGTGAGCAGGTCAGTTATGGCTCAAGTGAGGGAGATAAAAGTAGATATGAGTCAGGACACTGGTTTGTTTTTTTACAAAACTCAGAAGGTCATCCTTTTTTATATTTAGATTGCGGGCTAAATTAGTGTCAAGTTAGATGGAGGTTGTATGATAAAGTATCAGAGGGAGATTTGGAATTGCTGCCTTACTTGGATATATGAAGGAGAGTTTAGTGCCTGTGCCGATGTCCCCACCAGGAGACACTCGTTGGCACTACTTTGTGCCAAACACCCCCAACCCCCCACATAACAGACACAAACACAATCTATCTGCAAAGGCCACAGGTTATAAATAGCTAACAAATAGAACACAGTGGACTCCAGTAGTCCTCACTGGTTTGTTTTTATATCTTTCAGTACAACAGCTAATGCATCCCTCAATGAAAAGTAGGATTTTGGCCTGTTTTCCTTACAAACACATTAAGGATAAATATGTGGTAGTAGTAGTAGTGCAAGAGCCTTTTTGTCCTATAAAATAAAGACCTGAATGCAACCATACAGGAGAAGCTGAAATGTTTCTCACCTTTAAGTAAAATAAGAATTTCAGAGGGAAATTTGGTAATTTCATCACACTGGATCCAAAATAAGGACCTGTTCTCACAGTTAGCTTATATTTATAGATCTAGTTTGAACATCAGTACTGAGTTTATAGCTTCTTCAGTCAGTTTTTTTTCGCACGTTTCTGAAAAATGAGTATCGGGGTGTAGTGGAAGAGGCGGGCTTTATAATATAGTATTCATTTGAAACGTGTGGCCGCTCTTGCATATGCATCTTAAAAAGTAACTTTTGTTTGGTCATAGGTTTCCAAAATATGACGCATGGCTTGAAATAAAGTTCATTTACACTTTTACTGCATGTTATGCAAATTACTGCATTTTTGCTCAACATTCTCCTTGTGAAATCCAAACGTTGGGACGGGGAGATTAATGATGCATTTGCACCGTGTGGGAGGGGAAAACAAAAAAAAAAACCCCAAAAAACTTGAATTACATGCAGACAGCTTAACATTGCCATGGTAATTTATACTGTTGTACGCGGGAAAACTTGCGATACATCGAGTATATTCGATATAGTTTCAGCTAAACCTAAAACTTATTAGCAAAAAATAAATACATACTTTTCATTGAGTTTATTGTGGGTGTGTTTATGAATGCACTGTAAACCCTACCCCCTAAAACAAGATGAAACAGACATCTATGGTTAAATGAACTATTATCTGAAGTAATCGAATACCTTTTCCAAGGCTAAGAAATACATCAAACTAACTTCTACATTCACTGTGTAGCACTTCCTCAATGCATGACAACAGCAGGGAACTATTACCAATGGACTCCAGCTCTTTGATTCACAGCAGCTCTTTTATATCATATGTGCTAGTATTAGCTGTAAGAGTGGGAAGCCAGGTTACGCAATATTTGTTTATTGTGTATTGGAAATGGCAATAAACCAGTTCTCAAGCAATAAAATGCAGCGCATTACCTTTGTAGCTTTCAGTTTGAAGCATGTCAGTGAACAATTGTTGAACTCTTAACTGGAGGATGGATGACCACTTTATTAGTCATCTTCTTTTATCCTTTATTATTTCTCTCCGTTGACTTATTTTTAATTCTGCAGACTTGTTTCATATCCACACAGTCCAATGTCTACTGCTTTTTACGGTGAATATTTCACTAAGATCAAGGTCACAGATGTTTTATATCTCTCTGCTTGATGCAGGTTTGTAAAGCTAAAAAACAAAAATTGTAAATGTGGTGCTAAACTTGGAGGACTTGAATGTCTTCCGATACTTTTAACCAGACCAGTTGTGTCTTGTTTTTCATAACTCTAACCTTAGATCATGATTTAAAAAGAAGGAAAAAAGTGATTCATGGTCTTTATAGCTGGCTCCAAAATTCAAAAGAAAAACATGTTTCATACTTTCTCTCTTTTAGCTTCAGGGTGAAGGATGATCCCCCGGTTATTATGCAATTTTGCTTGGGTTGGATTAGCTTACCTTCTCTGTCCCCGGTATTGCTATTTCAGTGCAGTGCAATATTGTTGGGTATTTCCACCCTTTTTAATGCCAGCAGCCCCCTCCCTCCCCTTTACAAGCATACCCCTCTGGACTGGAAGGGCTGTATCTTACTCGTCACACGTGGCTGTTGCAGAGTCTTGGGCTTTATCTTGTAACATGTCTTAACAGAACATTACTGTTTCCACAGAGGCCACTCGCACAAGACCCTCAAGTAAAACAGCACCCACAGACAGACAGAGCCATGGAGGACTACTACAAGATACTAGGAGTCGAGAAAAATGCGACGCAAGAAGACATCAAGAAAGCGTAAGTCCCCCTCGAGTGTTTTGTGCTCCGTTTTCTGCCAGTGTTGACGTTAAATGTCGGCCACTTGTAGGGCGTAATAGGTTAATTATATCCCTCTGTCGCTGTATAAACTGACACAGGGAGAGGGAGAAATAAGAGAGTGCTCTGCAGAAATGTTCCACTCTTCTTCCTGTAACCTTGCTCTTGTCAAATACCTTCCACCTTCAATCACCCACCACTGCTCACCCACTGATCAGGCTCGTTCCAGTTAATTATACTTCCTCGGTGGTTTCTCAATAACAGCAGTTTGTTTGGACATGTGAAGAGGAGAGGCAATGCTAATGCTGAGGACAGAAATAAGCCTGCTTCAAATCAGGCATGTGCTCCAGGAGCTCCATTAAGTTATTTTGGGTAATGCGGTGAAAACAAGTAAGAGAGGAGGAAACTATTGAGCAGTATGGATCATCCTAGCCAAGAATAGCCATTTGCCAAAAATATGTTACAGAAAGATGATGTATCATGTTTTTTAACTCTAGATTCAGTCTGTACAAACTAGATGAGCCAAGCTCTTTATGGGTAAACCCAGGCGAAACTGCAGTTTTCATTAATGATCATTATATTATCATGAAGTTGATATTTATCCAATATCGTAATGATAGATCTACGTCTTTTTTAAAGTTTATTACTAATTAGAAATTATTGGCACACTAACTTTACTAAACCTAAACACTATCTGTTTAAGGTAATGGTTATTAGCATGTCTGCATTTGGCCTAAAATACAACCTCACAAAGCTGCTGCGATGCTTGGAGACTCATTTATCGTGTCTGTTTATTAAATTTAGTGGGTATTAAATTATAGTCAGAAGCTCTTATGTTAATACAAAGCTCAGTGTTTTGTAATAAGATAAAGTTCACTTTATTCAGCCCAAAAGTTGGGAAATGACTGTGTCACAGCAGCCAAAACATTAGATGCAACTTGTAGCAAAATGGCTTTTAATAAAATAAAATCACTCGATAAAATATGACAAAACACATCTAAGCGAGGTTAAAGAAGTGCAAATGAAGCACAACTAAAAAAGAACTTACTGGATAAAAGTCAAAGTATAATACAATATGAAGGTTGGTAAGTAAAGAAAATTTCTGCTGTGGATTTTTCCCGTGAACTTCTGGCTACAAAGATGTCAAAGATGTAGAGGTATGTTGCACAATTACCAACAGTGCTGCATGCATCGCGTCAAACTGAACTGTGACCAGGCTTTAGTCAGCAAGATAATGTCACAGATTACAACAAAGACTGCTGGCTATAGGTCTGTAATGGATTGAATCCCTGGATTGTGTAAAGCCTTGCTGACTTTCAGTCCCTTGTCTTGTTCGAACATCTTTGTGTGTGTGTGCTGCTGCTGCTGAGCTTAAAAACAAACCGCTGATGCAGCGTAAGCCGCTGTGCGAGGCCCGCGCTGATTGTCAATGCAGTGTCAGGCTGTCTTTGTTATTTCTGCTTGGGTGGCGAGAAGGACACGCAGCGTGTGTCTGCTGTAGTCATGTGAATATGTTTCTGATTGGGGGAGGGGGGCATGTTATCTCTGTCATACATGCGTAAACGATTTCCACCCCTATATCAAGACATGACGACTCGTTCTTGACTCTGTGTGTGTTTTGACTTTATGGTGTTTGTATTTCAGTTACAGAAAATTGGCCCTGAAATGGCATCCAGACAAGAACCCCAACAACAAGGATGAGGCAGAGAAAAGATTCAAAGAGCTGTCAGAGGCGTATGAAGTTCTCTCAGACGGTGAGACTTCAGAACAAGAAGCTGGTGTATCTCAAGTGCACTGTTTGAAATGAGCTGTATTGAAGCCATTACTGTCTCAGATGTGAAGCTTGTGCTATTAAGAAACAGTGACATTTTGCTCCTGTTGTATAAATACAAGGGTAGAGACATGTTCAAAAAGTGTTGTTACCATCAACGTGACACATTTTTGGAAACCAATACTAAAAAAACACAATTATTCTGTGCCTCACATTGGGAGCTATAACAGCTGTAAGTTATTTACATTATTTTTTGCTTATCACTGTTTTCTGTCAGGTAAAACTGACAGAAAACAGTGATGTGCTTTAGCGTTTCCAGATGTGAAGTTAGATTGTTTTTGCTGTTTTTTTTCAGCCATTGATCTAGAGCCCAGAAATCTGACATTTTAAGACATAGGAAAGTAGTGAGTTGCCCCTCTAATTTAAATGTAAGCATCATTTTTCAGTTTCATAGCAGACACTGGATCAAAAGATGCAGGGGTAGCTGGGATTTTTAAGAAGTTATAGCACCACTATCAGGATGGGATAACTGGAATGTAAACTGGGATGATGGGTTTAGTTTTTACTTTCTTTCTTACTTGAGATTAGGCAACTATCAATTTATTCTATAGTAGAGATGGCACGATAACACTTTTTTAATGTCCGATACGATATCATAAATTTAGATATCTGACGATACTGATATGATTCCAATATAGTCTATTTTATAATCAATAAAACTGTTTTTAAATGAATTTTGTTCATACTCAAGTTTTAAAAAACAAAACACTGAAGCTTTTCTATTATACCTGTGTGAAGGAAAAAAAATACACTGCACCCAAAATATTTTGCAGTTCAGCAATACTGATCTTTTTATTTAAACTTTTAGCATAACTTTAAACTTAAGTACTTAAAGTTATATTTAAAAAGTAATTCAAAATGCAATTTTATGCAGATTTTGAAAACTCTTTGATTCTGAAAAAAAGAAGTGCAATATGAGCACAAAATGTTTATATTCAACAACTTTTAAAAAAAGCAGCTTGTAGAATGTAAAACTTAACATATGTTAGACATCCAGAATGGAAAGCAATGCAAATAAATACAAACACGGCATCATGACGCTCATCTTTCATCAAGATGGATGTCAGTGTAAGCTGTTTCTGTCACATTTAATCTGAGACTGAATTTTGTGAAATTTCTATACAAAACTTAACCATTTAAAGCCTGAATCAGGAAATACTTGCCAGAATTTAAATTTAATTAGTTTAATTTTTTGTAATTGTTTAAAAAAAAATCATGTTTAAATTTCCATATATGACATTTATTTTGTATCATATTTGCTTGTTGTTGTGTTGTGTGGTGTTTTTTTTTTTTTTTTTTTTTTTTTTTTTTCTTTTTTTTCAAAAACCATTGGTTGAAAATTCACACTGATGATGTGAAGTCCCAAAAGGCAAAAAACGTATCACTCGTTTTAAGGGGTTAACACAAGTATATGGGGGGTTCATAGGGTTTTTTTTTTTTTTTTTTTTTTTTTTTCTTTCTTGAAAGTCAGTCAGCACCATGGTTTGCAAAGTCACTTGGTCTATCATTGTACGGTCCGACCGATACTGTATATTGGATCGGTCCATCCCTAGTCTATAGTATGTATTAACACTGATTTTTTTTTTTTTTTTTTTTAATCACTTCACAAAGCAAGACTTGTCCAAATCCCCTTTACTGATTAAATTAGTTGGAACAAGTCTTTGAATTATTAATAAATAAATAATAAATTAATAAAAGCTTGGTGTGAAACAGAGCCACTCAATTAGTTATTGTGGTCAGTATTAATATCATAAATGCTTTTGACTGGATTTTCTTTAACGCTGTTTAGTTTATCTGGTTTAATTATAATGAAAAAAAAAAGTCTACTGAATTAAATTTACTGCATACTGCTGGTAGTGAATCTGGACTTTTACGGAGGGTCAACCGTGAGAGTATTATTTAGTATTATTCATCTCGTTTAACTTGCTTTAATAATTGGAAGCTAAAATTGTAATTTAAAATAAAAATTCAGTGGCTTGCACAGCTGTAGTCTGAAATAGCACACTACTGTCTCTAGTCATTTTCTTGGAATTACTTGGTAGTCTTATTCAGTGAAAATTAAAAGAGGCTGTTAGCTTGAGGCCATCATGTGTTAAATCTGGAGTCTTTCACGATCCTAACAGAGGTTTATAATGCAGGAAGGAGGGCACTTCACCTTCAGTTGCTCCGAGTTGTTTCTCATCTCATGTAAAGTCCTTCTTTCTATTGCAGAAAGCAAGAGGAATGTTTATGACCGATATGGCAAAGAAGGCCTCTCAGGTGGTGGAGGAGGAGGAGGTAAGGAGATATCCGTTAAGGTTTCCATATTCATAAGTTTATCAGTTACTTTATGTATGAAATGCCGACATGCATCAGGTGGAAACAGCTGGACATTTGGTATTTGCATTGGTGCTTTGACAGCTTGTAATGATAGCTGTGTTTGCAGTGTTATCTTTGTTGAAGTGTGGTGCCATTTGTAAGCCTTGTTTCTTTTCAATGTTTAATAGGAGGCCATTATGACCACTTCGGCAGCAGCTTCACATTCCGCAACCCCGATGACGTTTTCAGGGAATTCTTCAGCGGCAGAGATCCATTTACAGATTTATTCGGTAAGCCATTTCTGTGCGTGCACTTCAGAGGCACTGATGGGATGTTGTTTTCAGAACTGAAAGAGGGACTGAGGGGATGTGCTTTGGCTATTATTAAACTCATATTTTTATCTAGTCCAGAATATTCACGGATGACCTAAAAATGCTCAGAGACACAGAGCATCCACCAGGCCCCAGTTATCTGTATGTTAAACATAGATTTTTCTATTTCCTAATTAGTTTGCCTATTAGCACACAGCTCCTGCTGTGTAGATTGAGCGTTAGACCCAAGAAGCCTTCAGGAAAGCCTGTTGCTAATCCCCCACAGGACTGTAATGTGCATTTCCAATGCACTAAGCACTCTTCGCTTCACCTCACTAAATGTCGCATGAAAGAAAACGCTGAGTATCCCCGCTGGATGTTGGCTTCAACCTCATTACATTTCCTCGGTTAGTTAATTAATTAGGATTTAGATCGTTCATTTTGTGAGCCTTTGTTCACATAATCTTTATGATAAATTCAAACAAATATACACCCACACTTATAGACAGGATTGTTCCATTCTTCATTTTCCTTTGCACAAGTTTAGATGAGTTATATGAGAGACAAAACTATAATGAGCCTTGTAAGAAAGAGTAAGGAGCGAAGAGCTAGTTGATCTTAACTGATTGAAGTCACCGTGTCTTGAGGTGCCATCCAGTTCATCCTTTGAAGATGCCGATATTTGCGTTCAGTGTGATCTAGTAAAACACGTTTAGTTGCTCTACCAGGTTGTCTGCGATTGGAAGGCATGTGTAGTTCACCCTGTGTGCCTCTAAATATGGAGTTCAGACGCAGGCAGACGATGGATTTGAGAGTCTGCATCACTCAACTGGAATGCTTTCAAAAATAGCTTCCGTATTAAAACAAAAGCAGATGTAATAACGGCAAGTGTGTGTCTGTGTGCGCGCTGTGTGTCAGAGCGCATGTAAAACACGATATAATTCGAACACTCGAGCACGGCTGTGCATTTTGGACTTGACAGGAAAAATTTAAATATTAAAAATCATTAAATATGACGCTTAAATAAGAACCACAGAACTGGAGCTAGAAGGGAGTCGTCATGTTTCATTATGTAAACTCGTGTCCTTCTGAACACGGGTAAGCACAGCTGTTGCTGTTTGCGCTCTTCGGTAAACAGTGAGAGCAAAAATGGCAAACCATGGAGTCTGCACGCAGAAGAGTGAAGTTTATCTGCAGTTAAACTACAGTTTAAACCTTATTTTGCTTGATTGGTATGCACCCGGAGAAGGTTTTAAAGTCATCTGTCTTAAGTTTATTTAATCTCCGTGTTGGTGTGTTTCTTGGTTTCTATTAACATGGCAAATCGGAGGAAGATTGACATATGTTTTAAAAGCCCATCAAGCCTGGAGTCCTGACTGTCCAGCAGCTGGTCCGGTGGATCTGTCACTCGGCTACCGCGGAGCGTCCAGCAGACTGCGGGCGGGGTGTGTTTGGAGACAAAAACAGAATCGCACAGTGCTGAGGGCCGAGCTGCCTGCCAAGAACAGCACACTCTTATTCTCAGATGAAAATGTGAAGACGTGGACAAGGAGCAGATGACTGTTTTATACTTCGGGACAGCTGCTTTTAAAACACAGCTTATATAATTCAGTTTTCTAAACTGTTTTCATATATTCAGACCGCCTTGTTAAATCCCCCCCTGCTTTTGTACACTGTGATACTGCCCTTTCACTTTCTTCATGCTCTGTGAGGTGTTACACAGGCGTGGCACATTCTTGGCTGTTTAATCTCCGGTCTGTGCTTGACATCTCTTTTTAAGTTCTGCCAGAGTACATGAGCACGAGAGCGTGTTCCTTCTACTTAAGAATGACTCGGCTTTTCTTCCAGCTATCTGTATGTGCACCACTGTAACAATAATTAAATCACAGTCCGAGTGTTTAAACGGCCTTCCTCAGCGCTCCCGTTCCTCACTTTCTCCCAGCGAAGCCTGCTGTCATTCTGACCTCTTTGCAGGAGCTCAGCTGTCTCCTCGAAGGTCTTTAAGGTAAATGGGCAGTAATGTGGTTGCAATAGCAGTCAGCAGATACTCTTATTTTAGGCTTTCAGTCAGAGGGAACAAGCAAAGCTTTCTTGCCACTGCCTCAGTACATTCAAGGTTGAAGGAGGAGTCTTCTTTCAGCAAATGGTGCCAGTGATCCAGCCTTATCCTGCTGGGCTGACCCAGATTGGCAGAGCACAATTAGTAGGGCGTCCACAGGGCTTTAGGAGGAGAATTAGTGGTCGGCACTTTTACAGTTTAGGGATAAGATTGTTCCAGAAATTGCAAACGGATGCTCTGATATTCACCACAGCCTTAATTTGTTTTAAAAATTTGTATCAGGTACTTAAATATTTTAGGAGCTGGCAACTGGCTGGCTGTACTCGAGGGAAAAAACTGTACTTCCTGTTCAGCTCCAAAGAACCACACATAGTTTGAGACTGCTGGAAGGAAAGCAAAGCTAAAGATATTCCTGACTTTATCCTCTTGTGAGCAAGTGCCTCTCACCTGACCTCCTCAGAATAAGATGATATTTTTTGCATAATGGTACTCAAAAAACAAACAAACCAAAAGCCAACAAATTAAAGGAACACCTAGAAAATGCATCAGATCTCAGTTGGGAATAAAAACATGCTGAATGTCTGAAATTATCAGCCTACAGAGGACTGAATTAAAAAAAAAAAAACACACCAAAAATCAAAGTGAAAGAAATGATGCTGCAGGCTAGTCTGTTTAGCTAAAATTTCATTGCAGCAACTGAGAAATGGTCATTTATATAGCCTCCATGTGTCTGCCCTGGGGTTTCTCCTCCCAGACCTGGACCAGGTAATCACTGAACCCTTGGGCAGTTTGAGATGAACCCTGGTAGCATCAGATGGACTGAAACATGACGTCTCAGAGGTGTTATGTTGGATTTAGGTCAGGCCAGCATGGGGGGCATTCAGTACTGTTGATTCCTTCATCCTCCTGGAACAGCCTGAATATATTCTACCCACATGAGGCCGGGCATTATGTACCACGAGGAACCCAGGACCCACTGTACTAACACTGGGTCCAAAATTCTCCCAATACCTGATGGCAGTCAGGGTACCGTCCACCATGGATATGCCTCCCCACATTATCACTGACCTACCATCAAACCGGTCATGCTGAATGATGATGATGCGGTCATCATAACATTGTCCACGTCATCTTCAGACCCTTGCACATCTGTCACATGTGCTCAGAGTAACTTGCTCTCATCTGTGAAAAGCAGAGGGCATAAGGGCATCTCTCTTCAAAGTCTCTGTTATCTCACCCCAACCGATCGCAGCAGATGGCCGCCCCTCCCTGAGCCTGGTTCTGCCGGAGGTTTCTTCCTGTAAAAAAGGGAGTTTTTCCTTCCCATTGTCGCCAAAGTGCTTGCTCAAAGGGGGTCATATGATTGTTGGGTTTTTCTCTGTATCTATTAAGTGCCTTGAGGCAACTTTTGTTGTGATTTGGCGCTATATAAATAAAATTGAATTGAAGTAAACTTAATGGGATAAATTAGGAATTATGTTGTGTTTCTTACAAAACACAAAAAGGGGGAGAACTGTCATGAAATCAATATCCTTAGTATCCTTATTTTCCTGTTATATTGTTTTATGTACTTTAATAATGAAGGCTTGTAGAGCAAGGCCACTTTTGACTCCCAAACTAAGTGCTCAGCCAGACTAAAAAAAACAGGAAGTTTTAGTGCACAGGCATATTAATAAATAAGACAGAAGAGAGGAATTGAATAGAAGGCATTTTGCTTGTAATGAAACTGTGTGTGACGTCTGAAGTACAGAAATAACACCATATAAGACACATGTTGAGCTAAAAATGTTAGAGCTCTTGCAACTGGCGTTTGAGCTGTGCAGGGGTCTCTCTCTTCCGGAAGATGATTGAATAAAAAGAAATATAAATGTTTTAACACACTATGAGTCGGTTTTCTCTGTTCTACCACAGGGACAAAAGAATCGGGGTTAATATGGTGTAGCTGCCAATTCTGGTATTTTGTGGTACATGCCAGTCTGGCTCCACTGTGGGGGAAGTGAGCACAGGCCCCGCTAGAAAATGTTGGCCCTTGAGGCCGGCCCCATGAAGTCTGTTTCTCTTTGGTCTGAGACATTCACGCTGGTGGCCTGCTGGAGGTCGTTTTGTAGCTCTGGCCGTGCGTATCCTGCTCCTCCTTTCACAAAGGAGCAGTAATAGTCCTGCTGATGGGTTAAGGACCTTCTACGGACCCGTCCAGCTCTCCTAGAGTAAAGTCTCCTGCTCGTGATACTGGTGACTGGGTGACAGCAGACCGTTTGGCAGTGATGTGTCCATTTAAGCGAGCATGTATACCATAACAAGGTGAAAGTGATAACATGTCAGATTAAACGTGGAGTTTTGTCCCTGCTCCTGAAAGATGTTCTGTGTTACTCACAAATTACTCTGATTTCATTCACAGCTGATGATTCCTTTAATGATTTCTTTGGAGGCAGTCGCAGTCACCAGAGGGGGCCAAGGATGGGTGGATCGCTCTTTGGTTTTGGGGGCTTTCCAGCATTTGGAGGTAGCTTTGGGGGATTTGATTCAGGTGAGTACATAGAGAGGATTATTGAACAAAAGAGGAAAAATTTCCCTATTTTAGTTCTCTTCTCTAATGTTTGTCTTCTGTTAGGTTTTAGCTCATTTGGAGACATGGGTGGGGGAGGATTCACCTCCTTCTCTTCATCATCATTTGGTGGCGGCGGGGGAGGAGGAGGAGGAGGAGGAGGAGGAGGAGGAATGGGTAACTTTAAATCTGTATCAACCTCCACCAAATTCGTCAACGGCAGAAGGATTACCACAAAACGGTACCCAAATGTTCAACTCTGCAATCTTTATAAGACTTCTGACATTATCCCGTCTTCTTGATTTCCAAAGTGTATTTTGTCTTTTTATTTATGGATTTATTTTATTTTTACGTTTGACAGGATCGTTGAGAACGGCCAGGAGCGGGTTGAAGTGGTAGAGGATGGTCAGTTAAAATCTCTAACTGTTAATGGTAAGGAGCAGCTCCTAAGACTGGATAACAAGTAATTATCTCGCCTCAACATAGTTTTGTCATCTGGAAATCTCCGGCAGTCGGTCTCTCCTCTCTGTGTCCTCCTGCATCTCATTTCCCAAAGAACAATTTTCTCATTTTAGTTTAGCTGTGAGGGGAGGCAAGAGACGTTTCCACAGTATTTGTATATTTGTATTTATTCCATTATTTTTGCGGGACCAGCTTGCTGGGAATTGTGTTTTTGTTTTCTACAGTAAATTGAATTTTACTTTAACTTCTGCGACAGAGCTGGATACGTACTATACGTATATATAAATATAAATAGTTTTTTTTCCTTTCGGGGTGTATATTGTCTTTGTTGTTGGAGGGGGGAAGGTAACACAAGATGCTGTACATTTGACTTATGCATGTCATTTTTGCTCTTTACATTTGACCAGTTTAACAAGTGAATGAGGAAAGCTTAACCACCTCACCCTAATGTCTTTAACTTGGACTTCACCTTGCTAACCTGTTTGCTATTACCATGTTCACGCGTGTGTAATAATATGAACAGATCATTAATAAATTAATTGTAACAATGTGCATTTTTCTCACTTTTGCATTTTTGTTTGTGTATTTTGGGGGGAAAGGACACACAGTGTGTTTTTGGTTTGTTTGTGCATGATCGCCGATTCCCAGCACTGTTACCAGACGCACAGGGTCTTTGTACAAAGAACAGCAAAATAAAAAGTTCAGATTTAGATAATAAACTTTGTGCAACGTGAAGGGAAGTGCTGCTGCAGTCACCCTGGTGTCTGTGTGATGCTTTTTTTCTTTGCTTGAGTGACTTTCTTTATTGCCTCACTCTTCCTGGATGTGTGAGTCTTCTGCTTGCGCCCGTTCACTTTTTAAAAGCTGCTTCACACAACCGCAATAAAAGAAACCGCAGCGGCTGCTTCTTTCGCACACTCACTCTCAGTCAGAGCTCACCTTGTGCTTCATTTTGTAACCCACTAATGCCTCAGTTTCAGTGCAGGTCACTACACAATGCACTGTTTGCTTTTCACTAAAATAACGCTCCTAATCATTTTACCAAGAGATCATGAGGAAAGCAGCAAAGATAACACACCCTGATTATTATTATTATTATTTTTTTTTTTTTTTTATTCCCCCCCTCTCATAGGTATGCTTTACCTTTAGGTGAAATTGAAGCAACACCCTCCCTTCTATTTCATTTCTACCTCTGCCTCACCCTTTATAGCAGTTTAATGCGCTATTGTAAAAGTGCTGATAGTGGCCCTGATCTGATCCAAGGCAGAAGTAACTGGGCTGATCAGTTTGGTAAAAGCTGTGTCAGATAATAGCAGAGAAAGTCCTTGATTACAAGCACACAAACATGTTGTGTTCGGAGGAAATTAAAGGTAGGTGTGTGTGTGTGTGTGTGTGCGTGCGTGCGTGCGCTTGCACAAACATTTGACATGATAGACTCAGTTAAACTGGGTTATGTGTATGACTGCAGTTTGTTTTGAGGTCACTGTGCACAGAGTATGTGTGTGTTAAGGAATGTGCTCGGGGCTAGTTTATTTACACAAGCCCCGCTGCATATTTTTTGCAAAAGAGCAATCAGGAGTGGGAAAGCAAAGAAGAAGCAAAGGGCAGGGTGAGGCTTTAAAACTGAAACGTTGATGCAGAAACACACAATTTGGTGCCTGCGTTTCTGTTTCAGTGCTGTGAAGACCACCTATCATCCTATTTGACTCTTTCACCCCCCCCCTCCGCAAACCGCTGATTTCAGATGCGCGTGCGCAGTCCTGTTGCTAGGTGACATTGCAGCCCCGTATGCTCTCGTTTTCCCACTCATATCTCTGTATGTGTAAATGTGCTGCATACATTAGGGATTGTTGTTGGTAATGTAAATGAGGATTATTAAACTGCACCAAGAAGCAACGAAAATTTGGACACCACATTTGATCACATTGATGTGATCTCGATGTCCTGTGGTGGTCTTATATATATATATATATATTTAAGCGATTAAGCCTTTTAAAAGAAGAGCGGAAGCGACTAAAAAAGGTGTTACCTGAGCAGGGATTTTATCTGTGGTACTATAGCTCCCCCTCCTGGACACTCGGGTTGTGTAATTTATTAGATTAACTACAGTTCCCAGAACACCGGCGCTCTAAACAGGAAGTGTAATTTTGCCGCTGCTTTAGTGACTTTTTCTTTTTATATTGGCACTATTTAAAGTAATAAAGTATGCCGAATGATCTATCAGCCATCTGTATTGATGGTATATCAATACATGCACAGACGGTTATCAGAGGATTATTGTGATAGCGTGAAAAGCTAAAAATGAGGTAAATCTTAATCAGGTTCCGCTATAAAAAACGTCTTTTTGTTTGTTTGATTTTTTTTAAAAATCTCATTTATTCTTGTTTATTATCAAAAAGTTTACCTGGTGCAAGTCTAAAATGTGTTCATCTATAATATATGCTTGGATTAAACACATTTTGACGCCTTGAATGATTAAAAAATAAAAAAAAAACATTTGAAAAATTAATTATCTACTTGTGTTGATATTCAGGGGAAATTAAATTATTATTTTTCAATTTAACCTTTATTTATACTTGTTGTCCCATTGAGACGCAATGTCTCATTTACAAGAGAGACCTTTTCCCGACAAACATTAAAATTTCAACAATAAAAGATACAATAAATTACCTTGCTGCTTATTTTATTTAAATCAAAAAGTGGGTCTCAATGTGTAGAATTTGGTGAAAATGCCGCATTAAATAAAGAATATAAATTAAATTAGCTTCATGATGTTTCCTATTAAAGAAGGTTAATTGTTGCTTTTTTTTAAACCGCACGTTTCAATGTGAAGGTGGCCACTAGGTGACGCTGTTTGTGAGCAATAGACAGCAGGACGTCATGATTTCTCTGAGAGCAAAAGCTCACAACATCTGGAGCCTTATTGAAATAAATAGAGCAACAAGTGACATATGTGTCTTTTAAATTAAATTCAAATAAAACACAGAAGAAGCCCATCGGTGTTCATAATTTGAATATCAAAACAGTTTTGCAGTAAAAATAAAGGCCCTTTATTTCTGTAACAGGCCATTGTAGTGATTAAGGTGTGAAGACCAAGGTCCTGCAGCTCTCTTTCTCTCCATCCATCTATTCCAGTATGACACGTTACTGTGATTTCCTGTCCCATGTCATGAGAGATGGCTTCCTGTTGGCTGAAAGCAGCATCCTGTTTTAATCCCCCCCTCTCTCCGCCTCGCCCGCTTGACAGCTTAGCATGAAACCTGAAACCATTGGTCACTTTATGAACGATGGCAAAGATAAGCTGCCAGTTTCCCTTTGGCTGTGTCTCTACAAGACTGTATCTCCCTGTGCTCTGCAGCAGAGTCGCATCAGCACGCCACCAGATGTCTTGAACCTGGGGAAGGTGGACTGTTGAAAATAATCTGGTCTGTGGTTGTAGTTGTTATGTAGGGTTAACGTCCTTCTGAACAGTGATTTATTTTAAGCTTCCACAGTTGACAACTAAAGCTCCAGCCTGCTGCAAGTAAGGCTGCCTTTGTCAGTCACACATGGATTTTGTGTCTGTGTGCGTTTGCGTGTTAACCTGGGCGTTTACGCCTGTGCTCCTGCATTTCAGTCTAGACGGTGTGCTTCAAGCAGGCTTTACACACACACACACACACACACACACACACAGCATTGTTCAGCCTGCAGACAAATGACAGGCACTCTCAAGACAATAGCTGCAAATGAAAGCATCCAGGAACTCAACTGTGTTCACTCAAATGAAGTCCTTGATCCAGAAAATAAAAGGCTGCCTTTATGAACACACACACAAAAAAAATCTCATTATCATCACTGCTTTTTGATATTGTTGTTGTTGAAATTAATTAACTGCTGATGGATTATGGAACTTGATAGCAGAAGGAATCTTATCACTGGACCTCTAATGGATGCAAATATTGATCCCCAGGAGTAAAGGAGGCTGGGACGAAGCACGCACCCTTGAAGTCGCATGCATTTTAGCTTAATCCAGCCGTCTAACCTCACCTGATAGGATCATGAGACAAATGCAGGTTGGGATTAGTCCCCCCCCCTGCCCGCACAACCCCTCCCTTCGAACTGCAGCCTTGAGAATAAAGCCACCAATTGTCCTGTTGTCTGGTGGTCTGCTGGGAGCAGGTGCCTCCATGTGGGGGTCAGCTCGTTTACATCTTTGTGTGTGTGTGTGTGTTCATTTTTTTTTTTTTTTTTTTTTTTTTTTTTTTTTAATAAAAGCTGATTTGTAAACTCTAGAGTGAAGAAATTCAAGTCTGGGGTTAAAACGGGCGCCTAAAGTTTAGAGAAAATAACTACATTCAGCCAGTTTTAACCTTAAAGCATTTGTGACAAAAAAGAAATTGGGCTTGGGTCAGAATGGATGACCCGCAGTAATAAGGTCCCTATTCAGAGGGAATAGAAATCCAGCAAAGGTTTTTTGTCTCTGTTAAGGCCTGAGCTCAAGCAGTCGTGTTTGATTGCCTCTAAACCCCCTTGAGCACCACCTGAAAGCATCTAAAGATCTCCTTCTAAAAATCCCATCAACCTAAAGCGAAGAGAAAACATGGAGGACACCTTTAGAAAGATTATGTTTATGCTCGCGCAGGTACAGTAGATGGTGGCTCAAACGAAGCTGACGGGCCTCTGATGACTTCTGATGAGTTTAATGCTGGACTGTTACACACTGTGCAGGGGATTTTCTATTTTTATTTTGTATTTTTTGGGGGGGTGGGGTGCTGCTGCAGACCCTCCTCTAAATGGGACCGGGTTCAGCACGGCGAGCATCTGGCCTCCTTTCTTCTCCTCTCCACTGCCTTAATTACACAACACAATAGCGATGAGATCTGCCTGTAATCTCCCAGCATAATAAGTCCCCCCCTTCCAACCCACCCACCCACCCTCCCTTCTCCTATACCCTGCCTGCCACTAATTCAATATAAATGTAAATTACCTAGAGAAAAGAATAACCAAATCTCATTTTATTTACATGACTAATCACAATAAAGTCGGGCAGATGAAATATGAATGAAATATATGGTTGGGGTGTGAAAGAAAAAGGGGTCCGTGTAGCCTTGGGGACTCTTTGAACCTCTCGTTTTATCTCATCTTTCTTGTTTCTTGTTGGTTACATCAATATACCTTTTGGACTGAACTTGGTGTAATAGATGTGTGTATCTAGTTTTTTTTTCACCCCTCTCTCTCGCTGCCTGATTGTATTCACACTGCCAAGAGCATAAGAAGGTAATATGTTTTCCTTTCAGCTCACTTCACATCTCATGTCAGAAGGCTGGAATTCTCAGAGGCTACGTGGGGGGTGGGGTTGGGTGGGGAGGGGGTTTAATGTTGATTTAAACACCTCGGGCAAACCATCCAGACAGCGAGGAGCTTAGGTGTGATTCATTGCCATTCTGCTCTGCTCACACCCACAGACGTCTCAGCTGAGGACCCCATGGAGGACATTCGCCGCCGCAGACAGAACACGCTTCCTGGCCTGGGCCTGCACCAGCGTCACCTGAGGAACTCTGCCCAGAACCCACCAGAGGAAGAGGGGGAGAGCCCGGGACAAACGAGAGGTCCGCCCACCCGCCCGTGTAGGGCTGATTAATTACCAGCACACATAGGCCCACCCCCTTTAAAGAGCAGAGTCTTAATAAGCGCAGCTAATTGTCTGCTTTTGTGTTTGATGGCCACACAAAGGAGGATGACGAAGAGTGGCGTGTTTGATTGGCAGATGTAAACAGAGAGGACAGAGATGTTCATTAGGCAGCTCTGTTCTAGCTCGCAGTAACGACCAGGGGTCAGAGTCCACCCTCTGTTTTCCTTCATGGGGTCAGGAAGTCATGCACAAAAGCTGAGCAATTATCTGCAACACGCAGCCGCTGAATGCTTTATAATAGCGGCTTTGTTAGTTAAGGAGGGGACTTTTAATTTCACTGTACATAGTTCCTGCTGCGACACAAACAAAGGCCCTAATTCTCTCCCTGAGATAATGACACAAACTACTTAAATATGGGTCCTCAGAGAGAGGAGTGGTTTTAAGTGCTGCTGCAAACTAAAGCTCAGAGTTTTAACTGCGAGTAGGAACCCTTCATACTGCTACAGGCAGCCTCTGATATATTTACTGATAGGTGATCAATCCTTTACAAAGACAGCTTTTAGTTGCCAAGTCATTAACAGCTTTAATTTGAACAAAAACCAGGAGAAAAATGCTGATAGGTCCATCCAAGATTTCTCTTAATTTCCACTTGTGCATTACACCTAGAGGAGCTACTCGCTCATGAAGCTCCCTGCACACCGTTTTTGTGCTGATGTTAAAGATTCCACAGAGCATTGCTGACTTTTACACACCATCCTCCTCAGGACTCAGAGACCCCACTCTGTAACTTTATGTGATCTGCTGCTTTGTGGGTGTGGTTCCTAAATGCTTCCACTTTGCAATATTGCCACGTGATTATCGAATATCTAGATGGGAAGAGATTTAACAAACTGACTCACAGTATTATGCTTGAATTTAACAAGCTCATTACAACAACCCATTCTTTCACAATTGTTTGTAAAGGCACGTTGTGTGGCTACCTGTCAGGTTTCTTTAGTTTTTATTTTTTACACTTGTGACAGTGGGACTGAAAATACCTGAATTCAAAGAGTAAGAAGTGTGACATGATACTGTTGTCCAAGGATACAAGGGAGACAAAAACTTTAATCTACTTTCACCGGGAAACTTTATTAGCTAAACCTTTTCAAGCCAATGACGTAGCAGTAGCTCACTGCATTTATGTAAACAGTCAAATGCTGATAAAGTTCAAACTGAGCATTAAAATGGGGAAGAAAGGTGATTTAAGTAACTTTGAACGTTATTTCAGTAACAGCTTATATACTGAGATTTTCCCACACAACCACCTCTGCCTAGTGAGCGGTATTTAGTTAGCTGAGAATGGCCAGACTGCTTCAAGCAGTAAGGAAAGTACCTTAATACCTTAGTTGTCTGCAGAGGAGCATCTCTGATAAGCAGATGGGCTACAGCAGCAGAAGACCACACTTGGTGCCACGTGACCAACATGGAAACACTGATTTATCCTGCCTTGTTTTGAAAGTTCAGGCTGGAGGTGTTGGTATAATGCTTTATGGGATATATATTTTTTTAGCAATTAATTTAAATCCACAGCCTATCTTAGTGTTGTTGCAGACCATGTCCATCCCTTTATGACCACACATCATTAAACACATCATTAAAATGAGTTCATTGTACTCAAATGGCCTCCACAGCCACCAGATCTGAATCCAATGAAGCATCTTTGTGTCGATATGACCCAAAATCTCAGAGGACTGTTTGACTCTATGCAGTTAATGCAATTAAGGCAGTTCAGAAGTAAGACAACAAACCTGTATACGCAAGCTGTAACGCTTCATGTCCAGTGATTGTGATTCATTATGAATGTGTTGCGTAGTGTATTTCTCCACAGTAATTGGACTACTCAGTGAAATCTGAGTCATTTTCTAAGAGTACTGAAACTATGAGCTCAAAAAAGCCTCATAACTCATGAAGGACACAGGCACACACTGATCATGATCGAAAACTAAGTCCAGCCATCTCACTAACCTGGCTGTCTTAGAAAATCCTCAGTATCTCTACTGCTTCTATCCAATAAAGACACATTCATTTAAAACTCTTATAAAAGCATCGTCAACAATCAGCAGGAGGGGTGTAGTGTAGTGTAGTGACGTGAACTCTTTACAGTCTCTTCCCAAATCTGATGCAGTTGAAGTTTTTCTGCGCATTTTGTAGGGGTGCAACGATACACAAAATTCACGGTTCGGTTCGGTTTGATACTTTGGTGTCACGGTTCGATATTTTTTCGATACAAAAAAAATGTTCATGCCTTTTTAATTTGTCATTTATTAAAATTATAAATATATATTTTTAACTCAAAAGTACAGTTTTTAAATTTAATGTTGCTGAAACAAAAGTAATTAAAAAAAATAAATATATCAGTCTGATTGAGGAATCACTCATCTTTGGAAAAGAGAGTTTATTACAGAGAAATGGCTCTTTCCAAAATAAAAGCTATACTATACGCTTCTTCTGGGCTATATTCTCAGCAGCATATTGTAGCGGGTCAGGGCTTTTCGGGGTTCTGTTTGTATAGTTATGTTTTGTTTATGTTGCCATAGTGACGGGTGACGCCCTCTCGCTGCGACGGTGTGTCCTTCCGGGGTCAGAGGGCGCCCTGTGTGTTGTTGTTGTTGTTGCTGTGCGGTTGCCGCGCTGAGCAGTTAGCTAGCGGCAGTGTTCTTCTGCAGATGTCAATAAGCGGCTGTGCTCCCTGGCTAGCTCACGGGAAGCAAGACCAAACGACACCTCCGTCTCCTCGTTGAGCTCGCCACATTGGTGTCAGAAGTGGGATGATGGTGGCACCCCATGTTCTGACCCGAGCAACTTTTCCCCCGCCGGTCGTGACCGGCCGGTGCGCCAAAAGAAGGCACCTGGACATTTACAAAGTGAAAGCAAAAAACAAGCGCAAATTCAAACGCGATTTCAATATGTCACATATTGACAGTGGCTCACCGATGCCAATGACATAATTACCCAGCTACATTTCCGAAAGAATGCAAAAGCATTGACATATATTTTTCCTTCCTACAATAGCTCGGCGGGCAGGGCAGGGATAGATTTTGGTAGTATGACTGGAAAAATCGCTAGCCCCGGGACGTCGGGCTAGCGATTTTGCAAGCCCTGTGTTACAGGCATGGCCCTTTAAGGATGAAGCCTGATGGGAAATGTATTCGGGATGTGTGTAGCGGGACTGCCTGGTGTGTGTGTGTGTGTGAAGAGAGAGAGCAGAGAAGGGGGGAAAGTAACGGTTAGCTACAGAAGAGACGGAAAGAAAATAAATAAAAGGAATATAATAACTCCCTCGACAGCCAGAGTTGTGTCGGCGATGCTCGCTGTGAGTAAACTGTTTCAGCCCACTGTACGCGGTGTTCGTGCCTTAGAGAAGAAATAAAGTTCGGTGAAGCAGTTTCCTACGCCTCCTTTCGATCTTTTGCTAGCGGAGTTGACCTGTATAGTAAAGCTGTTGGCCGGCTAACGAGTGGGAGCACAGTGTCGAAACACGCAAGTACGACAGATTGGTTTCACTCTACTACGGTTCGGGGCCGCGATTGTGGGCGCTGGTAACAACCGTGTATCTATCTGATGGAATCACTCAATCGCTTTTTTTGGTTGGAAAAGAGAAGGGGTTATTACATAGAGAAATGGCTCTTCCAAAATAAAAGCTATACGATATCGTTCTTCCTGCGGCTAGATTCTCAGCCGCAGCTATCATGTCAGCGGGACAGGGGGCGGTGCGGGTACGGGGTCTGTTTGTAGAAGTTATGTTTTGTTTATATTGTTGCCATAGTGACGGGACGACGCTCTTCGTGCGAGGTTTTGTTGGCCTTGACCGGTGACGGGTCAAGGGGCCCCTGGGGTTGTGTTGTTGTTGCTGTGCGGTTGCCACGCTGAGCAGTTAGCTAGCGGCAGTGTTCTTCTGCAGATGTCAATAAACGGCTGTGCTCCCTGGCTAGCTCACGGGAAGCAAGACCAAACGACACCTCCGTCTCCTCGTTGTCTGAGCTCGCCACATTGGTGTCAGAAGTGGGATGATGGTGGCACCCCATGTTCTGACCCGAGTGACTTTTCCCCCGCCAGTCGTGACCGGCTGGTGCGCCAAAACAAGGCACCTGGACATTTGCAGGACTTTGTGTGGGGCAATGGGGTCGTCAGGGACGACTGACCCCTTAGGTGGGGGCTATGTAGTGGGTCAGGGCTGTTCGGGGTTCTGTTTGTACAGTTATGTTTTGCTTATGTTGCCATGGTGACGGGTGACGCCTTCTCGGTGCGACGGTGTGTCCTTCTGGGGTCAGAGGGCGCTCTGTGTGTTGTTGTTGTTGTGCGGTTGCTGCGCTGAGCAGTTAGCTAGCGGCAGTGTTCTTCTGCAGATGTCAATAAACGGCTGTGCTCCCTGGCTAGGGAAGCAAGACCAAACGATACCTCCGTTTCCTCCTTGTCTGAGCTCGCCACAATATTAAACATATCAGGTCCCCATAAGGAGAATCATGTGCTAACGGCTGTCTAAATGACTCGGGTAAAGTTTGTAGCATGCATGCTTGTTGTTGTCTGCTTCCACTTGTCTTTGCACTAGGATGATGTCGGCGTAAATGTGCAGTCATATTCGTTGTGTTCCCACTAGTGCTGTCAGCGTTAATCTCGTTGAAATGACGTTAACGCCACAACATGGCAAATCTCCGTTAACAGCTACCCCTGCCTGGGGCTAGACGGCTAACACGTTAACGAGCTAACTGCTCGCTAACACACTAGTTCCCACCCATGTAATTGAGCATTGCGTGGCACATCCAACATACTGTTTTACTTTAGTCCATGACCAAAATAATTCCAAACGCCAGATCTGAATGAGGGTGGGGTAGGTTCAATTTGCCATGTTGCAAGGAGAGCTTAACTTCTGTCTCGCTAGCTTGCCCTGCTCTCTTCCTTCTGATGATGCTGTCTGTGTTGAACGCTCAGTGGATCTGCGCTAGACAGTGCAGCCTAGGCGGAGTAGTCGAACGCAGATTCACTGAGCGCTCAACACAGACAGCATCGTCAGAAGGAAAGTTGATAAAATAAATTGCAAATTTTGTATTGTTTGATACATATGCGTACCAAACCGAAAGCACTGTATCGAACGGTTCAATATCGATACGAGTATCGTTGCACCCCTAGCATTTTGCTTGAATCACCACAAGAACGGTGGCTCACTGTGCTCCCGAGCTGTTATGTCTCGGAAAATTTATATGACAGGCACACTGTGACCAAGCTAATCCACTTTTAAGAGTCCTGCAAGTGATTTATTCACATTAATAAAACTATTATTTACAACTCATACAGTTTAAATAAGCTAAAAAGTGAAAGTGAGAATAAATATGATGATTCTAATGATTTTTTCCCGTTTTCTTTTAATTTGAAGGACACACAGACAACAAGAGGAAGAAACTGTGGCTAAAGGAGGCAGAATCCAAAAAGAAAAGAGCTCCTCGACACTTCCCGTGGTTCAGTGGATTTGGTGCCTTCTTTTAAACGCTTACACACACACACACATAGCGGTCGGCAGAAGTGCCATCCATCAATCACATGTGGCATTAGTTCATCCTCGCTTTGTATCAGGGGCCCAGCAGCCCCACCGTTGCACCACATCTCTCTGTTTATCAGCTGCAGACCTCACTTCAACGTTTTGTCTTCTTCTGTTCGAGATACATTTTAGTAGCTGTTGCTGTATTTATCGCGTGGATGTACAGAGAACTTAAATTACTCTCTTGAACTTTTCCCACTGTTTGCAGCGTGTTTTTTGGGGGAGTGATTTTGTGTTTGAAAGGGTTCAAGTGGAAGTAGAATTACAGTATCGAGCCTTGTTTATAAGAAGCATGAAAATTACTGGGCTAATACTGTGCAGCGTGTGAGAATAAGCGAAGGTCAAAACTATTCAGCCAATCCTTCGTTCAGCAGAGACAAGGCGAGAGAGTAAAATGAGAATGAAAGAGAAGAGTGAGCTTTATTACGGAGGGACTGACGTTTCTTGCTCACTCCCACATGAAAACTCAATAACTCCATCCACTCTTTACCTCTGCTTCCACGTCAAAGCCAAAAGTCCTTATTAACCCCTCTCAAAGTGCTGTGGTTTTTTGTAGGACTCTTTGTATTTAGTGGATTCAACAACATGTGGGTGTTTTTGTAAAAGATGCATCCTTGACAGTTTGTTCTCATGATGACTGTGAGTGGAAAACATCTGAGAAATGTTCATTTTTTATGGACTCTTAAAATTAAATGCTTAAAGCAAAACACGTCCTTGAAGATTGTGAGTGTTTATCCTTCTGTATCACTATTATCGCAGGAAGATCTTCGCTAATTGCCAGTACTGATCTGATCAGTTAATTAAGAAAAGGCTTACATGTTGTAGACGCACAACTTTCAGCTCTGTGAGGTGTAGTATTATAATCAGAAATATTGGGAACGGTACGGCTAAGATGATCAGTTAGATTTGCTTTTTTATTTTAGGTCTGCAAAACAGCTAACATACACTCAGCCGGTGTAGTCCAAGTGCTGGTCTCAGTCTTGGATAAATGAGGAGGACTGCCCCGTGAAGGGAAATCTGTGCCAAATCAAGCATTTGGCTCATCAATAAGATTTTCATATGAATTCTGTTGAGGCCAACAATAACAAGCACCAGTGGAAGAAGACAACTATATGCAGATGGTTGGTGTGACAGAAGAGGACACAAGGGTTTGGGTGAGATGGAGGCAGATGAGCCACTGAGAAGAAGAGTGTGGAGTTTCCCTCGCGTCCACGTGAGCTCTGTGTGGCTACTTCCCACCAGACACGTACGCTGGTTAATTGGTGACTCTAAATTGGCTCTAGGTGTGATACTGAGCGTCAACGGTTGTCTGTCTCTCTGTGTTAGCCCTGTGACAGATTGGTGACCTGTCCAGGGTGTACCCTGCCCTTCACCCTATGACAGCTGATAGGCTCCAGCCCACCCATGACACTAAACTGGATAAGTGGAAGAGGACGGATGCATATTTCCTATAAGAAAAGGCCCGAGTACTGCACAACTACAACAGGACTGCTTGGAAAGGGAACCGTATGCTCCATACTTTTATTCTTAGACTCTATTAAAGTAGTTTGTGTTCAGCTTCAGGCAGTCCATCAGTTCACCCACTGCCTGAAACAAGTCATTTTAGCTCCCTTCATGTCTCTTTACAGCTACTGAGGTGAAACCTGTTTAATATAAGCCACTGTATTTGTATATAACAGAAAACAAGATATAAAAATCCACTTTAACATTTGAACAGCTCTGAACGATGGTCAGAAGCTGCTAGCCAAAGCTCAGACATTCATGACAATCGAAGCGTGAACACAACTCGCTGTAAGTGGAATAAAAAGCACAGCTACTTTTTCCCACAGCAGTCTTGTTGATATAACGCAGGTGAGCGCAGGTGTCACTAATTATCTTAATTAAAGCCCTGCACCTAAATAAAGCAGAAGCTATGGTGCTGTCATTAGCAGCAGCTGTGTTTACCTGCCATTTAATGTCAAAATGTCTGCTGCGAAAAAGGTCTATTAATGATCCAAACAGTCCCATGAGTCTTTGTGGTCATCAGTGCAGAACTGATCCTTACTCAGAAAATCAAGCACACATTAAATAAGACAAGTAGGTGGGAAAAAAGTACAAATAACACCCACAAGCAAGTAAACTGAAAATACCAATACACACGAAAGCTCTAATTTAAGCAGGTGCATTGTTTGCACTAAATGTGTGGAAATGACTCCGAACACCCACAGCAGTCAATATGTACACAGACGTTTTAGATGATGAAAAAAGAGCGACCCGTTTCTGTTTATTTGATTCTTTAATGAATGACTTTTAATCGTGGTTTGTCACTCACAGTCTTCTTAGCATAAAACAATACTGACTACAAAAGAGTGAAAGAAAACATCTGAAAGCTTTCCACTGGAAGTATTTTTTTAAACCCATGTAGGCTAAATATATGACATATTACCGCCTATAATGAGCCGGGGTAAGTTGAGCTCGTGTGTCTCGGGCTACTTGGCAAATTTAAGTAAGATATTCACTCTCCTTCTAGCTCTACCCTGTCCACAAACCCCTCGGGGGAATGTTTGGCTTTTTAGCAGGTAATTGCTCCACAGTGCCTGCCACCTAATTGTTGTCTGGTGCTGGTCCGGTAGCTTTCAGTGGGTTTGTGACAGTAAGACTGACCCAAAACCCAAACTGTGATTTGAAACACACTAAAAATCTCGGCTGACCTGAGTGCAAATGCAGCGCCGAATGATAATTTTGTAAAGTTTTGTCGCTATGATTGACCATTACACATTGCATGTATTCATTTTATCTTTATATGTACCGTCAGCATATATTGCGAGTTTTTCTCTATTACAATTCCAAGACATCTAAGCTGCAGTGTTTCTTTCCTATGCTATGAGCAGAGACAAAACACCCTGGATTTTCCTGTCCTGTGAGCAGAGCCCTGAAAAGAGCAGCGCTCTCAGATTATTTTGAATGAGCCTGCAGTGCTTTGTATTATTCATGTGGCAGAACGCATGCACATGACCCAGCAACTCATTTGGCCCTTGTTCCCATGCAGCCAGCAGTCTCCAAGGGTTTAATTAAAGCAGTGGCCCATCTCCCTCCATTGCCTTAAATTTCACAGCTCTCCTCCTAAAGTCATCACAAAAAAAACTGTGAAATCCTCCTATCGACTTCCACTCTGAGGACAGCTACCTCCCGAGGAGCGACGGTAGCGTGACAGCTCACCGTCAAGCTTCCTGTCAGTCACTCCTTTTAAAGGAAAAAGCACCCGTACCAAGCGGAGCACCTATCGACACCCATCTTCAGCAGACAAACGATGTTCAAATGTAAGTATCAACACTCAATAGAGTAGACTGAGGGAGTCTGACTGTGAAACAAGTAGAAAGATAGCTAGACAGACGCTATGAATAACATATAAAACAAAACTGTAGCATGACAGGATGAAAGCAATCAAAGTTATAGACTGTATAGCAATCAATACGGTTGAGAAAGGCTCAGAAAAGAGGAAGGCTCCGTATTTGTTTCTCTTTTCTGCTGAAAGGGTAGTCCAAATTTTGAGGGAGAGAGAGGGGGAAAGTTTGATGCCATTTGCCTCTAATACTAACAGAACTGTAAAAAATTAAGGAAAAATGTAAAGAGCAGTGAAATATCTTGGTTTAAAACACAAATATATGGATTGAGTCACTTATTGGTCTGCTATGCTCACAGTAAACCTCGCAGTGTGAGTTTTAAGTTCTTACCTTAAAGGAAAAGTGATTTTGCTTTGGTGTCCCCTAAATCAGCGGTCTCCAACCTTTTTTGCGCCACGGACCGGTTTATGCCCGACAATATTTTCATGGACCGGCCTTTAAGGTGTCGCGGATAAATACAACAAAATTAAACTAGTACCGGTACCGAAAAAAAGAAAATTTATTCATAACACACTTGAAAAGACCAAGGAAAACCGAGTAAACGGTAAAAACGATAACAAAATAACGCTGAAAACCGATAAAAACCCTGAAAACTATACGTTACACACCTGAGCCTCAACTCTCGCGGCCCGGTACCAAACGACTCACGGACCGGTACCGGTCCGAGGCCTGGGGGTTGGGGACCGCTGCCCTAAATAACAAGATGCTGTTGAGCAGTTTAAAAAACAGAAAACATAGTTAGGGTCATAATTGATGATGACTTAGGCCTCACGGGCTTATCTGGTTTATGTAGTTTCTGTAAATATATATGTATCAATCTGAGTTTTAGAAGAAAATAAACCCTATCTCAGGTCAGACTGAGACCATTTTTAAGCTGTTTCTAGTCATTTTTGACTGGTGATTCTGTACATTCAGTTTATGTGTATACTCACTTGTCCTCAGGTTGGTAGTACTGGGTTGGATGACTCTTTTGCCTTCAGAACTGCCTTAATTTTTTGTGGCACAGATTCAACAAGGTGCTTGGAGACAATCCTGAGAGGTTCATCAGCTGCACATGATGCGAATCTCCAGTTCCACCACATCCCAAAGGTACTCCGTTGGATTGAGATCTTGTGACTGTGGAGGCCGTTTGAGTACAGCGAACTCACTGTTCAACACTGCAGTCTGTGATTATTTGAGCTTTGTGGCATTTTGTGTTATTCGGCTGGAAACAGCCATCAGAAGATAGTTACACTGTAATCATAAAGGCATGAACGCGGTCAGAAAGAATACTCGGGTAGGCTGTGGCTAAACGATGTTCAGCTGTTGTTCAGGGTCCTAAAGTGTGCCAGGAGAATATGCCCCACACAACTGTACCTCCACAGGCAGCCTGAACCATTAATACAAAGCAGGATGGATCCATGCTTTCATGCTGTTTACATCAGAGTCTTAACCTGTGTCGCAGCAGAAATCAAGACTCATCAGACCAGGCAACATTTTTCCAATCTTTAGTTGTACACTTTTAGTAAGCCTGTGCAAACTGTCGCCTTAGTTTCAACATTGGAAACCGATATGGTGTTCTGCTGTAGCCCATTGGCTTCGAGGTTGGACATGGAGATGCTCTTCTGCATATCTTTGTTGTAACAGTGCTTATTTGAGTTACGGTTGTCGCCTTCCTATCAGCTCGAAGCATTCAGACCGCTGTCATCAACAAGGCATTTTCACTGAATATTTTCTCTTTTTCTCTGTAAACCCTAGAGACGGATGTGTGGGGAGATCCAGTAGATCATCAGTTCTTTAAATATTCAGACTAGCCTCTCTGTCACAGACTCGGTTGCATCCATGTGACTGGCGAGCAGTTGAGCAGGTGCAGCTAACAAAGTTGCCTATGAGTGTAACTGTCCAAATAACTGCCTGAACACAATATTCCACGATGGGCTTTGAGCAGAAGTTAAGTTTACTTAAGTGTAATTTTAAACAATTCATTTTAAATAAGGCCACATTTTGCTGTCTCTTGTGCATCAGGTTACTGGTTGCTTGATGGATTCAAAGCAGCCTGTTATAAAGTCATCAGAATGTAAGCCTCAGCATTAGAACACATGCCTGTATCAAAGTAGGAAGAGGATAATAATATTGACTGATAATGATTGTGAACAAATACATGCTGATATTTATGAATATCGTCATATGTCAGTCAAGGGCTGCAAGGTGCTTTAGTTCATGAAAGAAAGGGGTTAGTTAGTTAGACAGCAGTGCAGGTTCATTACAATCCAGATTCATTAACATAATGCAACCTTTAACTGATTTATTGGAGATTGTTTTCTTTTCCTTTTAGGACGGTAAGGTCTTGATTGAGGTGGTGTTGCAGGCCTGCTGCAGCTCTCACGTTGTATTTCGTCGATGCGTTTTGCAGAAGAACTTTCATGGAGGTGGGTGCTACGTGTCAAAGTTACATCTGCAAGAATGCCAGGGTCCAAGGTTTCAAAGCAGAGCATTGCTTTTCATTTCAAATGCCAGAACAAAAAATGTAGCCAATAAAGAAAGCGGGGTATGTAGAGCAAACTTTTTGATTAAAACTCAGACTTTGTCATCTATGTTGTCAAAGCCTGCATCTTCCATATTAAAAAACCCCAAACAAACAAGAAAACAAAGCAGAGAAGTATAATGTTCAGCCACTTAGCGTTGATGGCTCTTTATTGTTTTTATAGACTAATAAAAAAATGCTGCAGTCATTCAAACAGGAGGTCATATCTGCAGCAAATGCACAGCGTGGTTAAAATTAATAAATGCAATTCGGTTTATAACGGCTCTTGATTGGATTAAATCAGCATGAAACTGAATTAACCCTGAAACACAGATGTTTCTTAAATTTTATTTGATTTTTTATACCACCGGCGCCTAATTGGTTTGGTGCAGAAATTGCTAATAAATCCTTGTGCATCAAACAAGCTTTGAACAGTCGTCACCGCAGAGAATTTGTTGCTCATCTGCTCGTCAGAGGGCTTTTGTCGCCCCTCAAGGACTCAAGACTTTTAGTGAATAATGACAAAAGAAGCAGGACGCAGGAAGATTTTTTTAAAAACAATTTTCAAAATCTTGCCTAATGGCGCCGGAAGGAGGAAAAAAAACATACAAAAGTGAAACAAACAAAAAAACACCCCACCTGAGTGCAGCTGTCAGACGGGGATTTAGGTGGAGTTTTTTTAGGGGCGTATTCAGCAGCTTATAACGAGCATCCATTTAGTAAAGTGGCACAGAGAGCAGATTCACACCTCCACCCACGATAATGGCTTTGCACACAATTTGTATAGCATGATACATTTTTTTCTAAATGTCAAATGAATAACTGTGTCACATAATTTAACTTAAATCTGTAGAAATTTGGCAAGCAGCTTGTTTTCTGAGACGCAGCCAACTGCAGCATAATACATCTCTAAATTCTTCATTGATTGATTCTTTGTGTCTTGTTTGTGTACGTTTGCTTGTGCTGATGATTATTGCATTAGTGGTCTTAATACTGTTTGTCTTGGGAATGGAGAAGGGATTTATGTAAGTCCAAACAAAAGCCTCAAGGTTTTGTGTTTGTGTACTACTTGGACTGTAATCACCGCAAATCCAGCACGGGTAAGGCAATTTTTATGACTGCAGTGCAGCAAACGACAGCCTGCAAGAACTCTGACTGTGGCAGAGTACAGTTGTCATCTGACTCAGGTGGCATCTTTGTCGACAGCGACAGAAATCTCTCTGGACATTCTTAGTGTCACTTTATCCCAGGATAATGGAGCTCAGTGTGGAACAGGAGGTACAGTATGTACTGTTGGAGGGTCAGAGCCTGGAAGAGATTCAGAAAATGGAGTTTAGATTTCCTTGAGCTACAATATCAGTTTAAACGAAGAATGAAAGTGTCACCAAAGTACAAGAATTCCTGTTTCCCCCTCCCCTCCAAACAGTTACGGCAGATGGCTGCTCCTCCCTGACTCTGCTTCTGCTGGAGGTTTCTTCCTGTTAAAAGGGAGTTTTTCCTTCCCACTGTCGCCAAGTGCTTCCTCATAGGAGGTTATGTAATTCACTAGTTTTCTCTTTAGTATTGAATAATCTATAGCTTTCATATAAAGCACCTTGAGGTGATTTGATGCTATATAAATAAAATTGAATTAAGCTATTTCTCTGAGTCACCACAATAGGAGTGAATTTTATTGTAGTGCATATTTTTGCTGTAGGTTACAACTCACTTTTCTTGGCACCCCTCTGCATCCATAAACTGGCCTCATTAAAATTAATGAAAGGCCTGAGCAAGGGCAGTAGAAGAAAGGGGCAAAGGACTGCTTTAAATCTCTGTTACACATTCCTATTAAGTTGCTATTCACAAGGCACGAGGTCCAAGGTATCAAAAAAAAAAAGATTAAAAAAGCAAAGCAGTGCAGTTCTTTTGTTGATTCGAATTAAAGTTCATGAAATATGTGTCTCATTCTTATTTAATATCTCCGCATTGTTTTGTTTTTGCACCATTAACCAATGCGAGATTAAATTACAGCACTGCATTTTTTCTTGAAGGCATTTTGCTCGCAATTTAGATATTTCTGTCACAAAACTTTCATTCATTACAGCAGCAGAATACAATACAAGTTTGGCATCTACGATCCCCGTCACTTTCTGCAAATTGGGGAGTGATAGGTAATTATCCCCCTGGTGCTTAGGGGTGGATTGTGGGGTGCCTGAGGTGTTGAAACAGCAGGCAGCGATGCATCACAGCAGCAGCACTGATGTGTTAGAGGGAAAAACCACAAGACTGAAAGGGTGTATTTGGTATGTGACCGGATGAGGATAAAGCATGACAGGATATTCATATAGACCTAAAGGGGTTAAACTCAGGGCGCTGAACTGGTATGATAGTGAATTGGTGTTCATTGCATTGCTAATTTTGGACCTAACCACATGTCTCACATGTAATCCATTGTACATAAACCCCTAAGAGTTCCTTTGTAATGCTAGCCTTGCTCTATAAATCTGTACAGCAGTGAATGCTAATATCAGTGTGCAAGCATGCTCATTGTGACAATAGAATAAGATATGGAAGTAAAACCAATCATTTTAAGCTAATAATAATGTGATAGATTGGTAACCTGTCCAGGATCTTGCCCTTGGACTTTGGGATGGGATCAAGCCTCCCCGTGACTCCAAATTAGATAAGTGCTTAAGAAGATGGATTGATTTTGACCTAATGTTGGTACTAAGTTACCAGTTTCATTAGAACGGCTGCTCTATAGACCTTAAATATCTTTAGAAAATCTGAAACCAATTGTTTTTAATAATTAGTAAGATATTTAACTTTAACAAGTTCATGGTGGGCATAGATGCAAAGTAAGGATTACCAGTGTTACTGACATACAAAAATGTTGATACGGAATTTCATGGCAAACTGCCTGAAACTTCAGTAAGAATGTAAAAAATGCAGATTAGAAAACAAAACTTTCATAGATTCAATAGTTGCATAGAAAATGAACGCCCACCTCACAGCATTTCCTTCATTTCTTCAGTTTTTAAAAAATATTTCCTGAATACTTTCTTTGGTTAGTCTTGGATCTATCTACTTTTCCATCCCCCCAGGGACTGGATGATATCACCTGTTTGTTGATGACATCGATCATCCCATCCTGTGTTGGCTCCAACACACCTGCCCCCACTTCAAAGCATCTTTAACTCCTTGTCTTCTTCACCGTTATCATCTATCATTTCTTATTTGATGGATTTCCAGAAATGTATCACTCAATGTCATCACAAGGAAAGAAGTGCAGCTTGAAACGAAATCCTACAGCTGACGCTATGAGAAAAGGTAGTGGAAGTGCAGTCAAAATCCTTCCTGAAATGCAGCCGGTGTTGCTTTTACCTTCACGCCAGCGAAGAGGAGAGGTCTCTCGTCTCAAATGTTAGATTCTGTTTGAGACAGAGTAAAACAACAGCATGCTGATTGGATCCAGAAAAAGTATAGGTTCAGGCTGTGAGACAAAAATAGGGATGAATACTGTAAAGGCTACTTTAATGACAAAAAACAGTCCCTTCCTGCTGTGCGCAATCAGCACACGCTTGTAAGTAAGTAAACATACACGCGGTGAGATGATGAAATGAGAAAGGATGTGTAAGTTGCTTTTAGTTACGTATGAAATAAGGCGGAAATTTACACATTGTATGCAGAGGCTGTTGTTAGAGCTATTGTGTTTAAACTTTCAAAAAAAGGAATTATTTATGGCTTTTGGATCCTACAGTTGGAGAATGTACTGAACATCACACAGAATAGACACAGACAGGCTTTTATCTGCAGTTTGTACCTCAAAGGAGCGCTCAGTCTGACAGGCAAAAAATAGCTGTGATGGAGGATTTTCGTTCATAAACCACTATCTCACGAGAGTAAAATCCAATATTTTACTCTATAAAAGAAATAAAAATTGTTCAAGTATTGAACTTATTGTTCAGTTATATTTATCTCTTCTAGTAAAAAGCAGCCCTTTTATTCAGTAATTCCCAAAGTGTAACTAAGCTACAGGGACTACTTACACATCAGTCAGGATGTATTTGACTGCTGTGTTAAAAAAAAGAAAAGAAAACTAAGTGCACATAAGTATGTTTACATCGTAAGCAATGGCTAGGAAGTATAAATACAAACGACAATAAATAAGTACTGTTAAAACAGTAGATAAAAATGGTTCAAAGGGCTTGCTAAAAGCATGGTTAACAGATGCAGAAGCTGCTAATTTTAGTGGGTCGCCAACAGCATGGATAAACAAAAATCAACAGCTAGCTAAAGTTAGGATTGAAAAGTCAGAATTTATTAGCAAATAGTATGGCTAGCAGCTAAATCTGTTAGCTAAAATTATTGACAAAAGACTGGAATAGATAAAGAAAATATGTTCAGGCAAGCCTCGAGATCGACTGCTGACCCCCTGGTATCCTTGGGAAAGATGTGCATTCACTAGCTAGCTGGTGAGTGGTTCCTGGAAGTTGCTAGCTGTTGCAGGGTAAAAATATTCACTAATTACCTCGGGGAGGTAGCAAAAGTTGAAAAAGTACAACAGAAACAATAAATAGAAACTCATTGACTTCAAGGCAAAAGTTGTGCCTTCCCAGATAGCACAGCAATGTATTTCAGACCTACATGCTCTGTGTAGGTAGTGGTAGGTGCTATGTAGCGCAGATGTGCGTTTGCTCATTGGGGAGAATACAATCTATCTCTCTTTGCACCATCCACATGGAGAGGGTCTCAGTGGTGTTAATGTAGCTTCCTCACTGTCAAGATATCAGGGCACCGTTTCTAACTTCTGCTTCACCAATATTTTTTCACTGTCTGCAGATCCATCGAGGAATAGCAATAGGTAGTGCAGATGTTTTCCCGCCGAAAGATATAGCATTGATGTAGCTTACTGCAAATATAATACCTGAATATTTCTATAGTTATATGCTGAATTCAGCGTACAACAAACATCTGCACCATATACAACTTTCCAGTGGGTTCACTGACTGCTTTCCAGGCCTGCGCTGGGCTTTAGCGACTTATTTCACAAATAATTGCAAGCAACTACTCATCAATCAGTTCGGGGATACATTTGTCCCATCATGACTGGTGCTGGTTAGATAGTATCCAACCGGAGGGCATAGAGCAAAAATAATGGATAAAATGTGGTTAATAAATATAATAAGCAGCTGTTAAATTAAGACAGTATAAAAGACACAGAAAATTCAGCTGCCTGGGTTGGGACACCTGTCAATCGTTTTGGCCATACTCCTAACTCCAGTATCCAGGTTGATCAGTTCTAGGATGACATGTATTTTAAAATGAATTCAAACGCTTATAAACTTATAAACAAACATATGTTAAATCCATCTGACAGTACTTTTGTGATATGCCAGATTAAAAACTTTTGGGATCACTCCATTAGTTATCTGCCAGAACAGAGAACATGTAAAATTGTTTCCTTTATGGATGTTTTAAACATTTTGTGTGTACCTTTCTTCATTTTCTAAAGGAAATGGGATCTCAGCCTTTAGAAAAAATAGTGAGATTACTCAAAAGTGGAGAGGAAGACATCAGCTTGATGTATTATCACACTGAATATTATCAGAGCATTTGGACCTGCTTAGAGTCCCTTTGAAGTGAAGATCAGGCCTATCTGACATCAGATGATGGTGGAAGCGCTCTTTGAAAAATGATGCCTGATTACAGTGAAGCAGGTGAACAAACATCCCACACTTTTGGATCATTTACATGTGAGAGGAGTCTGTTGTAAATCAACACCATCATCATTATGTTGCATGTGGGCAGCCTAAGAGACATTTGTAACAAAGTAGAAAAGACACAAAGACCTTTTTAAAAAAATGTGCATGCACTAAATTAAAATAAGAGAGGTCTTTTTCAGCTAATCAAATAAGATCAGCTTTTCCTCAGAGACTAACTATATAATCACCACAAAATGTCTGTGGAACAAAGACAATTGTGTGTTTATATGATTACATCGGGTAATTAGCATACAGCCAGTGCATGCATGTTCACATAAGGTTTGTGAACATGGGAGAGACTTGAACTCCTCCACTTTGGGCAGCAACTTGGGCTTGGAGGTGCGATGAGACTGGAATTGAAGGACCAGTGTGAGGAGACTACTTCTCAGTGAAGCCAACAGAATCACATCATCTGCAAAAAGTGAAGACTTGACCCTGAGGCCACTAAACCAGACACCCTCCTCCCTTGGCTACTATAAATTTTGTCAATAAATGTTATTAACAGAACTGGTGGTAGAATCCAGTGATAACTGAGAATATGTCTGAATTACTGATGGTGTTGCAGACCGTCACCAAGCAAGAAATATATTATTCTCTGTCAAGATGAAGCCGCACTGATTCAGTCTAAGCTCCAGGCTCTGGGGAGGCCAATCCATGACTGATAGTTTTCCATTGTGTGCTTTTCTATCCAGGTATGCGTTTACTGTATTGGTGGTGTGTTTGGAATCCCCGTCGTTCTGAAAAATTAAACCGTTGCCGATCAGATGCTTTACAAAGATCAAAATTAGTGCGGCAAATCTCCGTTAGCGAGTTAACATGGATCGCCGGCACGGCGCTAACACCTTAGCGAACTAACCGTGCTAATGCGTTGACGCCGTACAGCCCTCGCAACTCGCTAACAGAGATTTGCCGTGTTAATGCGGTTATAGTGTTGACGTCATTTTAGCGAGATTAAGGCTGACAGCACTAATCAAAATATGACTGTACTTTTCTGTGTTCACAATTCCATTAACTTTTATCCCCAACGCCACTGACTAAAATGGAGACCCAAAGCATCACAGAGACTTTATCCTGACCATATATATCAACAATTATTTGAACCAGAAATATCAAACCATAAGACATGTTGCCACTGATTTGCAGTCCAGCCTATACCTTAGCCTTTTCGCTCCCTAAGAATTGTTTCATGACAGCCCCCCTTGTTGCTATTACAAAAATACAATTTTATGCCCATCAAATTGTGTTATCTTTGCCAGTGTTCATAGATTAAACTAAAGAAATGGTAACAAATTGTGTTTTTGTGACAGGCTGCTACTATTGCTCAAGTTTGGGTCCTTGGAAGCAAAAAAAAAAAAAAAAGAAACATGAGGTGGCTCAAGAGATTTTGCACAGTACTGTGCTGTAACTGCTACGACTACTGCACAGAAAAATGCTTCTAAAACACCATCACGTAATACTTCACTTTGTCAGAAAGGATAAAGTGAGGATTTTAGTATTACTTTTTCACACATATACGTTTTACAAACACACCCCAGTCTCACCAGCTGCACAAGGAAATGCATCATCATGCTTTCCCAGTGCCCTCCCCTTTTCATTGGCTAAATTTTGATCAGGCATCAAAGTTCCTGATTGGCTGCTGCGGTGGTGGAGAGTTGTTGCTGTTGCTAGGATCCTGTTGCTAGGACAGTTGCCATCGCAGAGGCTCAGCAGGAAACATGTAATGAATCATGGATGGTTGATTTTTCTCTAAGCGCCCTAATTTGTGATGCAGATGAGCCCAAAGCTTGCCTCCCCCGACTCCACCTCTCAAATGCGTACCCACCCACCCCCGCTCCCCCACCTCTGGTTGGGGTCATAAAAAAAAAAAAGAAGTTTGGGTTTCAAGGGCTGACATTTGAGGTTGCCATAGTGGGGTTGTGGAATACTGATGTCAATTCTCATGCAAAAACGAAAGGTCAAAGGTCATTACCAGTTTATTTGCTGAAGGAAAGCCAGAAGGGAGACCACTGACGACCCTGCCTGACCCCCGAGATTATTCTCCAAGCTGTGACTTGCTGTGAAGTTTGGACAGGCTCCTGAAAAGGGGGCAGACAGGTGCAAACAGCTGACGTGTTAACTACAACACGCAGAGTGCAACTTGGCCGCTGTTTCGATGCATCACATCGTTTTAATTGCAGTCAGAAAGATAAGAGAAACGCAGCTAAAGAGTGCAGCCAAAGACTCCACAGAAAACTGTGATTTACTTTTCTGCTGCTCACATTTTTCACGCGGCTGGTATTATTCTACACTCCACCGTATGTTTTGCTTTTGAAACTCGTGAAAAAGCCTCGTTAAGATTTACCAAAAGGTCATCCATCGTGGTGCAAATGCGCCGCTGTGACTTAACAATCGCTGTGGGCATTTTTAATATCATGCTATTAGACTGTGCAGACGGTATACAGGCCTGTGTTTAGCAGAGAACGCAGGGAGGACATTTCAACCCCCAACTGAACCGTAGCTTGCTTGACTTATTTATTCCTGTCCTGTAAAAAGAGTGCAGCTGTTTCATATAAAGTGGCAAACAGTTAAACTATTCACACGAAACACTTCTCGTATAGACGATGAACATTATCCACAGAGGGTAAGACAGTGTAAAAAGTGGTAATTACCGACAACAGATGACAGACAATATGGGCCTGCTGCTTTAATGGTACACAGCAGAAATGCTGCAATGAGCAGCTACAGTGACTCTGCTGTATGTAAACATCTTGTGTTGTTCACCACTGTGGATTTTCCTTCTACTGGAGCAATATTTTCTTTGATGTAATTATATGTTATATTTCAGGCTCAGCTCCTCATCCTGCATCCTGCTGCTCCGCCACTAAACTTAAGTCCTTCGGGTACTCTCTTCACATCTGACTGCTATTTGTTTTTTGCTTTCTTCCCTTTTTATATTCTTTCTGACAACACTTTTAGCCTCTATGCAACCTCCTTGTCAAACAACACTTTAAAATACAAAACAACATCACTACCTCTATATTTTCCATCTTTGGCCTTTTAATTAACCCCTTCCCTTTATGCAAAAGTGTCTCCCTTGAAAGTCTTGTTCCCAAGACTCCGTTTTCCTACCCTCTGCCCTCATCTTTCCTCACGTCATGTCACTGAAGGGATCCTTTAGAATCTAGTTGTATACTCGATGCTAATACCTTCTGACACATTTGTTCGCCGTCTCTTTATCATTAATAATTATGCAAAGGAGATGCGTCCTCAGTCGAGCAAAAGAAAGCAATCTTAGTATGCAAATGGTTAAGGTCCCTGCGGAGTGTGGCGATTAGATGTGTGTTGATAAACTCACTTATGATGAGTGACAGTGAGCAGGATTGAAGTCGTGCTGGTCATCACCGCCGCAGACACTGATAAAAAAAATAAAAAATAAAGCATTGCAGCCAAATGCCAGGGTATCCCCAGATGCATGATGGGACAGGGATTAAACTGTGTAAAATGTCATTGTGGCTGCTGTACATTCATTAATAGCCACAGAGAAGGAAGCAATGAGCGCAATAAAAGGAGATTTGCTTCTTGATTGTCTTTGCATTTTCTACTCGGGCAGACGTTGACTGTGACTGCTCACCTTCATCTCAGAACCTTTCCCAAAATCTCTTTAAATGTCACGACTGGACCATGAATCCTTTAAAGCACCCATCTGCCCCTGCTACACCTGGACTGGGTTGCACAAGCAATTTGTGAATCTTTCATTTAATGCATTTGATTTTGGTAACAAATGAAGCCAAACGTGCAAAAGTGCAGAAAACTGTGACCACTTAAAGCTGACGCCAAAAGTGAATCAATCCCTATAGACCCCCATCTTGAAAAGTCTAGATTTACAGTGGAGATAAACATGTTTACAGCCCACCCCCGTCTGCCCATAACAACTATGCAGGGTTGATTTCTTTTTATAACTTACTAGTTCAAGTTTTATTGAGGCCTAAGGATGACTTTAGTGTTTATAGAGACTAGTGTCTATGTAGGTTCCCAGTCATCCAGGTCATGGTAGTCATAGTTGCTTGAATTGATGGTAACTGGACTTTTTAACTGGTAATTTTGGGAGAATTTCTGGAGAAACCAGGGACAAGGCTGAAAATCTATATTGGCTGATGATCTCTTGACCCTCATGTGGCACTGCACTAAAAACAGGCAGATTTCTGTCATGGAAATCACCGCGGGGGCTCAGAAACACTTAAAGAAATGCAGGTTAAAGCTCTATCATGCAAGAAGGTGTGAAGGTGAAATATCTTCTTTAAGCCAAACCTCATTTAAAATGGACTGAGGCAAAGTGGAAAACTGTTCCTTGGTCTGATGATCTGAAATTCTTTTTGGGAAAACATGGACCTCTGGACTAAACCATCGGGCTTGTTATTCATGCGTCATACTTCAAAAGTCTCTGATGTATGAGGGTGCATTAGTGCCTATGTATTTGGCAGCCTGCACATCTGAAAAGGCATCATCATTACAGAAAGATATATGCAGATGTTAGAGCAATATATGCTCCCATTAGAAGATGTTTTTTTCAGGTGAGGCCTTGCATATTTCAGCAACAAAATGCTAAACTATTACAGCATGATAATAAGTATAGTTGGAGAAAATTGGCTTTCATGCAGTTTACCAACTGTAAACTGTCCCAACGTTTTTTAATATGCATTACTACCATTAAATTCAAAATGAGCTCATAATTTTCATTAAATAGCATCATTTCACTGATTATTCATTAGATATTTTCTCTCTTCTCTTGTGAATAAAATATGGATTTATGAAATCACTGAGTTCTGTTTTTGTTTATTTTGTTTACATTTTACAAAACGTCCAAACTTCATGCAGTTACTGAAGTTTACCTCTCAAATGCGTTTGTGGCGTAGCTTCTTCTTTAACATTTGTAATGCAATTATCTGACAAACAAAATCACTCGCGCTGCGGTTATTTCACTAACAGCACATTCAAGAAGCCTGCGCTCCATTTTTGGCACTTGAGTGATACTTGGCATGTGTGTGGATGCATCTTGCTAATCAAGTTTGCCAGTACTACCTGATAATTTAAGCCCCTTTTCCGTTAGTACCTACTTGGATTGACTCACCACTGATCGCCACGATTCGACTCGGATCAACTGGTTTTCCATTGCAATCCAGTACTACCTGCTTGGATCGCTTGGAACCGTGCAAAGTCGATCCGAGTAGCACTCCTAGTAAATTAAGGAGTCATTGCACAGTCTCACAGTAACCCTGATAACATACGTGGTTAAGAAAACAGATGGATGACATTTAATAATTCAGATTGCATCATTATAACCTAATAAAGAAAGATGAGTTAAAGACAGAACAAAACATATTTCTTTAAAGATTTAGCCTGAAGCTACAGCACACTACTGCAGTGTTAAGATGTAATAAAATCAGATCTGTTTCCATCTCACTTTATGCGCATTGCTGCCAAACATCACACTTAAAAAGGTTTTTAGCATTCATATACACTAAAAAAAAGCTTGTGTGACTCGGCGGGGGTCCATACTTTAGACCACAATTTTGTGCATGCGTTAACTATGAGTGTTAAAGAAGATGAGTTTTCTTAGGATCAGCAATTTGAGGAGCAGCAAAAGTAGAAGAGGAGAGTCACTAGCTGGCAGTGCCAAGTTAAAAAGCTTGTTTGTTTCTTAAGAAGATCAAAGGTATTGAGGCCTTGGACAGACATGAGAAGAACAGCCTCTGCAATCTGCTCTCCATTCACTCCCAACAACACCAGCAAAGAAAAACAAGGCTTTTCTCTTTGGAAAAATCCTGGAAATCATCCCAGACAGTGTTTTAAACAAGCAAACGCTCTGGGACTTCCCAACCCCTCTCCACGGGGAAATGACATGTTGGTCAGCATGTTGTTTGCTATCACTCAAAAGTCCAGTAATCTGCAGGTGTGGTTTTTGCAGACAGGAATGCTAAATTAGCTTCCAAGCCTTGCACCCCAAAACCGATATTTTAAAAAATATGCTGCCTCAATATCCATTTGTCCATTGAGCCTATCAGAATAATATAACAAGTCTGAATTTCAAAGCATCCGATGCAGCTGTTCCCAATACATTTCTGTAACCTCTGAGTTTGGATTTGCATCACTACCACTTAGGCTGGCAAGTACTTAATTTCATAGGTTCATATAATATGCCCATTTTTATGCAGTCATCAGCTTTACTCTTAAAGAATAAAGAAGCATCTTGATGCACGTGGTAGAGGCGGAGATCGATGCAGATATCAATGCCAACGCATGTAATGGTACTGGATCGATACTTTCTCTCCTCTTAGTTCGGTATGTAGCTCCCTAAATTGTGTTAAATTAATTATTATTATGGAAATGAAAAAATATACCACAAACATGCACTGTGACAGTCATGCTGACTTTATTTACAGCCTATAGCACACTTAAACAACAAGAGCCGACCCAAAGTGCTTCAGAGACAGACACATTTACGTTTCAGTTTCAAAATATGCAAAAAGCTGAAAGGTGTGTTTTGCTGTATTAAGTCATTATTGTGGAAAGTAAATATTACAGTGATTTAGTCGTCATTAAAAAGTGTTCAGAATTTGCAAAAAGACGACGATTCATCTTATAAATCATGACACAAACACACATAAGCTGCACTTATGAGTAAATGTAAGTATCAGCAATACTGGCCCTGTATTTACTTGGTATCATAGGAAGACCAAAATTTGCAGCATCAAAGAGGACTAGCATGCGGGGCACCAAACTCGCTGATCTTCACTTTTAAAAACAATATTCATATATATATATTTTTGGCCACTTGGGGCAACAATCAAGTAAATCACGTGAAGAAGCACCCCATCCTGGGAAATAGACAGCACACAGAAATATTCCTTGTTTTAATTAGCGAGAATGGTACCAAAATAAGAAAAATAACTGAAAAAAACTCATGGACAGCTAAAAATATAGCCACACAGACAACATATTAGCATATTTTTACCTTTTATGGCAGCCTGTTAAAACAGCTATTGATCACTTGGCTGTAATTTTGTTCTTCACCATCTTGAAAAAAAACTATTTGACTTTGTGCTGTTAATCTGCTCGTTTCTAACCTAAATTTGATGGCAGGTACATAATTGTTTCATACTAGTTGTGATGTGTTAAAATGAAATACTTAGGCCTTTGAATTATGACAACTAGAAAGATGCTTTCAAAGCTCTTCAAAGCTGAGGGAAAATCCAGTTCAAAATAATTTGTAAGACTTTAATATAAATAAAACAGCTAATTAAGGCCTCACATTTAACTGACGCTATGAGAGGCAACATATTGACTAAGAAATGTTTTTGTTTATGTGCTCACTTTGAATTTGACACGAGCAACTCATAAGTTTGAGACAGAGACAACAGAAGACTGGAAGACTTTATAATGATTTAAAAAAAAGCACAACTACTGGAACAGATCAGAGCTAATTAGTGTAACTGGAAACAGGTCAGTAACATGATCGGATGGAGGGTTCACCATAAGCATTTTAAAAATACCTTTTTGTCCTCATCATCAGATTGGTAAGAGTTGGTTTTCAGTAGTACCTGTTTTTTGCTATTTGTTTTGAAATAATACATTTAAAATGTCCCGTTACAAAATACGTCCATCTCACTTGAAACATTTTGTTATTTATTGACATTTGACACACCAGCTGCCCGTGTGTCTCAGTGCTTACACGCTACAATATTAATTACTGTTAGGATATTATTGGTTATGGTTAAAAACTACAGTGTTGGACGTGTTTGTTTACTGTCAATAGCTTCGTGATAAGTACTTTCTGAGTAACTGGTGCAAAAATGCTTAAAAGTTTAAATGTTAAAAAAAACACTCAGTGAAAAAAAGCTTGTTGGACAACAGTCTACTGTCTGTCCCCCACTCCAGATTTAAACTCAGAGGAGATTGTGCACTCTCTGTAACTGTGAAGCAACACAGTCAAATTTGATCCTTTAAAACTAGACTTAAAATGTATTTTTATTCATTGGCACATTGGTCTGATTTGCTTACCGTGTCTCCTTCTTTTTTGACCACGACTGTACATGTTTAGCACTTACTTTCATGTACTTTCCTTATTTCTTAAGTATTCCCTTATTTATTTATTTATTTACTCGACTTCTTATACATTGATGACAGATATGCTAAAGTTATCTACAGGTCCTGCGCTAGATTTAGCTTTCAGGACATCAAATGGAGACCATGGCACTGTGACATCTGTGAAGGGACCATTAATGCTGAAGGATGAACAAACTTGCTTGCAATATTTCCCCCCACCCAAAATGATGTCTTTGTTCCAGTGAAAATACATCTATACATCCACCCATTGGTTTTCTTCCACTTATCCCACTCATCCTGACCCTATCTCTAAAGAAGAAGCTAGCCACCCTTTGGAGAAATTATCATAATTTGTATCCACAATCTCGTTCTTTTGGTCACTACCCAGAGTTCGTGAGCTCAGGTGAGGGTAGGGGCGTAGATCGACCGGTAAATCGAGAGCTTCGCTTTTACACTCAACTCGCTTTTCAACACAGCAGAGGAGGAATTTAAGTATCTCGGGGTCAATGACTATCTGGGTCATTTAACAAAGACAATTCCAAATTACAAGGATTGGTGGTAAGAGTCCAGGTAGAAAAGTGCTTCCTGCAGTCCAAACCCATCCAGACCCATCCAGACCCATCGTCCACTGAGAACATTTAGTACAATAACAAATGTAAATCCAACAAAGGAGGCGCTGAACTCTTTAGAATCTGTTTTGTCTTTGCAGGTTGTTCCAGCGTTTTGGGAAACAGGGACCTATAAAAATGTTAATTATGGCCATTTCTGTGTCTGTAGGAAATAGAAAAGTGAGCCAGGCTTGTTGCTTATTCTTACCACAATCATACCGCCCTTGTGTAATCCTTTTTTGTATAATTATTTTGTGACTGAACATAATGTATGCATATCTAATATATCAATTATGTATAAAAGTCCCACAAAAAAGTAGCTCTGTGTTGGGAATACAGCTATCCAAAGAGAAACTGATGGTAGGACTTGCATTTTCTTCTAAAATGCCATGAAGTGTGTCAGAAGCACTGAGAGCCAGCAGTGATTACAATAAACCACAGAGACATCATCAAAGAGTGGGCAGGAGCTGTAAGACTCGCTGAGGTCCGTGGCTGAAAAGGCCTACTCGACGTTGTTGGCGGTGTAGAGGCCTCTCCGAGGGACCGGCGCTCTGTTTTAATCTGCTCGTTTCAGGACTGAGTGATTCATCGGCTTTGAGATGGCTTCCCTTCAAAAGTCTCTCCTACAATATGTGTTTCCTCATTTCATGCCTGTGACTTTTCACTTTTGTGTCATTCCTGCAGTTCGCCTTACATCTTTTCTCTTTGGTGGCAGGAATTTAGCGTCTTGCCAGGGCTGGTATGCGAGTATTTTCTGGTGGCATCATGATTACACAGTCGTTTGCCTACTTTACATACATTTATATCCCTGTGATATGCCAGCACTCTTTTACAACAGCCAGATATGCTGATTTTGACGGATCTCACTCCAAAGACTTATCCGAGCTTAAGCAGCAATTTAGAAATCCCTAAATTAAAAATCACTTTGAGTTAAACCGAGCATCCAAAGAGGCGATGCACAGTATCTAATTTTGACTTTTTCAGAACGCATTAATCCTCCCAAATGGGAGCTGACAGGATATCACAAGCTATTGTAGCACACCAGATACCTCAGGAAGCAATTACCATGAATACATTTTCTAATAAACTTGTACCCATCAGATGATAAGCAATTAAACATGCGTAATTATGGCTTCCATACAGTAATTTCTAAGCTGATTAGGTTTGTGTGCTTTACAACCTGAATGGGAGAATATTAATAGTGCTTTGGTTTGGGGTTGCTGGTTAGTGGTGGCAGCTCATCAGCGAATCATATGCAAATGAGGCCTCAGGAAGTGCATGAAGCCTCATTCCCGGCTATTAGAACTGTCAGGGGAGGGAGGGACATGTCAACGGGCAACGCACGCATGCTTGAATATCCATTCACACTTAAAGAACCCCACGCACCCATTGTTGAAAGGCAGGAAATTATATATTCTCTTTGCATGCTTCTCTATACTTTTTGTAGACTAATATAATCCTTATTGTACTTTCTGCCCAAGTCCTCTAGTTTTACAGTTTTTAATGAGCTGATAAGCAGCCAGTGTGTTGGCTGATTTATTATAAGCAGCATATGGATACTTCTTGTTTTGTTTTGATATTTATTTAGGTATCAGTTTCTAATAAAGTAACTTTAACATAAAGTTCGTAAACCGTGAGCAATGACTTTATTTGGATCAGTTATAAACCCTTAAGGATCCTGATCTTTGGATCATCACTTGATGCATGATTACTTATGCCCCACCCACTTCCTGTTCAAATCTCCTCTTTGAGAGGGGCAGCCAATCAAATGACAGTTGACTTAAAGTGGACATGAGACACTACATGTGCTAAGCATGGATTCCCACCCTAAAAATGTATGACAGCTTTAACACTGTCTTTAAACTGGGTTAAAAAAGTAATTACAGTTACATCTTTTGGAGGAAGTATACCATCACCTCATGCAAGTACAGAATATGACGGCACTGGGTTGGTTAGCTGCTGTTTATAGTCCTAATGGTAAATGGACTAATAGTGTCTTGTACTCAATTTGAGTTTGAATTTCTACTACAAGTCTCATTTACCCACACACATTGATATGGTGCTTTTATCTATATCTAAACACTTTTATCTAACATTTACACACCGCACTCCGATTGGTGCAACAATAAACTACTAGGTGTTGAGTATGTTCCCCAAGGATACTTTGACACATGGACAGGAGGAGCTGGGGATCCATTCACCGATCTTCAAATTGGTAGACAGCCCACTCTATCACCTGACCCTGCCACAGTGGTTTGTATTAAGTCACATCACCTCAGTCACATCGGCCTAGTGACTGGTCGTTGACACCACTGGTGACCTCAGGTGGCTAAGGAAAATGTGTATTCTCCGTCTGGCTCGTTTGCTGGAGGTTACCGACTGTTTCCGAGTGAAATCAGCCCTTCTTGTAAGTGCTTTGGTTGAGAGCAGATTAGCACAGTCGTCTTTGGATTTTATCTACACTTGCTAACTAACCAGCGAGTGGCAGTTAACCTTCCTCAAGTGTTCATCATTGGGCAGCTGCACTGAAATGATAGAACAGCTCAAATGTTTGTCATGATGGGTGATCAGAGGGCCTGTGTTAAAAAGGTTTTCTATGGGGATGTATTAAGCAACCTTAGCTTGATAAAAATCACATTAATCAGACCTCTGATAGACCAGTATCAGCTAAATCCTTTGAGAGGGGCAACCAATCAAATGAGAGTTGGGGTTTAGTTAAAATTGATCCATAAAGCATTTTTTAAACTATGAAACCAATCATAGTCACCCCTAGTCAACATTGCCTTTTTAGAAAGAAAGACTTTTATCTTATATTACTATTATTTAATTAAAGACTCATGAGGTATACATGCTACTCATGTGTACTACGTATCACACTCTCTGTGACTTGTAACATAACACTGTTGCTGCCTCTTTAAACACACTTGTATTATTGCCTGTCCCTGTATCACTGTTTATTGTCAAAATTGAAGATGAATTTAAATGCAGTAAACAATCATTTGTAACCACATGTACTTAAGCTACACAATAATGGATAAAATTAGCTCTTTGGTGTGTATCAATTGACTGGGGATCTCTGGGAGATGTGGCCAAAAGCTTCTGAGAACCAAGTAAGTGGAGATTTTAAAGATTTTTAATCCAGTCTGTGTCCTTTAGTTTGGCATCAAATGATTCTTGAAGGGCTCCCTTAAAGATTTAGCGTGTCACCAATTTGCGTTAATATAAGAAAGAAAACACAAATGATTGAAAATACCCCGAAAGGCACACTTACGACTGTGTGACTGTCGTATATTAGGAGCAAATTTGTCTTCACAAAAGACTCTTTGAGACAGTTTTATCAGCCATTGTTTGCAGGTGCAGCTGTTTGCAGCGATTATGGTCTATTAACAGATTGTACTCCACCTCCCATTTCTAACAGCAGACAGACAAACCCCTGCAACAAGAGAAACTGCAGACAAAACACACAAAAATAAGAAAAGAGGCTGTCTGTTGTCAATTAGCTGAACGTGGCATCCTCCAGTAAACACTGATTGAGGTGGACTCTGACTGACTGAACTTTCTCCTCTCTGTAATATTGCAGGAGGACCTCAGTGGGTGAAATACATGACTGATTTCATTTCAAATCCCAGCCACTTTCTCCGCTGACAGAGCTGGTGAACCAAACATTTCATCTGTACAAACCTGCGACTCTCTCCCAGATACAAACCCTCGGGGAGCACCGTATAGCTTTTTCTCTGTGACTTTACCAAGGCCGCCATTCAATCAAGTGACTCTGGCTGTGAGGGCGGCCTTCTCGCTGCCGTTTGTGCGTGTGCGAGTGTAGCAGACGTAACATCACACACGAGGCGGCAGAGCGGTATGGTCCGTTCGGATTTATTATCAATCTGAATATTACTTCTCACACAAAATATATAGTTCTCATTGAGGCTCTCGGTATACATCTTCAATAGCACTATGTAAGTTTTCATAAAGTCATTCGTGGTCTATACATGGAGGGATTAATCGCTCATGTTGCACAAAATGTCACAATATACCATACCAGTGATGGAGGGACAAAGAAATTCAGCAACAATCCCAATATAAGGTCTTCTTAAATATATTATTACTATCCATACAGCATGACAGTATTTCTAAATAGAAGCAATAACTATCTCAGTTAGTATATTTCACATTTACTGTTAACAGAGATGTTTATGCAACAAACAGTTGGTGGCGTCCGATGTAAAAACAATACAATGAGGAATAAGAGAACAGCTGATGTGTTTCACAACAATCATGACGTGTGGGGGGCTCGGAGTCGGATAACCTGCGGTTTAGAACGACAGTGAGATGTCTCGACCCAAAGTACAACAACGCACACGCTTCAACGTCTGTACACACGATGTAGTAGCTGATTCAGATCACAGAGGAGAAACGTGTGAGGAGCTACATCGATTCATTTAGAGGATATAATCTGTACAATAATACGGGTTTTACAGGCAGGAAGTTCATTTAGTTTACATAGCACTATAGTTTAGAGCTGCAGTGATTAGTTGGGGGAGAAAGCAAAAAAGAAAGAAGAAGAAAAGAAATGCCAATAAAACCTTTCTCTGATAAAACAATGATTTATATCTCAAGATTTCAGACTGTTAGTCATATTAAAAAAATACATTTTCTTTTTTTTATCAACATTTCCTAAACTGAATGATTAACTGGGAAAATAACTGTTAGTTGCAGCCTTACCGTAGCATGTTTTAATTGTGCCGGAGATCATTTTCTAAGCTATTTGCATCAGTTTTTTTCTTTTTTTTTTTGCTCATTTTGGAACAAAAATCTTCACTTGACATCACGTAAACATCTCGTCAGTGGCACTAAGATGGTATGTTCAAAAAAACAACGTCACAGTTAAAGAGGACTGGGGTTCATACTGACAAAAAAAATCTCCCAGCGCGGCCGCTGATCGGACAGCACCGACCGACCGCGGATCAGCGGCCGTACGCTGAGGGAAATTTTGTGTATATGGATCCAGCTGAGATATCTGGCACGACATTCATAAGTATACAGTATATATAGAGGTGAAGAGGAGGCAGAGGGAGAAGAGGGAGAAACAGAGCGAGGAGAAGGCAGGCCAGAGAGAGATGTCAGTCTTGAGTGGGCAGAGGAAACCGGTGCTCAGCGAGCGAGAGGAAAGCATATGTGTGTGTGTGTGTGTGTTGGGTGTGAGGTGGTGGGGGGAGTGGGTTGCGATGCCTTCACTGAGGAAGTGCTTTCAGGATGGCGTTCACCTCTTCTGCCACGGCTGTCAGCGCGAACTCAAACTGCTCCTGAGGAGGAGGAGGGGGAAGGAGGATGAGGAGGAGGGGGAGGAGGAAAGGACGCAGGGAAGGAAAAGGAAGGATAAAAGTTTTACTGTGTGACCAAGTGGAATGGCATTTCAGAATGACTGGCAGCTCCCGACCCTGCCCCTGATGTGCTTGGCCACAGTCTAGAGGTGAAGGTGAGCCTCTCTCCGAGCTTTCAACTTAAAGTGTGTGAGCAGCCGGGACCAGCATCGATCCAGCCAGGTGTGTCTTAAAATGGAGCTTTTGAGTCAAGCTGTCTCTCAGCTTTCTCTGCTCGCCCGTGTGTATGTGCGCGCGCGCGTTTGAGTGTGCATTTGTTTGCGAAACCGACTCATAGTTTTCCCCGAGGAGCGCAAAAGGGGCCGATTGATGTTTGCCCCATGGACCTGGTGTTTTTATATTCCTCTCCTCTCTCCAGGCTGAGGGGCCACGGGGTCCTCTCACAGAGAAAAGGTACGTAGGAGTTTGGAGGGAACAGCTTTTAGATGTGTCAACACACAGGCTGCCATAGTCTGGCCTGAGGATAGGCTAAATCAATACAGAGGAGTCACTGGTGACCGTGCCTCTCGCTTTGCAGTGGAGATTATCTGGAGTGCCGATGTTTTCTATTTTTATGTGTCTTCTGAAGTTGTGATGGGGCCAGAAAATATGTAAGTACATCCATGTTTATCTCCATCGCAGTTACAGGTGCCCACATCTATTCCCAAGTTAGGTTTAAAGTTTTGTGCATTGGAAGAGAAAAAAACTAAGATACTTCTAAATATGAGGGTTTGTGCACGCTGTTCACCTTTACGCCACTGGGGGGAGATCAATCTCTGCTCGACAGATCACAAACGGATGTTAGTGAGGAAGGGAAAAAAAACAAAACGGTCACACATGTTGTAATTACTGCGTGTTGATGTCTGTCAAAAATTAGTAACCAGACTAAGGGGAGAAATTAATGCCCCTTTTGTGAGCTTTGTCCAAAAATAAAACAGCAGCATCACAAAGAGGAGGGAAAAACAAAAAAGAACACGACTGGTTGCTCAATTGTCGAAACCTAACTGTGAATTTCATATCTCATTACAATGTAATTTCTGTGTAGACCCAGTATGAAGCCACAAAGTGGAATCAACAATAGTCTGATATAATTTCACTTAGACTCTTTTGAAGAGAAGCAAAAGCAGAGAGTGCCCGGAAAGCTTTCCTGCGCTGAGCAGAGCAGGGCCGTAAAAGCAGCATTAATGAACCATCGAGGAACACTCGAGTCTGTTAGCATAGCACCGGAGTCCATAAATATTATCACCCGGCTCTGCGTGGAGGTTCGCCTTTATTATTTTTATTATTATTATTCCTTTCCAATTACAAGAGAGAAACAAAAGACCCTTCCTCCCTATTATTTGCATTAGTGGATAAGAGGAAACGCTTTGTTCACACCCTAAACTGCTCCACATAATAGTGAGAGGTGAACGACTCGCTGTGTTAGGAACTGTTTGGACTAGACAGACAGATGCTGTATGAGACGAAGACAATCTAAGAGAACATTTTTGATTACTTGTTGCCATTTTTTTTTGCAATATCAGCTGATTCCTCCTAAAAACTGACTCAATATCTTCTCGTGTCTATTTAATTTGGTTGTATATTCTCCATGTTCTGGTTTTGGACTTTGTCACACTTTCTGATGGACATTTCTTTTGACATTTGAGATGTTACATGCTCAAGTCATGAATCTTACGATGCTGCAGTTTGAAAAATATTTCCATGAGACATCTTGGCCATCCTTTTATTTTTGCGGCTTGTGAAATGTGGACTTATTGTTTTACAAGACAATGTTGTTCTAATCCTGACGCGGTTATCAGTTACCCCATCGTTTCCCCAGAAATGATCCCATGTGCACGTGAAGCAGACAATCCTTGGTGTTGAATGGCTGCAAACCCTCCTCCCGCTCTCCTTTCTCTCTGCCCCCCCTCCCCCCCACACACACTTCTCTAACTCAAAGCCGGGGACCTTACCTTTGTCTGGACCATGCCAGCTCTCTGGTCTCTCAAGTGCTCCAGGGTAGCGGCAATATCAATCTCTTTAGCACCTGCAACAGACCGAAAATTGGACTGAGTTCAAAGCAGTGGAGTAATCCAGCTCACATCTGTCAATCTCTCTTTATACTGGGCTCCCTTTGGAAGAGCGCAGCGATTGAAAATTATTACATTCATCCCTCGAAAGACTTGGACAAGAGCCACTGACTGTTTCTCGATAAAATATGCAAGAGGATATTTTTGGGCCCTGGTGCAATAATGCATTCAAACACACCACACACTGGCTTCCATGTGAGAGTCGTGTTCAAAAACCGGTTTAGATGATGTCCATGTAGGCAGTCCACTAATATCCAAGAGTGTGCACGTGCACATATCAGCAAATTAATTACAATGATTTATAGCAGATCTGCAGCAGTCATTCTGATGATGAACCCATGCAACAGTTGCCTGCCTTCAGCAGGGATCAGCTGCTGTTGAGCCTGTTTTGGCTTCACGAGTCTGTGAAGTTAATCTGGAAATCTTATTCCACTTTCAGATTTATGGATTGCGAGCAGCATGCCAGAGCTCATTTGAGGAAACTGACATAGAGAGATGTAGAGAGCAAAACCCGAAGAGAGAAAAAGGGAGAGAGCCCCTGAACTCTCAAGATGGTTTTCAAAGTGAGGCAAAGAAAGGAAGCAAAGGAGATGGAGCAAGAGCGTGAATGTATGTATGCGTGTGGGTGAGCGAGAAAGAGACAGAAAAAGCGGGATTTAATGCGGCTGGACTTAGTACTCAAAGTGCTCCAGTGCTTTGACAAGACTTTCATGTCTTAGATGGGCTGAATTCCAAAGTTAGGCTGGAGAGAGGCTCTCAGAGAAAAGAAAAAAAAAAGCTTTGGAGAGCGAGATTATGTACATTTTATATATCTGGTTCAAGAGCAGAAAAGAAAGGGTTAAAAGAGACCGAGTGGCACCTTTCATCAGCACGGACAACAGCGAATTCATCACCGAACTACATGAACTTAGTGCTGTTTTCCAGAGACGTGAGGGGAAGGTCTGCGTCCGCCTAACCTGCTCTAATGGAGCTGGATTGCAGGGGGAGGGCGAGCAGGCGGCGAGGGCAGAGGTCAAAGGATAAAGGGCAGGCTAACCTACGGGGGGTGGGGGGGGGGGGGGCTTAAGGTGCACAACAATAGAGGTTTATGTCTCAAAAGAACTCAATAGACAAAGCTAACTGAGCATTTTTTTTATTCATGAACACTCTCTGGTCGACTCTTCTTATGCTGGCGTAAAGATTCAACTAAAAACTAAAGTTTTCTTTGTCACAGCGAGATTAAAAAAACAAATCCATCCTCAGACTCTTCCTGTTTTACATGTAATGACACATCCACACCACAAGGGTCATTTTCCTGTTGTTTTTTTTTGGCCGTTTTTAATATAAAGTACTAAAATTTGTGATTGTATTAGAGACAACAAACACAGCCTGAAGTCCAAATGACTGACACTGATGATGTTCACAGTTTGTGGTTCACATCGGTATCAAGCGGGAACAAATGTCAACAATTCTCAGAGTGAAATTAGAGCGAAAGCCGCAGACCGCTAAGAATAAATCACATCAAATTCAATAAGCACAATGCTGCCATTAAATATTAAATATTGATTCAAACCACTGGAGCAAATTGCAGATTCTGATTTAAAATGTATTTTGCCTTTAAACATTTTATTTCCATGCATGTGCTATCTAAATTCATGTCGCAGCTGCTGAAGCAGGTCAGCGTGGCGTGGAGGTAGCTTAAATAGATAATTACTAATGTGGGTTCCTTTCTCATTTCCCTTTTCTCTGTTTTCTCTTTGTTCTGCTCTCTCCACTCCTCTCCACGGCTTCGGTCTTCGCTGCCTTTCCAGGCCTCAGAAAAAGTCACCCTCTAATGCATCCCCAAGACCCTCTGTGGAAAATGAGAGGCTTTAGTGTTGCCGGGGCAACACTTCAAGCAGAAAGAGTGAAAGGGAAGCCATTGATCGTTACCTTTAGCCATCCTATTGAGGACCATGTCAATCAGAATGTAAGTCCCACTCCTGCCAGCTCCATCACTGCAGAGAGTCACAGAGAGAGAGAGAGAGAGATCATTAAGGCGGCAGAGTGAGATGCTTTAATCTCAGAGTGTTTTTCTTATAAGGAAACAAATTGCTCATTTACATCTGCATCTGCGCAAAGACTGTCGAGTATGTTTAAGCACAAATTAGCCCGAGCACACAGACGTGCGTTTCTCCGTTCGCGCGTCACGTGGTGGATAAAAATCAAAAAGGCAAAAATCAATAATCACACTTAACATTCTTGCGAAAATACCTGAGCAGATCTGAATATTTGATGATGCAATGAATGTGATTATGTTAAACCTTTGCACACAAGCGTGCATGTGGTCTTGAGAGCTGCATGGCAATTGGAGAGAGGGGATTGGGTTTTCTAAGGCACACTGGGGACAAAGGCTTTTAAATGCATGCACCTCAGGAGCAGAGGAGAGGTTGAGAGGCCAGGGGCGGTTCGAGAACAGCTTTTTGGAGAGCCTTGCTTTTCCATTACTCCAGAGATAGCCCCATGAAAAGGCTTCCTTTGTGCCCACCGGCCATTCAGCGGCTCTGCATGTTAATTGCAAACAAGGCGTGGACATCGCTCTAATAAAGGCAAAGCCAATAAAACAGGAGAGCGGCCCGAGCGCCACAGCTTCATTAATCCACTGCTAGACACTCAGTCCATACAGCTCCTTCAGAGGGAGAGCAGGCTTACTGGCCCCACACATGACTTAACAGGATGTGACTATTAAAAGTGACCAGACAGATACCTGGTGTTTAATACGAACCAATCAAGGCCAGTTAACTAACTCAACCAAATGGGAAATGGGAGTGTATTCGGCTGTGCCATGTTATTTACATAAGAACACAGTGAGCGGAATAAACAGCAGCTCCGGTGGAACCAGACAGAGTGAATGGACTGAGCGGGTTTAAGTAAACAGCCTCTCTCCTCCAACACATAGGCCACGACAAACACTCTCTGTCCCAAAGCAGCAGGGTCAGCCGCTGTCACAGGGTTCAAACGGTTATACTTGCCTGCAGTGGACAATTATCGGGCAAGATCGACCTCTGTAGCACTTGTTAACCTTTCTGAAATAAAAAAAAAAAAGAGAGAAAAGTTATTGTCATTGCAAGCTTGGCATTAAGCTGTCTTAAGTGCACAGGCTGCTACATCGATTCAGGAAACAATTCTTTTATTTATTTCTTTTTCTTGAATAATAACAATAATAATCAAAACAAATGTGACTCGTGAGGGACTTGGGGCGCTGTGGCCTGGACGAAATTAATGCCGGCAATAATCAAAGGGCCAAACACAACCACGAAAGACGCTCCCTCATGTCAATCAATCCCGTTAATTTGAGCGCAGAGAGAGAGAAATCTGTGTCGCACCCTCGTAAATAAATTGAGCATCATTTCAGGCGGCGTTATTGTGACATGTGGGTGATGGATGTGGTGGTGCGATGTTGTGATTTGCCGACCGCCGACGCATTAACCCGAGCCAATTACGAATGTTATACACCACAGGCACGGCGAAGGCCAACGAGCCTTTTCACACCCCGCCGTTGCCATGGAAACTGACTACACCGAGAGCTTCCGCGTCTTTCCATTTCCTCTCGTTTCCCACCTTTCGGTGACAAAATGAGAAGTATCTCATGGTATCTATAGCTGATCTAAGCTTGCGTGCACTAATATGTTTCATATAGTAAGTATAATGTTTTGCATGAATATAAATATTGATAGCTTGTGCTATATTTTTGTAGTTTTGCCATCTGAATGCTGTATTTGTGACCAAAATTCTTAATAGTACTTAACATGTTTACCAGTATTGAAAAGCACAGGTGTGTTTGACGTAACATCATTGTGAGCTGTGCTGTTTATCTGTGAAGGTTCCAATTATAGAGGACCAAAGCAGCCAAAATTACAGCCCCCCCCCCTCCCAAAAAATAAAAAATAAAATTAAAATAAATAAATAAATATTCATTATTTCTGATGCCCTCTTTGCCAAAACAGTGATTTATGGAAATCTGATGAAGATTATCAACGAGTTAATATCTGAGAATAAGTCAAAATTTATCAATAAACAAAATATTTAATAAAATACATAAAATAACACAAATAAGTGAATAAATATGGATATTAATACAAAGGTAAAAAAAATGCCCAAGAAAAGTAAAAATCTTATAGGTTTATTTTGGTGCATTTAATGGCATATTTTGTTTGTTTTGCCATATTTGGTCCTCCATACCTGGTGACTTAAAGTTTATTAAAATACATGTGCTAAAAAACTGGACATGATAGAACTCTTTGCAATATAATTCGATGCTTATTTGGGAGTAGAAGTGTTTTCTTTTTGATGCTTTTTTTCTTTGCACTTTTATGTGAAATCACATTGCATACTAATGCATACATTTTAATAATCTTGTTTGATATCGGAAGCATGACTAAATCAGAACACGCCTTCAGTGTAACAGCATACAGAGACGGTTGGAGTTCCCATGCAAGCCAGAGGAAGGAACAGTGTGAGGCAGAGTAGGAGGAGGAGGAGGTGGAGGAGGGAGACTGAGAGTGGAGTGAGAGAAAGACAGTTTGTGCACAGGCCTGGCTGAGGAGACACAGTTTCCAATGATCACTTTTGTGACTATGCAACTGGGCTCATATTACTAGCTGCAACATCACAAAAATGACACTGGCAACCGCAAAATACAGAGTTGGCCAAAACCACAAAACCGTGAGTGTTGAGTGCATCGTGCGGATCTGAGACCTCTGAATCGCCAGAGAGCTTTAGATTCCCAATAACCTTCAGCAGCATTATCGGAGTTCACGGCAATTTAAGCGTGAGGGAGATCTCAACAGCAGGGCAAACAGTGTATATGTAATCAAAACACAAGAGAAACCATTACAGTAGTGTCTTAAACGTGGCTGACTGCAAGCAGATTAATTTGGAAGAATGGCAGCAACTCTGTCGAGAGAGGATGACACGATAAAACTACAGCTCCTCTTTTTCTTTCATCTGCATAACAAACCAGAGGGACAGGCTTCCATCTACAAATCAGATGCATCTATTCTTGCGTGGAGGGCTTTTCCTATCCCTCCTGGGTATTCCCAGAGGTGCTACTGCCGCTTTTCTGCCAGAACATATTATATGGAAAACATAGTAAGGTTATTCAGTCACTAGCTTTCCCCCTCTCCCATGTTTTTAGTGAGACAGCTCTCGTTTAATTGGGTGTTTGAATTAGGTGGTGTTTTTTTTTTTTCTTTCTTTCTTTCTTTTCTTCTCAAGCCAAGCCAGGCAGTGCGGGGCTGTTAATTTGCTGCATCACATGTGCTGGAGGGAGGTGAGGGAAATAGGCCCAAGATGAAAGGGATAGTACAGAAACACAGTCCTTATTAGAACAGCCATTCTCTAGGACACCAAAAGGCAGTGGGGCAAAAGGGAGAGGGACCAGAGAGGCGCTGACAGAATACAGAATATAAGGGAGGGTGATTAAGAACAAGCTCGGGACAAAGGCTGCTTAGAAAAAAAAAGGTGGAAATCTGTCTGAAAATCTGCTGAGCTGCAGTGTTTGTTTGAGGACCAACCGGCTGGATCTCCACTCTACCTGCGGAAGTCTAAGAGGGTCCTGGCTGAGCTGGGGATCCCACGGTCCATCCAGGACAGGAAGTGGAACTGAGTGACGGTGCGGGTCTCGTTAGTCTGCAGGTTCTTCAGGTAGAAGCTCCGTACCAGGAAGTCCTCACACCAGATGTGCTCAGACACCAAATTCACCTAAACGCAGACAAACAGAAAATCAGGTTAAGGAAGGAAATGAGGAACATGGACACCTTCTTATAGAAATGTCAGGGTTTGTTTTATGCCAAATATTTCAGTTTTCATTCACTTTTTAAAGAAATTAGAGGTGCACCGGTGTAACTCACAGACATAATAATGACCTCAGCCTGTCAGCAAATGGGATGGTTTTGGTGTCAGTGGGCGATTTGTCATCTATTGCATCACATCGCTTCCACCCAGGCTAAATATTCAAAGATGGTGTAACGATTGATGAAGGCGGGGTTGTGACTGTGAAACATCAGTATTGGTGTCATCCCAGAATTTCCCTAATAGAAAATAATACAGGAATCACAGTTTTGTGTGCTTCCTGCTATTAAATTAGAAACATTTTGTGGTGAAATGAGATGTGACTAAGACACCAAAGCACGTGGGAATAATTTGGCCATTTTGATTGAACTGGGGCATTGTTATTGTCGGCATTATTATGATAAAATAAGAGATTATTATGTTTTATAACCCTTTATGATTTTAAGTCTAAGATCCTGGAGGGACAGGCTCTCATACTGCTACCACAGTTTATAAATGCTACCGCTTAGCATGGAGTTTTAAGAATAGTATGAATAGATTTGTCTTATTTTTTAATGCTTCTCTTTACTTTTGGAGATTTTTACCCCCATAGCTTGCGCTTTTTCGCCCTTTTTTGATTGCTACTCTTCACACAAATTTCAGCACGTAAAATCCAAACCTAACTGCGTGGTTAGACACCAGCTGAAGTGGGAAAACATGTCTTTCGTGACCCTTCTGTTTAACCGCTTTCTCAATCACCTCGTATATGTGGTAGACGTCGGATCCCTCGTCGGGCCAGTAGTGGTGGCACTGCTTCACTCCATTCTCCGACAGCGGGGTCAGCATGACGATGACGACGCAGCCGCTCTCCCACACCATCTACACGCCAGAAAAGAGACACCCATCAGTCACACCCTGAGACGACAAACCCTTTCATATGCGACGTTCCAGTGGTCCTAATGTGTAGCTAACCCGCAGCGCCGAGAGCAGCGCCGAGAGCGTTACTGATACACGGCAGCGTTGTATTACGGAGAAATTGATTTCTTAATCTTCATCCAGGAAGTATGAATAAATGTCACCTCTCCGTGTGTGACAAATGATAAATGTTGGGCTCGAGCAGCAGGAGGGCGCGTCATGTGTCGCCCTCTCTCTCACGCTCTCAGTCGTCTGAGCGAGATCACAACATCTACTGCTCTGATGCTCCATTTCATCTTATCACAACCTAATGTGTCCTTGGAAAAAAAAAAAAAAAACAGGCCCACGGCAGCCATTAGGAAAATGAGGAGGAAACGTGGGTTTTATGATTGCTATAAAAACACAATGGCCTTGACTATACACTAATCACAAGCTTCTGTGATCCAGCCCAGTGGACACATTACACGCCAACTGTGCCAACTGTGCCAGGATGTGATGGGGGGGAGGGGTTATTATCCATTTAGTCTTGTACAATTTAGCAAATATTTGATGGTAGTATTCATATTTTCCACCTCCTATCTTCCTTTTTTTGTTTTTGTAATGGGATTAGCAATTTACAGGCTCCAAAAAAGACATACACCAGCTACACTTGATTTGCATAGACAAAAAACAAACTGAAAATGACCTGAGTTGTGCCTCTGTGAACTCATGCATGGCTTCCTTTTTTTTTCTTTTTGCATTCTGAGAAGGAGGGGAGGAAGGCCCAGCAGAGCTAAGGTAATAGCCAGGGAGGTGGAGATAGATGGAGGGGCAACGGATGAAGGGATGGAGGAATGAGGAGTGGAGGATTAGAGCAGAGCTGCCTTTCAGAGCACTGCCTGGGGCCGGTGTGGATTAGATAGGACACAGCAAAAGATTTGCACTCCTGCACGGTCCATTTGCATGAGAGTTGCCAGTGTTACCCCCGTTTGTTTACTTTTAATGGGGTAAAGAGTGTGTTTTTCCCTCATGCCACAATCCAAGGTTAACCATACTGAATAATGAATGGCTGCTAAGCATTCCCAGACACAGAGCTGATGTTCAGCGTGTCAACGTGTGGCTAATTTTCTATTATTTTTGCTTAATTGGGAAAGATTTAAAGATGAGTTAATGGCTAAGTAGCATTAGATAATGGAAATGGATTTATTCACCTGTACGGGAAAAAAAACAAGCAAACAAACTAGCAGGCATACGAGAAAAAAACGAAATTATAATTAACGCCTTATTCATTTGAGGCACATTTTATTCCTATTTCAGCTGATGTGGCAATTAATGTACAATTTTCAGATAAAAGCCTTTGAGTTTTTCCTTTTTAATTAGTTTAAACACCACATGAGGGCAAAGCGTGTATGCGTCTACGTTTTGTGGGGAGGTTTAAGAAGTCATTTTACAACAAGTAAATATTCTCTGTTTGGTGTACAGCACCAGACCATGCTAAGCTTGGCTTCTCCACCCACCGCACAAATCGCGAGCAGCCTCCAACGTCTGTGCAAACACAAAGTCAGCACTATCATAATGATTCAAAATGAGTATCCGCTCAGTACAAGATGCAGAGTGCAGAGTGCAGGGCCAGCTGGTCTGTCAGGATTTATGCGCCACACTTTTACATCCTGGTCACGGCTAGCTGGAGTTACTTCACCATATGGAGGTGATGGGCCCACTAATTACAACAGTGCTGTCCTATTAACACATAAGACTGCCATTTGGCAACCATGCATCATTTAAGGCACACTTCCGCACAAGTTGACACGTTTTACAATAGCCTAAATCTGCTGATTGATTACAGGTCCCGCTGACATTTATGGACATGGAAAAGAATGCAAAATAGGCTTGAGGGGGAAAAGCCCCACTAATATGAGCAAATATCAGGATTATTTTAAATAACATTAGGTCTCCTGAGGCGTGTATAACTAGATCCTTATATAAAACTAAAAAGCTTCAGGTCTTGTGTACATATTCAGCTGCTGACACTTTTTGATTGATGAGTAGGAGCAGCAGCAGCACCATTACCAAGTTTGTGCCTCTCATGAAATAACATTACATTTGAATGTAAGCATGCATTTTTCCTAAAAATATACAATTACCCTTCATCTTACCTCTGTTTGAGGGATGATTATGCTGTGCTGGAGCCACGGCTCCTATCACTCTTTCCAGTGTGTAAAGTTTGTTTCCGCAGACTGAGTGGGGTGAGAAGTGACTATGGGCTACAATTTCAAGAGTTTTCTCACCTTTGCTTGCTTACATTTGGGGCAAAGTGACACCATTAAAAAGACATCAAATTAGGGATCACACTTGGATCACTTGGATACAGATAGAAATCTGGCAAATCCAAGGAAAAATGGGAACACAACGACCTCTTTTGCACCAACGTGGTGCCAATTCTGCACACATTTCTGCAGGTCTGAGACCCGTGGCTTACAGAATCTGCGAGCTGAATATGCCAATTATTGTTGGATTTCTTGTGGCAGACCCTCACGTAGCCAGCTTTTTGGCACCAGCACTGGTCTTTTAATAGTAAAAATGAGTGGGACCAGTTCTAGATTGAGCTCTGGCATTGTGCCAGTGGAAACAGCAAAGGAGCATCTTTTATGATTTCTAAATAAACTTAAGGATTCTGAATTATTAGCGGTAAGGATATCCTTGGTATAGTTTAACTCACTCTAAATGCACAAACATGTGTTTAGTGTTGGTGTGTTCAGCTTGATTTCCTCGCTGATCCACCACAGTAATCTTGACACGCCTTTCTTGGACACTCACTAGTTGGAAAAACAAATAAAACCTCTGGGTCAGAAACTGAGTACCTCTGCTGTGGTTCTTCCCTCACAGCTGTAGACACAAACAAATAAAAAGATGAAGGATGGACAGTTAATAGAGTTTTACCTGCCAGAAGTCTGCCACGGTGGAAGCTAGGGGACCCTGCGACGCGATGTAAGTAGGGTTGCGAGGGTCATGGTCCATCTGGGAGAGAGGGAACAGAGTGTGACGTAGTGTGTGGTTGGTGACTGGTGGATGAAAACATATTGTCTGGTTAAGACTTCCATGAAATCGTCCATCTGGATGCAGAAACGAAATGAGATCAGCATCTATGATGAAAACACTTGGCTTTCATTCCTCCTGCAAACCCTGTCGTATTCAGGATGCGAGTATTTTTACGGGGGTGATTAGAGGAAACTGGGACATGGAAGTAACTGCATGCTGTTCGCTGGAAAAATGTGGATGTTAACACAAGCTGAACACATATTTGAAGGATAGGTTTGTAGCTAAAAAATGCTTTTAAAAAATCACTCTTTTAAATAGATTTGGACCTTGAACTTTCCTCTTTATCTGCTAGGCAACAGGCACCTCTAATGTTGAACACAACCCATATTCAACGATTTTCTATGCGAGCAAATAACTGAACCTCTCTTTTTAAAAGCTATATATGTTATGAAGAAAGATTCTGTAGCTTCTCAAGGGGATTAGTAAAAAAACCTTATTTCCAACTAACCTGAAATTTGCAAAACAACTTCAATTCACTGTCGCTATTTTTCACTCTTACAATATCTTTGTGCCCTCAAAGACTTGATGAACTGCTTTCAGAGCTCTTTCTTTTTCACGCTTAGCTGTGTTTCTACATGAAACACGACACTGCCGTGGACTTTAACGCCTGGAGTCTCCTAACACGAGGGCGCTGAATGCCCAGGTGGGGTGATGGACACAGTTTGAGGGATGTGATTGAGATTTGAATGAAAATAAAATCAGCAATCAGATTTTACTGAATTAAGTTTCTATGGTTAACCTCTCGTGTCAGGCATACCAGTGGGGAACATGGTGACTTATTTTGAAGGGAAAGATTCACAACAATGCATTCTTAATGTATGTTTGACATCATAACTATAGATGACTCAAACAGTGCTGTATTTTTTGCACATGCAGAATAATATCAAATATTGCAGACTTTCTAAAGAGTGCAGGAGTTTTTAAAAATTGACGCTGGTGCTCAGCACTGCCTCCCTTAAGTAAGAAAGTTTTGGGTTCGAACCTCTTCTTGGTTAGCTGGCTGAAGGTTTAAATGTGAGCATGAATGGCCTATTTCTCTCTGTTAGCCCAGACTGGTGACCAATTTAGGGTGTATCCCATCAAACTACCCTGCTGGGATCGTCTCCTGCCCCCCTGAATTGGATAGGCGGGCGAATGGATGGTATAATTGAGTCATTGCTTAATTAATCTTCCACTGACTGACATCCACCAATGGAACTGAGTGCTTTTTTTTGCAGCATCGCCCTTAAATCTAACTGGGAGAGAGGGAGACACCTTCAAGCTGAACATCACGGTGACAGTAAGCGACAGGGTCGACTTTAATGGCGTTTTGATTTTTTTATGAAATCCCTTTTTTATGCTGAAGAACAAATTGTCAAGGACACTTGACATGGCCTTAAATGTTAAAGATCTAGTTTTCTCATTTCACATCTTTGCAAATTTCTTAAGCTCATTTGTCTCGCTCATGGACCTTGACACGCACCCTTAAAAGGAAAAATAATTATGGAGGATTTCTCCATGGCTCTAATACTACCATGACACTTCTCTCATGCTTAATATCCTGAACGACAGGATTAATTCCTAATGCTTTGAAAAGCTGATAAAAAAAACAAGCACGCAAGTTTAGTTGAATTGTTAAGAAAAATCAACTTCTTTGTTATTAAGAGTTTGGAATCTATTTTTTGTACTTTTTCGGAGGATTAAATGCGTTAAATTGTTTTGTTTATTTAAATCTACTCCCAGGCAGTGACGTAAATGTAACTCAACCTCAACAGAAGCAGCATTGTCAGACGCCAGCTGTTGAAAATCATTCGTTGCGTAAATGATTATTTTGGAGATTTTGGTTTTTTGGAGTAGTGAAATGCTTAACGCAGCAGATTCTCCCGGGATTCACAGTCGATGTTTATTTATGATTTATAGTTTTTATCTGTATAAGATGTCAGGCAGGGTGTCAGTTTTCATTGTATATGTAAGAAAACAACCACTGGGGAGCAGAAACGAAGCTCGGAGCTGAACATGCTCGCCAACGCACGCACACGGACCGGCTGAAATTGAAAAATGTTGACAAAAAGGACTCATCGGTGAAAGAAAAACTGCATTCACTACCTGCTGTTACACGTCAATTAGCCATGTCCGCTTTCTTTTTGTCTCTTTTTTGAATTCCTCACATGGTTTGGTTGAAACAAAACAAAGTAAAAAACAAATCTCACCCGCAGAAATAAAAGGGTGATGTCGAAAGCTAGTGCCTGCACTCCGTTTAGCCAATCTCAAGGACACAGACATGCTGTAGCTGTGTGCTGACATCCCTGCATGAATACTAAAGCGCTAACATGAAAGAAAAGTCCTGCATTTCAGCTGTAGTCTCCCTGCCATTGTGGCAAGAAGATAGACTACAGTAAGAAAAAAAAAAGAACCAACGAAAGAAAGCAAAAAATGCAAAGAAGTGCTCTTTGGTTTGAAGTAAAATAGCTTGTTCGAAAATAGCTCGCACAAATATGTGTTCACCGTGAAGCTTCAGCTTTCAACACCTCGCTGTAGTGTCTTGATCCCTTTTTTAAAAAAATATAAGATTGAGAGCTCAGAAGCTAACTGCCAGCTCGAGCTCATCTGAGTTTGAAAACAAAAGCGAGAACAGGCGGGAAATCGGGAAAAGCCAGAAAAGGCCAGACGAGACAAAGACGAGCGGCCTTTGACCACTTCTTGCCGCTGCGCATTCCTTCAAACCATTCCTCGCGCTAATGATGATGTACATCTGGGAGCGCTGGCACCATTTGTGGTCAACCATTAACCATTAGCCGAGCTTTTCACCGAGTGTGCGTGTCACCCGGTGCTTCGCAGGGAGCTCAGATCGCCCCCTTCCCTTTGCCTCTCTGACCCCGGATTCCCAGAAAGAAGCGACAGATTATTTACTCGTAGGCCGCTGCCCCTGAAGCTAATGAGGAGGAAGAAGCCGCATTGACAGACATAATTATCACAGTTTTGCTGGGCTCAGCCAGGGGTCCCTTTTGTGGTGTAATTACTGTCCTTTCATCCACACACCACTGCATCTGCCATTACTGTATTTCACCCATCTTCAACATCCGCCTGCATTTCTGCGTTAAGCCGCACCAAAACAGTCTTGCAGAACTTTTTTTAATCGAAAATCTTTCCCTACCTTCTTCCTCTGATTGATCGACGTTATTGCGACATTATTCTATAAGACGTTGCACTTCAGTGCTGTTTAAATAAGCTAAAAACCTCTATGAATATGCCATTAGTGAATATGGAGAAATAAATAGACCACCTAAAAGTCTCCATTGTTTGTTTCTGAAGAGTAATAGGCTTTTAGCGCAGCTGCGTGCACCCCGCCCCTCCCTCATCTATCTCCTCGGAAATTTTGGCACTGTATTTGAAATGCATAGTTTCCTGTTTCCCTTTGATGGAATCCCTTTTCAGCAGCCTCGGGGGAAATCATGACTGGCAATGTTTTGGGGGAGAGATATTTAAAAAAATATATAACCATAGCCCTCTCCAGTAGTCAGATCTTTCTGGATTTGTATGGGATACCTTTGCTTAGTCAAAAAAAATGCATAATTCTTTTTAGTGTGAATGAAAAAAAAGAAAAAGAAAGATGGGTATCTCCAGGGAGCAGCCATTTTGAAAGCAGTAAAAGTAGCAAGGCAATTCAGCAAGACACAAGAAACCCACTGAGGTTCTCAGCATGGAGAACAAAGTTAAAAAAAAAGATCAATGGGCTTGGATCAATCACTACTTTTCTCTCAGAGTAAAATCCAACCACAACAGGTGCTCTTGATACTAAAAAAGGGGTGGGGGGGCTTCAGAGATAACATATTAGCCAAACTCTAGAACCATAATGAATAAAGAATACTCACAATTGGACTGGCATTGATGTAATCAGAGTTGCTGTGGTTGTTCTCCGCTTTCAAGGTGATCCTGGAATGATCGTCTGTAATGGAGATGCATAATTCATCGGTAAATATTCCCCCCCGCTTTTACTCCCTGCACAATAACAACAGAGTTTTGAGCAGCAACACAGGAATATGAAGCTGAAATGGCTGCGGGGACTGCAATTTCACCAGACTTTCATCATGCGCACGCACGCTGTTCTAAAGTCCTGGATTGCTTCACCTTAACCGAGGAATGTTCCAAGTGAAATAATAATAAACTGTTTCATCTTAAGAAGTGTGCGAGTTCTGAACTTTCAAATTCTGTTCGTTCTTTTTTCTTTTCTTTTTTTCCTAAACAAGTGAAGCTGTTGCAAGAGTCATATAATGTATTTGTAATGGCCCGGAACCCACTTTGATTTGCTTGGAATTAAAGTTCATGATTTAAAATATTTTCATATATTTATGAACAAAAAGGCGAAATCAAGGGAAATAAAACATCTTTATTTGTTATTTAAAAAGAGTTTAACACTTTAGGCTCGTCAGACCTGCCCAGGTGAGGTCAGATTTGACAGTAACCAAGCAACACGCCGCCTGTCATCAGATTGCAGTTCAAATGTAGCTAAATCCTGATTGGTGCATGACACCGTGTGATACATAGCTACTGTTGCTATGCCCTGAGCCCTCTACAGAGTGGGTTTCCTTCCTATTTATCCCACTGCACTGAAATTGGCAGAAAGTCACCTGGAGGGTGTTTGTGAGAGATTCCCAGAGATATATATATATAAATATATATATTTAAAAAAGGCACTTGGAGAATCCTGAATGGAAATTTATGGGAGAGTTGTGCAACAAGTAAGACGGTGTCAGAAATAAAGCTTTCTCACACCCAAAACCTTATTTTGGGTCAAAGTCAGGAAGATTTTTCAGTGTTTAGCATCACATTTGAATGGTGGGTGTGTACATGCAGGTTTTATGTTCTGGTGATTATTAGAATATATATGACTCATAATAGATTAACTTTAACTAACTGGGAAATCCCAGCAAAGCGAGCTGTGACACAACTTTCACTGCTCTGATTTCACTCTTCAAATAAGGAGGCGTCACTAACAGATGCTACTTATTCACATGTTAACCTCCTGTTTTAACTGAGATTCCCAGTGTTCGTAGTAGTTGTCGTTTCTCTGGTTCTCTTTCACAGTGTGTCTGTTTTTTCCCCAGTCTCACTCCCCTCCCTCCTACCCCGTCGCACCAAATGGCCGAGCCTGGTTCTTCCACAGGTTTCTTCCTATTAAAAGGGACTTTTTCCTTACCACCGTCGCCAAGTGCTTGCTCGGGTTTGCTCTGTATTATTGTAGGGTCGTTAACTTAAAATATAAAGTGCCATGAGGTGAATGTTGTTGTGAGTTGGCACTATATAAGTAAAATTGAATTGAATTTCAAAACTGCGCTGTCAAGGAAGGACATCAAGCTGTAAATCCTTAACTGCCATACATCAGCACACTGCTCACAACTTATGGGCCAACTCAGCTCCCATGTAAGATAAACAATCAGACATAAGTAATTTCAGTTTGTCTAGAAGGAGGCGTAAACAGTTCATTTTGCTGTTTGGCTCCATTCACCTTTATCTCAGGAGCTTCATTTGGGTGAATTACAGCAAATTTTGGTGCAGGTCTGCTTGTGTTCATTTATTTTGGTGGTCACATTTTAAAGCATGATTTACATTTACTTTAATAACATTATAGGCTTTTGTACAACTGTTACAAATACTATAAAGGGCCAAAGTTTCAAAAAATGACATCGCTTTATGTGCATGTGACCCCTGTAATCCAGAAGCACAGACTTCAGACTGCTCTGACCATTTTTTTTCTAGTCTTGGATCCGTATGTTTTCAAAGAGAGAGGATATCCCTAATATGGTCATCTAAGGCACATACAGCTGTGAACAGAGGTTGTTTGTGAGGTGCAGCCAATCAGAAGAAAGCTGGCTTAAAGCGAAAGAAGCTAAAATGACTTGTTGCAGACTGAGATGCTGCATCAAAGCACTGCATAAGATAATACTTAATATTCATTTTGAACTGTGAATCATCCAAAAAATCTAGAGTTTAAAAAGTAAGCAGAGCAGGTCGGCTTTAAAGAAAGACTTATTCACCCTCCAGTGTTACATTTTTGGGTCCCAGTTCATTCTGAACTAACTGAAAATCACAGTTCAGTGAGTGGAATTCAATCAATGGTCATTTCAACCTTTGGATGGTTTTGATGCGTCCTTTGGATACACTTGCAAGAATTAGCCAAGAAAGCAGTTATAGTCACATTCAAACTGCTTTAAAATCATAAAAACATCACTTCATCCAAATTTTTTGGAGCTGCCCAGTCCCAGTACAACTTTTAACTTTGATATTCGGTGACTCTCAAACAGGTATGCATTTGTCCCCATTGAAAATCCTCTTTGGCTTTAATCGAGAGGATGCGAGAGATGCAGCAGGGAGTCTCCTCTCACTACACTGACAGACACTTATGGGGTTTCTGGAAAAAACAGTTTAAATATCGCTCTTTGGCTAGATTACTAATTACTAATTATTTGTTCATGTTTGAAGCATATTTTCCACAGTGTTGTTTTGGCATGTTTACCCAAATGGTTTTATGTTCCTCTTTGGAGCATCTGTTCACAAATACATCAACAACATTTATGAAGCTACATGACCCTGCCTGGACTGTTCCAGACTTGAGGATCATACTAACATTCCTGCAGAAAAAAACACTAAAGCAGACAAAAAACCCCAAACCAAACAACCTGAATGGACTCACATGCGACCACGGCGTCAGAGCGGTTCCTCTTGGAGTTCTGCTCGCCTTGGCCCACGCTGCAGGCGCTGGGCTCTGCCTGGTAGGAGCACAGCGCCTCCCACTCACGCTCCAGACGGTTCTTGTTCTTCAAGTGGTCCTCCATGTATGACTAGAGGAAAACAGACACCACCTCAGCCACCACTTCAAACGACAAGCCAGAACCGTGCAAGAGTTCAGCTCGAGATATGGCTGCAACAAAGAAATCTGATTTGTTTTTGCACTGAATTTGGTTTAATTAAGTAAAAATAACAAAAAAAAAACCTACTTCACCTTTACCTCACTGGAGGTTTCTGGTTAATGCTCGATGTTAATGCTTCATTGTATTTTCTAACCCATAAATAAACTAGAGCAAAAACACTAAACCTTAAACAACAGCATCCTCCTTCAAGCATTGATCAGCTGTCATGTCGCATTATTATTCTAAGCTGCTGTACAGCATGGCAGCTAAATGAAGAGGAGGCTGCTGAAGATCTAGGTGGGGAAGGTGTGTTAATGCTGGCGTCTTTGTGTGTTTGTGTGTTTGACCGAGAAGAAACAAAAAACACACACAATTAAGACTCCCTGAAAGGTTTGTCTGCATTGGAAATACTTCAGGGGTGTTTCAATCACGTCCCTCACTGCTTGCACAGCCGCTGATAAGATTGTCTGCATTTAAGCTGTCGCTTGGAGAAGACAAAATTGAATTCGCTAGAGAGACAAAGATGGAAAAAGAGAAGGGGGAGGGGTATAGGCCTCTGTATGTGCGTGTGTGTGTATGTATTCACCCAAACCAGGGCAAGTCTTAGGGAGCTTAGAGGCTGTAGCTGGCAAGAAGAGTCTTTTTTAGCATAGCACAGTGTTGCACTTTCTCTCCTGTATCATGGCTCCCCTCTCGGCGGGGTTAAATGGTTTAGTCCGCTATTGTGTGAGACAGAAGATTACAGACTCATAAACTGATGTCAGGGATCAGCTGGCTAATACAATGAAAGTGATACCCAGATGTGCCGGGTTTTCATCCCGTATTAAAAGCAGTATAGGTAGGCCGAGCAGAGAGGCGACGCTCCATTGTCACAAATCCGACTTATTCACTTCTGCCTGTCATCGAGAATCCAAGTCTTTGCAGCATAGTATACATTAATATATATATATTCATAGATGATAATCACAAATAAGCTTGTCCAAAAACACAATAGCCAATTATTCTGGTGATGAATTCAGAAGTCCTCTGCATGCCTGAGAAGGATATTAGCGCTTAAAAGAAAATTACAAATCCTGCACACAATGGAAATCAGAGTTTATTGTTGGCCACAGAAGCAAAAGGTGTTACACACGACCAGGCTGAGAACAATAAAAAAAAGCAGCTCTTGTGGTTAATGCAGCTGCATAATGAGAGAAAATGGTGGCACAGTATGTCCTATCTGAACCCATTAATGACAATAAGTGATCGTCCTAAAATACTGCAGTAAATTTCTACTCTTCTACTTCCCAGTCCGAATCTGCTGTTTTATGCATGCAAAAAAATTCAATTATTAAAAAAAAGTCAGTTCTAACACATGTATATTTGCATGTGCTGAGATGTGCATCGCCTAGAACACACACACACACACACACATATACACATACACAGCGCTGTCTTCCCAGGAAAATGACAGCATGCCATTATGGCCACTTGACAGAGCCTGTCACCACTATGCTCTTGTCACCCTGTACAAGTACTCTCTGCTTGCCAGCCTGACAGCATTCCACCTCCCCTACCAATATTACATCTCCATGTACTTGATATATCCACTCTGAATTGCATCCCATTCTATTCAAACGATGCCCTGAATCGATTGCATTCCAAATTCATATTTTCGCAACTTAATGCAATACAGCCAGCAGGCCCTTATCGAGCCCTCCTGCTTCTAGGAGGAGGCAGTGGACCACGGCGTATTCCAGAGACAGGGTAACGAAGGTTTAGTGAATGGGGGGATTATGTCTGCCAATCAGAGGGCTGGGATGGGAGGCCTGGGTGTCAGGGAAACAATGTCTAATCCTTCCTAAGCAGTCTCCTCAGCAGCAGAGGGTGCTGGGTGAAATCAGGATGAAGGGACGACCAGGGGAGCCAGACACAACAGGTAACACATTACTGTCAGGCTCCGCTGTCAAATTAAAACAAACAATGGTGGGAACAGTTTGTGCAGGGACCTTTATGATATGTCGAACAGCTGCAAGACGTGAAAAAGAGCATTAACGTGTACTGTGATTTGTGTGACTAATATTAGCTACATGAAAAGAACTCATTGTGTTGCTTTAAATGAGGCAGCAAATTGCCCCCCCCCCCCCCCAACTAAATATAAAATTGCAAAGAAAAAAACCCCACAAAAACGCTGAGGGCAGAACATGTTGCACAAGTCAGTGGCTATTTTTCCTTTGCCCGAGTCTATTATCCTGTTGAGCAAATAATTTATCATTTAAAAAAAAATGAACAATAACAACTCAACATAATAATGAAAAAGGGCCTCCAGCTACTTAATTATTGATTTCTTTCCCCTCTTTTTTCTTTTTTCAGTTTTTTTTAAGAGAGAGGTGATTAAGCCAAGGGAAAACTACAACAACAGCAACGGCATCAACATTTTGACCCTGTTCCTGCACAGCAGGAGAACCTGCTCAGAGGTGTTTTGCTTGCGTTTGCAAAGGCCGGAAAACAAGTTTGGTGCCTGTGATACCCCTGTCCATGGTGCTGAAAAGCTGCAGAATCACAGAGTGGCACATGCTTCCTTGTTACACATCTCTTAATTATTTTACATACATAAAATGTAGAGGTTATGGCATCACAGTGTAGCTGAAACAGAAGAAGAAAGCAAGTGTAAGACACCAGAGGCGTGCCAAAGCTCTGGAAAGCACAGCAGATGACTCAGCACACAGAGGCATCCAATTTTGGTTTTGAAGTTGGAAGTCGTTATGCAAGTCTTAAGGTGGGCCACACAGTGGGACACAACATCGTAGTTCATTTATCCTGACGGCACTCTCGCAGAAGTGGTGTGTGTGCGTGTGTGTGTGTGTGTGTGTGTGTGTGAGGTGTTTGGGGCTCAAGAAGGGAAAAAAAAGAACCCCCAGCATGTGTGCTTTGGAAAGCTGGGTATTCATCATCCTTCTCCACACGGTGTGAGCTCCAAAGAGCGGGAGCGGCGAGATGAGAGGAGAGCAGAGATCGGAAAATATAGGTCTGAGATCAGTGATAACAAGGCAATCTCACACATGGTTTCATGTGAGATGGTGGAGGAATTTTAAAGAAGAGGCCCCTATAGGACATCTCCATGTCAATCACGGCCATGAAAGAGAAGTAAAGGCCCCAGAGTGTTTTACCTTTCCACAGCATAGTGCTTGCGTTGCTGCTGCGAAGAAACTAGGGCTAATAATAACAGCTCCTAGAAATGATTCACAGTGGCTCTTTTGTTATTTGCAAGGCTAAATGCTTTTCTATTGTCAATGTTTTCAAAAGAGGCTTCACAAACAAGCCTTGACGAGTGCAACAAAACCCATCTATTACCAGCAATACAAGGCATTACTCAGATTCACTCTCATTCATTATAGCCTCCCAATATAAAAGCTAGACATGCAGTGTGATGAATGCTCTCTCCATTAATGGAAACACTGCAAGGCATCTATCCATCTCTTTTATCAAGCTTGTTTCAAATGAATGAAGCAAAAGTTGTGCGAAATCAAACCATGCATTGTGTGTTTGTGGAAGAATTGGCAACCAAGAGCTTTTTCAATCAAACGGAAAAAAAAAGAACAATATTTCTAAAACATCCAAATGACAATCAGATGGGTAATGATATTTCACTTTTGTGCCGCTCTCATCACGCGAAACATTGTCTACCTTATTTTGCTGCGGCGGTAAGAGAAAACGGAGGCGGTAAGAGATGAAAATGACAGAGAGGAGAGAGAACCGGGACGGAATGATGAAGAGGGAAAATGAGACAGAAGTAGGAAGAAAAAGTTGGAGGAGGAGGAGAAAAAAAAATATAAAGACGCCAGAGCCGAGATAAAAGCAGGAGGGAGAAAACAGCAGGAAGAGTAATGAAAAAAACAAAAAACAAAGATAACAGGGTTCTGAAGGGAATGAGGTGAGAGAGGGATGAAAAACACCATCCAGACAGATAAACAGAGAGAAATAAAGCTGTTGGTATTCATACAGGACGTCTTAAAATCAGACACTAGCATACAAATTCATCAAACAAATAAAAGGAAGTGACAGCAAACATTTTTCTATACTGGATTGGCTCCAGTATGCCAGAATATTCCAAATTAGGTGTAGTACAAAATACATTACTCTGGCAATCTTCATTTAACCATGCAGGCACTCTAAGCGGCGTGACGTATAACAGACATTACCTCATGGCTCCTCAAGGTGGAGCTAAAAAGCGAATGAGTGCAAGGATCTTAACTTGCTTGCAGCAATAAATGCATAGCCTGAGAAGCAGCAGGCAGCCAGGGAAAGCAAATCAGAGTGCTAACCGATTGAAGCAACACACAATGCCAACACTTGTATATTAATCCCACAATGCAGTGAGTAAATTCTCTCTTCTGTGCGAATATCGCGATGTATCGTAAATGACTTTATGGCCATTTATCGAGTATCGCAGAATCACATACATATGACATCATAAGGTACTTGAGTCAGTGTTCATTTTTTAACATTAAAATTTGATTTTTAAACCTATTAATTATATAAAAGTAGATATTTCAGTCGCTGATCACTTATTTTTGTTGTTCTTTCAAAAAAATTTAAACAATTTCTTTAGTGTCAACGTATTTATTTACTTGAAAATATCATCGGACTTTTTCCCACCACTATTAGCTATCGATTTGTCTATTTAATGACCCGTAACAGTATTTTCCCAAGCATTCATTAGGTACCACTAACCCTAACCCACTCGCTCTCAAACTGTGGTGAGGGACAGAAACAGGTGGATAGAGTTTGCTGATGCTATTGCACTTTCAGCTTGGATCCTTTTTATTTTTTATGACTGTTAAAAACTGTGGGGTGGGTGTGTGTGCGTGTGAACGTCCTTCTGAAGTGGGGTATGCCAGGAAAAACTTGAGAACTGCAGCCTGAAACCATCACTCTCAGCTAACAATTGTCACCTCTCAAGTTCTCTTGCTAGTTTTCACAACAGTCTGCGTTCTGCATTTGATTACAGTTATTTCATTAGACAGACAATACTAAACGATCACTCAGATCTCATTAAAGACATCCCGCGTGCACTGTTGGAGCAGGTATTTGTGGATGCCAGCTTTTTCGTGCTTTATGGATATCCTGATTTGTACTTTTATCATTAATGTAGCAACTCAACACTCACCATCCTCTGGTGAAGTGCAGTACCAAAGGCTGGGAATGTCTGATGTAGACTTGTGACTGTCTACTGAAAGCTGACCCTACTTACATAGCTTAGGAGTCTCACACACTCGACTAAACCCACCCTGGCAGGTTAAGTGCATATTTATGAGACATGAAGGGATGTTTGTGCTTGTTCAGTTGAAACAGTCAGACGCTAAGAACCACAAATGCTCTCTGAGGGCTGGACAACAAGCCATGTTACCAGCCAACCTCCATTTAATAACTCAGCTCCTTCTTTACCCCCTTTTTCCACCTCATGAATCATTACTTAAATTATTTCTGGAGTCAAGGCAAAGCTTCTTACCAGTATCATGTGACCAGTGGAGATGTCCATGTTGGATGGGACTGGCTCTTCACACCAGGAGGAGGTGCTGCTGCGGGTCGACGGGCTGGCTGCGGGGCCATCGCTGAACTGAGATGACACGCTGTTGAGCCGAGAGTGGCGCAACGTCTCCGGCCGCTCGACGCGCTCCGATGTTCGTATCGCCATCCGCTGACGACACAACTCCTGGGGATTACAGGAGACGACGATGGTGAAGAAGTGGATAATGAAGAGCGCAGTTCTTCCTCTTTGCAAGCTCTTGTGCATTTATCTTCTTTTCATGCACGTAACAATAGCTTTATGTGCTTATCCTTGCTGTGAGGGGCTGGTTTCTGTAAATGCACCTTGTGAAATCCTGCATCTCGGCTGAGTTGATCTGTCCTCACTTAACTGTAGATTAATGGCTTATCCTCGTGGATTATGGAGCTTATACTAATTATGTCAAAAATACATGGTTGAGGAACCCTTACAGAATAAATTCAGTATGTCACACCTTGCTGCCACACAAACAACTCTCTTCAACGCTAAAGAATGGATCTTTCACAGCATAATCACCCCACATCCACACGGTGAACTCAAACTCTGCACAGCAAAAAGTGCACTACTTAAAAAAGAAGAATCTTTTTTTAAAGGATTTTTTTTTTTTGCAGAGAAGCAAAGGAGATACAAAATGAAGTGCCACTATTGCAAAATAAATGAATAAACATTTCCTGTGGCTTAAGAAGCCACTTCTATTAAGACCACACGTCTTTGTAGTCTTAATGAGTCAGTTTTTCTCCCATCATGCCTCAGTGCAGAGACAGAGGATTAACCCTCTGAGATCTAATTTGCCATCCTAGCCCCCAACACTTAGCCTAACTGTACCCTGATGTTATAGTGACAAAATTCAATTAAATGAGTTTTAATGCATGTCAGTTAGAATAATTATTATAATAATAACAATTATTTGTGTTATTTCCCTTATTTTGTTTTCTAAAATGACATATTCTGATGGTTAGGACAATCACTATTGGTTACTTAGACCTCAGGGGGTTAAACAGTTCAAGACTGAGCATTAACCACTAAAATGACCAGCACAGGGTTGTATGCCTCGGCCAACAAGTTACATTGGAGTTTATATTCATGCCTGTTTAGACCTATGGAAGACTTTTAAAGGTGGATGCCAAAGATCAATTCTGCATCAGTAAATTCCAGAAATACAGTCACAGTCTCTTCCTCCTTTTCCCGAGTTATGGCTGGAAAACCTGGCTGGATATAAAATGTTGCTGCATTATGTATTTGTTAGACATTTGTGTGAAATTCTGTCCCTAAATGTCTCTTGTGATGTAACCTTGATCTTTGACATACGACCATCAAACTCTCACAACTTCACCCTCTACCGCACGTTTGCGCCACATGTAATGAAACTCCACCCCGTGACGACGCTCTATCTCACTCAAAACACTCCGATGATAGTTTATCAAATTTGAAGAAATTCGCCAAGAGCGTTCCTGAGCTATTGTGTTCACCCAAAAAAAGATGTATGAATAAATGGGCAACGAGAAATGATAACGCCTCTGGCCATGCATGTTGACAGCGCTGAAGCATAATAAAAAAATATATAAATATATATATTAGAAAGAAAATCTGCTGAATTTATGCAAGCTTACATATTACATCTGCTTCCCCACAATAAGGTGTGGCTTCACTGGATATTTCCACGTTAAATTTATAATCTGTAAGCCCCACCGTGTTTAAATTTGGGAGGCAAAGCAGTCAGCTCCACAGAATTCATTTCCATACTCAATTAATAACAGTCAGGGCAGGCGGGCCAGTGAAAATGCCTCGTGAAAGCACATGCTATCTCATGATGAATCATAGCGATATTTCCCTCTGGAGCACAGGCCTCTCTAAGCTCTGGTCTTGGATCAGCTTTTCTGCCATCGGACTTTAATGATTAGAGGCATGAAGCAGTGCCCTGGGCCTTGGCCCCAGGGCACAGTACAGGTCCACCTCATAATTCATCCTACTTCTCAACATCTCTGCAAAGCCCTGTGCTGTACCAGCGCTGAGAAATGGTCCCATAAGAAGGGAGTGGGATGCAGTTAGTGCCAGAGGAGAGAGACACACGGAGCCCAGGGAGAAGCACAGGTCGTGAGATTACACTCTCCCCGTTACCCCCTTCTTTCAGACAACTAATCAGAATGAAAACAGGGCCAAGGGGAAACAAAATCTACAGTCCGTGCTGCCATTTTACAATAACACCCTCCCACTGCAGACAGCTCTCCCTGAACAACTCTGTATGTCAAGCATGGAGTACACACCCACAAGACAGCAGAGTGGCTAGCAGAGGACGAACAGGTACCGGATTTCACCTTAAATTTGCACCGATTTTCATTAATTGATGATAATCAAAGAGTGGAATTTCAGAGAGAATATTTTTGCATCTATTCTTAATTTGAATATTTTTTTATTTGATATATTTTTTAATGGTCATCACCATAACACCTCAGCCTTTGGAAATCAGCCTCGTGAAAACCTGATAAAATATTGAAAATGTTAACGTGACATGCAGATAAATGTGTTCTGAGTGCCACGCTGGGCACAGCTGAGCCCCAACTCTGAAAATCAATACAGCCCAGGCTGCCTGTTGCCCTGGAGGAACTGAGGGAATAGGTCACAGTGGCGGTCTGCTCCCTTTCTCCTACGCAGACACACACAATTCACATGAAAGGGTAAGCATATCTATTGGAAAAATGCTACTGGCAAAGAAAAAGGAAAGATTTAAATACGCATGACAATGTTTTCCTGTTAAACTACTAAAACATTTAATAGCACATAAAATAAAACAAGACAACAAAATCGCTGCATCAAAAAATGGTCCCGAAAAGCAGGTGGAACAAGAGTCACTCAAACATGAGCAGACAAACTCTCACAAACCAATTGGATGATCGGCCGTATTTGAACAGAGGGTGCTTCCCTCCAATGGCAAAGCACAGGATAAGAATCCCGGCCTCTGACTGGCTCATAGCAAGGAGGCTGGTCTTACCTGATAGGTTGCAGTGGCATCAGTACTGGTGTCAGTCCCCAGACTGGCTAGCTTCTCCTTCATGTGTAGGTGCGAGCGCTGGCGCACGCAGAAGAAAGTGGCCGACACTGCCACGGCCACCAGGATGAAGAGCATGCAGAGGACGGAGAGCAGCAGGAACTGGCCCGACTCCACCCTGGTCTCCTTCACCACGGGGATCTGGGTCAGGCTGCCCCTCTGGAGGACACGCACAAAAACAGAGAGAAAAACGCTGTCAAGAGCGGTAAATGATGCCAGTCTGTCTTTTTCCCAGACTGATGCAGTTGCTTTTGATTTACAGCAACCTCCATATCAAGTCTGCAGTGCATCAATTTTCACCTGAAGGCTTGTGTTGGGGAAAAAAATGTGGATGCAGAAGTGATGCAAGTGCCTTGTCACCTTACCTCCACTTCCTCTCCCACTCTTTCCTTCCACCCACTGCCACTGTCTGACTGGCCATTCTCATTAGAGAGCTCTAACTCTGGCTTGATAATATGCATTCAGACTCAGTCAACCCCTATTACAAGCCCCTGTCCAGTCCTGTCTCCTCACTGTGCCCCACTATAGATATTTACAACCCCATTTAGTGCTGGCATGGCGCGGGCTGGCACTGTGCAGCTTCAGGAGGCATGGATACTAAAAGCTGTTGCTTAATTAGCTCCTCTGGTCCTGAGTTTGGCTGGATTAGGCCCTGGCCCAAGCTGCACAGCTAATGGCTACCAGGACTGGGGAGACACAGGCGGCGCAGACTGGACCCTCACACATACACTACTATCACCAGTTCAGTAAAAAACAAGAGAAAAAAAAGCTTTTCAAACATTCACACCAACGCTGCATGTTAATTTAGACAGCAGTTTCTACAGCAGACCAGGTTTAATGTGGTGTAATATCATCTAAGAGATTTTTATCAGTGTAGGTTAAAGAATAGGCCCTATGTGTTGATAATTGGTCCACTTGTGGCCATTTACTATAACAATAAATCCCCTGTAGGCCTCGCTGATACATATTTTGAGAGCATAACAGTGATAATTAGGAGCAATAATGCGGACGGATAATTAAAGATACCTAAAATGTAGCTGCTAATAAGACTGCCTGTGCTGATTGCATAGGCATCCTGTCAATTTGTCTTTGCTTTGAGCTCTGCAAAACAGAGGGGTGCAATTTGGCCCAGCACAATTTGCCTCACATAAATCATCCTCACTGTCCTCTGCGATTGACGTAAAAACATGGCGTTTCTGTAAAAGCCAGATCTCTGCAGATTTTGATCAAATTTTACCAGCTGCACACATGCCAATAGCTATGCATCTGCAAAAGGGCAATATCAATAACAGTGCACGAATACATCAGCAGGCTCCTAATTGTCTGCATGCAATATTGAAAGATTGATGGGTGGAATGAATCAAATCCACCCCCCCAAAAAAAAAGAAAGAAAAAAAAAGAAGCCAGTCGAGCTCTGACATTTAGCCTGAGGGGTCTAATGGGCCGGCTGAAGGATGACTACATCTTGTTATACCATTTTCAAAACAAGACACTTCACCTCACACCAGTAACAATGCGGTTTGACCTTGTGGCTCGTAATTGCCAATGTTTTAGCTGTTGTGCCGATGCCCGGGTCTTTTCGATTACTGTGTTGGGCCTGACGACAGTTGCTGTTGATTGCAATTGCGGTGACTCGAGCATGTAGTTTCAATCAAGCATTAAGAGGTTGGACAACAACCGAAAGGTTTGAAGAGGCTCATATACGGTTAGAGAGGGGAGAAATGGCCTCCATCCAGTGAATTGTCTCTCGTTTTTAGTGATTGAAATGAATACACGGACAGCAGCAATGTTTTAGAAATGAAAACTATTTTCATTTGCTGGAGTGCTTATCTTATCAGATGCATTCTAACATAAACGCGCACACAAAAAATAAAAATATCGAAGCTTAAAAAGCCTCCTTCCACTTTGCATCCAGCATATCTGGCACCATAGGATGCTACACTGATTCAAGCCCCTGAAATCAAAGTGCCTACTGATTCAGATCTGCCTCAACCGATTTCCAGCAGTAGCACAATAATACAACTCTATCTTTTATTTCGAAAAAAAATAAATTAACATTTATTATAAAGTTCATCACGGACGTGGCCCTTCGTAATACGTGGCTTATTCTCGAAAACGATTTACCTGGTCAGCTTGAAATGAATAAAAACGTTTGGGAGCGAACAGACTTGAAATGCAGTGTGATCTTAAAAGAGTGTTTGAAGATGGCAATCGAACTGGAAGGAAACTAGAAGAGAGACAGAAAAGGGGGGGAAAAGGAGGAAAAAAGGGGAGGAGATGTGCCGCGAAGAATTACCTTTTGAGTTTTGTTCCTCAGCTTTTTTTCAGCTTTTTATAAATTACATTTTGTATTAATTTTTCACCCCATGATTGGAGTCTGGTTCAACTAAAAATTGCTTCAAGATTTCTCTCATAACTAAATGAACATTTTTAACCGAAATTACTCCTTTAAAAAAAAAAAAAGCTATCACAATTAGAATTTTTTGTTTTATGTGCATTTAATAAAAATATCACCTGGTTGAAGCATCACAGAATAAATCATCAGCTTAGTTTTTTTTTTTATATCTTTTTGGAAATGTATTTGTTAAATCTCTTGAACACACACACACACACACACACACACAAATGATTTTAACACCATTCCTATCTCTGGTTATAACTCTGCCTCTAACAGGCTCTCTCCCTCTGCTCTCCTCTCTGCTCACATCGCCCCTGTCTGGTGTGGTGAATTAGCCAATCTGAGAGGAGACAAGGGGCAGATGGATTTCGGTGCTCTGGATTATTCACATAATAAGAGGGAAGGTCAGGCAGAGAGGTGCTGTCAGGGCGAATGGCCATCCATTCACTCACGCCACAATACCTTGAAGAAGTACGAGAGGAAAATCCTTCCAAACACCACAACGCTAGACCTTAAATCAAAGTCTTTTCTTTTTGAAGTTGCAGCTACTATTGCAGATTTGAATGGTATGAAATCAGCTCCATGTAAGCAGTGTTCATGAGAGAACCTGTGATTAATAAAAGAAAAAAAATCTCCCAAAATAAAAGTGTCTAATGTTGTTTAAATTTGGCAACATTAAAAATAATTTTTAGACTTACTTTTATTCATTCATTTATATAGACAATATATATGATTTTTTTTTTTAAGTCAGCCAGTCCTAAACTAGACTTAAACGATGGAAATAAATCTAGGAATTAAATAGATATTTATATCACAAAACACATGATTAAAAATGAATATTTGAGCAGTCAAAGAGGGGAATTACCAGTTCTAGTTCTCAACATTTAAGAGTTGGAGCTGCCGGCACCAAAGAAGATGAGCCTGCTTCGAAACTTTGTCCCCTGCAGCCAGATGTGCTCCCATCAAAGCAGCAGACTCAACACACCGCTTCCTAGGATTTTTTTTTTAAATCTTTGTTTTCTTTCTGTAAGATTAGATTTATTTTTCATACACTAGAAGCCAAATGCTTTTGATTCTCGATCACATTTATGCCATCAGCCTTTCGTGATTCGGTCTTCAGCAAACTATCGCGCAGAAGGAGCGAAATTAAATGTGCTCAGACTGAAACCAGAGCTCCTAAATTATTCTGCATCTCGATGAAAACCCATTTTCGCTCACGGGCTTTCACCGTGATTGTTCGCAAGTTTGTTTTTTTCTTTTGTTATTTTTTTTTCCAAAGCCAATCCTTCTCTCTCTCTTTAACCGTTAAAACTTGCACACTGATTACAGCACAAAACAGACACACGCGTTTTCAAGCCAGGAGATAATTACCCAAATCCATGTCGCCGGGCAGAGCGCACATTTCGCAGTAAACGGAAGCTGATGCTGCGTCTTGTATTCCAGAGAGCACGGATAACCACTGACGCTCGCCGCAGCTCCAAGAAGCGTTTGCGCGTCCCGGCCGCCCACTCAGTCCGCTTCTCCAAAAGTTCCCCTGCGATGGTCCCATGCGTGCCCCCTCCCCAGCGCCAACAAAAGATGTAGATGAAGAAAAAAAAGAGAAGGGGGCAAAAAAGGGAGAGTCGAAGAGAATAAGAAAAGGGAGAAGAATGTGGGATATGCCCGCCTGATTTTCCGAGCCTCGGAAGAATGTGCAGAAGCCCCACTAGTGAGTCCTTTCAGCGCCTCTGTGCCAATGAAAAGAGATGGGGAGGTGGTGGGGTTGGGTTTTTTTTTTTTTTTTTTTGCGATCATTTAGTTAAGGCTGAGCCCCTCCTTATATTCAGCCGCTCAGGAGTCCCCGTCCATTGCACATGTCATATCCACTGGTTGCTATAGCGATGCCTCCACATGTTGTCGACAGTGAATGTTCAAGGAGCGATGCCTGGCTAATAGGCTTGCGGGCCGAGGGGCGATATGAATGGACATAGGGCTAGTCACTCATTTGTTGAGCTACTAGGGGTCTCTGTGTTTGGTGTGTGAATTGCTGTTTTCTCAGGCTCTGCTTTTCCTCTGCTCCCTCTCCCAGGGATTCAGTTATGTGAGCAGAATAAGGGAGATGGGGTAGTCTATTCTTCAAAGTAGGCTTTTGCATTTAAAGCTGAAGTGAGCGCTATTATTGGAGGCTACCACACCGTACAGTAGTTGTAAACTATATGAATGCTGCATCGGAGATAGATTGGGTGCATTCTGGAAAAAAAAAAACCCAAACCTCAACCTAAAGTAAAATTGCTTATAATTGGCTGAGTCTTTTCTCCGCTTCCTTCCCAGTGCTGCCAAAATGAAGTGAAAAGGAGGTGGAAATTGCAAGTTTAACAAGTTTTACGGATAAAACTCAATAAAATGCTATCCTAATTAGCAATCAGTCTGAAAAAAAAAAAGAGCCAATGGAGAGTAACAGCTGCACTTAGCAGGGAGAGAGAGAGCGAGAGAGAAAGGGGGATTATGGAGAGCACAAGCAGAGAAAAGGAGAAAGCAAAAGAAAAGGGGCGGTGAAGAGAGGAGAACGGGGGTCCTGTCAAATGCAGATGACGAGTCGTGGGGAGGGGGGCTGTGTGACGGGGCGCTCTCCAGTTTATTTTTTCCATTCAGAGAGCACCCCCTCCTCTCCTCTATTGTCCCTCAGTGTGACAGCTGGAGTTGGCAATGTGAAGGGGAGAACAAAAACGAGCTTGCTGTCCAGCCTGGGTCTGTGGCCACATCGGACGCCACCACATCCCCCCCCCAAAAAAAGCAGGGCCAACCAGACGGGCCCCGCGGGGATGAAACCTGAAGCAGAACACACTCCGATTGACTCGACAATTTTACAGCATCCCCCAAAAACTCTTAAATGCGTAATTGTACCAAGCAGGATTAGCTGCAAAACTAAAACTGTGAGTGCATTTGGCTTTCCCCTTTTCTCATGGCCACAATACGCTTGACACTTCTCACGTCGTGTTCTCCGCACACTTGCATCTGCAAATATCAGAAAATTATTCAGGACCCAGACGCTGTTTTCTCTCCTCCCTGCGAGAGGGCACGCAAATGCTCATGGCCCGCGAGGTAAATTTTTCTAACTTGCAGGATTCTGATTCAGTTTTGAGCAGATTAACTCATTCTTTCTGCAGTGGCTTGCTGTTGCAGCAATGCACGACAGATGCAGAAGTAATGCAAGGTGGGAGACTTTTATTACGACTGCCGGTGTGTGGGTTTTATTACTGGTAAGAAATGAATAGTGGCTCCTGAAGTTAATCCCCAGAAAATCAGTCCCTACATTAAGTCGGCGATCATATCTGTCTTGGTCTCTGGTGGATTGGAAGAGAGACCTGTTCATGCTTTTTCATACAAGACACCCTGGTTACACACCTGTCAGCCCTATCTAAACCCACACTCACCCAAACAAGAGTATTCCCCTGACGCTCAGAGGATGAAACCTTTACCTTTTCTTTGAAGGAAAGCCTGACTTTGGCACATGCCGTTTTCCTTTACTTGAACTCTGCATAAATGGACACATTTTCACACATGCCGTCTGCTACGTGCCGCACAGTGCCATTTGACAACTCGTGTCACATCCCCCCAGTGAGGCCAGCGCTAATGGTTATCTCACCAGGGAGGTCTGACGTGCATCGATTCATTCTCTCTCTCTGTCACACACACACACAAAACCCTACAAGCAGTCAAATTCAGGATCATACTGAAGTAAGTCGCTCTCGTGGTCACTGGTGATAATCGTAGATGCTGTCTCGCCTGCGTGTCCCTCCTGTAAGTACTTCCTCGGGGTAACACATGTTCCAACAGCCGCCTTGAGTCCTGCATGGCTTATCTGTTCTCCTCTACTCTCGCTGCTAGGCTGTTTGCCTCTGTGACACATTTCACATTTCTAATAAAGAAAAAAGACGGAAAAGCAATGAGTGTGTTTAAACAGTGGCAGACAGAGGTATGCGGCACTTCACCATGTCACCAGGAGAAAGGTGGGGATGAGAAATGTTAAACAAATGCCAGGATCAAGTGCGCTACCTGCGATGGCAGAGCAGAGACATCCACTGATGCCTCTGTGTGAGTTCAGAAACGGGTTGAGGAGACAATAACTTGCTCAGGTATTATCTTTGCACCTACAGGCTGCAGACATCTGGGCATATTGACATGTCTGTCGCAAATGTGCAGATGTGCTTCAACAGTCCATCTAACGGTGTAGGAAGACCTTCATCTGGACACACAGACGTCTAAGCTTTTAATATTTCTATTTTAGCAAACAGAATAGAAAGCCAGCTTGCAGAGGACAGGGAGGCAGCACATTGGTGGTGCACACGTATACCAATCACACTATAATGCCATCAGTGAGAGCCTAATGTCATTTACAGTGCTGCACAAGAAACCAACAGCTGCAATGTGTACCTGCAGACTTAACTAATGTGAGATAGTGCTACACCAGAAATAGTTAGGGGGATGTTCTGCAAGGCTTTTTGAAACAGGGTACAATAAATTATTCATAATAATATGTGAGAGAAGTGGTTTCTACTGCTCAATTTGGGAAGGTGTTGGAGGATTAGCTTCAAACTGTAGCGCGGAGAGAAATGTATGCAGTACAAAATACATTTGGGTTTTGTCTTCCTTTTTTTCCCACCCCTCTCCCAGATCCACCAGCTGTTATCGTTATTGCCGAAGTGATATTACACGATACGTGCGAGAGGGAAATCTCGAGGCTCATCTGGGTTTTTAACTCTTCTGTTTTTAAGCGTTTGATTTACACATTTACCCTTATGCTGTTTGTCATGAAACAAAGCTCTCATAAAGGCAGGGGCAGAGATGCGAGGACGAAAAGTTTGGTTTGAAAGTCTGTCTGCTTGTATTCACAGTACACCGATGTCATTCTGGGATATTGTTAGTTGCTACACTGCACTTTGATTTTGCCCCCCAGACATAAAATTATACGTATACAGAGGTAGACTATAAAAGGTGACACTTTGCGCTCTTGTCTAAGCCTCTTTTAAAACATCACTTAAGGTGCAGAAAGTTGACAGCGAGGTGAATGTCTTGCATTGTGTCTGTGTGTGTGCGAGAGAGAGAGTGCGAGAGAGAGACCATGTGTTCCAATGGAAGATGTTCAAAGACCCAAAAAGGTCCCATTTCTGGGTTTTACTTGAAACATTTGAATTGCTGTGTCTCATGCTCATCACTTGCTCAGAGAGGAACCATTCAAAACCCGTGTGTGTGTCAGCCATGTCATTCTGGTATTTTCCCCAGATGAGCTTGTTCAAATAGGCCTCTTTCTTATGTGAATCCCAGCCCAGGCTTTACCAATGCCAAGTAGTTCAAAGCAGTAAACATCAAGGTAAATGCTATGCCTGTCATCCTGACTATATTCAAAGCACAGAGGCAAACCCACACACATGCACATCAGCGCGCACTTCAAAATGAAATAGTGTTGTGGCGTCACAGCCTGGAGTATGAAATCACAGCACATCTGTGAAATTATAGAAAGTGTTGTAATCTATTATGATATAAGCAGAGTGATACATATTATGTCTTGATTTAAATGGATTATAAATACTGATCATGTACACATACACTACTGTATGGATTCCAATCGCTACAGGTGAGGAAGAATAAAAAAATCCTGTAACTGTTTTAGTCGAAATAATATAACACAGAACCGTTTCTCGTCAGTCCCTCTGCACTCAGCTTTTTAAGGTACTTGGCAGGTAGGTTATTCTAGACTACTGGACAAGTTGAGACAATATGTGTGGATTTTGGCTGCCCCCCTGTGTCTTTCTAGACATCCCAGACTGACTCCAGGCTCTGAGATCAGGGCTTTGTGTGGGTCGTATGAAGGTTGCAAGACTCCTTGTTCTCCTCACAGATGAAGATGGTCACACCATGGACAGGAGGACACTCTGTAGCTTGTGTTGGCATTGCCATGAGTGGCTACGTATCCTCCTACTGTCTGAAAATTCTTTGGTGGTCTCGCTGCTTTGGCTCCATACAGTACACTAAAAAAAACTTCAAAACAAAACAAAAAAAATCTACCAAAATAAAATAAAAAATAAAATAATGTCACATTATTAAGGTATTAGTAAGGTGTTAGCGAGTTCTTAATTCATCATTTATACAGGATTACTCCTCCTTAGTATGCCATTTATAAATACAGGCATAATATTATGACTATGATAATGATTATTACTAGCAGTGATAACATTCTTCTTGAGTCTCTCTATGCTGTCTGTTATGTCTCATAATGGATGGCTGCCTCTTTCTGAGTTTGTTCTGTTGTGAATGATTTCCTGTTAACTGGGAGTTCTTCCTTCCCATTGTTGCCAATTGTTGCCAAGTTATTGCTTATAAAGGATAATCTAATTGTTGGGGGTTTCCATTCTGTAGTGTAGGATCTTTACTTCACAAATTAACCTCCTAGGACCTGGCGTCCACATATGTGGACATCACATTTTGGGTTATTTAGACCAAAATATTCAATTTTGCTCTACAAGGGCCTGATATCCACTTACGAGGAGATTATACTGCTACTGTTCTATTGAAATTTTAAACAAATATCCTCATATGTGGCTCTCATTTTTCTTAGAAACAAAAATCAGGTTAAAAAACCCCAAATCTGGTAATTCTTTGCTTTTACGGGTCGCAATCAGCCCAAATATAAAAGAGAAATTAAAAATGCATGCCGTGGAAGAGTTCGGGTCTTAGGAGGTTAAAGCACAATGAGGCTACTTTTTTGAATAAATGAAATTAAAATGAACTGCACATAATTGGAAATGGTAACTATTAAGGTAACTAGTGTACTCATTTATTAGTGTATAGAAAAGCATGATTTCAGATGCAGTTTGAAGCTCTGTGTTTTGGCTTGTTCGCTCGCACTATTGTTTGTTCAATCAGCATTTAAATCTAATATTCATTAAACCTTTTGTATGTCGAGCGAAAGGCAAGTCAACATTGTGGATAATCACGATCTGATGGCACTAACTGTTTATCATACAAGTCAGATGGCAGATTACCTAAAATTGTCAGTAATCTTTGAGAAAATTGTCATTGATTTTAGAAAATGGTAAACAGAAGCAGCTTCTCCTTTCAAGGCTGCAGTCATTGATTTGTCTGCTGCAAGGACATGTGTTAATATCAGAGTTTGATTGCTGTAGTAAGCTAATTCAACTTACTATATTTTAATTATTGTATCACTAACACTGCTCTTTACAGTGTTCATATGAAAATGAAGACTCTGCAAGAGCTGTAAGTAACTGTTTTCTTTATATTTTTGTTCCAAGGAGCCAGACTCTTGTAATTAAAAAAGAGAGTAATAGTTCTTCAGGCTTTCAGGGGTCTGTCAAAGCTTTTCTTTCCTTCCTCTGACCCTTTTCAGAGGATTTTGTTGTTGTTGTTTTTTGTTAAACTACTTAACACTGACCTATGGATCATTCAAGCATAAAATAAGCACCTACCCCAAGAGCTGAACCAGTGTTGTATTTACACATCACATACAACTTAGATGTTGAATTTATGAACACAGAAAAGCACCATCACATTTTGATCCACCGTGCAATACCACCTGAGAAGGATCTGATTGGTAGTGGCTTCATCTTTTATTGTTTCTTTCTGCCAATGCAGTAAAACCATACTGTGCAATTATCATGGATTGGCTTCCCCAGAGCTCAGATCTCTCTATTATTATCTTAACAGAGAATGGAACAAAAAGCAGCCAACATCCAAAGAAGAGCATTGCATGTCTTTCAAGAAGTCTGGATATTCTTGAACTACTACTACTTAAAGAAATTACAAGAAAGCGTGCCTAAGAGAGTTCAGGCTGAGTTGAATACTAAAGGTGTTCATACCAAATATTGAGTTACAGAATTGCTAAAACTTGTTTTTGTGTTTATGTACTGCATTTGTACATGTCTCAGTTTAAATCACTGCACATATTTCCCATTTTCCTAGCAAAATATAAATGAATAAAGGGTGGGCCAAGACTACACAGTAATGTGTATTGTATTCTTAAAAATCTGTGCTAAAGCTGCATATCATAGTTAGCATTCTAATTATTTAATGGCACTGAAGTAATAATACAGCTTGGTTCTTGTATGATGTTAGCTTCAAAGCTAGTTAGCCTTAGAGCTACATGCTAATGATTACAGCTTACATTAAAGCACATACCACTATCAAATACTTTTGTTTAACTTTTGACCTTGTTTTTAGGTTTTTAAAAAAGGCTCCTCTCTAAGCTCTAAAGTTACAATATTTTTGTTTGTACACCAGTTTATTTCAATAGCTAGTTACTGCTAAGCTATGACTAGCTAAATCTATCTGAATGGTCTCTTAAACTGAAGTGCAGCTTTACATTTAAGCTCTGATCTTCTTTTAAAAAGCTGGCTTGTTAATTCCAGACAAGACAAAGCTGTCAAGTGTCTGAGAAAGTTGAGCTGATTTATTTTAACTTTCTATTTTTTTAATTTGGTCAAGGTGCAGCTTTAATTCCCAACTGGTTGTAGCTGACAATAATGATCCTTTCTCCCTGCAGCTGTGATGACAATAGCAATATGTCTGACAAGGATGATTGTGTTTGCTAAAATGCCAGCCAGAATTAATTAAACAAGGTCACCAAATGGTGCTCGTTGCTAAAACTTACAAAAGTCTGCTCGGTATCAGTAAAGATGTTTGCACTGTGGCCCGAGACAAAGTAAATTATGCTCAGATTTGCATTAATCACAACGACAAGAATTATTTTCAAGATGTAATGAGCTTCTGACAGGGGATATTATAATACAGTAGGTGAAAAGTCATTAGACACCAAATAAAATGGCCATGCCCAGAGTGTGATCTGAGTTTGCTAAAACAGAAGCCAATCAGGAAAAGTAATTGAAGGTAATACTTCATTCTCTTGTGGCAAAAGATAAAAGAAGAGCCACCACTAAAAATCATCCGCAGTCAAAAAACAGTGAGGAAAAAACACTGTGGTTTTAATTGTTTTGTTTGAATAGAATCCACACTACTTTTAGACTATTGTGTTCTCAGCAGGCTTTTTTTTTTTTTTATCTTGGAGGGAGATAAAACTGCAATTAATTTTGAAAGGGGCGAAAACAGTGAGACAATACATCAAGTCACACATGAGTGGTGGCAGGCAGGGATATGTGGGCTGCAGCGGAATAACAGAGGTAGTCAAAGGTAGCATTCATAATTGAAACCCCTGTCACAAGAGACTTAGTGGGCTGGGAACCTCTGATACTGAGACTGACAGTAAAGGGACAAAGGGAAGTGTTCAGAGGAGAGCACTGAGCAACTTCATAGGTTCAACAGGATGGGTTTCCTCCACACCTGAGTCCACCTACTATCTTAAAGCCCCTGAAACATTTTACTGCTCTATAGCTGCTGCACCATTGCACAGTGGTGCTCAGTTTCATAGTCCAAAGAGTTAAAATTCACCCACAATCTAAAAATAAGTTGAATTGTACTTTTCAGTAGATCACCCTTGAGCCAAAACCTGCACAACTAAACTTACTTTTCAGCTGAAATGTGTTTTCTCCCGGTAAGGTAGCATTATCGTGACTTTTGCAGTATGATGCAGTTTAAAAAGAAAGCTTACATTTGAAACACGAGGGAAATGCTGGATTTTCACAAAGTTCACTGGGGGTCAAGTCCTGTGTGGGATAGTTACTTTAAGAATGTTGTTTGGGCCAGAGGTCTTGAACATTTATCTGTTTTCAGGCTTGAGGAGACCTTGACAAAAAAAGAAAAAACAGATGAACAGGTTTTTAAATTATCTATCCTTGGAGTAAGCAATTCTTTGGATTCTTTAGAGGTGCCTGGTGCCTTTATCCTCTTAATTTCGCTGCAGGTGGTTAGCACGGATTTATACCGGTTAGTGCCGAGTGGTATAGATTTAAAATCCCAAAAAGAAGGAACTTTGTGGAGAAAAACGAAGAATTTAACAGTGTGTGAAAATTATTGATATGCCTGTTCCAAAACCAGCCTATTTCTTTTACTCTTTTTAAAGTTATTAGGGTGCTCAATACTTTTAAAAAATTTCTTATCAAAGAGAGCTACTTTCACTTTGATTCATTTGCACAAACACCCTTAGGACTCAAAGTGGCCTTCGAAGCTTAAAAGTTACTGTTTCCTAATAGTGCCCAAGATACAAAGTAACAATATGCTCAGCTCCAAATCTTTGAAGGCGTACAGGGTGCCTGGTTTTAAAGAAACAAAGAAGGGAGAGAAAGTACCACTACTCTCTGATGAATGTATCTCACTATATTTGTTAAAGGCCAAGCTTAATAGTTACTGTTTCCTAAAAGACATAAATATGCTAATAGATATTTTATTTTTTAAATAGATGTGTTTTGCAGCTTTTTTAAGGTCAAATATTACTCATAATTTGGTGTGACACAAGAAGATGACAGGGATAGGGTGAGATGGAGGCAGTCAATCAGAGATCAACATAAGCTACAACTGTTTTGCAGTCAACAACAAAGTGCTAGCAAGAATCATCGGAAATATGATGGCATAATTTGACACAATAACCATTTTTAATTCATTTTTCCCCTGGTTTCTGTATACATCTAACTTTACTTGAAGCTGACATGCACAAAGTGGTACCATAAACTATCGGAAACTACATTTATATATACATTTATACTGAACAGTATTTGACTGTGTAAATGACCACACTATACCCATAGTTAAACAAGTGTTCACACTGTGGCCATCAGTGCACTTCAAACGAATCAAATCTGGCATGGTCTCAAACGCTACTGGGCCGCTCTTGAATATGGCGTCCCGAGCAAATGCCAGCACACTCAATGAAACCCTGTGCCTGTTTGTTTAATGGCATCCACGCCTGATAGAGCACAGACAGAGCAAACAAAGCAAGAAATAAACCAGAACAAGCATCCCAAAGTGAATAACCAGCCTTGACACTATTGGTCAGTTGAAGTGCAGGGCGTACTGGCAGGTGGTGAGAACGAGATCGGCCACCCACCCGGCCTGTGCACGTTGTGGCAATCGGCGCTTTTTTATGGTCACATTTCTGCCGTTTTGCCTGTCTGAAAGCAACAAAATAAATATTGTTTATAGTAAGCAGCCTCCCTAATACAATTAGATTTTAAATTGGCCCTTTGAGAATGCCTCTCAAGGCTTTAGTAGACAATTATTCCTCTAGTTTAAATCGAATGAAAACAACGCACATTTCTGATCACGTTTGATTACGTTTATTGGACAACCAAAGCCTCGTGTCGCCGCCTGAGCTGGTGCTGGTGGACCCGCAGCATATTGAGGCCGCCTGCCTGAGCATACGCCCCGATGATCAGCTACAACTTGTATAAGTGAAGATATAGATGTAGAACCACAGGAGGCAGCGCGTGATGGGCTAAGGGTCATATCCCTGTAAATGCACAGAGCCACAGCCTCATAAATTCTCATCAGTGTCTTCATTAAACATTTTCCCCTGTTATCACCATGACAACAGTGGGCCAGCGTGTGCCCGCAGGGAGAGGCGTGTGTGTCTGTGTAACCCCGGGGGTGACTTTGGGGGGTAACTTGGCACAGACACCAACAGCCCATACCTCTCCTCTGGACTCGCTCTTAGTATAGGGACCGAGGGGGGGGGGGGGATTGTGGAGTGGCAGACAGCCAGGAAGGCTAGAGCTGTTCCACAGCGATCACACTTGACAGGCACTGGCTGTGTCTGGACTGGAGGCAAGCGCTCTGATTTCTCTCTTTAATTACTGCTAATCGGAGGAGCCACAGCCCATGCTAATGAAGCCACACCAATCAGCTGGGGGAAGAGTCATGGGCCTGGCGCTGCAAAACAATCCTCTGCACGGAGAGAGCTGACACTGCCTGCCCAGCACCGCAGCGTCCCTGTGTGTCTCGCTGTCTGTCTGTCTCGCAGCTCCGGCAGCTTTATACGAGGTGTCTGCCCTCGAGCCAAACCAAGCAGCACCGCTCGGCAAAAGAAACCTCTGTGAATCCCTAATGAGAGCGCTGCCACAGCTGTAGTACGGTATCAGCCGCCTGTTTTCAGCTCACGTCTCCCACAGCTTCACACCAAAACCTCTGACAACAATGCAAAGTATGGCTGATCAGATATTCTGAAGGCAAAATTAATTATGATTTATGCCAAGATTTTGATGGTTCTGTAACGTAATAATACAATTGACGGCTCATTATTATAAATGCATATAATCAATCTAGCCAATTTTCACCCACAAACATAATTACACTCTATGGCTTTTTTAGCGAGCCAGTGAGGACGTCTTTTTTCTCTTTCTTCAAAAGGAATAAAGTAATGAATAGTGACAGACATGTGATTGCATGTCTTTGCGGACCTGACTTGCAGAGATACTTCTGTCTTTTGTTATTTCCAGCATTAAAATGTAATTCCTTCTATTTGTCCGTCATATTGTTTAAGCTGTGAAAAATTACTTTGTCCTGTATTCTTTTTATTTAGAGACTTACCTTTTTTTTTTAAATTTGTTGTCCAAATGTCAGATAAAATACACAGAAATATACAGATATTAGATTAAACTCTAAGTATCTGTTATGAAAATCAAACTAGTATATAGTAATTATTATTAACTGCACATTACTGTTTGACATACTATATATTTTTCAGTTCTGAGCATTTAACTATTTTCATGTGTTACATGAATTATTTTGATATTTGGTATCAAACATACAGCCCGTAGACTAGAACAAGTCCCAAAGGATAGCTCGGAAAAAACAACAATAAAAGAAAATGTACTGCTCTTTCTGGTGTGATGCTGCCAGCACAAAACAGGAATGAAAATGTATAGAAAGTTTAAAGTAGATCTACTACTACTTAAAGTAGTTTCGCTCGAGAGCAGTAAGATAACATTGTTACCTCTATTCTTACCGGTATAATATTTACAGGCTCAGTCTTTGTGCCTTAGCACAGTTAGGTCTTTAGGTTTTTGGACACTGATTTCATGTTTGTACACCATCACAGTGGCTTTTTTTTAATCAAACAATCAATTATCTTGTTTTGTAAATAGATGGCTGATTGCACAGGGGCATACTTAGAATATATTTTTAGTTATTAACACAAAAACTAGAAAGAAGAATATATATTGTATAGTTGTGGTCAGAAGTTTACATATGCTCATCGAGGGCAGGGATGTCATGGTAATTTAATGATTTCTTTGAGCTGTTTTTTTTTTTTTGCAAGGTGGAATGATTGCACAGCACACATTTTTAATGGCTTTAGCAAAACAAGAATTGGGTGCAGAAGTTTATTTTGGATTTTCTCTTACAGCTGCACTAAAACCTGGTTAAGTTAAATGTCAACCAGTTGCCTTTGGACATCTGCAAGCTTCTGTAATAACTCTGGCTAGATATTTGATCACTCTACTTGGCATAATTGGCAGAGTTCATTTAAACTGGTTTGTTTCCTGTCACAGAAATGGGATTTTGAGCACACTGCACAAATTTCCGATAGGATCTGAGGTCAGGGTTTGGGAAAGACCATTTCAGAAGCTTAAGGGAGCGCTTCTAAACAACTGCAGATTTCACGATCAGTTCAAAGACTTGTACACAGATATTCTGATGTTATTCTGATATGCCACTACTTTGCCAAGGTCTGGAAGAAGACCACAAGTGTTACGCTCAAATAAGAGGAAATTGATTAGGATTTTCAGGAACTACCAAGGGTCAAGCTCGCCGTGAACTGGAAACTGTCGGAACACTGGCAAAGTCCACAGTGAAGCAAGTTTTCAGCATGGCCGTGAACTGAGCGGGTGCCGACCAAAAAAGAAGCCCCTGCTCCAAAATCAGCACCTTCAAGCTTGACTGAAATTTTCACCTGCCCACATGGACAAGCCAAATGCCTTCCGAAGAAAATATTTTTGGACAGATGAGACAAAGATTGAGATATTTGGCCACAACAAGATAAGAGGTATGTTTTGGAATAAAGGTAAGGTTCTCAAACCTAAGAACACTGTACCTGGTGTCGAGCATTGTGGTAGTAGCATCATGCTCTGGAAATGTTTTGGTGCCAGTAGTACTGGTACACTGCAAAGAAGATGAAATAATGAAGGAGGACTAACTGCAAATTCTTTAACTTCAACTCAAATCAACAGTTAGATGGTTGAACCTTGGCCACGATTGGGTATTCAAACAGGACAATGATCCCAAACACATGTCAAAATTATTTTTGTAAAGCAGGCTAACATTAAGCATCAGCAATGACCTTCCCAAAGTCCCAACCTCAACCCTTTTTGTGGACAATGCTTAAAAGCCAGTGCGTGCCAGGAAACCAACCAGTTAAATCAATTCGACCAATTCTGTCAACAACAGTGGTCAAATATTCAACCAGAAATGTTCCAGAAACTTGTTGATGACTACCAAAAGCAGGTACAACTTGCTAAGGGACATTTAACCGAATATTAGTGGGGACAAGTCATAGCATAAATTACACAGACACGGAAGGAGACGGAGGTTTTAACAGAAAGCGACCCCTTTATTGAGCCAGTAACTGAAGGCTGACCTAAACACACATGAGGTAAATGAAACCATGAAACCAAGAAACACAGAATATTCAAACACTATAAAGTCCAGAAATCTCGAAACACTGGGTCAGTGACCCAGAACAACGACTGGGTGCATGTATGCATTTGAGCCTGTGTCGATTAGACAAAATCCAAAATAAATTAAAACTTGTTCACCCAATTCTTGCTTTTGCCCAAATTACCTTGATATTCGTGCCCATGATGAACGTTTGTAAACTTCTTACAGCAACTGTAGGCCACTGTGGTCTGGTCGAGTTTAGTTCGACTATAAATGGCCCAGTTTAATTCTTCCGTTGTTGCCCATATGACAAAGGCTTTATAGATGAAATACCTGCTGCAGGTATCTACCACAACCTGCTGTGTATTTTCCTCCAGCACCTGACAGGACGAGCCTGCACGTAAATGTAAACAGGCATCTTGGCAGCCATATACAGACGAACATGGCTGCCAACAAGCCAACTGTGATATGTAAAGCAAAAATCCCATCACAGCAGGACTCTTCTCGAGTTCACAGACGACTCTCAGCATCTGATCTTTGCCGCTGCCTTTTACCTACACGTGTCTGCTGTGCAATGATTGCATCACATATTTGGATGAAAGATAACATATATTACTCCAAACACATTAAAGAAAGGCCTTCAGTTTGTGGCTAAAGGGCCTAATTAGACTCAAATATTGAATGCTATCAGATTAATATTTATTAATGAAAATTAAATAGCTGGCAGAGATCAAGCAGGAAAAAAATGCATGCAGGTACAGTCTTAATTTAAATTATGTAAATTGTTATTGGCCCAAGAAAACCATGCCTCAGAATTATTTAGAATTTTCATTAAAAACAACAAAAACAATAAAAACAATGTAAGGATTAAGGAGAATATTTATCATCTTACTTAAAACCTATGCACCTCTCTAAACATTGCTTTAAACAAGGCTTTGCATTATTATGATTATTGTACATTACTTTAAATTCAGAATTTCAGACACGTCCAAACATAGAATATTCATAATTTAAACATTTATCATTATGTCTGAACACTGCAAGGTCAATGCAGCATACTCTTTTTGAGCAGTGAGCAGAACTGGTAGATGTTGTGAAGCCACTCTGCACCAGACTGGTCTAGTTTCATTTCATGGTTTATCACCACAGATGGAAGATATTCATACATCCTTCCAAGTCAAGGTCATCATATAAAAGACCATAACAGCTCATCAAGCAATTTAGTTGACCTTGCCATGCAGAAAGCAACTAGCAGTTACAGCAGGATTCACAATTACACTCAATTAAAGTCAATAAAAGATGATATGACAGTTGATTGCATTTAATTTACTGAGAGCAATGCGGTTTTCGTGTTTTGCGCCCACTGAGCAATAATTATTCGACCGCACGGCTATCATAAATTGTGGTGTTTGCTAAAAACATGCCACATTAATGTTTTAAGATGAAACTATATTCATGAAACTATATGCACATATTTATATCTTTAAGATATTATCTTTTAATGTTACTTACAGTCCTGTAACTGGAACTTTTATCTTCCTTTTTGGACAACTAGAGACTGTAAGACCAAAAAAACTCCAATGCTGTGAAACAAATACTGCAGCCCTAATTTTGCTGTAATGTTAAAAAGATTACCACGGGCCACTGGTTAGCCTGCAGCAAGGGCCTTTCCTGCTGCTGTCAGTGCTAAGGTGCCAGATGCGTTAGGCAAGTAACCACATGATAAATGGCAGAAGGTGAGAGCTCTGTGGCCGGGACCTGGAGCACCCTCTCCCTGCATCCTGCTGCCAGTCCCTTGGCATGCGGCTTGTCAGGCCAAATGGCAGCCACATCCTCCTTTCAATGTTGACATTTAAAACCTCTGCCATGCTATCCAGCTGTGGACACTGCAGGCCTACCCCCCCATGTCTCCTCAGCCTCTCCCAGGCACCCAGCCCTCAACCCAACAGTTGCCGCTCCCAGACAGCAGTCAACTAATTTCCATAAACGGTCAGAGCGTTTGTTCAAACAACTGTGGAATTTTTAAAAAATTAAAGGGAAGAATGTTCTCATAGTGGAAGATGCAGATTATTTTCCTTGTGCTTTAAAGCGTGCAGAATATTATTTTGGTTCTCAGGTATGCTGCAGGAGTCCTTTTTAATGTCACCCGTGTGTTGTTTGTGAAACATTGTTAAGCTTCTAATCATGCTGTGTAGTACAACTAACTTGGTTTGAGCTTCATAGCATAGAGAACGAAACATATAAAACATCTTCAAGATGGAAATATAGTGAAGATGGTATGGCTTTGCCTTGGGCATGCAGGTAGCACGCTAACATTAGCATCTTTAAAACAACCCCATCTGACATATTAAAAAGTCTTCCAGTCACATTTTTAAAACCAAAGTTGGCTGCAAGAGGAATAAAAGTACTCACAGAAGCAGCCTTTAGAAATTAATTCACAAGCACCAGGCCTCTCCTTTAGTAAGATCTAGGAGGGTAGTTGAGCGTAATCACCACCATATTGGGAATAAACTGTAGTGAAGCGGCAGGGCGTACAGTGATTATTGCTTCTTAAAATCTGCATCTGCATGGATACCAATGTAAGAGTTGTAGGGGCATCTATCAGCTGAGGTCTCGATATAATTTTCAACTTTTTAGGTGGAAACAGTCAAAAGATACCAACAACAGTTTTAGAGTCTTTTGGTGGAGATTATTAATTCTGGTTCTTATTTAAAGGAGAAGAAACACAACTCTGTGGTGGTTATATTTTATTATTAATAACGTGCCCTATTCCTCCTGTGCTTCTAGTCTGTAGGAAACTGTCCAGGAGTAGGTACTGTCCATGCTCCTAAAGGTACTCTTTAGGAGCATGTATTCCTTTGAGGTAACCGAATGCGCTCCAGTGATCAGATTCAGATAGATTTGCATCAGGGCATAATAAAAGAAATCAGGTTGTAAAATAAGTAAAAATGAACTCAGATGAAGAATAAAACATACCATAATAAATTTTGATTAAATATATTTAGGAAAAAATAAGTCAAAAATACAGTAGCAGTGTGTGAAAAACTAAGTATAGTGGAACCCCCGAAATGAATTCATTCGCGAGGGTCTTTCGTAAGTCGAAAATTTTCATAAGTCGAAGCACCTATTGCACGTTTTGAGTGAGGCGAGGCTGAACGATAGGCTATAGGCTAATTGCTAACTAGAACAACAATACATCGTTCAAGTGGAACAGCGAAGTGCAAGTACGGAAGCCAAGGGGTTGTCACATGATTCAGAAGGCATTGTGGGCATTGTAGGCTCAGCCAAACAGAGCCGGCAGATTTCGTTACTTGGGCATTTTGCCATAACACGGACAGAAATATTGCCGTTCAGCGCCTTCGTAACTTGAATTTTTCATGAAACGGGGTATTCGTAAGTCGGTGTTCCACTGTACACCCCATTATTTGATAGCTTTTAGCTTCTGGATGACTATATTAGTCTCTTACATCATTTGGCCTCTTGCTTCTGTTCATTTGTTTATTCAAAGCATCCTTGTGGTCTCATCACAGCATTTTTATTAGGTTGAGGTCTGGACTTCAACACACTGAAGTCATTGCAACAGCTTGATTCTTTATTTTTCAGTCGTTCTATTGTAGATTTGCTGCTGTTTGGACCAAGCATTAGCTGTTGGATAGATTTCCTCACATTTGACTCAGAGGAGTTTATGTTGGACTCAATGACTCCAAGGTGTCAAGGTCCTGTAGCAGCAAACAAGTCAAAATCATAACCCCTCCACCACCGTGCTTTACAGTTTGTAAAGGTGTTTGTGGTGATATAAACACTAAACATGGGACTGTGCATTATGGCTGAACATCTCCATTTTGGTCTGATCTAGCAGCAAACTAACACAAATTTCAGATTTTATAGGGATGCTCACACTTGCTGATGATAAATTAATCAAGCGAATTTAATTAGCAGCACCAGTAATTCCTGTGAATGCAGTACTTTAAATTATTTTTCACACACTGCTTCTGCATTTGACTTGATTATTGTTAAATAAATAATGGCATGCCATAATATATAATGTGTCATTGTTCATCATCTTGGTAGTTTTTTACTTGTTTTATTACATGGTAAGGACATGACACATAAAACCTTAGAAATGAAAGAGGGCGTACTTTCTTTTTCACTCAACTGCATGGGTTTTACGAGTATGATTATACGTTTTTTTATGTTCAGTGTATCCTCATATATGTAAACAGGGTTTTGTGTTTATTCAGGGCTGGCAAAAGTAGCAGACGTCACTGCACGGTGGTGAAAACGATGGCAGTATGATCTGTGAAAACGTAAGAAAATCAGTAAAATTTGTGAAATAAGGTGAATCACTCACACTCAAAGTACAAGTGCTGTAAAATTAATTAGTTGCACTCCATGAAAGAAACTGGAACTGAAACAGTGCCAGGGCTAACGGTTGTGAAGCAGCAGTGTTACTGAGTGAACAATTCCTAACAGTGTAAGGTTTTTCATGAGTGCATTTTTTCCCTTTAATTTTATCTAAACCCTCATAATACCTCCAAGGCCACCCCGACCTTGTTATTTCTCTTCCAAGAAGAGATGAGTACACCAGAAAAAAATCTCTTATTTAATACCTTACCTAAGGTGAAAGAATTGCCCTTCAACAAGCAGAGTAAAAATACCACTGTCAACTACACACAGTAACCGTGCCTCTCTTTAACAAAGGCAGCAGAACATAAAAGAAGTGAAAGGTAGGAGAGTAAATACTTTACATTCTGATACTCATTAAAAACAGACAAGTCTACCCTTACCCGAGGGAGAGAACACGTCATGATATAGAGAGAGGCAAATACCAAACTGCATGGCTTGGTATCAAAGGCATTTCTGCAGTCCAAAGGTCAGGTGATGGTAAAAGGTTGCCGGGAAACGGGGCTGCTGGACGGGCTTTCATCAGTGGGAGGCAGCTGGAGTCTCCAAAGAGGCAGTGCTACACGGGGCTGCAGGCTCAGTGGGGCTGCTCCGATATGACATTTCACATCCAGATCTGCCACAGTAATGGCATTTTAGCCACTTTTAAAACAGCCAGATTGGCCTTCCTGCACTGTTGAAATTTTTATAGGCAGCAATTTGTGATTGTTTGGGTTTATTACAGTCTCTAAAGAAGATAGGATAGGTTGTCAATATAGAAAAAGGCAATTGAAGGCCAATGTGGAATTGATTGGCTGATGGAAAGACATACTTACAGGCCACACAATATGCACACTATACAAGACGTGCATAGGCACAGCATGTACTCCAAAGTGCAACTTAGCCACTCTCATTTCCCTGGAGGAGCTACAGTCATGCTTAAATAAGAATAAAAGATCCCAAAATTAACATAAAAATGTATTTTCCCCATCTTGTGATTTTTACAGCTCGAAAAACCAACGTGGGAAAATATGTTTTGAAGTAAAGCATATTCCCATGCTGTTACAAGATCAATTTGTAGAGCTCTTGTCACAGTTATTTATTTATTTCAGCCAGGGTATCTCTTCTCTCTGGTAGGAAATGGTCAGTGTAGTTTTCCTTTGAAGTCTCAGCTGAAATTATTTGTCCCATTCCCTCTGAGAAATTGCAGTCACTGCTGGTTGCACATGGTATTTGTTGTTAAGTGGAATGTGCTACAATATTCAGGCTTTGTTAGATTAAAGGAAAGCAAAATGCACTGATTTTCCTTCATATCAAAAAACATGGGAATAAATATTCATGTGGAAAGAGAGTTCCGCCAAAACAAAATGCAAATTTACAGTGATTATCTCTGAGCTAAGAAGTTATTGGAGCCAGTTGAGTGCATTAAGATGTAGTGTTTGCTGCCCAAGTTTCAGCTGTCTTGTATCTGGATGTAACAGTGATGCATTAAATCAAACGTCATTTATAAGACATGAAGATTAACACAAGACTTAAGTTACCCTGTAAGTGTGTAGATGGTAACTGCTGACCTGAACATGCTAACATGCTAACACGCTCATGTCATCCAGGCTACTTCTGTACTTGCAATCAATTTTAAATGCAAAACTGTCTTATGCATTACCATGTTACCTTTTGATAACCTAAAAATTTTAAGTATTTACTCTGTATATTTTTCTGTATAATGGAGGGACCATCACCGAACTATTAACTAAGTGGTTAAGTATACATTGTCAGCACATGATGCTAATGCTAGCAAGCTAGCCAAGAGCTGGTAATTTTTTACGCACTAATGTTATATTTCCTGTTCTGTTGTCTTGCTGCCTTTACTAAAGTTCAGATTATTAGGCTAGTATGAGTGTTCAGAGTATATGTAAGCTAATAAAATAATAAAATAATATTTATTTATAGACTTGTGACTAGATAGTGGTAGGTCTGGTCATCTCTACTTAGACCCAGATAAATCGTAGGAAAGACTTGGAAATCTGTCAAAAACCTTTTTTTAAACAAAAAAAGACAAACAATATTGTTATTTTTAGGTAAATAAAAAACTTTTGTTTATACCCAAATTTGGGTATAACACTAGGCTTCTCTGATAAGCAAGAAATTAATCAAGCATAACATTCACTAAAACTAATTTTTCTGTTTAGGTATGCAAGCAAATAACTGTCATTTAATCTTAATTAAAAATAATAATTTTATTATTATTATTATTATTATTATTGTAGCTTTTTTGTGAAATAGCAATTTGGAAAATAAATCATGCACAATAACAATAATCATATTTTTGGAAGTAAAACTTTAATTATTTAAGATATTTAAAGCTTTTAAAGAGCTTGCATATACTAGTGGTTATGACAGAAACATAAAAAAATAATTTTTGTTAAATAAAATATTTTGGTTAGAACCACTACAGTTAATTTAGGTCAGCTGTGGCACAAACCTTACATTTTGGGGTTGGCAAGCCAGTGCAAAAGTTGCAAAAGTTCGTTTACTGTCATAAAATGTATTGATAAGAACAAATGACCTTCAAGACTGACAAGGTTGTGAAAGGTTTTGCAGGTTTGTGGTGCGATTTTCTGGTGGTTACACAGAGAAAGCTGCAAACATGCCGCCATGTCTGAATTATGATAAAGATAAGCTAAGTAGCCAATAAAAAAATGCCACTGTAAGCTATTTTGCCATTGTTAAGCTGAATTTCAGCACAAATTATGTTGCGTGATCAGTTGCAGTTATTTTATTTTCCATTTCCTCAACTCCAAATGGATTGTTGTCTTTTAACACTAAATGTTTGAACACTATAACAATAATTTAAAGTTCCAGTCTATTGCTTAACTTGTATGATTAACTTGTAAGACTGTTTAATAGGGTTGCACGACCAGGTCCATATCTGACTAATGGTACTATTCAACCACACATTCAAAGAGATGTCGAAAATTTAAAAGAAAAAGACTGAAACTGAAACAACAACACAAACATGAATAATTTAAAAATATTCAGCCGTGGCACAATAATCTATTTGTTAAGGAAAATTATAAATTAATTAATAATAAAACTATCAAACCCATTCAAACTGATCAAAGAAGTTACATCGATGCTGCTGACTGGCCAAACTTGAACTCAAAATTACACATTCAGCTGTTAATGGTGACTATCCAAAGTATCATATAGTATTTTTCCTTTTTCTTTTTTTTTTCTTTTTTTTTAACAGGAAGTCTGTCAGAAAATTCTCATGTAGCGTTAATTATGGTTCAGGATATTGGAAGGAAAGCCTTCAAATCCATTGTGAGGGGTCATCATTACACGTGACCTTTCTCTGAAATGAGTTTTGCCTCTGTGCCTTAGCACTTATTCATTTCATTAGAAATATATCGTGGTCTCTCAGACATCATACGATGATGGCATTCTCCCGCTGGGCATCTAGACTGACACGAGAGGATATAACCTCTTAATATCTACTTATTAAATAAAAACAAAATGGGAAAACATGTAAAAACACAGGTGCAAATAAAGAGTCAGACATCTGAAGAGTACGCAGAAAAAAAGTGCAGAATTGAGCCCTAAACAGTGGTGAGAGGTTGTGTAAGGCCACTTCATTAATACACCCCTTTACTGTAAAAAACACATAAACAACACACACATCCTCGGCGCAGAGACTCCCTGTCTGCCATATGTGATTTACATTTAGTGGTTGAATAATCAGTTGACACGTAGCTCAGGGAATTCTCTGCTTAATGAGCACCTCTTCACATAAGCAGTTTGCCAGAGTTATTTGGAACATGAGACCGCTGTCAAAATGTCAATGAATCTCAATTTAACTACCAACTTAATCACATGGGGATCATCTAATGCAGGCAGGATGAATGTGGAGCTACGTCCTTGGTGCGTTTTCTTATAAACACTGGCACAAGTAGAACAGAAAACTGGGAAAACATGATTAGAACGTTTCACATGTCATTAGGCATTAATTGCGAATGATTGTTTTGAGAAATTTCTAATTAAGCAGGTATACTGGGGATATTAAACTTTATTTAAGAAAATGTTGATATGGAGCCCTGTGCTGCATTTTTTCTCAGCTCCTCTTTGGATGGGTGTTAATTATGTCAGCTGTCAGAACTGTTATTTCCTCGCAATTTTTTAAAAAATATTATTTTTTTCTTGATGAAAGCTTCTGCATACTCGTATCATATGATGCGAACTCTTTAATTGCGATTTACGTTTTTGATCAGATCCTAATTGACTGAGAAATACTTCTTACAGGGAACCCTTAAAAAATTAACTAATGCCTGACAAGCAGTAAGATTTAGTCATCGTTCGCTCAATTTTTCAAAAGACTGGAAGTTACTATTTTCAAGCCTTCGATTTGTATTTTGACCTTACATCTGGCAAGCAATCGCTTCTAAAAAACATTCTCAGCCTCCCTTTTATTCCCCTGCCTCTCCCTACTGGTACCAGTCATGCTGTGTCTACGGCTGTCAGCAAAAGCAACCCCTTTTCATGGTGTCTGGTCGCTGCCAGCTTTGGGTGTGACTCACCTCCTGCGCAGAGGAAGAAGATACGAGGAGGCGGGTGGTGATGGGGGGATGGATGGTCACACAGCTCTGTGTGCCTTCTAGGAACGATGATGTTAGCGGAGCCAGTACGTGGTACGATCTGTCGGGATTTATTTTCTACACTTAGAGTAGTAAGAGTCTGAAAATAACGTGGATGTGTACGCTCTGTATGGTTTCAGCGTGGCATGAATATAGACGGCGGAGTCGGTACGAGCTCGACCACGTCAACCGTGAATTTTTTTCCACTTTGCTTCTTTTCTTCCTTTCAGTTTTTCACACATTTACAGGCTCATAAATTGCTTTGAGGAAACCTCTATTTGCCTGTTGGGTTTTCACAAGCGTGCATCTCCCACTCGGGGAAACAGCTGTTAATAAGAAAGATACTCAGAAAAGAATACACTTGCATACACTGTGTAAGAAAACCAAAGTAATCATTTTCTGCCCCCCCGCCTTCCTTGGTAAGCCAACTTCTATGCGATCTATAATGCAGTAGATATTGCTCGGCCTATTGATTGATGTCTCCTTCCTCCACTTTGACATTTGCTTATCCTCGTCCGCATCTACTGCTATTGACGTTCGCGCTATCTGGACATCTTCCTAAGCTGTTTTGTCATTTGTCACCTCTTAAATAAAAACGGAGGCGGGTGGGAGTTGTCAGTGATAAGACTTAATGATACCAACCGCTGTGATGGGTTTATACAAGCTGAAGGAAAGAATATCGTGGAGACGAGTGGTACCGCTTAATTTTCAGCTCTATACCTCTTATGGTTTCACGGAGCAATTTTACCCAGCCTGTTTCTATTTCTGTCACTAATAAGCAGACTAAAGACGACCCTCTTTGCAACCTCCAGCACACATTCACTCATAACTGTGGTCAATTTAGTGCAAATTTACTGAAAGCGGGCTTTCGGTTTAACACCTTTTCAACTAATGTATTTGAAGGGCCCACTCCACAGGCTCTCCTGTCAAAAGCTACTATTTTCCCCAACTTACCCTCAACTCTCCACTTCCAGGATGCAAACTGGTGAGATCAACACATCCACATTAGAGCATCACTGATAAAAAAAACAAACCAAAAACACCCTCTGAGTGAGTTTTCAGGATTTATACTTTGCCAAATCACGATTTGTAGTAAATGCTGTGCTTCCTTTACGTGAATTTCAAACAGTCTAGCGCTGATTTTCTCCCCATGAGGTGGAAGACAGATCCTTCCTTTCCTCCCTCCCTCTTTCCATCCTTCCCTCCCTCACCCTGGCTCCTGCGGAGAGGCTATTATTGCAGCTAATTATCTACAAATAGGCCCAATATGACAAACACAGCCCTGTACCAGTGCTAGCCGAGTGCAGGAATCAGTCTAAGTGAGAATAAGAATAAAAAGGAGGCGAGGAGAGGCGGACAATGAATAGGACAAAAGTTACGGAGAAGGAAAAAAAATAGCAAAAAAATAAATAAAAAATGAATCAGACATAATTGAGATGAACATGATGAAGACACAATGTGGAATGAGATGAGAGAAATTGTGGTCCTAAAAAAGATATAAGTGGGAGGCAGATGGGCGAAGAAAGGCAGTGACACCAAAAGAGAGACAGCGCAGAGAGAGACTAACGCAGGAAAATGATCTTGTCTATACAGTGTGTTGTTGCCATTGGCAACTGTCCTGCTATGCACCGACCACATCCAGTTAACTCCCAGCATGCCTTATGATCAGGGCAGCTCAGGGGTCTGAGGCTGTCGGTCTCATTTTCATAGAGAAACTCATTTACCAGGCAAACATGGAGGGCTATGACACATCAATAGGTGCTTGATTAGATCCTTACCTTTGATACATATGAATATTTATCACTGTTGAATAAATACACATTTGCTCTCCTTTCATCTGGATCATCCAGAGAGTCCTCCTGCTCTCCTCTTAATTTCTTCCAATGAATATGTCACAGGAGCTTCAGTGCTCCCTACAAAGTGACAGCACTCAAGATAATCTGGTTATTGTTGCTCAGAGACGTGATCAACACTCACTTTAAGTTTCATAAAATGCACTGGGGCTTTTGTCTTGGTTTTTTTTTTCCATGGTGACAACAGCTCTTAGAGACCTAAAGGAAATGAGTAAGGGGGCAATAATCACTGGAGCGGGCTCAAAAAGATGTGTTTGGAATTCGTTGCTGCAAAAGATTAGTGTTTGGCTGCACGACTGAAGCTGCAGGTGTGATACGGATGCCAAGACAAGTTGAAATCACAGAGTTATTCCTGTTTGATGAGCCCCAGCACAGAGAAGGCACACAATCACTTAAGCACACCCACTCTCTCACTCTCTTTTTAAACACACATAGCTGGATAGCAGATATTTTTAGTGAGTTTTACTTACATCACTAACTCCAGCCTCCACTATCTTCAGGCCCGTCTCCTTCTCCAGCTGCTGCTTCTGTTGGACTGCATGGGGAGACAAAAGCAGAGGAGGTGTTGAATATGAGCAGTGGATGACAAAGTAGCAGATTTTTCAGTTCCTGCAGCAGAACAAGTGGACAGTGAAAGTGAGAATGATGCAATGGATGTATCAGGCTGAGTCAGATGTCAAACTGGTCATAGAAAATGTACAGCCCACACATAGAGCCAGACAATCTTCATCGAGAGGGAAGGGAAAACAGTCTCTGGGGTAAGACAGCAGTAGCCAGCAGTCTATTGTGGTACTTTGGCAGGAATGAATTGTTAGTAGGCCTTTAACAGGTAACAACAGGTTAGGGTTAGGTAAAAGGTACATTTCCACACCTGAACTTTGGGATACTTTCCACGGTCTTTGGATTTCACATGTAGCACAGAGCACCATAAAGTGCATTGCAAACTATTGCATTGGTGAAATACTTGATGTGGTTTAACATTGAATACAGCATGCAGGATGCACAACACCTAGTTTCTAGTGCTAAATGTACTGGCTGTATTGTTATACAGTAAATTTACATTTATTTATATAGCGTCAAATCACAACAAGTCGCCGCAAGACACCTTTTACAGCAAGGTAAAAACACCCTGAGGAAAAAAAACCCAGCAATCAAGTGACCCTCTTATAATTGAGCACTTTGCGACAGTGGGAAGAAAAAACTCCCTTTTAACAGGAAGAAACCTCTGGCAGAACTAGGGTCAAGGAGGGGCGGCCATCTGCTTGGGGGTGAAGGGGGAAAAAAAAGTAGACCATAAGAAGAAAGGACAAAACACAGAGTAAGGGCCTGGTCATTGCTCTAAATATAGCTTAAAGGTTTTACAGTTTTACTACTGATTCAATCACTGCTGCCATCTTGGATTGCTAACTTGGAGTTGGTGGGTCTGCTGTGTCTCACGGAGTAGGAAATCCGAGTTGAGGGAGCATGAGACTGGACTTGGACACAGTAATTGTATAAGCTAATACTAATAGTTCCAGCATGCTAACAGTGATGTGCAATGATATTTAAGATTAATACAAAATGTGAACAGACATCCTGTTTATAATGATAGCACTCACCATGCAATGCCTCATTTGATTACTTGGTCTGTAGAGCTGTTATCTGCTGTGAGTCTATGATTTTTGGGGGGATATGGCAGCATAATGTAGCTGAAAGGCTTATGCATATTGCATGCACTGCATAAAATGAAGCTGTGGCATGCATAATGTTCAATATCCTATTTTGGTGTGTATGTTAACGTGGCATGCATAATGTTCAATATCCTATTTTGGTGTGTATGTTAACCACAGATTGCATATAAAAGGCGGCACTTCTGGTTGTGCAAATCTGCATTGTTTTTAATGGCCACCAGGGGGCGACTCTTTAGATCGGAAAATTTGTTTGCATAGAAATCTGTGAGAAACTTTTTACTTGACATGTGATCTGTATAAATATTTTGGTCTTAATTGCTGGTTTCAAGTTTTCTTGCATGTTTGCAAGAAAACTGTTGCGTGTGCATGTTTGAGGGCTACACTGTGTGAGAGCGAATGTGTCGTCAGGGTCAAAATACTCAAGACAGGAAAACACAAACTGACAGGTGATGTCACTGAGGCAGTCTGTTATATACAGTCAGTGATGCTAACATTTGCTAATTGATGCACCTGTCGCACCATTTTTACACCACTGGGAAAACTCAATGCAACATGATGATGACGCCAGACGTTTTTATGTATGTTACGTTTTTATTAAGTTTTCAATGCATCCATAGTCACACTAGAGCTGAAGAAACCCCAAATATAAAAGTAAAAATATCAAGGCTATCAGTTTTATAATGGGGAAAAGTGATGAACAGCTAGCAAGGCTAAAACGATTGTACCGCTATCCTCAAACATATCATGCCAGACCTACTGAAGATTATCAGACAGCACATGAAGTGCTTGTGGATTCGCAGCACACAATAACTTGAGCTCCTGCCTTTGTTCTTCCAGTAATTAATACACCACCCGAGTTTGATCCTCAGATCTACTGATCTAATCAAATATGGCATGCTATTTCCAAAGCTTTGTTCGCCAAGGATATTCTCATGCAAATCAAACTAAAGTGAGGCAATCTTAAATATCCATCATCCAAGATCACACGTTCTGCCGACTTTTTCCGCCTCCCTGTGCTTAACACCCCTTCCTCACTTTGATAGAAACATTTATATTGGAAAACAAAATCAAAGGGGACCTTAATAGATTATGCCAAATTATAGAGTGAAAGGGAAAATAGAGCATAATATTAATTGAGTTGGTTAGCATGTGAATGTGATTGGTAATGGGAGGGGGAAAGGAAAAAGAGTGCAGTTAAAGGGAGAAAGAGAGCAGGTCCTTTAAATCCCATTTCCCCAGATGAAGGCTATGCAAATGACCCTGAAGAGCTGAACCCCACCTCACACTCCAAATTCGGCAAGGGCCTGTTTAATTAGTATTTTAATCTATCCCAGTGATTCCACTCAGTCCACAATGTATGCAGAATTCTATCTAATTAAGGACGCTACTTTTGGGATAATCATCCATCTCCCTGGCTCTTCCTCTGTCGCCTTTTCACTGTCTGGTTATTAAGGATCCTGCAAACATTGATCATCCTATCATCTCATCAACATGGCAGCAAAGGGGGCATCTTATATTTTAGTTGTCAGCCGGGGTTTTCTGAAAGATGGCTAAAAAGGAGCATAAAGAAGGCTGAGAGAGAGCCGGAAAGGTCAAATATACATTCAAAGTCTCTGAAGAAGAGAGCCACATAAAAGAAGACAAAAAGGAGGGGAAGAAAATCTCCTGCCATTAGTGAGAGAAGAAAAGTCTTCAGCTGGCATGTCTCCAAGATGGAACTCATTTTCATTTCATGCTGCCACCCCTGTATTTAGTCACAGACATATTGGCTCTCCATAGATAGCGACAGTACCTGCTCAGTCCCGGTGCTGTTTAGAAGGGGGGTAATGAGCAAGGTAATTGGGCCCAGCTGGGTGAGGGCGTAGGTGGCGGAGGGAGGTGAAGCTGCTTAAAGGTCATGCAGCGTTTTGGTCCTAATGAGGACCCCTCTGAGGGTCACAACACATCATGAGTCAAACTACGAAAGATTAGCCAGGAATCAACACGTGTCACAGAGTCTGCAGCTCAGGTTTGACTGACATGCTGACATTAAGCGTCTTCCAATGAAACCAAAGAAGCCTGAAGGTCAGTATACTTGTGAATCAAAGCTAAAACCTCTCCAATCAACCTGAGGGGAAGGACAGTCCAACAACAGCCACTTTAAATATAAATACAATGTACTTGCCAAGCTAATTAGCTGGCACCTGGATGGATTTGGGCTGCAGAGAGAATCCAGCCAAGGGGTAGCTTGTTCTCTCGCCGACTGCACCGATAACAGCCAACCAGATCTCTTTCTGGTCACCCCTTATATTAACCTCCCACTGGAGCTCACTCTCTTTTTCTTTTTCTCAAAGATACACACACACGCTGATTTTGTAGACTTCAAATTAGCCACCAAATAGTCCTGACAGACTGTGGAAAAGAGATGTCAGGTCTCATTTCAGAGAGCCTCCTCCAGCCATTTTAATAGACATTGTCTGAGTCTATTTAGTCAGATCTCTAATACTGAGATCTGATCCCTGCTGTGCATTTGATCTTTTTGGTTTCCAAGTCTTATTAGCCAAATCATCTCATGTTCTGCAGTTTTCATATGTGTTTGAATGTGCTCCGTTTTCAAGTGGCTTTGAGAGAAATTATGTACAAGGACAATAGTTTCAAGAGAAAATATTAAAAAGACTAGAAATACTGAAAAAAGACTGAAATACTGGCTGCAAACCTTGTTTTCTGCCTTTTTCTTAAAACTCTGGTCACCAAACGGAGTACCGTAGGATTTTCAGTACTATTCATTAGTATTGCAATATACAACTGAACAAAAAATGAAAAATGAATTGCAAATTAGTGTACCAGTACTTCGTATGCACTCAGTTACCCTAAAAAAAATCCAATCAAAGGGAGCCCAAGTCTTGTCATGCAGTCGCTTGATGGTGGGAATTATGAAAGCAAGACACATCAAGATCAAGGCCCTGACTGACAGCAGAGATTAATGAGAAAGAAAATCAATCACCTTTTTGTGAACAAACCACAACCAACCTCCAATGCAGAAAACCCAACAGCTAAAGAAAAGAGAAAGACAAACAAACAAGCAAACAAACTTTTGGCTTTTGCTGAAAATGGGGGGTTAATAGCCTTCACCACAAAGGCATCCTGTGCTGGGAGAAGCTAGCTAATGCTAACAAGACTCTGAGCAAGGGAAGGAAACCAACTTGCTGCAAAAAAATGCTGTATCTGAGTCAGAGGCGTCAAGGCTGTGTGAAAATCTCGAAGAAGACAAAGAAAGAAAACAAAACTGTATTACACTATAGTATTATAGTAAGTCCAGATGCTGCAAATGACCCGTGTTACAACTTCTGTTGTATTTAATTTAAGATCTGCATAATGTGGGTAGGGTGGGTATGTGGTTGGTGCAGCCAGTGCACAGCTTACAGCTGATTGGCTTCATCCTGAGGTCTATCTGGTCTTTAAGTGATGACGTGTTGAATCCTGCTCCCGACCCAAATTACTCTGCGCTTAATAAGGTTCTTGTGTTTTTAACATGTTTTAATGCTTTGTATCTTGTTCTATTTAATCTCAACAAGCCCCTAAAAACAGTCTGTGATCACTGTCGGTCTCTCTCCGTTTTTATTGCCGCTATTCGTTTTAAAGCTCAGTTTTTAAAGCCTTAGGATGTAACTATAGCCCAGCCTTGCAGCAGTATATTAATGACTAACCTCGCAGATGGATTATCTCAGTTGTTCTCCCGAATGAAGTTTGGTCTGTTTACAGCATCCCAACATGGGATTGCATTTGTCCCGAACCATCGAGTGGAAAAAAGTTAGCATTCATTCTCCAGCTTCACTGTTTATATTATAAAGCTGTGTAGCTAGCGATCACGTAGCACATCATTGTATACCAGCTAGTCCAACTTCAGTAACCCTACAAAAGTCACTGCTGTTTACTTTCCTGTCTTCATTTATGTTGGAAGTGATAGCAGAGCTGTACGTTTTAATTTTTTCCAGAAATCTCTCAGTCAGAACATGGTATGTCATGTTTAGGTGAACCTGGCAAGCTAACTTCCTGCTAACTTCTAACTCCGTTAAATTTAATAAATTCTGTTTTAATGGATGCCTGGAAGTTAAATTTAACTGTTACACCTGATAGAGGAGCTGATCATCTTATTACAGATGAAAGAATTTAGACAGTTTTTAACTCTCAGTAATGCTGCAGTGATCGTTTGACTTTGGGACCTGCAGCGGAGTTTGGGCCCAGACACGGCTAATGACATCAGACTTAAAGACCGGATAAGAAGCTAAACCAAAATGACTGCCACCTGCAGCAAAAGAGCATTCACTTCCCCATCTCTCAACCAGCCACACTGATGCTGATTTGTAACCTGCCACTGAAGGATTAAGTAGACCTGAACTGCCCTTCCTTTATTTTTGGAACAGTTTTCTCTTGTTTATGTTCATTTTCGTATTTTGGTTTGTTTCTATTGGTTGAGTTAGCTTAATTCATGTGGTGCTAATTTATATTTGTGCGTCTCTAAGACTGCTGATGAATAAATACAGCTTTTATTGTATGTTAATAAGTTGCTTTTGTGGCTGCTTGGGGCTTGGGTAAATGGATGCTTTTCATGTTTTTGTCACGGCCCCCCTAGACAGGATGTAAGAGGCTGTCAAAAGTGCCTTCATCTGACAATACAACCCACAGAAGGACTGACGACATGTCAGATGACACTGTCTTGAAATTTTGTCTTGCCCTTTGATGTCCCTTTTTGCATAAAATGCCTGAAAATCACCGATCTGTGTAGCAGCCTTAGCTACTACTCTGCAACTGTAATGTGGGTACGGGAAAGCAAAGGAAATTTTTAATTTTTGCGAGGGAGTAAAAGAAGAAGGAGGATAAAGGAAGCTTTCCCAGTAAGGTAATAATTTTTCAGTGCCCCACTGCTGAGTGGAAAACTCCACGCGCCATATGGAACATGACATCCGATCACAGCTGCAGTTAATAACAACTGCAGGTTAGTTTGGCTGTTCTGTAAACTGAGACACCAGTTTTTCTGACATAGTTGCTGTTCAAGAAGTGCTTTAAAAAAAATACATGAAGTGTATTTGAAATTGTTTTAGTCTCCACATGAGAAGGGACATTTTCTATTTTCAGCATTGTCCTTGTCCTTGTAAGTATAATAAATAAGAGAGAAGGCCGCAGTTAAAATACACAAAGGTCAAAACTGAAGATGTTTCGCTAGAAAACTTGACACAACACAATGGATTTCATATAACGTGTCAAGTTTGCTGGATTGTTTGGAAAATCCATTGAAAATTAGAGTTGGTTGTAAAAGTACTCTAGGACACGTGCTTTGATTTAAACCGTCGTGTTAAAAATCGCACAGTTCAGCTAAGTAAATAGAAAGAGTGAAGAAATGCTCAAATTAAAGTTGCCAAGGACTTGTTAAAGAAAAGGAAAAGGCCAACTCAATCAAAAGAATTGGTTCATTTTCTCGAAAAGCACGCCGAAAGAAAGATATATATTAAGAAAAAAAAGAGGCAAGCAAACATTTACGCTTGATTTTATGTGACCTTTAAATCTTTAAATTGCTCTGTAGCACATGTGCTCGACAAAAATTATCCAGTGGCGAGATTTAATTTGATTAAAACGTTGCTTTTCTACACCATATGCTGAAAACTGGAGCAATTGTGCTTCCTCATCATAGATTCTAATAGCGATTCAGAAATGATTATCATGAAGTCATCAGAGCTTAAAGTCATGAATATACATATATATATTCATTTTCCTGATTTACGACAGGGTTGTTATTGTTAGAAGCAATATAAATTCAGCATCAGGAGACAAATCACCCACTGGAGGCTGTAAGTATTTTGTATTTCAACACAGCACAGCAGCCGGCACTGTCACATGATCGTTATGTTGCCTCTTTGGCCAAATGGGGGTATACAGTTGACAAAATGCATATTTCACTAGCCCCTGATTGATCTGTTAATATTGAATAACATCCACAGCCGTTCCATCTATCTATCCGCCCCTCCTCCCTCCTCTGTTCCTCAGGTCGTCCATATTCACCACTTCCATCACTCCATCCGTCACTCCAACCAAACAAAATGAAAGTGTTTATTGCAGGGGAGGGCTGACGCTCACGCCTCTCCACAGCCGTTAGCCTTATCAGCAGGCAATCGCTCCGATATTAAAGCTGCCATTCCGCCCATCACTTTCCCCCCGCACATATGATGACTGTCTCTACCTATCAGAGGTAGAGACTGAAGAAAGGAGGAGAGGGGTGGGAGGGAGAGGGAGGGGAGATGCACCTGATCCCCCTGACAGATAAGATGCATGGCAACCCATTTTTCAGTCAAAAACCTGGGCGGAGAAACAAAAACAATAATATTCCTTCATAGCTCGGTGTACGACGAGCCGTGGCGCTGATTTCCGTGCGGCAGCATATTCATTACACGTATCATATGTAACATGCATGTGACCCCTTTACATCGGTACGCAGATGCTTATCAAAATGTAAATCAGCTCACGGATATTGCTGTTGCGTTTAGAAAGCTTATTTGTTCATCCTGTCTCTCGCGCTCTCTATTTTTCTTCTTTTTTTTTTAACCTTCTGTGAAATTTATCAAAGGGAATATTGCGCAGGAGACACAAACATCCTGTAAATAACTGAATAAATACGAGTATTTGAGCGCAGGCACAATTTCTCTTTAGAGAAACCCACAGAGAAACTCTGCTCTGCCTTTCCTCGTTCGTGAGCGCCGATTGTTATTCTTCTCCTCGGCTTATAAAAAATCAAGACGCCAAATCAAAGCACCTGCACCTCTGAGGAAACCTACAAATAAAAGAGAGGAACAAGGCAGGAGAAGAAAAGAGTGCGTCGATAAAAACAAGACACTTTAATGCCACCGCTGAGTGACATTACGAGCTAACAGATTAACTCACGAGCATTACATCAAAACTAAAACACAGAAAATCAAAGCAGGTGCGCTGAAGATCGCACGGTCAAAAAACTGTAACGTAACACAGTAATCCCAGAGTGATTAAGTAAACGAAGTAGTTGACTTTTGCATTACTAAAAGCTGAATTAACATTACCAACTTCTAACTTTGCTCCACTTAAAAGTACGTCCAGAGTACATTTATTTTGTTGTGTGCATCCACTCTAGTCCGCACTTGTTTATTAACACTGTTGTAATTTTAATGTATTTTAATATAATTAAGTATAATTACTGACCTGCATCTGCCTAAAACTTGGGTCAGCAGCCTTCACTAACAAAAGAGCCATTTCTGACCTAAAGAATCTGAATGAAACCATCACTTCACATAGAAACAGAGTCTATTAAACATAAGTTAGCTGATCAACATTACTAATAGATGCAAAGAATAAAGATTTTAGTACATTGTTTGGAGCTTTAACTTTGCAATTTCATTACAATAATATGATTTTTTTGTGGAACATAAATGTCTAAAACATTTTACTTTCCATCGCCTCAAAGCAACAAGCTCAAAGCTCGAACCCACTGGCCCACTTGGGCCCAAGTGTGACGTTAGATTGAATAAGTGGAAGAAAATGAATGAATGGATAGATTACAGTGGTCCCTCGTTTACTGAGGGAGTTACGTTCCAAAAATAACCCGCGATAGGTGAAATCCGCGAAGTAGCCAGCTGTATTTATTTATTTATTTTTATTATTTTAGATGTTTTAAGGCTGTAAAACTCCCCACTCTTCTTTAAACTCTCAAAGTTCAAACCTTCGTAGAAAAATAAGTCCAGTATTGTATAATGAAACCCGCGGTTGCCTTAGACCACAGGTGTCGAACTCCAGGCCTCGAGGGCCGGTGTCCTGCAGGTTTTAGATGTGTCCTTGATCCAACACAGCTGATTTAAATGGCTAAATTACCTCCTCAAAATGTCTTGAAGTTCTCCAGAGGCCTGGTAATGAACTGATCACTTGATTCAGGTGTGTTGACCCAGGGTGATATCTAAAACCTGGCCCTCGAGGCCTGGAGTTCCCCACCCCTGGTTTATGGTAACGGCTTCAAATACATTGCAAAACATTTCATTGACACTGTTGTGTTTGTTGGGGAGAAAACTTACAAACATACAGTGCAGCACTTCAGCGTGACGCTGCTACCGATCCAAGATTTATGTCAATTTGACAAGCGGCACGCATTCTGCACTGTACAGGAGACACGGCACGAGATTGATTGATTGACAGTGGTCTACAGGCAATCAGGATGCAGAACACAATGTGCTGAAAAAAAAGAAAGAAAAAAAATGGAAAATTGCACCAAAGAAAATCAGCGAAACAGCGAGGCCGCGAAAGGTGAACTGCGTTATAGCGAGGGACCACTGTACCTTCAAAATTTGTACTGCCAGGAGAAAATATCTAAGAGCAAGTATAGTCTTACTTTGAAGCAGAGTAGCCATGAAGCTACGAAGGACACTTTGAGTCCTGCCTTTGTCTGGCTGAATCAAATTAAAAGGACCCCAATAGAAACATAACCAAAACATATAGCAACTGAGTAATGCCAGAGTTGAGCTGATGTCCTTGATTTGCTGTCTGGTTGTGCTCTCTTTCATCCCCAGATAGATACTTTTTAGCAAATGGAGCATGAATCTAAATGTAGATTTACAGTGAATATGAACCGATATATACCATACACATTGTTATAGTTGGAAATAAAAAAATGAACATGTAAATATTAAAAAACGAACTATTTTTCATCTTCAGATTTATATTTATCCTTTTTTTTATTTGGTTAAAGCCACGGGCAGCTAACTTTGTGATCTTTGCCGTAAAATGTTGTAATTACTTCTTTTGTATAATTAAAAAAATAAACAATCAACTAAGTCTTGTAAAACTGTTTACAATGTGTTAAGAAGCAGCTTGTAATCAGAATATTACAATTGACTTTTAAGTTCATCAACTTTTAGGACTGTTTATCAATTCAGCCAACTTTTGGACGTTTACAGTGTACCTTTTTTCCCCCAGTTTTAATCAAAGACTTGATTAATTGTTCAGTTTATTAAAAACATTGAAATCAGACTTTCCAAGAACCAAGATGTCTTCAAACTGCTTGTTTAGTCAGACAATCAGAAAAACATGAAATGATTAATCCCATTATTCTGGCGATCAGCAGGAAAGCAAAAATCTTTGTCGGATGCTTTTCAAATGTGAATATCTGTTGATTTTTTAATTTCATCATTTTATGAACCAAACACATAAGAGAGATTCGGAATCATCGAAAACATGTGAAAGGAGAATTTTTATTTAATGTAAGACATTTATTTATTTATTAAAAGTATTATTAAATTTTCAAACAGACTCACTCTATCCACTCACTCTAACACTATGATCCAAATAATGATCATATAGACTACTAACACTAAATAATATAGCAGATAATCCCTCAGACGTAAATATGGAGTTACACAGAGCTGAAAAGAAAAATCTTCCTTCCAAGCAAACCCAACATGGCGATACCTATGACATCATTAAACTCTAATGTCCAATAAGGAGTGCCAATCATATACCACCATGCCTGTCACATGGTAGGACCATACTGTTACTAGCAGGGGTCCTGGCTCGCTCGCTGTTTATTCACCCCGATCGATCACTTCCTGCGGATAAGCCAACAGTGCTCCTAAACAAACCAACTGCTGTTATTCAGCCTAAACCAACACACCGGGAACCTTTGATATCTAGCTGAATTCAGCTCATGAACTCTGCCGCAAAATATTGCAAATCATGGAAAACCAAAGCCGAAGTCAAACCCTGTTTTCCGGTTAACACATTGCAGGTAATGTTAATAAAGGAAATGTAGTTTGCTGCCTGTTTTCAGTCGTGCAATCAGCAGGCACTTTGTGTCTGCTACGGACCCTGCTGCGGCCTTTGCTATCAAATACTCTACAGGCCCTTTCCTTTTTACAAACTGAGCACATGACACCTTTATAATTGCATCCACTCTTATTAGAGACCCTTTTCAAAGATGGTTGAATAATACACCGAGATGAGTGCAGATGTATGAGCACCCACAGACACGCTTAAACACAAATACACACTATCTGTTTCTTTGCCGGCTGGCTGATTAATAGATTGTGGCTGCTCTGACACTCTGTGTAGAATAGGCATTTTGCCTTTGATAGGTGCTGACATCAATTCTTCACGGACTGCAGGAGACCAGCGAACAGAAGCAGTACTGGCAAATGACTTGGATGGCAGACACCTCCAGATGTGGGAGAAACCCCACGGATGTCACTCCGCATTCTCCTTGGGTACACGTTTAGATCGTTTACGCCGCCTTTCAGAAATGACAATCTGCAGATGTGTGACATATGCGATGCAAATCACATCTGACAATCACTCAAAAACAGCCGATAGGTTTGTGGATCACAGTGAGCGATGTGGTAAACAATGCGCATCTGAAGCAATCATGGTCATCAGAAGTCCAGCCTGCTCCAGAGCCACGCTGCTGAATCTTTGGGTGACCTTTACCAAAAGCACAAGCTGGCAACCCTTCTGCATAAAAACCATTTACTGCGATCTTTAGGGAAACCTCAACAACTGAATAGTGTTTACACATCTAGCGCCAGACTGCTCCCGATATAGAGCACTGCATATACTCATGCAATATGTGACATACAGCTAAAAGCTGGAGGATTACTAGGAGCTCTTTTCTGGGGTTAAAAATATCCAAATGATTAAATGATGCTTGATGTATTTCCTCGGATGTTTATGTGATACAAGATGAAAACATCTGGAAGGCTGCCACTGTCTGAAGGGAGCCTACTGGGGAAATGCTTATTGGAGGAAAGAATGGTGAAGCTGACACACACACACGCACGCACAGACTGACGAACTCGCTCCTTCCCCAGCTTCCCCACTGAGGGAACTCTGACAGAGGCAGCCCTACCTGTCACTGTGGCAGCAATTATCCTGCAGGCTCTCTCCACGGACTGTCTCCTGCAGGTCTCCACATTACTAACCACATCACTGAGCACACACACTTATTGAGTATGCACACTGACGCACAGGAGGGCACACTGCACACCCACGAGTACACATACTGTACATATTCACACACACACACGCACATATGGCTGTATGTGCGGTTGTGCTTTTCATCCACAATTCGCTCTGCACAGGCTAATGGCTCGAACGAATCGTAATGATGTGTTGGTGCAGACATCCTGCTCAAGCCAGGAGAAACACACAACATTGTGTGGATGTGAGTGCTCATGCAAGCATGTGCACATATCTCTTATGGGTTCTGCTAAAGATAAATATATTATCAAAGGTGAGACGGGTAAGAAGTCTGCAAATACACACGTACATGAGAAAAACTAACAAAATAAGTAAATACGCTCAAGCCATCATAAGGTTTAAAAATGAGAGGTGGAATTAATATCAGACCAGGATATAAGCTCTAGTGAGTCAAGAAATAATTCGTGGATATTGGAAGGGGGGTAAACAGACATGCTCAAGAGAGCAGGGTGTCCATTTTGGCTGCAGGGAGGTCTTCTGGAGGAAGCTTGTTTCACGCCGGTTCACTGGAGCTCAAATGCAGAGCTCAGTCTGAGTTTGAGAAACAGGTTGACTGTACAGAGCTGTGAAGGGTGATTTCAGCGAAAGGGAAGGGGAAAAAAAGGAACCTAATGTGACCTCATTACTGTAGATTTGTTCCGACTGTCATTAGGAATCACAAACGCCATCACTCAAGTCAGCAATATGAAGGAGAGGATGATGGAGGGGGTGGAGTGAGCAGGGGTGGGCGGATGGGTTGATAGTAATCAAGTGGATTCAATCTTAAAACAAGATCTATCATCAAACAATCTATAGATGACAGTGAACATCAACACATGTGATACGATCGCCCAGGCGAACGCATGTGGCCCAAGGAAGCAGATGCGTGAGCAATAAAGGACAATTAACACCACGACCATGACACATTAAACCGCATTATTACGCTTGAGCCACTAGAAGATGATGCCCAGCTGCTCAGGTGCAAGAAACCTGGGTTATTTACAAATGAAGGAAATATTACAGTGATGTGCACTTTATTTAATGTTAAACTGTCCTCATAAAAAGGACAGTAGCTCAATTATCCACTGGCAACAAAAAACAACGTTATTATAGAGGAGCAAAGTCCACTAGATGAGGGGTCAAGGTGTGTTATAGATTTGTTTGTGCTAATCTATAGATACACAACTGTTTCCTACACATAACCAAGTGGCTATTGTAACTTGATTAACTGTAACTGAAACCATGAGCTCCAAGCAGCTTCCTTTTTATGCTTTAAGATAAATAAACACGTACTCACTGTTGTTACTCGCTGTGGTGAAAGCGCGGTGGTTCTAGCTCCTTTGGAGTGACACTGAAGCATACAGGGTTAATGCATAAAGAGCTATATTTTGAGCTAAACCCAACTCTTTTCCTAAAGCTAACCGATCAGCTCGTGTCAAAGAAAAGGCAAAAAGCATGCGAAGAAGAAACTAATCAGTGGGTGAAAAACACAAATCTCCCAACCACAACACACCAGAATCTCCAGGCTGAGAAAAAAGATTTATCGCCACCCGGCCTGCTCTCCTTATATGGACTTCAGTGCTCTTTAAAACAGGGCCATTAACTCTCAGAGTCCAATGCTGCCCCGGCAACTCCATGAGAACATAGAAAAACAAAAGAGAAGCTACAGGACCACTTAAAATGAGCAACTTTGGATTTCTAAGCTGTGTCCAAAATTACTCTCTTTAATTAATTTACTTCTTTTTAAGGCTAAAGTCACACTAGGAAATTTGCTGGATGATCAAAATGATTACAACAGTGTTCAATCAACTCGTGATCTCTGATCCCTTTGAAATTGATGCTTCAAAGATGAGGACTAGGTGCCATCTTCAAACCAACTTTGGTCCATCAAGACAGTTAAATAAACTCTGCTATCAGTTTTTGATTGGATAGAGTGAGGTTTGCAATAACAATCAATCTGTTTGTGATAATAATGCAGTTAATTGTGATAAATGTCAAATATGTTGCTATTTACACCTGAAGTGTAACGCTGTACCAGAGATAGAGCAGACAGCCACCGGTGGACTGTGAAGAATCCACACATCAGGCTCAACCGTCTCTCAGCCACACACTTATAAACTATAAATTTATAAACAACAGAGATAGCTAGACTAGTTGTAATCATCACAGCTATGACTGATTGCAACATATTGGCAGTCTGTCTGCGTTTATAGATTAAATTAGATCGCAGTTAATTGCAGACCTCCGTCAGCCTGTCTGAGAGTGACTGCCTGCAGTCTAAGTCAGACCAATAGAGGTTGTGTCCCATCAGGCAAACTGTGAAATCGCCTTGTAACGAAAAGTGGTCGCTCATAGATTGAGCGTGCAGCACTCTCATCATCTGGGCCACCAGCTGACAACTACTTACAACTAACCAGATAGCAATAAAATGAAATTAAATAAAATCATTTAAAAATTCAGTGCAATCACTCATTAACTACCAGCTTTTCCTGGTTGCATGGAGGTTGCTATCTTATTTTTATTCTAGTGTAATCGAGGTCTACCACACCCCTATTTTGAGGTGAGCATTAAAGTGAGATTTCAGACTGTTTCATGCTGTTATCATCGCTTAGTTACTTCCTATCTGTGCAGATTTTTAACAACCAGCGCTTTCTTGTTTTCTGGTAAGGCTACAGCAAGAAAAATAAAGGCACATGCTGAACTGTTGTGCTTTTTCACTCCACTCCACTCTTAAAATGCCACTAAGAAGTTAGCATGGCTTTGCACTAGGGTCACCTTAAAATGACACATTGGTCTCTAATGACCGGTTAGGGAAAACTGAACACCCTCCCACGTGGAGGTTGGTCAGAGTACAGAGCAGAGCTACTGTCAGGCTGAAGATGGAGTGTAATGACTTCACAATTATGTCTGATATCAGGCTACGGGCTGAAAATTTTAGACTCAGTTCAGACACAAACACACTAGACGCTTTATTAGGTACGCCACGCTCAGACATGGTCCATATTGACACGACAGGATCGGCAACAGCTGCTATAGATTTGTCAGCAACACATTCATGACGTGTGTCTCTCGTTCCACCACGTCCCAAAGATGCTGTTTGAGTACACTGAACGTGTTGTCATGTTCAAGAAACCAGTTTGAGATGATCTGAGGTTAGTGACATTATCCTGTTAGTGAAGCTACACTGTGGTCATCAAAGGATGGACATGGTCAGAAGCAATAATCAGGTAGGCTGTGGCATTTATGATCCTTAATTAGTACTAATTAATATTTGGCACTACTGAAGTGTGTCAATATCCTCCATTCATTACACCCCCAGCACCACCTTAACTGTTGATACATTGCAGGATGGATCCATGTTTTCATGTTGTTTATGTCAAATTTGTAGCTTCAGTTTCCTGTTCTTAGCTGACAGGAGGGGCACAAGGTATGGGCTTCTGCTGCTGGAGCTCATCTGCTTCAACGTTCAACATGTTTTTTTTTGTGATGCTCTTCTGCATACCTTGGTTGTTAACAGACCTCTGGCATCAACAAGGCATTTTTACCCAGAGAACGGCTGCTCACTGGATAGTTTCTCTTTTTCAGACCATTTTCTAGAAACCATCCTACATTCAAAGTCACTTAAATTACCTTTCGTCTTCATGGTGCTCGGGTTGAACTTCAGAAGATGAAGTGGGCACGAAGAGCTCATTACACATGTATTATCATGCTTGTCAATCCTGTGTATACGTATATGCTGAAATCCCATCACTGATGTGTTGATTGATAGCTGATTATGGTTGCAGCTAATGAGTATCTCTATCATTAATTACTCTGATGGTTACATTGTTAGATAATCACTTAATCATTTAATTTATAAGATGCCAAAAATAAGAGGTAAATGTCCATCTCAGTTCTCAGGGTGAACTTTTAAAAAAAGATGAGCTCTATCGTTTCTTAAATTAAAAACAAAATAAAAACTCAAAACGAGTCCAAACAAAGCAAAGAGAAGCAGGGAAATCTCACAATTTATGTGAAAGTAAGAAAAAGACAAAACCAAAAAACAGCGGCGAAGGAACAAAAGAGCAATAGTTTAAAATGATTTTTTCTGCCTGAAGGTTTTCTTGTAAGGCCCGCACTCTCACTGAATACATGTGCCAGTATGAGACTGTTAAAAGTTGCCACCATCTTCCAAAAAGGATGCTAAATCAGGATGAAATATATGTTGAGCTGCTAATGTTGGTCTTACAGTAAGTCCAGATTCATCAAATGAACAATATAAGAATACAGAGCTTCTGTTTACTCTAGCTCCCCCCATTTCCATCTAATGCACTGTCTGAGCACCTAGATTAGATTTGCGAGGCTTCTTTTATTATTTGAGAGAGTCGAGATGCTTTCAGCTCGAGGAGGTTAATGTCAAAGCGAAAACATTTGCTGCCAGCGGCCTTTAAGCAAATCCCTCCAACCACCGGTACAGATGTTAGCGGACATCTCTCCTCAGAGAGTGGATAAAGCGGCCGAGCGCCGCGTACGTCCGCCCGCCCGCCTCTCTTCGTCCACGTGATGCACCCTGGCTGCTCGTCAGATCGCCCCGTTAATCTCGCCGCGCTGCCTTCCCGCGTACAGCTGGGAGTGGTGGGTGCAAAATGAAAGTGTAACACAACGGCCTCATGCCAGGTGTCAAAATGAGAAATATGACATTTCCCTTTTGAGATTTTATTAGTTGTGATATCATTTTGCATTCAGCCTGCCTGACGTGTCACCGAGCCCTCGCTCTCTCTTTTTTTAAATTTTTTTTTATTACTATTTTGCTTCGGGACAAAATGTGATAATCATTATTATATGTCTAAAGCAGAGCAGCTGTGACTGCAAAGAGGAAAAGAAAAACGCAAAATGCATTCAGGATGAGGCGCAATTGGAAAATCAAAATACACAGTTTGACTAGTGTGTTTGCTCTCGCATAATTCTCCCCACTCTGAATCAATCATCTTACTGCAGAGTTTCTCAAACAATTGCTTTTAAAAGTGAGGCAGCACAGCATGATGATTAAATCTATACACCACAGCAGCGCCGGCATGCAGTTGTTTTTTTTTTTTTTTTTCAGGATTAATTTCATAAATAACTGCACAAATCTCTCTATATGTTTCAAACTCTCCTGTGACTGAACTTTCAAGTAGTTGGAGAGGGAAAGACAAGGCTGTGTAAGCACACCTCGCTGCCTTTTTAAGGACACCTGTTGGGCTGCATGGCTCATCTCCTCCTCATTTAGCCGTCTGTCTGGGCTCCGTGGGGCTGATTACCAGGAAGAGCTGATTCCAGTTGCAGTGCTTATCAGTCTAATTAGAGCCCCTGGCAGGTGACTTGAAGGAAGTTGTATGTCTCACGGATGTTCAGGCGGAGCAATTTGTACAGGGATGGGGGCTGGCACATGACAAAAATGCAATATCAAAATCATAAGACGGAAGGGTATGAAATTGTGTTTTGAGAATTGCGGTGACAGATCAGTCTTGGTAAAGGTGTTTCAGTGCGGGGGATATATTTTCAGGGCTTTTTCTGGGGAGCAGAGGGGCGCCTGGAGGAAGTTAAATAGAGTCTTTTGCATCACTTTTATCATGCAAAATTTCAAGCGGTGACAACAAGTCAAGAGAAAGAGGTGACATCTTGAGTAACATCTTCTGGTGAAAGTATCAACTGTCAAAAAAAGAAACAACACAGAGAGACAAACTCAGACAGGCTGTGTTTCCACAGAAGAGAAAATGGGAGATGGAAAAAAAAGATTTAGAAAAGAATATAAAACACCAGAGAAAGAAAGACACACGAAAAAGGGCAAACAAAGTGAAAGACAGGGGCGGAAAGACAGTGAGAAAAGTTGAGGACAGCGTGCAGGAGGAGAAGAGTTATCCAGGTAGTGTATCAGTCACCGGTAAAAGGTCAGTAGTCTGCTGTTCGCACATCCAGGTGCTAATGCAACACCTCTCACACCTTCCGCAGCTGCTGGTGTCTGTCTGCCTGCAGGTTGGTGGGTAGAAAGACTGTTTGTGCTAGAATAATATGCTGTAATCCCCCATCTCAGATGTGGCCTTAACACAGGTAATTGGACTTGGAGTGTGAGGAAGCCTGTGGCTAGACACACACACACACACAAACGCACACCGCTGTGTAGTCTGATTTGAAATATGAACAGAATTGCTCATTTTCTCAAGAGAGATAAGCCCTCTTTTATTTTGTTTGTTTGTGAAGCAGAGCTGCTTTAGTTGTGATGTTACACTGTCCTGTTGAGCTCTGAATGTGTTTTGAGAATGTTGTATACAGTAAGACTAAGACTAGAAGATCATGGCTTCTTTATTATCCTATTTCTTAAACCAAAAACCAGAAGAGCAAAAACTAAAGGAATGTTTTTAATCTGTTTTTTTGTTTGTTTTTAAGCTTTAATGTAAGCTGCAGATATTAGCATTTCCAGCTAATGTAGAGCTAATACAGTCCGAGTCATAATTTGTCATACTTTGGTAGTTTTGCCTGTTTTATAGCCTGTTTTCTACATAGTCCCTTATTTTCAGAAGCTCAAAATGAAGACATAACATCTGAAGTTGATTCAAAATGTTAAATTTGCATTCTAATCAAGTCAAGGATACTCTGAAGGAGATAAGCGTATCATTGTCAAGGTCTACAATCAAGCGGTGCTTTCATAAAAACAGATACAGGGGGTTTACAGCAAAATGCAAACTGTTTACACTCGAGAACAAGAAGGCCAGATTAGAATTTGAAAGAAAGTGTCTAAAAGACTCTGCACGCTTCTTGAGAAAAACTCTTTGGACAGATGAAAGCAAGATTAACTTGGACCAGAACGATGGAATGAGAAAGGTATGGGGAAGGAGAGAAAGAGCTCGTGATCTGAAGCGCACCCCATTATCTATCAAACATGGCGGGGGCGATGTTATGGCATGGGCTTGTGTGTTACAGGGCTATACTCTCTGCTCAGATTCAGCCAAACGCTGCAAAACTGATCAGACAGTGCTTCACAGTGCAGATAATGTTTCTGAAGGCAAAGCAATGTGATGGTCTTAGAGCAGCTTTTCATTTAATGATTACAAAACTAAGGCTCACATTGCAGGCGAAAGCGCATCAAATCTGACTTTTTTGACCCTATGCGACCCATATCCGATCATGGTATGACAGTGTGAACGGCACAAATCCGATATTTTCAAATCCGACCTCACTTTCTTATGTGGTACTGAATCCGATACATATCTGATTTTATAGAAAGCGACTGCTGTTTGAACGGTCATGTCGCATTAAATACATCTTTTACGTCACTGACACAAGACAGACACCAATCATCAGCGCCCGAGAAGACATCATGAACACTTCCTGGCCATCCAGTGAAGATGTTAGTGAAACTGTTGGGAACACAATGTTGGAGAAACGTGAACATTTTATTTGTACTGTGTAATCTGCAGATTCTGACAGAAATCTGCAACTATCCTTTGAAGCACCGCTCCTCTCTAAAACAGCAATGAGGATAATTATTAGGCCATATGTAAATAACAAAATAACTTTATAACTTAAAGCAAAATTGGGAAACGTAAAGTCCGAAACAAGTCTTTATATTAAGGGCCATCAGTCAAACAGTACTGTTTGGTCTGGGTCTAAACAGAGCACGTTGCGTGTGACGTCTTCTTTTGCGCATGCAGGTCGCTTTGAGGGTTCACACTAGAGCGCGTTTGCTGTCGCATTTTATTTGTAGTGTGAACGAGCAGACAAAAAAAATCAGATTTGATCAAAAAATCGGAATTGAGCATTAAGACCTGCAGTGTGAACGTAGTCTAAATGCTGAGATACCCACAAACAAGCAGCAACTGATGGTGGCTGCAGTAGACCTAGCAGAGCATCTCAAAGAAGAAACAGAGCATTCGGTGATGTCATGACTTCTGGACTTTCTGAATTTACCATTATTAAACTTTAAAAAAAACAACCACATTACATTAGGCTTGAGTTTGTTAGTTTAGCCTGACCATAGTTGGACTTTGAAGTTATTATATACTGTTAGATTGCTTGATCAGAAGGTGTAATTATAGTAGTAATATTAAATGGTTACTAAGACTGATTAGCAAAAAAGGTGTTTTAAAACAAAACATACAAAGCAGAGAATTCCTCTAAATATGCCAAACTTTGCAGAATTAATTCTGGATTAACAAATGACTGAGTCATCCCTATTTAAAAATCTGCTCCTGAACAGCTAATATGAGGGGAAAACTGAGGAGCAATACTAGATTTTTGAACCGGTAACCCTCTTTATTTCTGGTGTGAAACAGGACACGTTAACATGGGAATCCATGCAGACTGGCGTAGAGGTCGCTGTTTCAGTGGATGATGTATTAAACACAGATTTTTCAATGGTCAATCAACAACTAACATCTCCGCTGCAAAACTGGTGAAACTTGTCATATCAGAGGTTTTACCTTTAGCAATCATAATTATTGTTGTGATGTCAAACTAGCATTAAGCAAAAACAAACTGCCTAGAAGATACAAAAAAGTAACATCTGTCATGTATGTAAGCTAAGCGGCACAACATTTTTAATACTCATTTTCAAACAAGTCACACATGAGGCTAGCATTAGCTTAACTAGCAGAGTTTTGCGAAATTTGCTAGCAAGCTGTTTTAACTGACAAAAATCAGCAACTGGCTACTAAAACACTACATCTTTATGATATTAAACTTCAAAGAAAGGATTTCAATTGAAATAAACCTTTTATAGAAGCCGGAACATTAAACATTTTACATTATCTTTTTTGGTAAGATGTCATTACAAATTGCAAAGATACCGTATAGCTGCAGGTATTTAGGCATGCTCAATTTCTTCTAGAAGAAATGCTGATCACACATCTATATATTCCTTTCCTTTGTGTCATCCCAAGTCAATCTGAGGAGGATATTGGAGTTCAATTGAAAGCGGGTGTGCCTTAAAGAGAGGTTTGAGATAGGAACGAGTTATCACCTCCAAAGAGAGCTCTGGGAGACACTGTGCTCCTCTGTAGCAGTCCAGCCTGATGCGTACAGGCCACTGACCCATGACAGTGAGCCCGTATCGATTTAAGAGGAGGCAGAGGACACAGAGGAAAAGAGAAAGACGGCTGGGGGGAGGAAAAAATGAAAAACAGTGAGGAGGCCAGGGAGCAATATCCCTCTTAAAACTTATCCATAATTCATTGTCTATTCCTTCTTTTTTGCTTTCTTCTATATTGCGTATATATTCTGTCTTTTTCAAATGGGTGCACGCTAGAGGAATGCTTATTTTCACAGGGGATTAGCGACAACCTATTTTGAAATACATTCCCAACCCAGACACACACAGAAACAGCCATGGCTACACAGCCAGACAGCTAGAAGAGATGTACATAGAAGATACAGTAAAGAAGCTCATTTTTAATACTCATAATGTAAAAGAAATATTAATAATTTTATGTATTTGATATATTAACACCAACAACATCTATTTTATTCACAGTGGGTCGTTCCATTTTTCATTTAAATTGTAATGTGAGAGGAGACTGCATCGATCTTCTGAATCCAAACTGGGGTCTGGGTCTGGGGTCACAGGAGAAAGGTCTGAAGCTGCTGAAGCCTCTGCCTCCCATGCTACTGTTAGAACCACAATTAAGCCCGCAGTTTGAGAGCAAAGTCCTTTCGGGAAAATATGGTACTATGAGACCTTTCAGATGTGACGGTTCCTGATTATTCAAGACTTTTTAAGTGAGGAAAAGAATTTCAAATTTAAGTCTGGATTTAACGAGGAGCCAATAAAGAGAAGAAGGACATAGGAGAAATATGGTCTCTCTTCCTTGTCCCTGAGAGTAGTCTCGCTGCATCGTTTTGGGTTAAATGAAGGGAACTTTCAGAATAAGCCTGATATTAATGAATTACAAGAGTCAGACGCAGTGTTGGTCAAGTTACTTGAAAATAGTGATTAGTAACTAATTACCGATTACGTCTCCAAGGAAGTAATCTCGTTAATTTATTGATTACTTACTTAAAGAAGTAGTTAGTTACTTTATTACTTAGTTACTTTTTAAAAACATGATACACAACCAGAATACGTGATAAAGAAATAGACCTCTCAGCCCAATTCTATTTTTTCTGCATAATCCATCATATAAAGTTGAATCAAATGGAAAAGTCTCTTTTTAAAAATAGTTTTAATCTTTTAACTTTATGCACATTGCATCAAGCAAAAACTAAATTATAAGCAATAGTCTTTGACTGGAAGAAATTTGTTTAACATTTAAACCTATTTTCTGCATATTCCAGCATATAAAATAAAATAATACACTTACTCTTTCAAAAAGATGCAAGTAAAACAGTAAAAAATAAATAAGTTCTGTCGCTCTTAAATCTATTTTCACCTGTTTAGCAGGAGTGGGGCCTGTGGAGGTTTGCCCAGTGCCGTAGAGGTCATGTCAGTGGGGGGATCCGGGGGTTTCTCCGTGAATTTCCAACACGACCCTGTGGGAGTTGCTAGGTGCTTGCTCAGATTTGAAGTTTAATTTTTTGGTACAGTGGATGATGTTTTTGTCACGTTTTATGGATGTATACTCAAAGTAATGTCAGTATTTCCAAGCTTTAAACACTGCATGGTCGTACTCTCTCCCGCGCTCCATATTATCCATTGTTGATGTACACATGTCTGCACCACCATGTTTCTAAGATTTTTAGGACCAAATATAATAGCTTCAGTTTTTGCCTGATTAAAGCTGGGTATCATCTGCATAAAAATCAAAATGTTGCCAGTGATTTTATAGTAATATTGCCCAAGGGAAGTATGTATAATGTAACTAATATTGGTCCCAGCACAGAACCCTGTGGAACTCCTTGACTAACTTTCATGTGTGAAGAAGAGAAAGACATTTGCATGGATGAATTTGGAGTGCAACACCTTTTATACCAACAGTGTATTTTAATCTCTGTAATAAAATATTGTGATAAACTGTAATGACTGCTGGACTGAGGTCTAACAGGACAAACGCAGAGATGAGTCCACAGCCAGGCAATAAGAAGATCATTTGTCACCTTCACTGGTGCTGTTTCTGTGGTATGATGAACTCTGTATACTGACTGAAACTCCTCAAGTAGACCATTCCTCTGCAAATAGACAGTTAGGTGTTTGACAACTAACCTTTCAAGAATTTTTGCAATAAGAGGAAGGCTGGATATTTGTCTGTCTAAACTAAGATAACTCAAGTGAAAACTTTTAAAGCTGTGATTAAATCACAGCCACCTTGAAAGCCTGTGGTAAGTTTCCTGTTGGCAGAGATTCTAGTAAAGCTTATGATAGTATGAAAACATAGGTTGTTAACACTACAACCTCTGCTAATGGTTTCCCTGTCAGTTAGCCTTGACATGTTAACATCTCCTCTGCAACACCTCCTTATTTATTCATAGAAATCCAGTGTAAGTGCTGTTAGAATAATGCAGAAAACCCTCCACAAAAAATCTTCTTAACCTCTTATCCAGTTCAGACTAGCAGGGGGGCACATTGAGAATCTCTAACACAATAATTTTCCACCTGATATTGATAAAATAATTCCTTCTTTGCCTTTGATTTCACCCTACAGACTTTGAGGCCAGTGCGTCCTTCATTAAAGCCCAGCCTGAAGTGCTTCAGCTGCCTCGTCTTAACTACAGCTTACCTATGACATATCATGCGTAAAATGTAATCACTGAATGTAATTAGAAGAATGTGCGATACACTCTGAAGTGCTGGCATTACTGAATACTTTTTTTTTTTTACCTTACTAATTTTGGATTTAACGGCATATGAGCAACTAATTATTAGTTAATAAAGTCTGATGCAGTTCAACATTATGTACATAATTCTCACATACATCCATGACACTAAAACCAGCTGCCACATATTGGGGTCTGGTGATTTTAAATTGGCCGCAGTTGTGAATGGTTGTTTTGTCTTGTTCTGTGTTAGCTCTGGGATAGACTGACAACCCGTCCAGAGCACTAATCTTGCACTAAGGTCTTGTATGCACAATAATCAGGAGCGTTAGCATCAAGTAGCATCAATTGCGCTCAGCTTTTAGAATTGGAACCAAAGTAAATGATTTTCTATCATCACCGTGCATCATGTCATTATCTTAGCCCAAGTCCAGAATCTTTCCAGCCGCAAAATTTTCACTACACAGTACTTGTCATTTTGCAATATAGATATCCACCTGCAGAGTTCAGTCGCTCCCACAACTCTGCTGTCAGTGGGGGGCTCATGTGTTTTGTATGACAAGCTGTACAGAAGCTGCATGTAAATACAGCTGTGCCGTGGGCAGGTCTTGGCATTCATGCTTCTCACGCGTCTCATGATGACTGCAGGACTGAAATATCTGGCTCTTTGCAACCAACATCCCCAGAAAACACTAGAATGCTTCATTATGGTTCATTATTTGCAGATTTCTTTTTTTTTTTCCTGGGTAAAGCTTTCTGTCTTGTTTCCTATTTAAAATGCTGCACTCAACAGCAACTACAAACACTTCACTCTGACCATATGCAAACCGAAACACGCACATCAACACGAAGCTGCACCCGATGGTTAGTCATGCCCGTGACTAGCTTTAATTACTGCTGCTGCTGAACTGCAGGGACCTCGCAATCTGCATTACAGGTAAAAGGGGGCAAAAGTGGCCCGTGGACACACAAACACATATAAAGAGATGCACAAAGGAAGTGAAAATTGAACATCTGTCTTTTTTTTCCCTTTCAAGCCCCCTGCCAAAGAAAGCTGGTGCTGCACCTGGACATGAATTATAGAGAGGCACTTGGATGAGGTGGGTGGAAGAAAGAGAGAAGAGAAAGAGAGGTGAATGAAAATGAGGGGACAGGGTGGATTTCATGTCTCCCCCATCTGGAGACACTCACCAAGGGAGCTCAATGGGTCAATGATCAATTCACTGCCAATAGCTGCCAATAAGGACTGACACAGTGATATAGTATATGCTGCATAAAAAGTTGCTTTAAATTATGCATAATAGCAAATAATAGTGGCACAGACATATTTAAAAATAATAATAATACAAAAACAGACAGCTCATTGTGCACCCTCTATTGAAAATGTTATGAAATGGCCCTCAAATACTACTCTATGTTTTCAGACAGCTGTAATCCTTTAGAAAAAAAAATTATACTCAAAGAGGAACTACAAAAGCAAATAGTGCTTTGAAGATGGAAAGCCCGAAATGTCACCCACCCGCTTTGAAGCTCCCTGGCTCTCTTTGTTTCTCTACACTTGTAGCTCACAAAACCACAGGCAGAGCACACTGCATTCAGGGGCCAATTTAGAGCGGATGTACCATTAAGGGAGAAAACACACACACACACACACACACACACACACACACACACACACATACAAACACATGCTCATGAGCTCAGACAGTGATATACTGTGTAGGCCGAAAGAGACAAGCGCGCACAAACACAGGTGAACACACACCTGGAAAGGCGACATTGTACAGCATACGTATGGCCATCTCCCTTTGTTTTGTACCGTCTCTTTGTAGTTTCGAGCACTTTAAGTGTCATTTGCCGCCTCTTTGATACACACGTACCTTCTGGCTAGTCCATTAACAGCCACATCCAACAGTGACGATTTATGTTGCTTCAGTATACTCAAATTCAACATTTTTGCAACTCACCCTTGACGCAGTTTTGAATCTTGTAGAGCTTATTTAGGGGACACGGAGTGAGGGTGAAAAGCAAGCACGGTGAAATCAGTCAGAATGAATGACGGTAAAAATGTAAATGATCTTTTTCCCATTATTTTCTAAACAAAGCATTGCTTATTTGGAGATGAGTAGCACAAAATAATCAATACCAATTATCTCTTTAGTAGATTTTGATTTGTGCCTGTTCGTCTCTTTAGTCAGCTTAGTCATGTTTCCCTTTTTTAAGGCTCGCCGTCTTTAGACAGAGCAGAAGCAGGAAGGAAACAAGTAAAGAAAGGAAGAAGGTAACGTTCTTATTGCAATATACATAGTCTATTGATAGAAATTATTAGTCTATTAGCAGCATGACATGTAAAGCCACTGAATGAACCAATTTTTGTTATTTTAATTTTTGGATATTACAAATAAGTCTGATGATGATGAGAAGTTTTTTAAAGCACGGGATTGGCAGCATACATCAAACACTTCTGGAAATTTCCTGAAGAAGCAGAAACCACTTAACAGTTACAAAGAGTAAAAACATCATTTGTAAAATATTCTTTAGCTTCTTTATTTTGTTGATATAGAAGAAAAGCTTTCAATTTGCTCAACGACCGAGTTTAAATCCAGTTTACTTAAACCAGACTGATTGTTCATATTTTTTTACTTGTTTTGCTTAATTTGCAGATCAAAAATATTCCTTATTTATTTTATGCTGGACCCTATTGCCGGGCCTCAGTTTATTCACTGTCTGAAACAAGCTGTTTGAATTCTTCTCCTTTAATTGTTCAGTCACACTAGGGGACGAATAAGGTGACCTTCTCTCTGTAAGTAGGAAAAATGGGTGGTTGGCCAGCAATTGCATTGAATTTTATTTGTTGTCAGACACCGACTGAAAGCAGGAGCGATGACCAGAGGTTGAGAGTGTTTGAAGGACCACCTTCAAACACAAGGCGATTACATCTGTTCACCTGTTGAGAGGCAACTTACCACCTCACAATTTGCGGTCTGACTCATACTGACTGAAATCACTCTCAGACAGATTGCTTAAGGTTTGCAAATAATTGCCATCTAATTTATAAATGCAGACAGACTGCCAAGACATTGCAATCAACCTGAGTCAGTCTGCACTGATGAGCACAATTTGTCTGTGAAACATCTCTTTGCAATAAGAGACTGAACTTAAATAGTTGCCAACTGGTTGTATTCTGGTTACACGCCTATATAAAAGCAAGGTTGACCCCTGCCTATTTCATGTAGCATTTAAATCGCCGCCCTGCAGCAACTATGCCACTATTTTTGGCAGTAATTTCTGAATTTGAATTTTAGTTCTAGCGGGATTTTGAAGTAAATATTTAATTGAATTTCTGTGTATGCAGACAACAACAGAGTTGCAGTTTTTGCTGCTTTATCACAGTTAATCACTGTATTATCTCAAACGGATTGAATGTAATTGCCAACTTGACCCCATTCATCAGAATCAGAATAAGAATACTTTATTAATCCCTAAGGAAATTTTTCAACCACAAACTATGTCTTATTGCTGTTTTATCACCGTCTTGATGCACTAAAGTTGCTATGAAGATGGCAACTGACTGAAAGTGGTTGCAAGCGTCCTCATCTTCAAAGGTCACAAGTTCATCGCACATGGTTGCACCAATTGGGCTGTGTCACAGTCTCCAGCCACTGTTTTCCCTGTGTGACTGTAGCATAAGCTAACTTTCCTTTGATTGGCTGCCTCTCACAAACACAAGCTCTGAACTACAGTTGGTGAGATTTGCCCTTGTGCCTTAAAAGGAATCCCCCCACCCCCACAAATAAATAAAATAAAAACATAATGTAAATGCTACAACTAAACTTTTCTCTCAGTAAAACATTCACAACTGCATGATGGGAGTGATTAAAAAACTAAAATACTTTGATTTAATTATGGTTCATAGCAGGAGCTGGAAAGAAGCTCATTTCCGTAGCTGTTTGTGTCTGCTGCTTCATAAAGTGGCATCCATCGAGTATACCGACTGCTGTGCGTACAACAAACACAATACACGAGTACCCGCTGCTCTTGACATTAGGGCCGTCGGCACATGGACTCTCTCGTGGAGTAGCATTTACTGCGGGCAGACATGGAAGATGAAGGGATGAGGGAATATAGAGATGGGGGTGGAGAGGTCGAGATGAACCAAAGGGAGAATAAAAGTGTTGCTGATGGCAGGACTGAAGAGGAGGCTGGATTTTCTGCTCAACATGGTGCTTAAACCCACAGCACCAAACATGTACCCACCATCTATATGGCCAGACTGCCTGTGTATATAGAGTAGTGGGAAAACTCTACATCTCTGCTGGGTTTAGTTGGTATTTTTCTGGCGTTTGTGAACAACACTGATGGAAAAGATACTGCACTGACAATTACGTCCCTTTCACTTTGGCACAATCTGTTTAGACAGAAGACTGCGACGACTAATCGTCTTTACGACTTTGTGGCAAAACAAGCCATTTTGTCAGTTCATAAAACATGAAGCTAGTGAGCCATTCTGTTATTATGCTCACCACCATGTGTGAGAAAATGTGCTGTTGCCAGCCGTCCTGTGTGGCTCAGCTGGAAATTAGATCACGGAAAAGTACTTGGTTAAATAAAAAAATTGCATCATCAACTCTGGCTGAAATCCAAATGAGATCAATTATAAAATTTGGTGTCACTTAATAGCAACAACCTGCAAACTGGAACAAGCTAATACACAAATAAAACGCCATATTCATTAGCCGTGTCTGTACACCTGATGTGACTGCAAATCTCCAGAGAAACAAAGTGGCGGATTATTATCTCCAGAATCATATTTGGCATTAATAATATATTTTGCAACACGGTAAGTTTCCTATTAATCAAGATGAGACGGTTTGATATCGGCAAATCCGTTTAAATGAACATGAAGCTGGAGCAAAACACAGATGTGGCAGAAGTTCTGCAAGGCTGACTATGTTCACTGTCCTTAAAGGGACATTCAGTCTTACTTTGGAAAGTTGCCCCACCCCCAGCTTCGCACACACACCGTTAATCATGTTGGATTTTGAGGCTGCTTCCAACCATTCCTGTAACTTTCCTCAAAAAACGACAACCTGACATTTACACCCACGTTATGCTGTGATTGTCCTGAAAGAGCAGTGGGTTTTAACTATTTTTTCATGTGAAGAAACAGGAACGTTTTTCTGACTAATTAAAGTCTGCCTCATATTTCATATTTCCTTATGTTGACCACTGTTCTCTGCAATGATGACAAAAGAAGGTACTGGAAGTGGAAAGATGCAGAGCAATAAAGTCAATGCTATATCCTGCTTAGAAAACTGGCTGAAAATCCTGGTTATATAAAGTTATACACTCGTTACACATCTAGATTACCCTTGAGTCTATGTATTTCATGCCTCTTGTTCAAGTCCAGGTCTCACGGGAAGCGGTGCAAGCTGAGAAGCCCTGATGTCCCTTTTTCCAGGGTCTCCTCCCAGATGGGATTGTATGAACCAGCTCAAGTAGCTCCTTTCGGTTAGTTACTCTCCAGCTCTCCATCCATCTTCCAGTGTTTTGGATTGATTTACTTCATTTCTACCCAGTAGGCCAACCGTGACCAAGACAAACCATTGGCACCTCATCCAGTTTGGCGGGTGTGTGTCGATGCTTTGTGCGCACCACATCAGATGTTTTGGGAACCAGTGCAACCATGTTCACTTTTTTCACTACCAAAGAGACTAAAGCAACCAATTTGTCTTCTTTTGTCACATATGAAGCAGCTTATATTGCTGCATCAGAGCATTTAAAAGACTAAAAAGCAGGAAGACAAAATCTGTTTTTGTCTGGTTTAAATAGATTTATGTGGACGGATATTTTTTCTCCAAATACAAATTAAAGGGTTTAGATCCATGAGATTGTTATCCATTCATACTATACGTTAAGACAGAAGATACGTCGATTCAGTCTAAAAATGCTAAAAGCTGATGATTTGCAGAGAGGCGGCACCTTAATGCCTCAGCGTCATGCCCTGACACACTTCACATTCAAACGTATCGCTGTACATCCTTCTTGATCCATGTCCGTTTCCCGATTCAAAGCTTTGCTTCCCACCACCGAAACAATGCATATTCAATTTTTGTTTACGAACTCAGGGTCTCTGCGGGTGTCTGAGAAAGGTTGCTCCGTCGTTCCAATTTGCGTTGCGTTTCACCCCCTACTCATTAATCTCCCTCCATTCGCTGATAGCTTCGTTTGGTCCACTAGAAATCGCTTTCAATTATTCATGCCTATTTACCACAAATACCTTGGAGATGGAATTAGCAAACAAACAATGCCAGGCGACACTAATCCTCGTCTACAGCAAAGATCCTTTAATGCACTGGAGATCAGGCCGGCTGTTGACAGGCACCTGTTACTGTCTTCAGCTGCTTCGCAACAGCAATGTTGACACAGTAAATGTGTTTACGGGAGCAGCGCAGCCCTGACCTTACGCTAAAGGTGCAGGGATAATGCAAAGGAGAGAAGAATAAGTAAGAGGAGGAGAGCATGGAGAAAGGACAGGCGAACGACTGGCAAGGATAAACAGGATAAAGGCAAGTGTAAGACTCGGCCCGATTCGTGGGCTGGAACACTCTCGGCTCTTCAACGCAGTAGCAAATGTTGTACCTGACACCTTTTTTTGTATGAGATGAACACAAAAGTCAGCAATGATGAAAGCTCGCTCTTCGGGCCAGGGACGTGGATTAAAAACTAGATGTTTTAAACCGATTTATAGACACCAAAATGCTCTGATAAAGCATTTGTAATAGCTGTCTTTGACAATTTGAGTGCTTTTTTTTTTTTTTTTTTTTTTTTACTGGAGGCAGTTGAGGCGGCAGGAAAAGAAAAAAAAAAAGAGGAAGAAGCGTCATGACCTTGGAATTAAAAAGACATATAATACCCTCGTAGAGAAAGAAAGTTTCCACTAAAACAAAGCGAAAATATTTAGCAGCTTACAGTGAGTAACACAACTCTGGTTATCTAGTGCCCTGCAGCTAGCAGGCACACAGGCGCGCGCGCACACGAGCGCTGTGTGGAGTGAATAAATTTCGGTTTACCTAGTGTAACAGACAGCGGCCGTTTCTGAGATCAACAATGCATAAACGTTAAGACAGAAAAGTGAGATATGTCATATCGAATGAGCATCACTGTGGATTTATGTTTGTACAGGCGCATGTGTGTGTGTGTGTGTGTGTGTGCCCTCTAGCAGACAGGGAGATGATGCAAGGGAGCCTGGAAAGGTACTACTGAGACTGAAAGCAGATAGTGAGAGTGACGGTTTAGACGACTGAGTGCTGAGCTCGTAGCTGAATGACACACACACATTTTCTCACACACGCATGCACAGAGCCAGGGGCAATGCAGGAGAAGAGACTGAGGAAGACTTTGATCACCGAACTGAGCACATTCAAGCACTCAACCAGAGAGGGCAGCCAGTGATGAGGAGGAGAGAAGAGAGCGCCCAGGGAGGGAGGGAAGGAAGGAGGGAGGGAAAGAGGAAGAAGGGGGTAGGGTGGGTGGGGGAAGAGAGGGATCGGGTTGTTTTCTGACCTCTACGCCCATTGATACAGATGTTAAGGCATGAACACACAGACAATCAGGCATCCGACATGGATTCTACCAAGCAAAAAAAAAAAAAACAGCTTTTCTTGACGTGTTTCTTGATAGTGGAAACCCATGCTGACAAAACTAATTTCATTCCAGCTGTATGTGCCTGGACATGAGCACACCAAAGTGGAGGAAACGTTCGGAAAATTAAATTCACACTTATTTCTTTAGCCTCTGGCGGCTTGCTGACTTCTGAATGGTAAATATTACAATATCAAGCAGAAACCAGATACACAAACGTGTCGCTCTGGAATCCCTGCGGCTTATGTTACCTTTGCTGGCGGCGTGTGACCGAAAAAAACACCAAAAAAAAAACAGGCGGCTGTAGCACTACGGAGCCGTCCTGCACGCCTGAGATGCAGGTGGATAAACCATTGTGCTGTTTGCGAAGAGAGCAGGTAATTATCGCTGGCATTTTGACAAGTGTTTGCCAGAGTGAAGGTCAACTCTGTCTGCGTGGGAGATCTATGCTAATCTGCTCAGCTGGAAAAGACTACCACTCACCACTCGAACGGTAGCTAGCACTATTATGCAGCCACAGCTACTATGTTTTCACTTCAGAGTTGTCTGCAAGGGTGTGTGTGTGCAGAAGAGTGTGTGTTTGTGTGTGTGTGCCTGCAAGCAGAGCGGAGAGAAGAAAAAAAGGAAAGAGAAAAGACAGACAGAATCAGACAGGAAGACAGACAAGTGGAGTGAGATGGAAAAGGAACCCGGTTAAATTTAGGCTGGCTCTCTTATGGTTTTAGAAAAAACACCAGTCAGTGTGGTTCATTTCATATCGTGTAAAAATCTCTTTCTTTTAAGGCAAATGGCTCAGATTTCCATCCAAATGAAGACAGAAAAGTGAAAAATAAGAATCCAAACTAGTGTACGTCGCTGCTCTTTAGCCTTTTTTGGGTGAAAAATAGAGTTGGGTGCATACAGGATAAACAGCTGGGCGCCTTTTTTCCAATAGGATGTCATTAAAGTCTTGCAGAAGAAGGAAGCGCAGTGAGATGGCGTAACTGAAAACACATCAGGCGAATCTCAAACAGTGGAAAACAGTGATGAAATTATGCCACATTCTATTTGTTTCACGTATTAATCTGAATGTTTTCTGCTCCACACAGAAAACATCTGATGCCTTTTTTTTTTTTTTTACGAATAACCATTTATGAAAATATAGAAGGGGCCGCTCATAAAGTCGCCTACGGGGGAATTATGAGCTGAATCTGCAGCTCTTCCTGGTTTTTTATGGCTCTTCACAGTGAGATTGCACTCTTTCTTTAGCTGTTGGGCTCCTAGAGAATCGTTTTCATCTGCAGAAGGCAGCTGTATTCAGTAAAAAATAGCAACTTAAAACAACTGTATACTATCTGCTCGCCCCTGGCAGTTTTTTGCTTGTGAACAAAGTTGAGAATTAGGCCCCTGAAGAGTTCTGATGTTTTCCTCAGGAGATGGTAGAGACCAAAAACAGAGACCGCTGGCCTTTCATTGGGAAGACTGATCATAATGTTGGCGGTTTAATGGTTTATCATACCAGCATACATGACAATAGTCTGCTTAGAACCTGTCTTCATATTAAAAAAGCAAGTCTACTTACTCTTTTTCAACGTTCCTGCCCCATAAAGGGGCAAGCACTTTATTTTGGGAAGGATTTTTAGGTGGATAGCAATTCAGTTTTCCTCCTGGTAAAATCCTCAGGAGTTTTCTCACCATCATCTTCCGTTTGACTCAGCAATCTCCATTCTGCTGTCACTTACATGTGAGTGAAAGAGTGTGTGTGTCAGATAGACAGAAGCGGAGGCAGAAACACGGGGGCAGACTTTGTCTATGTCCACATCTCTGCGTGTCTGCCTCGGGTGACAGCCGTGTGTCAGGGTCTCTGCTCTCTGCTCCAGATGGCCCAGCAAGTTGCTCCCGGGGTCCCCAGACTCTCAGTGCTCATTGACCAAGGCTGGGGTTCTCACGGCCTGGGGGCCTGTGGACTCATTGCTTCGGCCTGGCCTCTGGGGCCTTTGAGGCCTCCGAGGGGCTCCGGGGTCGCCCAACCGTGACAGCCAAGACAATAGGAGTGTCCTCACCCTGCTCCCCACCCACCACCTACAGCCCCTCTCAACACACAGTCACACACCCCGGTGTTTGGCCTGGACATCCTCGATCCCCGCAGGCAGACAGTTGCCGTGTCATCCAGCATCAGTTTTCCTCCCAGCTAATCGATAAAATACTTTAACGTGTAGGTATGATAACTGTGTTGCAAAAATGCATCGTATCTCATCTTTATCAATTTATAAATATATATAAAATAAGTCATAATTATAGACGCTTTATAAAACACCCTTCCTACACATAAATCCACCTCCTCACCGTGAAGAGCGCAAACATGTAAGTGGATCAAATCCATCACCAGCTACAAAACGTTGCTTTTCGGTGAGCAGAAGCAGTTCTGACAGATCTATTTCCCACTGACTGAAGGTGATTTACATGTTTAGAAATCACTGAGAGGAAACAAGAAGGCAAAAAAGAGAAAGAAAGTGGAGTTCTAAACAACACATCTCAACACTGGTTTTAACAGCTTGGCTGCCACTTCATCAAATATTGAATAAATCATTTTCTTGGCACAGTATGAACACAGCTGCAAAAAAAAGAGAGAGAGAGAGAAAAAAAAGAACAAAATCACACACACCAACACGCACACGTCCACACGCACATGCTAACACGGACACACAGAATGCCTTGTAGTTTTGATAAAGCAGCAGCTTTCTCTTTTGTTTTGCAGCCGAGCAGGGATTAGGCAGTGCGGGCCTTTGTCCTGCGGTTTTCCAGTTGAGCAGAACACAAGAGCCTCTACCTCCACTAATACAGTCAGACCTCCCAGCAGGCCTTTCACCACACAGCCGCTAAGAACCTGCTGCCTAAAAGATGCTTTTCAATGAGTTATCAAATCTCCTCTATACTGTCCATGCCTTTCAACCGAGTCTCTTTGTCTATTCTTTTCAATGGAGCATTGAACACATCAAATAGAACTGATGGGCAGATAGATGGACAGCAGAATGTAGCAGAGCCATATTAACCTCTTTCAGACACTGCCGAGTACAGTAAAGGTACTCGGTTTAACTTATAACAAACCTGACTGAGAACTTGCTAAATTGGAGTCGTTTTACCATTTTTATTTAGCCACACAGGACAGTAAACAATTTTACTTGTTAATCTAAAATAATAAGGAAAAGATTTATTGACAGTGAAAATGATAACTTGTTGCAGCCCCGACAGTAAGCAAACATTTTTCTGAACAGCATTAAAACAATATTTTAGTCCACAGGAAGATTAATCGCAAGTCATTTTCAAAGCAAACACTCTCAACGCTTATTCAAGCGCCTGAAATGTGAGTATTTGCATCTTTTTCAGTTTGTTTCATTACTCTAATTTCTTTATTGCTCTCCACTCTCGGAGCATGTGAGTCACATTTTAACTTCTTCCTTTTGGGACCAAACTCTATACCGAATAATCAATAATGGAAATATAGTAATTGTTAGTGGAAGCCCTCAAAACCAGTCTACAACACAAGTAGTGCTAAAACCGTCAGATGTTAGTCGACGGGAAAATTAGATGGCAACAGCTTCTCTTCATGCAAAATATCAAAAGCAGTGCATGAAAGCCGTCATTTAGTCAACAGTGAAATTGAATAAAAACGATTCTGATTGCCACTGAAGTCATTTACCGAGAGCGATCCTGAACATTTATGTTTATTCGCTCCTCAGTTGTAAAGATTTGCTTCTTTTTCTATCATTTTAAAGTGAAAATCTTCTTGTTACTGGTGCATTTGAAAGAGTCTCCTGCAATCATCGCTTGCAGCAAATTTATTGAGGAAAATTGACTTGTCTTTACGGGCATCTCTGTTTTCTCTCATGTTGGTGGCAAATGACTAATTAGACCTGTTTAATGGTTATTGATCTGCTTCAAAGAAAGATGATTTTGTTACATTCTCACCATCGTTCTTGGGTTTTGTAGTTTCACGACTGCCATCAGGCTGGATGTGGAGGCTCTCAGCGGCAGGTTGGGCACAGAGTACAGCAGGGGTTTCGATGAGTTCATTAGGAGGCCACGTCATTTATGCACAGTCACACATAAGGCAAAGGTCAGCCAGGATTACCCAGGTGGCCACTGCATGTGGGTGTCAGTTTGATTTTTAGACTGCACTTTAACCATGCTGTTGCTCCACAACCTGGTAACCGCTTTGAAATCACCACGCCTTTGCTGCACTGCATTGAATTCGGTGTCACGCATGCTCATTTGGAGCTGGGAAACAGCTACAAAGCGACAGTTTGTGCATGCACTTCAGATTGCTTTTAATATCGGGAGGCGAGTGGGAAGTCCACTCCACTTCACACTGTGGTGGAAACAGAGGGTGGGCAACAAGGTAGGAGGGGGCGCAGGGAATAAAGCTCTGGTAGGATTTAATCTAAGGTCACCGGGGGGACACACGGAGAGAGGATCCAACCAGTCAGCTATCTCTAAGTGCTATTTCTATACTTTTTATACATTTCAGAGCTGAAACTCTTCGGTCTACTGGGATAAAAGAACAATGCATCCAAGGGGAAGTAGCTTGATAAGCTCCGTCTGTTCACTTTTACAAATTGCTATTCAGGTGGGCTGTATTCATAATTCATCAACATGGGTCAGGCTCATGATCATGTTGACTTAACATTTGGTCTGACATTTCAGCCCTGCTCACGCCTGTCATTAGCTCTCGCCACACGCTACCTCATCAAAGTCAGTCACACAAGCGAGGAGGGGAGGGAGGAGATGAAGAAGAAAAACAAAACGTTAAGACAGAATAAAAAAAAACCCAAAACGATACAGTTTAAAAATAATACCTCGTGCATACAACGCCCGCGATATTTGTTCATTTGATCGTTTTGTTAAACAAACACTGCAAAAGTGGGATGACGGCGCGGGATAAAGATAGACACACACCGTAATCCGGCAAACACACGCGCGTGCGAAAACGCACCCTTAAACCCGCTGAACCGAAGCTCAGCCCCCAGCTCAGGCTTTCTTGCGGTAAGTCTGTATCATCAGCCATCATCCAGCGCTTCCCTAATGGGAAACGAGTTGGTGCCAAAAAAATGTCGCCGCGCAGAAAAACTGGAGCAGCAACACATTTCTGCCAATAACAACACCACCATGTTGATTCCAGTGGGGTGATATTGGATGATATTGACTGTTGGGAGTATTGCTGTGCTTCTCAAAGTCATTTCCGACCAAAGCAAGGACATCGACACACATCCAACACATAGGCGCACTTGCTGCACGCACTAACACCAACGCCGGGCTAATCGGAGTGCAGACATCGAACAGGAGAGTGGAGGCAGCGCATACTGACAACCTCCTTTCTGTGGGTGACAGCTCTCCATCAGTCTACATCAAACAAGTGCATACATGCAGGCACACTCACACACAAGTGTACACTCCGTCTGATTGGCCGTTGCAAACCTGTTTCAACCTGCCACCAAATAAACTGTGCTGTGTACTATATATGTGTGTGCGTGTGTGTGCGTTTGCAGAAATAGCAGGTGTGCACGCTGAGCTCATCATCTCTGTAACTGATGGTCATCTGTCATCGCCCGGTGTTGATAATCTTCTTAGGGACGGGGGTTTGTCCGAACAAGATGAACACCAGCCTATCTACTGTATCGGGAGAAACTAATCTGTGCTCTCATTTACTGGAGCCCAGACTGTCACAGAGTGGTCCGGCTGGTAAAAATTAGATGAATCGCAGTGAAGGTTGTCAATGGGACGATTGCGTGAGGGCGACATGTGAGGAAATACGGACCGCTGCTCTTACCTGCAACTTGAACTAGATCTGCAGTGGTGACGTTCTTGGGGTTCGGACCGACTCTGAACGTCAAGGCAGGGCCAAGGACGCTGCAGATAAACAGCAAAGGAGAAACAGAATGAGCAGGTTTTTGGAAAAATGTGAAGACGCTCAACAGCTCAGGTCCATGATCTGTGAAGATCGAACTACAGGTGAGCTTAGCATAAAGACTGGAAGCAAGTAGAATCAGCCATTCGAGCTCGATGTTTACAAAATCTCTAACAACTACTGATTACTGTAATATTACACAAATAAGAAATATCATATGAAACGCCTGTACAGCTGCTGGCAGGTTAGATTTTTACACTTCTAAATGATATTTTGATAGTTACCTTAATAAGGAAGTAGGAATAGAAAGTAGCAACTTCTCAAAAAATATAGAAACATGCAACTGTAAAACCAAACTATAAAATGCACAGAATAAAACGTTGAAATTACTTCCACCCTGTGACATGTAAACCGCTCTTCTATGGGGCCACCTGTTCAAGTGAGAGTCACAATATGGAGCCCCCTAGTGGACGGTGAAGTCACACACATTTTCATAAAGTAATCAGATTAAATTTTTCACTGTAGAAAGAAGTTTTCGTCCCACGCAGAGTGTACAGTGGACGCTAATGTTTATGTCACTTTTGAAACTTAAAGTAATGTAAGTACTTCCACGCATTAAATGCTGTATGGTCATACTTTCCCCCACGCCACGCTCCATATTATCCGTTGTTGATCTACACACGTCCGTTGAGATCTACAATGGATAATATGGAGCGCGGTTGTACGTCATTGTCATGGGACACTCTCACAAACAAAATCACGGTTTAGTAACGCAGTATTGCAGTAACGCAGCGTGCTTACGGGAAAGGAACAGTAATCTAATTACTTTTTGCAACAGTAATCCCTTACTTTACTTGTTACTTGAAAAAAGTATTCCGATTACAGGAACGCATTCTCTGGTCTGATCAAAACATGTGAATCCATCCACACAAGTAATAAAGGAACAGCCAAAATTACCAAGTGTTAAAAGCAATGTTGTATGTAGGAATATGTTTAAAAATATGTATGTTAAACAGAGATGTGATTAAGTGTTTGGGAAAGCAGAACATTTTGGGGAAATGACTCCTATAAGCAGCACAGCAAAGGATCATAAAGATGCTAAATATTGACTCAGAAGCCCTCAGGCATATGTTTCACCAACAGAACAGAAATATTAAGAAGAGAAACTGTAAATTACCCAAAAAACAAACAAAACCTCCCCCAGAAAATATGTGGAGTGATCATGATTTCTGTTTTCCTTTCAAGCCTGAAATTGGCCAAAGAGCAAAGTACAGTCATGAGCGGTGCGCCTTGTTTTCCCTTCACCTGCGGTAACCTGCCTGTACTCTCTGCACCCATTCTCCTCTGTGTGGTCAGGAGTCAGCAACAGACTTCTCCCCCTGGAGGAGAATAAATGTTGAAGGTCCCCGAGGTTAGCCATAAAATAAAATCTAACAACCCTAGCAGACTCAGCGAGACCGCCCAGCAATGGTCAAGGGAAAAGAAAACCTGTGAAGCAATGTGTAAAGAAAAAAATCCTACTCATGTTTAGTGTAACCTCTTAAGATCCCAAATGAAATGATTTTTTCTAGAAGCAAGGAGACCATTTTTAACAACTAAGAGAGCAAACACACATCGACTGCACAGCCCTGAGTCTGGCTCGCTTTTAAACACGGACCAGCAAAGCAAAAGTGGGAAAAGGTAACCAATGTAGCAATGAGATCATTTTCCTCAAGACTCAACATTAATATTAAAGCAGTGACGACTGAGACGCCGACAATGAACAAACAAACGATCATCACTTCCCAAATTTAGTAAAAACATGAAAAGGCCAGAATGAGCAATCAGCTTATTATCAAGTACTTTTATTATTTCATTCAGTCACAAATGGCTCTTTTTTTTAAGCAAGTGAAAATTTAACCACCGAGGTGCGGAAATTTGCACCTGTCTCTAATACAAATCTGCTTATTTGAACAATTTGTACAATAAAGACCAATTTTCTTTGCTTCTAGCGTAGTGCTAGGCTTTATTCTGTCTTCTTTAAGATATTATTACCGTCACATAAAATTGTTCTATTTCTTCTTTCTTTATGAGTACATTTTGTCACTTGTTTAAAGGAAACAAGACTTCTGGAATAATGAAGTAATTTAACACTGGTACACAGAGGAACCTGTTACAGATTATTTCTGTGTTAGCAGTTTGTCCATGCAGTGCAGATTTGTCCATGATGTGAATCTCCTTTTCCACCACATGCCAAAGCTGCTGCACTGAGAAACCAGTTTGAGATGTTTGAACTTTGTGACACGGCACTGATGGAAGCAGCCAACAGAAGACCTGTACGCTGTGGTGATAATGGGATGGACAACAATTCTCAGGTAGGCTGTGGTGTTTAAACAATGCTCAGTTAGTAATAAGGTGCTGAAAGTGTGCCAAGAAAATATCCCCTACACCATTACACCACCACCAGAAACTTGAATGTTTGGTACAAGGCAGGGTGGATGCATGCTTTCATGTTGTTTATCCCATATTGTGATCATACCCTATCCGAATGTCATGGCAAAAATTAAGACTCATCAGATTAGGCAACGTTACTCCAGTCTCCTGTTGTCCAATATTGGTGATCCTCTGTTCACTGTGCCCTCAGTTTCCTGTTTTTAGCTAACAAGAGGGACACCAGGTGTGGTCTTCTGCTACTTCTACTGCTAATTCTGCTACATCTTGTGCATTCAGGGATGCTTTTCTGCATACCTTGATTGTAATGAGTTTTAATTTGCGTTGGTGTTGCCTCCTATCAGCTAAAAGCCATTCCTCTCTGAGCTCTGACATCAACAACGTAGTGGTTGGTGTGCCTCATTTTAGGACTATTCTCCAAAACCTCTAGAGATGGTTCTGTTGGGAAATCTCAGCAGTTTCTGAAATACTCAGACCATGACACATTCAACTCACCTAAATCACCCGTCTTCCCCATTCTGATGCTTAGTTCAGACTTCCGTATGTTGTCTTGGCCACGTATACATGTTTACATCCGTTGAGTTGCTGCCATGAGATTGGCTGTTTAGCTATCTGTGCTAAAGAACAGTTGAATGTTGAACTTAATGGAGGTAATGGGGTACTTAATAAAGTGATTGCTGAGTGTATAGTAAAAGTGATAAAAACCATAGACTTATTTAGTTGCATTCAGACTGTATGAGCTGTATGTGGCTGTATTTTTCTTCTCCCCAGTTTTTATGCTAAGCGGAGTTAAGCTAACCAGTTGGCAATGCTTATCTTACTCTCTAAGTAAGTGAAGAGAGTGGAGACAGCTTTAAAGAAGTCCAATGAGTCTGAAAGAGCTAAAATTAAGGAGATAAAATGTGTTTAGTGTATATGACTTATATAACAGCACATGTATAGATGTTTTGTCCATAATTTACTGACAGACGACAATAAGTAACACTGAAAAGAGAGCGTGTGGGGGTCCCATTTTTGGCATTTCAGTACATCATCATGTCGGAATTGTTATGTCCAGGAAAGTGCACGTACATTTCTAGTGTACTTCCTGCCAGACTGTACAACAGAGAGTGAGATTCATCAGACTGCCAGAGTGCTGTGACCCAGACCCACTCACCATCAGTCAGCCTGGTACAGAGGCAGCAACGCTCACTCGGCCAGGAGCAATAACACGGGCAAATACCGCCAGACAGACGGACCCAGCCGTGCACTGATGCATTTGTGATCAGGCACACACACACACACACACACACACACACACACACACACACACACACACAGGTCTGAAGGAAATATGTCCTTCTCTAACGCCTTCACCTGGCCTCTGTTTGCTCTCGTAAATGTCAATGTTTCCACAATCTTTACCCCTGCCTTCGTCCTCCTTGGCCGAGGCTGTTCTGCCTGAGATCTCAATGCATCTCAAATTGAACTGACGTGATTTCTTTTTCCCTTTTTTTTCAAACCGCACAAACCCTATTTAAATATACTGGGAGGCGGGGGGAGACTGCCACAGTTGGGAGATGAAGTTAAGATAGATAAGTTATCTAGAGGACTTCGCACTGCCTCCTGTGTTATCGGATGTGTGAGCTTGGACTTCATATTAGCTCTGCTGGTGGGACACGAGGAGTATGTACGTGCAGAGCGCTTGGCGGGATATTGGCAGGATGTGTTTGTGTGTGTGTGTTCTTGCACAGACTGTGTGTGAGGATGGACCAGTGAGTGTGTGTCCCACTCCCCCTAGTGTTTCTAACGAGTAAAACCCTTACGTCATCTGAAAAAGGAACATTTCATCCCCTGCCCATCATCATCCAGCTATTTCAAGTCTCTTTCAAAAGGGGAATATTTTATGCTGATTATCGTAGGAACAAGCTCAAACATAATTGTGTTCGGCATCTCAAAATCTTAACGGCGCCCAGGCCTCCTCTTCTCATACTCTCTGTCTGAAAGTCTTTTCTGCCTGCCTGTTGTCGTATTTGAGTATCTCTCCTCCTCCTCTCTTACCATCAGAGCTCATCAGAACGAGTGTGAAAGAGAGACCCCCCGAAGCAGGGCGGCGTGCTCCGACCCAGCTCTTGTACTCCAGCCGACTCGTATTCAGACAGAGGCTTTCAAACACTCACCTGTCGAGGCCGCACAGCACAAGGCACAATAAGCTTGCATCATGTCCTTCGCCTCGGCTATTTCTACATGAATGCGCTTTCATTACTTTGTAAAAAGGAAAAAAAAGGACGCAGATAAACAAGTCAGACAAAGAGGAAATTTGCTGTATTCTTTCTTCCATATCAGAATGACGTGATGTGTTTCGGAAACCTTTATTTCAAGCAACTGTGTGGTTTTCACACTGGCTAAATGACTATAATGAGCAGGCACCATTTATACTGTACACTCACAGAAATGCTGAACCATATAACATTTAATTCTCTTTTATGAATATTATGAATTAGTTATTAGTTGCAATGAACTCACGTACATGCAGAGAAATACTGCTGGGTAAGTTTTATAGTGTAAGAAACAATGATGATGGTTTTTCAAGCATCTGTGGCAACATTCGTGGGGATATTGATTTTCAAAGGACACTGGGGACAAAGGTATGTGTGGTTTATTCCCACTGATTCTAAAAACACGTCTATTATTTCTCTGTGTTATCATTATGACTCCAAAGAAGAGGACACATCGTCATTTGTACATCTTTGTATGAACCCCCCACTTCACTATTGTGACGTAAGAAAAAATTCACTGCTTGTTCAAATATAATGAAAACTTGAGTTTTATGAACTTATGTCTATGCCTGTTGTTACGTTACATTTAAATCAAACCACAGCAACCAATCTGATAGTTTGTCTTCAAATTAACCAAAGAAGGTTTTTATTCCCTTTGTAAGTTGAACTTTTGTAAACATTATATATTGTAAATATTGTATACTTCTTTAAATTCTGTAAACAGATTAAACTCAGTGTAATCCTAATTCATACTACATTTTGTGGTGCTCATATTCAACTCCATATTTCTATTCCTGGACTCTACTAGAGTAGCTGTGCATGAATCACAGTTTATAATAATGTGTATTCATTTTTATACTGAGCCTTAATTGGTGCAGTCAGCTTAGTGACTGTTTGAAACAAACTGTTTTGGCTCCTTCTCATTGGCTGCCCCTCACAAACCAAAGATCTGACCAGCAGGTACGTCTGCGCTCACTGCCAGAGATAACCATATTAAGCATTATTAATCATCTCTGTGACAAGATGAAGGTAGAACTGTGTAAAATTGGGTGTGTAGACCAGCCTGAAAGCATGTGGCTACATGTAATGTGATTACTTCCTATTGTAATGGTATAGATATGACAGGAAATAAAGAAAAGCATAATAATTGCACCTTAAGTAGCATTTTAAATGCAAGTACCTGTGCTGTACTATCCTGTAGTCAACTTTCACTCAGGTCTTTCACCCCTTTCTAAACGAATAATAGCCCACAGCAATAATAACCTCTAATTGGGTTTGAGTGTCAGGAGTTGATTCTGAGTGATATGAAATGACAGGTATAATAACAAAATGAACGAAATCAGCGCCGGCACTATGCTACGTCCTCCTCGTCCTCCTAAACCCAAAGGTTGGATTTAAAGATCGAGATCAGAACGACTCCTTGGCTACATTTATTTTAAGGCCCCTGTGCGCATTTTCGATGCTTAACAGTAGATACAGAACGCTCTGATAGTTTCACCCTCTCAGGAACTATTATCTGAGCCCGAATACTCTGTATCTACAGTTTCAGTGCAGCCTCACGCTGCACTGCACCGGCTTTGGTGTTCATATGCTGCGAGTGTTACTGAACCACCCAGATTTTACTCCTCCTGCAGGAGTGTCTTGAAAGGCTTGTCAGATCTTCGGCGAACATGTCTCCTCTGCCTCCTACATGGTCTGACACCAAGTGTACAGCAGAACCATGGTACAAGCACAAAACAGCCTGGGTTCAAGGACAGTTCGCCTGCTCATTAATATATTAACCGCCTCCTGCTGACTACTTTCTCGTTTTCCAGCTCTCTATTCACTGCTTGCTTCCCTTTCGTTCGCTTCCTCTCTTTGCTTCTAACGAAAAATCGTTTGATGGCTTGACTGCTCTCTTTTTTTGACAAGGCGCACAGTGACAATAGCGGCTAGGCAGTGTTTTGAATACAATGGAGACATCAGTATGTGTCTGGAGGTAATTAGGCCTGATTTCGCTCCCCGCGAGAAGTCAAACACTCCGAAAGGTCAAAAAAACAACAAACGCCTACAGTTTGTGGCAGTGTAGCAGAGCATTTTCACAATGCTCAGAGCAACTGGACAACCTTCATTCGGCTTCCTCATCCTCAAAGGCACAAAACAAAACATTTCAAATGAGGCCAATTATCCTCTGTTCGATGTATGGTTTGTAAACGGCACGGTAAATCATTATTTGCAACAATGTGGGATGTTTTTTGTGTCTGTACATACGAGAGCTGGGTGAGGTCTGCAGCGTGGAGGCTCAATCTCTGGGTCAGATGCTCCATCAGGTCCGTGCCCTGGTCAGTGGTGAGGGAGCTGGGGGTAAACACACACACACATACACGGAGAGGCGTCAAATTTTTAGGTTCACACCCATACAACGTACAACCGTTTAGCCATTAAAATGCAATTTTTTTTAGGGAGATACTGTCACAATTCATACCCACAATTGGGTCATTGCACACAAGCGAATGCTATGGTCGTCTGAATGGATGTGCTGCACGCATTTGCAGACACATACAAACACAAACAAACACACAAAGCACCGTGCCGAGGGAAAAGGGATCAGCTGCCTCTTCAGGCTTGGTAAATCACCTGCTTTTTTCCAGCAATGAGACAAACAATAAGGTGCAAATGGAACCTGCATGAGGTGTAATGGCTGTATCATATGGACGCTCCTTTCTCTCCCTTTCCTTCTCTCATCTTTCTTCTTCTTCTTCGCCTACATTGGCGTTCTCTCACCGACGCGCACGCACACTCAAAAGTAAAACACGATAACACAGAGAACACAAACAGCCGGGCACGCACGCGCCCTCACGGTGAGATGAGAATAATAAGGTGCAAATGGAATGGAGGTGAAGTGTAATGGTGGTCTGATAAAGCCATGCCTCATCTCAGCTCAGTCCACGGCTGCTCTCTCACTGGGAGAGTAAATCGGCAAGGAAATAGACCAAACAAAGGCAATCTGCTGGCCAGCGCGTCGTATGAAGAAATGAGGAGGGCATCCACACAGACCCACTCAGAAAGCCACTTTATTGTTGACAGCTTAACCTGGAATCACCGAGACTGCCGAGTAACTGCAAGGTGACATGCAGGACCAAAAAATAAAAGTCATGGATCATAATGAGACATCGTTCAAATTTTGTTATCACCTCATTGCGGAGAAATGTGAAATAAACTGGGAAACAATTTCATGCTGCACTGGATATTGAGTGCAATATCACTTATGTGTTTTTTTGTGTTTTTTTTTAAGATACTCGGCATCATCTTGAAGTTTAAAAAAAAAATTTTTTTCCTTTGGACATACTCTAGTCAGAATTATGCTGACATATTTTGTTTAGCCTGCATTTGACACCACATTACAGAAGCTTTTCTTCAGCAGAACAGTGTGCCGTGCATGAGCGGCTGATTCACTCCACCTTTGAGAGAGTGGGAGGTTCTTTCTTTTTTTTTTTCCCTACACTTTTCGAGGGGTTTTGAAAGTTAAAGATTCAACCAAGCAATTCCAGACACGTCTGCATCCCTCTGTGGTAATTCTAGCAACAGGAGTGACTTGGTTGTTGATGCTAGCACTTTTCCCCTTGGGTTTCTCTCTGTCTCCTTCTCTTCTATCCATACCTTTCCATTTCCCCCTCCACATTCACCATCCCATCCTCTTGCTATTCCCCAAACCCCCCACTACCACCGCCACAATGTCAGGAGCTGTCAGATAAGCAGGTTTGCGTAGCGTCACTGCAGGGTGCAAAGAAGCCGGGGATAACAACTGTGCAATCATGAGGTCTGCAGCAAAAGCACAGACACCTGTACAGGCCAACTATAGGCATGCACTAGGTGGGCTGAGGATAGACAAGAAGGAGGAGGGGCAGACATTTCACTCAGAAGGTGACCTGTTTTTTTCCCCTGGCACACACTCACCTACTAAATTGTGTGTTGACGTCTTAATCTGCTACTCCTATTTGTGTGGCAATAAGGTGACAAAGACTGTACCCAGTGGACCTTTATGAGAGTACGTGTGTTGAACAGGTGAAGGACAACCCTCTGACACTGGACTTGATAACGCTATAAAGGGATTTGAGAAAGGGCCAGGGGCGAAGACAGAGTCGATAGGAACTTATCTTTGCTGAGCTTGAGAGGTAAGAGAGAAGGGGAGAGAACTTGGCTGCCTTTGCTGACAAAGTATCATCATTAAAGCTGTAATACAACACAGTAATACCTACACACTGAGAGATGTATCAGCCCTGCTTTTCTAATCAGGTACAACACACAAAAAGGATTTCAAACTACAGTATCCTGTAGCATAGAGAAGTTCACATGTGGGTGGTTTTGATAGAGGATGCATGCAGTTTAAGGTAAGCTAACAAAGAAGACATTTGCTGAGTATCAAGATCTGCTAAACAAGTCTGTCTTGAAAGAAGTGCGTCACTGTATCACCAGTAAATGGAGGCAGCTGTAAAGTTATAATTATAAGAGCCCAATGAGGAATAAGACAGGGACTCGTGCTGTTGCTGATGTTAAACACAAATGTTATTGATGATGGCTTAGGCAACCCGACTGTACTGACATACAAAGTATTTCTGAAATTTATGGGTCTGCATTGCACTGCATTGTCAGGGACAATCATGTCATCCCTTTACATACTACAGCTCAGTGTTTTCAATCCTATACTGCAATTTATTCTTGTGGAGATGCAAACTGCAACATCCAGTGTCTCATCCCATGACATTTGTCTCTAGGTTGGTAAAAAAAAAAACACCACAAAATACAAAACACATCATGCATTAGAATTTAATTTAAATTCTAATAAAGGCTTCTAGTTTTTTTTATGGCTAGTCAGATTATATATATATAGTAATGTGGAGTAGCATGGGGCACTGGTGCTTACCCTAACATTAGAAAGAAAAGAATTAAAACTGAACAATTAATAAAGACTGAACAAGTGTAGCCTGTTTGGAAGGGATACCAAGAGAAATCATCTAAAAAGAACATGGCAGCATGGCTTAAGTTTGAAAAGTTGCATCTGAACAAACCAAGACTTCTGGAACAATGTGCTTTGGACAGACCCACAGTGGAAATGTTTGACTGTAATACACAGCACCATGTTTGACGAAACCAAACACAGCATATCAGATGTCAAGCGGTGGCTGAAGGGTATTGATTTGGGCTTGTTTTGCAGCCACAGCAGCTGGGCACCTCTTAGTGAGTGAGTTGACCATGAACTTTGTATAACAAAATATTCTTGAGTCAAATGTGAGGCCATCTGATCCATAATTAAACCTCAGCCCAAGCACAGCAGCAAATCTACAACAGAATGGCTAAAAAAGAGAAGAATGAAGGTGTTACAATGGTCCAAACTGCAACCCTCAGCCTGATTGAATTGCTGTGGTGGGTTATTAAGAAAGCTCTGTAAAGAAGAGTGGCGAAAATTCCTCCACGGTGAAAGCGAGCACTGCTAAAGGTGGTACTAAAAACTATTGAATTTCATATTACTGTAAAGTAAAAGTTATCCGTGCACTCAAATTTCATCAGTCACATCCAGCCTACAAGTTTTCTAGATAAGAATCCTTCATTTTCTATACAATCTTAATTGTTATTATTTATATCATTATTTATGTTTAGAAGCATCAAATGGACTTTTCCACATGTTTCACAACCACGATCAGTGTGTGTGAATGATGATCATTTATCTAAAACAGGAATCCCACTGGGCTTTGTTCTTGGCCCACTTCTCTTTAGTTTATGCTTAAACGACTTACGCAGAAAAGATTTTCTCAGCATTTGCAGTCCATCACAGCAGGATTTAAAAAGCTCCTGTCTTACACTTAACATCCCATTCAAGAAAACAGCACTAGTTTGGTTCTCTTTGTTTTAGAGATGTCAACTATTCCAACCTAAAATTTAGAAAGATATTAAAATTGTTCCAAAAAGTGGGAGAAACTTTTTGGGATTTCCTTACCTGGATGATTGAGCATGCATCGAGACATTAAAAATGTGCACTTTGTTGCAAAAGCAGATTCAGTTATTAGTCATTAGGGTGATATCTGGCTCCCAAGCAGCATCTCTGTATCAAGCAAGCTTAATTTAGTGATATGTAATTGAGCAACTAATAATATGAATAGGAAGTTGATAAGATAAGGTCGCAGTCATGTTGTTAAGGAAATTACATTTGCTTTAACAATATAAACTCAACTATCTGTCTAAATAATCACATCTAAGGTGTTCAGTGACCTGGTGGCTCTTATCAGGGCATCTGGCTCAGTAAAACATGGAGCCCCTCATCCATAAATCCTAATTTAGACAAACAGGTTTTTCTGGTCAACAGCATTACTGTGATCTTCAGAAGGCTTAGGGTTTAGTTTGGATTTTGTTTCACCAAAAAACTTTTGTCAAGTTTAGGAAAATATGAGAGGTAGTAATTTCTTATATATGTATAAACATCATATGTTTGAATCATACTTACTCTGTGCCGGTGATGATGTAGCCAAAGTGTCTGTCCTTCCCTCTGCTGGAAAACTCCTTCACTCCCACGTGGACCAGCTGGGTTTTGACTTTCATGTCCTTCTTCTGTGGCTCCTCCAGCTGCTTCCTTCCTTCTGGGCCTTGAATCCTCTGCATCCACTTGTCAATGTCAGAATCGACCTGAACGTCAGGGTCCTCTGCCCCACCGGTCAGCCGCAAAGTGGACCCTTCCTTCGCAGGTGCTGTCATGGTCTTCTCCTCCCAGCGGTGGGGGACGGGAACTTGGTCTTGCGTTGTGCGGCTATGCACGGTCTCCAGTCCTACCATTTTCTGGAGCGGGGCTGGTTGCCCACTGTTGACCTCTGGAGCGTTACCAAAGGGCTCCATGTTGAGGTAGTCCAGCAGCTTGGAGAAGAAGGCGGTATGCTGTTGTGAATCAAGAATGAATTCTCTTTAGAATAGTGGAGACATTTTCCTTTTAGGTCTACCTACACATTACTTTTGTCTCCTTACAAAAGAGAATTAATCAAGAGAAAGTCTGTTATCAGCAACTGAAAAGATATGAATTTGTTCTGCATTCACCAGCGTTTCTCAGTGTAACTGCCAGTCCAAGGTCTAATAACATCTTTTTTTTTTTTACCAATTTTAAAGGCTGCTTAGTAGATTTACTCATTTACCATTGTTAAACAAGAGTTTTGTGACATTGTGCAAAATAATTCTGATTTCAAAACGTTCCATCCAGCGAAAACGCTGGGGTCAGACAACAATCAAGGAATTTTCTACGTTTCTGCAGCTGCAAATTTGCTTTCAAGTTCTAATAATGCCAAAGTAAATGGTAGTCTGCACAACTTTCAAATCATCCCCGTTTGAAAAGTGTTCAAAAGAAAATAAAATGCAAGTTTGGACATGTCTCACTCCCTGAGAAACCAATTTGTTGGTTGGGCAAATTAATTTTACATTCACCTTGTCAACGGGCTCTTTGTCTGCGCCGTCTATTTTCTGGCCTGGAAACAAACACAATATATGTGAGCAGATTGTGTGAAAACTGAAGTACTCTTTTGTATTTAGCAAGGAAAAACAGTTATGACTCAAAATGAAAGACTCAAAAATACCTCTGGCAGCACTTTGAACAGAAATTACATAAACAAAGCCTTACTAAAGCATCTTCAGCTTACAATGTCTTATTCTCTCTTACATTTATATGCTCATCACTACCATGAATGCTGCAAGCTTTTATTCTCTCTTTCACCAGTAGACATACGGACCTTGCTGTTTCATTCTCAGTGTGTTTTTCTGGTTTAGATCCTGCTCTTTATCTGATTTCAGGTCCTGGTCCTGATTCAAATGCATTGCTGCCTGGGGCTCCCTGTTACCCTCCATGTTCCCCCTGGAGTCAGTGGCTCCTGGTCCTGGCTGAGCTTCAAGCACAGGGCGCTCCACATCCACCTCCCGCAGAGCTCCTGTGATGACTTCAGCCAGCTGGTCCAAATCTTTGCCCATCAAAGCATCCATGTTGATGCTGTGCCTCCCCAGTTGGTTTACCAGATTCTGGATGAATCGCTCTGGACAGGAAAAGAAGGGTTGCTAGAGCATTTATAAATGCATTAAAAAAAGCACCAAAATGCTAAATTTTCCTGAAAATGTAGAGGAGAAAAAAGCAACTATAATTGATCGTACCATCCATGGCCCTAAGAGGCTGTTTTGCGGTGAGTCGGTTCGAGTCAGCCTTGAATAGCAGTTGGTCTAGATTAGGCTTTTGGGCTTTGGAGCCAAAAGCAACCTGAGTCTGTGGCTCTGTGTGGTCGTTTAAAGCTGGTCGCACGTAGCTGAGGTAGTGGAGCTTTCCTTTGGGCCACATCGCCTCGCCACCTGGACTGCCCTGCTGAGTGCCTGGTGCCCCGGAAAGAAGCCGTTCCATATGGCTGGAAAGCAGCGTGCTCTTTCCTGGGTTCTGGTTGGAGTAAGCTTTACTGAGCTTGGGATGCCTGCCCTCTCCACTCTGTGTAACGACTTTGGTGATTGGAGGCTGGCCGGCTCCTTTCTGAAGACTATAGATTGTGGTCTCCTTCCAGCCCTGCTTGGGCTTTGGCTGGCTGGGCTCTGAACGGTCATCAGATTTGATGTCTTCTTTCTACACACAACACAATATACTCAGTATACCACATTTAGACAATTGTCAATGTGTCACACATTTTCACCAAGCTAGCTATAATGGATCGGCCTGTTAGTAAGTTGTAACTATGACAGAGTGAAGAAAACTAACCTCTAAGTAATATCATCCACCAGATCCACCCTGGTCCATCTAAGAGTAGGCTTAGGCATAGGGTTTGGGTGCTATTAACATTGCACCCAAACCCTACATGCAAGCAACAATGAATGGATATGTACTATTGGGTCTATAATTGGTTAGGCAAAGACACTATTTTTGTAGTTTTGCCTCTGTTCCTCGCTGTGAAACTGCTTCTCAACTGAATTTTTAGCACCTAAAATTGTGGGACTGTGTGTAAAAATAGCTGTCATTCCTTAACATTCATCCATCCATTTTGTGCAAAACGTTTTGTTCAAAAAAACAAAAAACTTAAAGTCTACCTCCTGAGCCACAGCCACCCCATAGTGGAAGGGAAAATAATTTACGCCTTATGTGAAGGTGCCTCTTTGTCAGCTGTGTCAAATACCTAAAAGCATCCTTGTGCTGAGAGGCGCTAACAGGGTAAATTATCCAGAATTATTTATTGTACAAGCTGAAAAAGTTTTTCAAACTGAAAAACTTTAAGGAGACAAAACTGGATAGCCTGCAGCAGACAAACTATAACTTCCAAATGTCGGCTGTAGGGTTATATATTTCTCGAAGTTAAGCTAAAGCTAAGACCATGTAGCTTTTTAAGGTTAAAGATGGATAATAACAAGCTTTAAGCAATATTTCTGTAGGGCTGTATGTAATTAGAAAAGTGTCTTTTTAATGCTAGTTATGTGTTAGCTTAACTAGCATTATCTTCGTACTAGCTAACCTACACACTGGGTGTTAAAATAGTGCTTAGACATAAAGAATTATAAATCTTTTCATCTTGCTAAAAGTATTATTAGCTTTAGCCCTTAATGTATAGAGTATGATGATTTGAAGCCATGTCACTATGCTATCACTGTTAGCATGCTTAAATACAAGCTTGTGAAACTGCTAGCATGGCTGTAGAGTTTGTTGCGACATATCAGTCATATGATAAGTATAACCTAGTATTTTTTTCTTTGTGACAACATTGAAATGGGTTGTACTGGGTCAGCATTGTTGTGACAGGCTTCAGTATAAAAAGAGAAGCAACCTTAGCTCGACGAGACGGAACAGGATATGAATGTGGAATCCAGATCAAAGACAACTGCTCTTGGAAATTGCATTATGGAAATCATAGATGAGATAGTGTCACTCAAAGAGTAATTTCATGCATTTCCACAGCACACAACAAACTTTAAAAAATATACCCCCTCTATCTGAGAGGTAGCAGCAATGCCTTATCTAAAGAGAGAGAGAAAACTGAGTCATCTGATTTAAAAGTTCGTCATATGAGTATATATTTGACACATGATGAATAATGTATTTACATTAAAATGATACAAAGACGTTTAGAGGCATTTTAACCATTTGGTATTGTAGCTGTTATTAATATTGGCACCAAAATGTGCGATTGTGCTCTAAGAGAGGAAGAAAAATAATTCCTCTCGTGTGAATCATAAGAGCCCACGCTTCAATTCAGCATACAGTATATCCATTCCACTGAACAGCATCATTATCCATGTTGCTGTTGCACTAATACTAGCTATCTCCCTTGCCATTTTCCGTCCTTCAAATGTATATAGAGAAAATGTCAGTCTTTCCAACCCCGCCGTACTGAGAGGTTATAATGGCATTAGCACAGCAAGATGGGGGCTGCTCTGCCATTCATGCTAACCATGTTTGCCTTTTTCCATCACACCACACAACAAAGGAGCTCATTTCATCAATAAGGAAGGTCCTGAACTCTTCAACTTTGCATTATGGCTGCACTGACACAACAGCAGGAAGCAGCTCGGCTATGAAGGATGCAGAGCACATTTCACACAAAGCCCGGGTTCCACCCGAAATATAAGGACTGAATAATGTAAAGAGGTGATGGAAGATCTTTGTATAAAAAGGCTCCCAGCTCAGTGGGAGAGGAAGCGAAGACAGAAAGCAAGAAACAAAGGCAAAGTAAAGACAAGAGGGCGACCCCAGCAGAAGGAGAATACTGACACTTTGTCAAAAGAAGTGGGAAGAGGCCCTTCTATAATTTAGCCAAGAATATGTGACGCTTTATGTTTACTTGGACGATATGGATTCCTAAATCCTAACCTTAATGTTGCACCTACTTTTACATGAGCCATTAAAGCATATTTCAGTTTAGTATGTCCCTGCCATAAAGTTGAAGGACTAGATTGAAACACATTAAATGGCAGACAACCTGACCTTTAGTCCTGACACTTCCTTCTTCATCATTTTTCAATCATTTAGATCCAGCTGCTTCTTAAATGCCTTTCCCACCATACGTTATCAACCTGTCATGTAAGGTTCTGCAAAATGTTACAATTAACTTTAACATTATCCTACCACAAGCCTTTTTTCAGCCCTTCTGCTTTTTTGGGTCATTTTTATGTGTTTGTTACTGTTCATTTCACTTAGATGCCCAGCGGCTCCTACACATTTACTCAGTGCTGGATTCTCACTTGAACATTGGCCACCTCATGTTGGACTCCAGGTTGTCCATCTATTTCAGCCCGCGGCAGGAAGCCCAGTCCCGTCAGGTACTTATGAAGGTTTCTAGTCAACTCATCTTGTCCAGGCCTCAGTTTCCTGTCTCTGGAGCTGCTGTAGGTGGTCAGGAGGCTTGGAGGGGTGGCTTGATGGTGGAGGGGGATGTTCTTCAATTTGGAGAGCTCTCTGGAGATGACCTGCTGAGTGATGTCATCCTGCCATGTCAAACCTGTAGAAAAAAAAAGAAAAACGAAAAAGAAGTAATATTAAAATATGATAGTTTTATTATATTGTTGCTTACACTGTTCTGCTGTTCAGCACGGAGAACTATTCAACTGTACAAGACTTCAGAGAAAGTGTTATACTGTAGTTCTCTCAGCATTGCAGAGTAAACATTATGGTACAAAACAGCAAGGATAAAGGATGAAAGAACAGAGGAAGTCCAAAATTATGACAAGCTAAACTGAAGACATGACTACACGTGCACACATGTAGGGACACATGTCTGCACATACATGTACGGACACGCACACACACATATGCGCGCACAGCACAGCCCATCAACAAGCCCGGGGAGAATGTCACACAGTGGCCTGACGCCGTGCCAACATCCTTGCTAATTGCCAACACATAGTTGGGATGCAGAACTCCTGGGCAGGGGCAAAGCACAGTGGTGCCAAGACCAGATGGAGCTACCCAAGCAAAAAAGATACCCAAAACATGGCCCCATTCCCAATGAGCCAAGAGACACAGGATTCCACTGGCAGAGAGCGACGAAACACCAACCATATTATATTTTAAAAACAAGAACACACAGACGACACGGCGATTGCAGAGTAAGAGTGTTTTACAATGAGAATCAATTAATTGCTGCCACACAGCTAACTTTTTTTTACCAGACTCTAAAGAGGTTTCTACCTAAAGAATCCAATGCTGCTCTTGGGTTTAATAAGGAAACAGACTGTGAAGTAGAAATCTGTGAAGGAATGAGCGTTTCAACACTGCAGAATGTCTTCATTAGCCGGGTTTCTCACCCATACACGCTGGATATTCTCATAGATATTCATAAGCACCAGATGAGGATCTGAGCAATGCAGAGTAGCTACAGATGCCTCTAGTCATTCTTGGCAGCAGTGAATGGAGCACAAAGCAGCGTATGTTGTCACTGTTCTGGAACGCAGCTCAGCCATCCATCCGTACAACAATGACAGTTAACTACCCGTGGCTTACGCAGTGTGGTGTATACTTGCTATATATTACAGTGGTGATCATCATTTATGCCATCATCAGCGGGCGATGGGAGGATCGGGCCTGGCTTCAGCCCTAAAGGATCCATATGGCACCTGCAGTTTACTGTAGCGGGTTAAATAGGTTCAAGTGGTAAATGCGCAATGGCGCCGCAACAGGATGAGGCCGGCTTCATCGACTGTGACACCTCTATCCCCTCTGTCTCCTGGGGAATGCGTTCATTTCCATACATACCAATGTTTTGTCTGCGTGCGATGGGCCCCACTTGAGGAAAAAAGTATGCCGGCGCAAATTACAGAATCAAAATGAGCCATTTTATAAAAGAAAAAAAGTCAGGGAGAAAAGTGGTGGGGCCTTTACGGTTGGGCTCCTCTCAATCAACCTCTCCGCTGATTATCCTGGCACTGAGGAGCTAAATGTCATGCAAATTCATCTGTAAGTCCAGAGAAAGAGCAGGTTCCATCATCAAGTGCTGCCGCTTTTCGCCTGTTAAGGATAGCATCCCGTCTCAGGCAAATGCCTCAGTTAATTAACGCCTTGCCATTAGTGCAACAGCTTTCAAACAAGCAAGATATTTCTGTTGGCCTCCTGTCTGTTTTCTGTGTGACAGAGGGAGAGGGAGTGTGTGGGGGGCTCCTAAATATTCAAAGCCTATTAGATGGGATCCTGTCTACATGACTTGTTGTTTCATGTGGTGTTTTTTCTTTTTTTGAAATGCAGATTTTTCCCTTTCCTTCACTTCTTTGCACTAACTGATTTAAAGGCATTCATGGAAAAGAGCTTGAATTACTTAGCAGCAAGTTCTGTTTAATTAGTCGAAATGTGAAATGTGTCAATCTGAATTTGACAAGTGCATTAAATCAATGTAGGCTCTGTTATATGAATGCACATGCTGTATGAGTGCCATTTGTAACATACTGCTGCATTTGCTGTGGGGTTCATGTTAGTACTCAGAACTCAGTACTCTCACACCTCAATAAATAAAATTTAATGAAAGCGTAAAAGCTCCAGCCCCACCTAGATTTAGCTATTCTCGTCCCAGTTAAATGCTAATATATGTTTATATGGTGCATAGAACATCTACAGTACAAGAGTGCAAAGACGTGTAGTTAAACTGCAGCAAATAATTTGCTCTGAGTCAAAGCCTGCAGCAGAAAGTAGCCAGAGTCACACTGAATGATTGAGTAGATCCCCCGTGTTTTCCTTATAACAACTCCAGTTTTCATGCAGCACATTAGCCTGTAAGTGTATCTTTTCTCCCCGCTGCTATCTAGCTAGGCTGTGAAGGAACAGACAGAGTGGAACATGGTGAACAACAACAGCAGTTTTAGTTGCTTGTTTGTCAAGGAAAGCAGGTTTGCGCAGGATCCGAAGCAGGACCACGAGTAACCTGTTGTTTCCGTACCGCTGGAGGGACACGATGTCAGTTTATGGTCACTGAGTCTCCCTGACCGATGATTCCTGTCAATAGAACTAATGCAACTGTCACAGTGCATCATCTTATTTGACTTGTCTGTATGAGACTATGTGCTGCTCTACAGAGGGTCACGAAATCAATCAACTTTAGGTTACTGCAGTTTGATATGCTCCATCAACTTTATATTACCAGTCTTGCATTCTGACATAATTCTTTCTGATGTTTAACTTGTGGCGCTCGAAAGCATAAAAACTGATCTGGACCTAGTATGAACTGTACTCACCTTCTAGGAGCACAACTGCTTGCTAAGTCCCTCCTCCTCCATAGCTACGGTTGCTATGTCTGTAAATGAATGAGGTAAAAGTAGAGCTACACTCGCTCTAGCCAGGGCTAGTAGCTCGCTATCGACACTGAGCTTCTAGCATCTTCAGGAATTTCGGTAGACTCAGGCAGAGATTGTTTAAAAGACCCAGGTATGAGTTGCAGTCAAAATTTTTGTAACAGCACCTTTAATAACAAAGCAAAACCTTCTCCGCCCTTCAAGGTCCTGTGCTCCTTGGAGAACTCCTCCTTTGTTCTTTAGCTAGCTCCTTGGTCCAGTTTTGGCCTCACTTGCACATGTGCGCGTATTCATAATACCATGGCCTACAAACTTGTATCAACTTTTATGTTAAACTAACCCATGTTTTATGCCACGGATTATCGTAGGTGATGATAGCTGGGCCTTGGGACAGAAAGCAAACAGAAGTCATGAAGAATGAGCATCAGGTAAAGAGCACAACCAGGAGATTGCTTGTTGTTTTTCCCAGATTAAATGAATTCCCCCACCATTACACTGGCAATGTGGACATCTCAAAACATCTGAGTACAAACGACCTGAACTTCGATGCATTTGTGCGCCCGCTCACAGCATAGTTAAAAGGCATGAGTTTTTCTGGCCACAGCAACACAGTCATCACCCACCATCTGCTCTACTGCCCAGATTTGGCTCTCTACAACGTCTTCCTCCTTTCCAAAATATAACTAAAATTTCAGCATTGCTGTTACAGAGGAGATGTGGATTACAAAAGCAGTATATGTGGCGAGGGCAGAAGCACTGCGAGCAGTGTAGCGGTTAATGGGGAAATTATGGTCCAGTGATGGTAGCGCGTGGGCAGATAGATGGGCAGTTTTGGACTGCCTATCTGTCTGCAGTGGTTGAAAACTCCTCTCTGTAGACTCTCCGCAGACAAATACCTTCGTAAACGACAGGACACATCTGCAGTGGCATAAATCAAGCATCAAAAGCAGACGACCACAAAAGAGATAGTGGTCAAGTTTATGAGTTGAGTTCTAGAAGTTGTCCGATGCACCTAATTTTGCTAATTTATTTCTCTTAACTTCTACTGGGAGAACTTTATTGCACTCTCTCTGTGACCTTACCTTCAGTTCATCTGCTTTGTTAGCCACTCCCATCACCCGGTGAAACAGAGACCAGAGGAGAGGACAGAATATAACATGACACAAAAAACACAGGAGAACCCACTGCCCTCCACAAAGTAGGGAAAGCACTGCTGTGATTGGAAAATTGCTGTTCCAGTGAGGGCTTTAGAGAACGGTCAATTAAATACTTCATCATTTGAATATATTGAACATCAAATTCAAATCGCTGCAGTAACTGAATTAGCTCCTGTGTGTATAGTCACACAATCCAAGGCTACAGCAGCACACATATTTAGCAGAGCCGTAATGATCCCAAAGCTGTATGACAGCAGTCTAGCTATATGAAAAGTGTAGGAAGACTGCAGCTGTGCACAGGTGAATACTAACTAAGCTTTAGATGACGTGTAATATAAAAGTCATTTGCAGCTGGATGACAGCGTCTTGCATTCAAGAGGTATTGTGGTGAAAATTTAATACCAGACAATGTGCTCTGCCAATGGGGGCACATCCAGACAACCCAAGCCCTTTTGTACAAGGGTCAGTTTCTATTGATCTGAATGACATTGGTGTTGTGCATTGAGCAGAGATTGTGTGATTTCTACCTGCAAGATAAAGAGGATTGTAAATCGATTCCATTGATGTTTTTTTCCCTCCCCTTCATCTCTTCAATTTGGGTTACAGTACAATGGTCTCTATAACCCCGTCTAGCCTCAAAAAAGGGTCCCCAATGTCTCAAAGATGACACTTCAATAGCTGTTGAGCTGATAAGAATAACGTGCCACCGAGCATTAACAGTGCATTGTGGACTCATCCGAAGATAATGCTCCGTGTCTGTGGATGTAATTCTACGAGACAGAATGGGCGAGCATGTTTCAAAGTGATGATGTCATGTTTGTGGTGTCGGGAGTCTTAAAATACAAGGTCACCGAAGAAGTCTCATAATGAAATGAAAAAGAGTTAAACACCTCTTAAAACAGAGCAGAAAAAAAACATTTACACACCGGATCTCTTCTCATCCACCTCGCTCTCATTTGTTTATTTCTAAGCAGTAATTAGAATAAATGTGTGGTCTCGCCTAGCTTAATATTCATCACTCCATTTTCTCCCTCTTTTTTTTTCTTTCTTTTTTTTGATTTTCTCTGGCCGGCTGCTTACTCTTAATGATTTTCAACACTGGTTTACGCCTGTTAAAAGATATTAAGCTCAGAGTGGCCTGCAAAGCCAATTACGCTTGGAGGGCTGAGCGGCCGGTCACGGTCTGTGTTAAAGGTGTCTACTGCCCCCTGGTGGGTCATAGCTGCAGTTACAAACATGTATTTTCTTGGTACCTATTCATTTTAACGAGTTTATAATGAACGTTCCCGTCTATGCTGAATTGTAGACATGTTTCCTCTTTTTGCATGTTCATCTGACCTGCTGTGCACACGCTCAGGCATTTAATTGGATGTAATTAATTAGGAACGTACTGCCTGAACATGTTGTGTCTACATTTATACTTATAATGAGTACCAAATTACATATTTGCTTCCAGGAAACATGCTATTAAATTATTAAATCACAGGCCCGTGAAATGAAATACTATCGTTTGCTTCATATTTTCCATTGTACACAGAATTTAAGCTATTTTTTCCCCTCTGATTCATGCTTCCTAATTAGCGCTGGCGTTCACACTGTATCAGCAAGAGAAGACTTTGTTCCCCACAACTAGTATAAGACATGAATATCAATTTTCCCACATTAGATGCACTGATTATACAAAATCCAAAGGAATGCTGGCATGTCTCCATGATAGGAAACAAGAAACAGATATTTGGAATTCCTACTGATTTCCATCTAAATTAGATGCACATATAGTTAGTTCTTATGTAATATATCTCTGAAGATGTATAGCCATGAAAAAAATATATATATATAAAAAAAATCACTGCCAGCTGCCAGTGAGTGAGCAGTACACACTGTCTGAAGTGATTACACTGCACACCTCACAGCCTTTCATCCACAAAATTAGCTTTAAATGTCTGAGCGGCATACGTGCTGGTCTGATTGGCTGCCAGAGTTAGGCGATGGGGGCACAACAATAGCCTGATATGAGTCAAATGACCTGTTCTAGCTCTCTGGTGGTGCGCTGCGCCTAGCCAAAGAGACAGCTTGGCTTATTTGGCTTGCGTTGCACCATGGCAGTTGACAGGCATTTGCTGCGACTGATGCCGAAGAGACAAAAAGAAAGTTGGACAAAGATGGACAGGCTGTTTGTACCTCTGTGAGCCAGTTTCTGGAGGAGGATCCTGAGACGTTGCAGAGCAGACGAAGAAATATCGTACGTGTGCAGGTCTGCACCGGCCAGTTCTTGGCACCTTCCAAACACTCCATCTACAGAGAGGAAAATGGTGAAAACAGGTTCATGAGTGTTTTTTCTTTTTACAGCTTAAAGTGAGAAACAAACGCACACACACAATTTTACATCCCCTTTTTTGTGGCTTTGATGATGTAAAGGCAAAATGTTATATTTATGTGAGGCACCTGCCGTGCCTCATACCTCTGGTTTCCTGTTTTTGGGGAGCTAATAGCTGACATTTTTTCCTCCGACAGCACCACGATAAGCCGGCGTTCATGGCAGGAAGGACTTTATCGGGAACCCCAGTAATCTCCCTATCAGCAGGCCTCCTGCCTCACTCAATACAAGTTGCTAGGCAACCCACGCCACAGAGCCCCTATCAGCCCCATAATTCAATGGATGGTGTAGACCTCTGAAAGATGCCGAGGCTCCGGGGGTCAGGAGGGAGTGTGTAGATGCAAGGCCTAGAATATAAATGACCCGTGTTGTCACCTTCTCTCAGCTTGGAAGATAAATCCATGCGTCTTGTTTGCTAAACTCACTAAAGGAAAGTCTAAGAAGATCTCTGGAGATGAATCCTGCAGTTTCAATCTGAGCTACTTCCTCCACGAGCGTGCACTCATATGTGTGCAATCATCTATGCTGCCACGTGAGAGTATGTGTAAGGGATGCCGCTGTGATTAGCTGTGATTTAATGATGTGAATCAGCACTTGGCCATGCACCACAGCTTCCCATTAATTAGCCCCAAGATGTCAGACAATGACAGCAAACATCAATGCTATGAGTGATATTTAATGACACATCGGGAAACAAAGCATACGCAAAAACTGATGTCCACTACATACTGCAACTTTCTGCCTAGGGTTCTGAAAACAGACAAGTGCAAATCAAACGATTTATGATATATTTTTCAATCACAGACGGTAGTCAGAAGTTTCCTTAGCTTTTTCTTTTTCCAGGGTGGAATAATTGTACATTTAATGACTTTAGAAACAAGAACTGGGTGCACAAATTTGAATTTATTTTGGATTTCCTGTAACCTACACTGGGACACATATGGTCAGACGAGACAAAGATTGAGCTACTGTATGCAGGAAACAGAAGAAATCACAAGAAATCATTAAAAGCCGAAATGACCATGATCAGTGGATGTCTCTCTGCATTAAGAGTGAAACATCTCTTTTGGAGATCAAGCTTAGTGTTAATTCAGGTAAATAAGTTACGCTCAGGTGCAATCATTTGATACCGTTCTACACGTCCAATTAGCAATCCAGTCTTATATGAGGCTCAATATTTTGAGCTGTATGGGCCTGTCTGAAGTTACTGCATAACTGCAAGCCACTTTACAACCCACCTCCAGTCTATAACCTCCTTTTCACTTCTTTTCATGCCTTCTCTGGCTTAATCAGATGTTTAGTATTCTGTGTCGGTTCTCCCGACTCCTTCTTTCTCCATATACAAGTGGATAGTGATTGGGTGTGTCCTACAGCACAGCCATACCACCAAATATAAATGGCTGCAAATGGAAACAGCAGTTTTCTTTTGGCTACAGTGATTCTGCGTGAAAGATAATAATGTGATGTCTAACGATGCTCTAAATTGAATTCTTAGTTTTAACGAGATGCGGGTGTGTCCCTCTCCAGCTTCCCCCCCTCTTCCCTGTGAATCATTAAATGACAGCTCTGTACAGGAATAAGCCTGTGGGAGGAGGTGAATTAGCATAGACAGCACGGTGCAACGCTCCGGAGTTATTTCGAGAACTCCAACGGCGCAGAGGAAAACTTCCCACCTACAGACTCAGATCATCACAGACGTGTGTGCATCACAGAACGTCAACTGTCTCCTTCCTCTTTGCCAACAATCCCTCTTTTTTTTTTTCCGGGTGTCGCAGTTGATATGATCCCAAAATAAGAGTGTTTTGTGATATATTTTTATAAATTATTACACTATCAGTGACAATTATGTAAGAAATAAAGGGAGGCTGGTGACATAACAAGTGACGGAAAACTGTTCAATGTTTGATGCTCTGCATCCTTCACTGGTTTCCATGGTGATGGCACATGTTACTTCCTTCTCTGTTGTCAGGGACATTCCCGATGGCAACCAGATATGAAAACACACACACACACTGTGATTTAGTGCATTAAATATAGAAGTCAGGTGTTTAACAACAAAGAAATCCTTGTTTGGCAAATATAACAGTTGACTGGTCTATCGAGGTGGTGCCGAGCCATTCAGAGCCACATGCACAATGAATCACAAAGCATTATCCTGTCACTTTAGTGAGTATATTTACAATATTGAGGAGATCAAAACAAGCAGGAATGGTTATTGTAGCTGACAGCTTGGAGGAAAACACATTTTTCTTTCCTTCTATTTTTTTGACAGATAAAAAAACAACATTTTAATTCCAGGCCTGGAGGTTCCCAGCATGTGTTTGGTATGCAGAGGGTTGACACGTGGGAATCAGTCAAACGGCAAAATAATTTTCCTAAAATATGTCACTATGAGTGGAACGGATCTATGAATGTCCGAACCGTCCAGCTGAAGTCTATTTGCAGTGATTTTCTGATCATCTCCTGCGAGGCTTAAGGGAGCATTAAGCTGACGATACATCAGTATGTGCTGTCTTGCAGTGGCAAGACTGCAGCGCAATTAAAGCTCAATCAATGTAATCCATAATACATAAAGTAGGTCACAGAATCAATCAATTGATCAGCCCTCAAATGCACCATCCCATAAATCAGTGATGTTCAAGAGAAGCTGTGACTGGATAAGCAGCACGTTGGCAGGAATAAAGAAGATTTTCAGCTGAAAAAGGTAAAGCGCTCTAAATCCAGGCACGTCTCTCCTCTCGCTGTGACAGACAGAGAGACGCCCGGCTGCTGCTAAAGCTATTTAAACTGTGAAAGCTAATGCTCTTGGATAACATGAGGAAACACTAAAGCTGACAGTCAGCAAAGCATTTCCAAAAGACTGTACATTCAGAAGATGAGGCAGACGGACCCAGGAGACAAATTAAGATTTATTGGAACAGGTGTATTAGCGCCGCAACTCATGTTATGAAAATAAATAGACTCAGATCAACGCACCGAGTCCGGCCAGATGTAGTCTGCAAATAAGGAACAATGTATGGGAACAAAAGCTAAAGTGATCAGGATATGATTAATGAAGTGTTTACAGGTTATTCTGGGCTTCCTGTGTGGCAGTTGTGGCTTTGAAATGATAATTATATTTATGCATGCTCTGTAATGCACATGGAAATACAGAAATGAATAAAGATAAATCAGACTTTCAGATCAAAACATACCGCCTGTTGAATATGGCTGTGGGGCATAAATCATCTCTATTATTACATTTTTCCTTCCCCTGAAGAGCTCATGTCTTTTGTTAAACCTGCTGTAGCATCTTTTAATACTTACAGTTACTTTACTCGGCACTTCATACATGATTATTCCTGGATTTGCCTCCTGAGCTCTGGCGCTCTTTCTCTGTCCTTGCAGATTTTTTTTTGTATTGTTTTGATATGATGGATTTTGTAGTGGTTACTTAAGGTGTTTATGCTGCATTTGCACTTGTTGCTGATCAATAGAAGCATCACCTAAATAGCTTAAATCTGAAATAAAGTCTGGATGTTTCAGACAATATTGGCCCGAGTGGAGGAAAGATAACCGCCAATCGATACCACACTGTTGGTTAAGTGTTTAATAGTGTGCCCCGAGGGAAACATGTAGCACTTATCCGCTGTACTTTAGCCTAGCTTATGATAGCAGTAAGCCACAGACTTTGGAGAGCTGCATCAAATTAAAATGCATTTCCCGGGTAATCACATATGCTTTTAGAACAACGTCTAGAAAAGCATTCCCTGAAGACGAGGGTAAAGATTTGAAGCATTGCATTAAAAATGAGACATGACGGCAGGAAGTCAGATGGTATGTTTAAGGATATTAAATGATCTACCTAATCTACAGTTCATACTGAAGCATCTTTGTTCAAAATCTTACTTCTTTTTAAATAAGTTAGGGTATTCAGTGGATGGCTGTCACGTTTTATTGTCTCCAGTATTAAACAAGTAGGTGGGTTTAGCCTCATCTTTTGCACCAAGTGAGGGAAAAAAACTGAGCTGGAATTTTTGAATTTTAGCAAGAAATAACCAACTGACAGCAAACAGACTTTTCAACCCGCCAAGGTCTCTTTGAAGACGGGAAGATTAGCTAGTGAGCATGCTGATACCTGTCGTAGTCTTGTATTATATCATATTTTTACAAACAATTTAAAAAAAATTTAAGTCTCATCACATATTAGCTCATTCTCGCTAGCTACAGTTAATAAAATCTGCAAGGAAGCAGTTAATTGTGATTTTAGCTGACAAATTAATGTTAAATTATAAAATATTGTCATGCTAAAGCTCAGTGTGATCAAAGAAAGCGTAGCTGAAACGTTTAGACAATCATTTGCACCAGTGGTTTAGGTTTGGCTTAAAAGGGGGTTAATATGTTGCTATGGATGCGGTAAATTTTGGGTCTTATGTTCGTGATGAATAGAGATTGATTAGTAAAGAGCTGTTTTCATGCTTTTGAGTGCAAAAATAAGAATGTGTTTTCATAAGCACTGAAAACGATAGTCAGTCACATATAAAATGATGCAACCCTTCCCTGCCCTCAGCCACCCTGCATGGCAACAGGCCGGGTGAAGAACGGTTGGCCCAGCCCAGAATAAACCAGGTTACTCCTTCGGGGACCTGAGGAAGAGTTGATGTGGCAGACCTAGTTACTCCCACACATCATGTGTCTGTGCAGTAGATGCTGCTCATCAGGAGTCCAATGGAGAATGACAGAGCAAGACTGAGTGTGCCGATGAGGCAACTAAATAATGTTTCATTACTTGCATATTAGGTACAACATTAATCTAACATTAGTCTTTTTTGCCTGTATATATTTTCCTACAGTGAACAAGCACAGCGCAGTAATTGCATTTCGGTTGGAGACGGATTCTGTGAGCACGGCAAAATAAATAAATAAAAGCTAAAATGAAAATACGACTAGAGGCCAATCTTGCATGGGGATCACACCGGCTACATGCTGACGCTCTAGCCTGTGAGTACCCAGTTTATTACTAAACTGTTACGTGATAAGATGAGTACTCGGTACCCGTGGGCTGAATTTGGTCTTCATTTTGAACTCACACGCCTGGTAAATTTTGCGTATCCGGTCACAAATCTGTCCACTTCCATACAAACAAACACACGAACACCTGCCAAAGTACTCAAAAACATATTTAGATGTTCCTGCCTCGAGGTGCCTCGAGGATCATATTCTGCCATGATGACGCTCTCACACACAGACTCACAAGCTGTGCTGCGGCTGATGCAAACAGACAAATCTCCAAAGAAATGATCATCCACATTACATTCTTCATGAGTCTTCATGTTCTTATGTATCCACACTAAGACACTCTTGTCTACCTCGGGGTATTTTATTGTGAAGGTGTCAGCAGTTTTTTTTCTATTTTGCTTCCTTTTACCAAAGCAGGCCGTGTAATTAAAGTTTTTTTTTTAATATATTATTTTCTGTACTCTCTGCTTTTTCCCCATTTCCTCTGAAACTGGGTTAATATGGAAATCAAGGAGGAGGTCTCCCAATTTGTGCTAACTTCCAAAGTCTACCCACTCCCTCTCAATAGAAGATAATCCCAATCCTTTAAAAAAACACACACACACACACATCTCAGAACAGTGTTTCAGCATTTCTAGAAATAACTTTATCTAATTTTTTTTTTCACTTCAGTGCAGAGTCAACACAATCAGCCAACTAGTATTTCCAACCCTTTAAAGATTTCGGGTATTCATGGCCTCGAAGATTGAAGCAGTAGTAGCCATCAGTTTAACATTGTATTAAATAAAGTCATGTTTTTTTTTTTAAATGGAAGCCATGTTAGCGTAGATGGGACTGATGACGAGAGCAGGAAGTCAAAAACAGGAGCACCCTAGAGAAACTGGTGGTGGATTTTCAAAATAAAAGATCTTTTGCAGATTCTGCTTCTAAGCAGTGTGGAGTTCTGCGAGGGTCATTGCCGGAGGCATGAGATCACAGACACCCACCCAATTATGTGGCATTTTAGGTGTAGTTTTGTGCTAAAGTAAGCTAACTATAGATGCTAGTTGTTGCTTGATATTTATAGTGCAGGCATGAGTGGCATCAATGGTCTCATCTTTGTAAAATGTTGAACAAATCTTTAATGATACGTCTCTGTTCTCCAGGTATGTGGTTACTGCAGCCACAATTATTAATTTTGAACCCTTGTAGTGTTGCCACAGAGTGCAAAAACCAGTTGATTAATTGATTAGTTAGCTGACAGAAAAGTAAAGCAAAAACAATTAGGATGCATTTTATCTGTTACTTGGATAAAACCAGCCACTGGATGACTCACTGGGCTGGAAAATGTCTCAGTAATCAATAATGACAACAGCAATTAGTCGCAGGCCCAATAAAGTGTCCTGACCTGTGTATCAAAGCATTAAAAGTCATTCTTTACTTAAACAAGAGGTGTTATGTCACAGCATGATGTCCATTTTTGAGGGCCAGCTGTGGATATGGAGGTAGGGTGTTCTAGCTCCTCGAGCCAGCATGTCAAAGTATTCTTGGGCCAGACATTGAAACCGGTATTGTCCCTGATGCATAGTCAAAGTTAGATTAAAAGCACTTAATACTAGAAAAAAGAGCTTGCATGAATGTATGTGTGAATTGGTGAATTAGACTTGTAGTAAGAAAACAGTTTGAGTACTCAAACAGAGTAGAAAAAACTACCAGTCCATTTATTACCGCGATAAAAGACCACATATTGTGACTTTACAGTACTAGTGGCTTATTGTCATTAATCAGATTGTTTACTGTCAATATGCAATAGTTCCCATGTACAGTATCACTCTTATAGGACGTTGTTCACAGGCAAAAAAATCAGCTTCGTTACAAGTAAACTGTAAATTCAGTTGTTTTCCATGCTAAATTATTTGGTATCATTTTGTTCTTGGTAGCTTCAAGTGTGAAGGAGTTTTGGCATCAGTTTCAAATCAGTGTTCCTTCAACAGTATGCAAAACTATGCAGGAAGGTTTTTTCAAAATGTAATCAGATCATGCACGAGTTATCTATGATGCACGCTGGCTTCGTAATCATGTTTACAAAAATCTGAGGACATACACAAAGTTCAAAATTGAATGTTAACTCGGGTCATTCTCATCCTCTTCCTCTTATTAGCATATTAATAGTCAGTTTGATACTTTGTGTTCTGTTAGCTGTAGTTCATGTTTTGCATATAATTCTGCTGCCTGAGAAAGTGCTCGTCTTCCTCTCGTTGCCTTCATCTTGTTTGTGATACAGATTTCAGGATGAGTCTGCAGAAAGTAATTGAAAGGTGCAGACAAACAAACAGGCTCAAAGCACAGGCATTTAATCATTATGTCTGCAAGGACAAAAACAAACACGTGGACATGAAACCGCTCCATACACGTTTGACCCTTCCCTGACTTCCTGCTGCTGCTGTGTTGAATACATTAACCTTTCCCGACGACTTTCCGCGGAGACGATCCTCAATATCGACACGCTATCAATCCCCTTTAAAATTACAGCCCGCTGCGTGAGCCGCCTGAATGCCACACAGTGAAAAGCTATGACATTTCCCCTCTGTTCATCCGGTGATGCATTGTCATGGCAACCACTGAGACAGACAGGTCCGTGCTCCATGGCGAGAAGGTTTGCAGATGAGGTCGAGATCATGTGTGGTTTGGAGAAACCTCGGAATCGGAAGGGGGGAAAGCAAGACGCCGGCATCAATCATTAGATGAATGAGATCAGAGAGCTTCTGTGTGTTTATATTGTGTGGTATTATTGTTGCAGCCTGACTCACATTCAATTTTGAAGCTTTTCTTAAGTATGACTCATGCTGTATGTCTAAACTAAGAAGAATGCTGTGAGCGGGACCTTCAGTCTCCATCTATCTATATATAAATCTGTGAGCGATTAAAAATAGCTTAAGGCTTTACCTGCAGGTTCGGAGATGTTGAGACTTTAACTCCACTTTGGTGAACCTCACATTTACAAAATTTAAAACACAAGCACTTACAGCAATGACTCCAAAATTTCACTTGGTGCACAACTCCAGTTTCATGATCAGCACCAACATTAAAACTGCTGACAGGTGGACCCAATAGCATTTTGTTCCAATGCGACGTTTCGCTTGAATATCTTGGATGTGGACATTCACGTCAATGTTATACTGAAAGATACCAGTAACTTAAACATTGCATTGCAAGCAGATAAATTGACATTTTACCACAGTAAAGAGTGCAAGGCATTGACCCGGCATCCCAATGCGATCGCCATACGAGGAGTTTGACTCATGGAGGCTCCACTCATCAGGATTTTCATGACCCAAGGGATTCACGGCCAGTGTCAGTGTGTCCAACACCCCGGGCCATGCCCAAGAGACTAAAAATGCCATGTCTACAGGCGAATTCTGTTTTGGTTTATGAAGGAAACTACTCAGTGTTGGAATTTAATGTTGCAGCTAATTGGTGTAGATACAGCACCGTCGTACTGAGAGCTTTATAGTTAGCAGACTGCATTTCCTATAATATTGTGTACCACAGACAACCAGCTAATATTATAAGAAACCAAGGGTCTGAATTCCTTCTTCCTCCTCGAAACAGAGTCCAATTTGCAACACAGACATGCACAATACTGTACTAGCTTCATATGGAGCATGCTTGCCTAGAGAAAGCTGCTTTTAATAAGGAAAGCCGAAACACATCAGAATACCAGAGTATTATTTTTGTCCGTGATTCAGTTATGATCAAGTGACCAGACCTTTGTTTTCTGGTACTCATTCCCTGTAAAGAAAAAATTAGGCGTAAAGAGAAATCATGGAGCAAAAGCTGTGATATAAAAGTCAAAATAATTTCTCACACACAGTTTAAAACAAAGTTTAGTGAGCTATGACTATTTGTTGACCTTTTGTATATCGAATCTCCCACAACCAACCTAAAGTGACATTACCAAAAACCAATAAAAAGATAAATATCCAGCTGATTATTGAGGTGTCTGTTCTGTCTGCAACCACGCCTCCCTCCTACAATTTGTTTGATTAGATGTGAGAAACCCAAATGAGCATTTTTTAAAGACCTTTTTTAATGATTGGTTTCAGAGCTTTATGGTCATTTTTAATGATAATTACAGTCTCAGTCATATAGGCCTATAGACTGGTTGGCAACCCTCTGGCAACCTCCAGTCATTAGGGATGAAATGTCTATTTCCTCACTGAATGCCGGGTTAAATTGGTCGCAAAGTGGATGCTGCATCAAAACCCTCTTTGTGATTGCGTTCCACACTTTGCATGGAAGATGCCAACTTGTCTGCAAACATTTGCCAACTGCTCACTAAGAGAGCATTTGCCTTTAAAGTAAAGTTACCCGTATTGCTTTTTTAGCTTGAACCAACATGTTTCAAAAGGTGCAACCTTTACTTTGACGGCCTCTGATTCCAGTTTGTATTGCTTTCTTCACAGTTTTACTAACCAGTTTGCAAGCACTCTTGACAAGTGAGCATCTTCCATGCAAACTGCACGTCACCACAGCAAGTCTCCACCAACCACGTCCCAACATGTTGGGTAATACACAACTTTCCTTAGCAGTTGGTAGTCTCCAGCGAGTCTTTATGCCTGTGTGACTGGACTAAGGACTTAATTTTGGATAAACTTAATAAAACTTTTCAAGTGTCCTGTATATGATAAAAAGAGGTATGTGTACATGAAGGTGGACTTACCGTTGACGCAGAACTCATAGGGTGTACAGAGCTCATCTTCAAACAGGCAACCTGGAGGTCAGAGAAGGTGAAACAAAGAGGAGACAAGAAATGAAAGCAGCTCAAGTCGTTAAAGTGTTTGTCTTTGCTGCGGAGAAAATGCAATGCCAAATTAGCTACATTTTCTAAATATGTGGCAGAGCTATAAAAGTGCAGCTTAGGACTACATTAACTCTAGCCCTAGGCTTTGCCGCTAATGGCAGAGCCATCAATCATCAATTAGTGTGACTTCCCCTATCCTGTCTCTGACACTGATACCCCAACTCCATGGGCAGCGCTTCCATTTATGAATGTTGCATGAATATTAATGAGCTTTAATGCTTGGACTAAGAATGGGTGTTCCAGACTAATAAATGAACAGATGGCAGAAGCATTATGAGTAGCTGTTCCCTGTGTTCATATCTCTCTCATGTGGGAGTTGCGGCGAACAGAGGACTGATTGTTCTGCTCGCCGATCTGCACAGGTGATCCTCTACATTTACACATTTCCAGGAAAAGGCTGAGGCGTGAAAAAAAAACAAAAAAACAAAATAAAAAAAAGTGTAATTTTCTGTCTTGTACGGAGGAGGTGTTCGCACATTCAGGATCAAAATTAACTACACCGAGCACAAGATTTAGGCTAGTTCATTGAGCTCATGATACACCACTTCATGGCATTTGCAGTGCTGGTAACACACGGAGAGTCTGCAAACAACTAGGCTGAGCCTCAGTTCTGTTTCTTCAACTCTTTTATCTTTGTTTTTCCCCTCCCTCCGCTCATCATGCAGAGTGACGGAATTGGATGCACCCTCTTGGCCCGGTGGCCTCGATGGACAGCAACGAGCAGCTTGTGACCATGAATGAAGAACAGGCTGAGTAGGAGGAGAGGTGTCTGTCAGACTTCTTTAATAACGAGAAGAGATAGTTGTGGGATGTCGGATAATCAATTGGCACAGAAAGGGCAGATAATAAGGACAGGTGTGGAAGAGAGAGGAACTTTTCAGGCTTTACTTATCCAAAGTTTGTTCAAGTTTCTTCTCTCCCAGTTGGACGTGCAGGTCATTATTCTGTTGCATTATTAAAGGCTAATCTGCGTGGGAACTGGAACTTACAGGCACAGTGCGCAGCCATTTTGTTTAGGAGTCGAGGGCACATTTTATGAAATTACTCTTTTGGAAGGTAATGGCTTCAATGTGTCAGCAAAATTGCTATTTAACGATGTAGAGTGGGGCATCAACACAGAGCTGTAAGGTCGCTCAGTTCTCTGGAACAAAACTAAAAGGCAGAATGTCCCAAACTGAAGAAAAGGAACTTACTGCTCTAAAACCAAGACCATGAATTGCTTTTCCAACTCATTGTACCTGAATATTATTCTGCATCATAACGAGTATATACCTCATTTTAATGGACACATTATAGGCTAAAGGATGCCTGTATATGCACCAATATATTTTTGGAAGAGTCATTTTCAGTTATATTTGCAATTTACAAATAACTAAAACCACAACTCTAATGCTCATGGTTTAAAACCTGGGTTTCTGTCTTATATCAGAAGGTTTGCGGCAGAAAATAAACAGATGATAAACTTTCTGTGTGCTCCCTGACGGATCTGACGGATAAAAAGCCAAATATTTCCATATTTGGTGGAGTTGGTGGAGACCAAAAACAGAGTGACAAGTAGAGTGAATCATCCAGGCTAGAGGCCTGAAACAAAAATCCATATGAATGTTAATGGTAAACTTCATACAGTTTTATCAGTTTTAATATGGCAGGGTTGTACTTGTACTTGTTGGTTGTACTTCTACTGCGAAAAAAAAAATAGCCCAGAAATGCAAGTGAACACTGAGTCTAATCATATCCAGGCTAACACTTTCCAGTCATTGCTTACTATCAACACAGATACATTTAAAGAGGCTAACAAAAATCTAAAAAAGCCCCAAACAGTTACACTTTTGCTCAAGTTACTCTTTATCGTGCAGGCGGTCAATACTCATCGGATTACAAATGTTGTCCTTTGCAAACATATTCTTCACATTCATGCTTTATTATATATGAAACGTTTATGGAGATTCGGTTATCATGTACAAAGAAAAACTCAACAAATGCCCGTCGAGCAGAATTAGGCAGATACTTGTTCAAAATTAACATTCAAAGGAGCTCCATCCCCCCAAGACACCCTCAATCCCTCAAGAGCCACTTATGCCAGCTGGTGTTGAGACTGTGTCCACACAAACACGCCCCGACAAGTCTCACAACAGCACTGCTTACCAAACACAAGTCAGAGTGAACCAAATCATCACACAATGCGAAGAAATCTATGAGAAAGACTGGAGAGAATGGACTAAAAGCCAAAACAAATTAGAGAGATTATGAAATGGCAGAAAATCCGTTGACTGTCAGAGGCAGAAATCAGAAACATTCTAACCAGGCATAAGGTCAGTGACCATAAACCGGCAATGGAAGATACAAACAGAAACAAAACTGTGACAGGTGAGGTTGAAACAGAGATGCATTTCCTCTTAAGATGTAAATTACTCAGTGACGTGAGGACCACTTACTTCAACCAATTCAGATCTGTATTTCAGTGAGCTAAACAACACGACAAAATTAGAAGCAGTCCAAGGAGAAGGACACGGGGCCTATCTGGCTGCCCAGCATATATCAAAATGACACAACCTGAGTGAGGACCAGGACTGACGTACACCTGCACGTGTTGTACTGTACAGCTGTTTGCTGAACGGAGTAGAAATTAAATGAACCGATACTGATACTGTTTTTTCTGTTGATATCTTTTGATATATTTCAAAACTTTATGTATACTGTGAGTGAATGAATATTGAATGTTGTCATGTTCCTTTTCTTAACGGTGCTATCACTTGGTTTAGCTACATCTGTCACTATGGCTGTCTTCCCACTGCTATGTCCACTGTGTTAGCCATCAACAGTTTGTCCAGCTCTATCCTCTATGGAAGTGCCACAGCATCTGGGCTCGGTCATTCTCAACCACCCAATGGGTCGTGGCTTGTTTTGACCTTGGGATCTCCAGGCCATACCCAGCACGGATGTTCAATTTCCAGTACCATATATGCCCTCCCTGCTAGCGTGTTGCACCCTGCTAATATGTGCTGGATTGTGTCAGTAGCCTGTTGTATCACCTATATTAACCTCTAGCTCTCTTCCACAGGGTGTCTTTTATGTTGTTATTCTCCCCTCACCCCCATCCAGTCTGGGCAGATGACTGAGCCAGGCTCTGCTGGTGGTTTCTTCCTTAAAAGCTTAAAATTGAGTTTTTCTTTCCCACTGTCACCGAGTGCTTGCTGGAGAAGCATGGGCCATTACCACTCTCGACTGAGTCATTTGACTTTCTGATGATGAACATTAATTAGAGTTCAATTAATTTCTTGGTTAATCAATCAACAGAAAAAATTAACTAAAACATTTTGGATAGTTGATTAACGATTACAGTTAAAGCTTCTAAACTGAGAGGATTTTTGCTTTTTCTAATTAGGCATCACTTCCTGTCAGTTTGTTGTTTCCACAAATGAAACAATTTTAAGACGTCACCTTGGGCTTGAGAAAAAATGAAGTTCTGACATTTTATAGACCGTGCAAACAATATTCACCTGCCAGCCCTAATTTTCGCACGACTTTGTTTAACTTACCAAGACTTTCCCATTTAGCTTGAAGGTAAGTGAAAGAAGAATTTACACCAAACTTATAAAGCAGTCACTTAGAGCTGGAAGAGTCAATCCCTCTTGACCATGCACATCTCAGCACTCCGCAATTAGTGTCAGTCCATTCAACTTTACTTCCTCATCACTTCCCTGCTTAATTCATGGGGTTCTCTGGGAAGCCTTGTCAGCTCTCAATATTAATTACAACTTTCCACTAATAACGCGTCCAGTCGAGCATAGTTAGTCAGACAGTATGTGTGTGCGTGTCTGCGTGTGAGATAGGCAGGGACATAGAATTGATAACAGCACAGCCCCTTTCTCCAACACCGTGCGAGATGATTAAAATGGCGCCTTTTAATTAAAATGCAATCACAGTGGATGCTGCTGATTACCCCAGGCAGAAAAAAGGACTTGTCGATGCTGAGGGAGAAAAAAAAAAAAGTCCTTGCTATATCTTGATGACGCATCCTGACAAAGAACAGCCGCGCTCTTTTATTCAACCCAAGGCCTACAAGATAATTTCACAAACACAATGACCTTTATGAAAAAGTGTTACGTTTGGTATTAAGTACTGAGGCCGTGTCAGCCTCGTCACAGATCAATCATGGCTTATCTGTAGCTGTTCTTCAAGTCAAGTAAGTGCAGTTACAGACGGATTTAAAGGGAAATGATTTGTGCTTTTTAGACGATTTTTAACTTAAGCATGTGACTTTTTTCCTTCGACCCATGTGAGCAATGCAGTAAAAACATGTCATATATGCTCACCTTTCACACTGTTATCACTTATCTTAGTTATGCCGGTTATAACAATGATCTAAAACATACCAGCAATTGTGTTTCCAATCAAAATTAAGGTTTTGGAGCCCCCCAGTCAAAGTCCAGACTCATATCTGATTGAGATGCTTTGGAGCCCGTTCATACCCAAAACCCTCCAATGTGGGGGAATTTTAAACAATTCGGCCAAAATCCCCCCAACAGTGATATAAAAGACTCACAGCCACAAACGTTTGATTAGCTTTAGGTTTTACACAGGATCAGGTGCATTTTGTATTACTCAGGTTATCTTTGTTGATGATTTATAAGATTTAGTGTGACAAATATGCAAAAAACCAAGAAATCAGGACTCTTTAGAAACTAATATTAAGATTTAAAGATAATGAAAGTAATTGTTAGTAGCTGCACTAGATGAGAGCCGACTACAACTGCTGTAAATATGCAGAAGTTTCTGCTCCCAAAATAGATGCTTTGTGACCTAATTTATAAATGCTGTATGAAGGGAGACTCCAGAAGGTCACAGGAGTTACTTCACAGTTTTTTAACAAGATGCAGCGGTAGTTAGAGGTCTGTATTCTCAAGAGACGGTAAAATAGGAGGTGTATCAGACAGAAGTGCATAACTACATGTGCTACAGTCACTGTTTGTCTCTGTCTGCCTTTCAAAAAGACATTAAAACATGCTGTGCAGACTTTGCATAAATAACACCTTCAGAAAAGCATGCAACAATGGGAACTTGGACGGGATCTATTACCCTTTCTGAGACCTCTACATGCAGCACAGAAACACTTTACGAGGATGTGTCCTGTCTACTTTGTTACAAGTAACTGCTATTTAGGGCAGCAAGTGCACCGACCGTGTAAGTAAACAAGGAGCAGCACAGGCACATGCAAAAAAACTATTCACCTATAACTAAAACCACCTGCGTGTTGGGACACAGCAGCGTGCATATCTCCCCTTGGGAGTGTGAAATCAGAGAGGAGTGAAAGGCTTGTTTGAGGAAAAGCAATTACATACGTTTCTCATTAGAAAACAATATAACCACATTATCCGACAGTCAATCTCCACCTGAGCATTATAATGCTATTAAGTACACATCCCAGTGCACATTTAGGTCTCTAAACGTTTGGCTGTGATTGGCTGACCTTGCCCGGAACATTAACTATGTCCCTATGAGGCAAAACCCTAAGCTCAACAAGAAGTCAGAGGCCTGATCATCCACTTTCCCTCACAGGTGGTTGGCCGGTGCTCGGGTACCATCTGCGATGTCTGAGGGGCCAAGGAGAACGCTGGGAGCCTGGCAGCGAGAACAGCCAATCCCGAGGCCTGCTGCAGTTAAGGGCATATTTCATTCACTCTCTGGGGCCACCAAAGTATCTTTTATTATAGATATAAGGTGCAACCAAGGACACCTGGCTCATTTTTTGTAAATCACAGACAACTGTACCGTCAGCCAAAAAAGCCATTTTAGAACAGCGCGGCGGGTGACAACTGCAATAAAAGTGCAAGTGAATTGAAAAGGGAGCGTGGCTGGAGCGGGGACAGCAGAGAAGAACATCACCTGCAAGCAAATTAGCATCAGCTTGACACCATGTCCGCAGATTTAAACAGCTTGTGTCATTAAGGCGCTCTCCTGCTAAAATTAAAGATGGCTCCAAGCTTTTCTCTGCTCCAGAAGGTCTGTTCTTGTCAAAAGCTGCATGCTATGTGTCAGCAACTGAGCTCTGGTTACCTTATCACGATCCTCGATGTTTTTTATACATTCCCCCCCCACACGTTTTCATCTGAACATGGCAGGACGCTGCTATAACAGTTGTTTAAATAAGACAGTGACATTTTGTTCACCCATATTTCATCAGGAAACTATTTTCTCTGGGGTGAAGGACAAAATGAATAATTCACTTTAACACCACAAGAAAATACAGTAATTCTACCATTGAGGCTTCACTTCTATCACTGCATTAGAGAAAAAAAAATACCTTTTTATGTTTAAAGGAACAGTTTTCTTCTCAAGGCTAAGGTGAGAGCTTTCTTGTGTGCCCAATGTTTGTGAAGCAGCCAGTTAGCTTAGCGTAGCTTAGCTTAGCATGTTTAGTTAACACAGAGCTAGCTGTTTGCCCTTGTTTACAGATTTTGTGTGAAGCTAATTAGCTTTTAGCCGTAGCTTTTTTAACCTGTAGCGTAATTATCATTTTTTTTATTGTGTTTTGGTAAAATATTTCCTTTTAGCAAGATGGCACATATAGATATTGTGGGACTTTTTCTTTAGTTCAAAGCATTTAACAGAAACTAAATCTAAAAGTTTTTAACCTGAATTAGGAGCTTGGGGGTCAAAGTCAGGGGACTCTGGGGTCACTTTGACTGAAGAGAGATCCTGATGTGAAACCACCTGGCATCCAGAGGAGTGTAACCAGACACAATTCCCTCAGAATTCCCAGGCAGGCAGGTCACTCTCAGTCACTCAGCTGCCAGCTCCAGGCGACAGCCCAGACAACGGCTATGAATTAAAGATGGCAGCATCACTGCGGCAACAGAGGACCCAGAAATAGGCCGGGTTGACCTTTTTCCCGACCTGCACTGAGTGATTCAGACATTTGATTTTCTCCCTTCTCCTGAGGTGTGATTGAGTGTTGAAAAGCAGAAGTGGAGCGAGTGAAACAGCTAAGCCTCTTCTTTCTTATGTTCCAAGGAGCTTGAAGTGAACCAGCACAAACTGCCCTGAGGGGAATATCTAATCCTGCAGGTGAGGACAAAGGTTTAACTCTTGAGTGCCAGCTGAACCTCGATTAAAGTGCAGGTCAGTACCACGCCTCGGTGTTTGGACTTTACTGTCCTGCAGATGTGACATCGATGACATGCAAATGGGAGTGAAATGACATCCTTGTTGGCCTCAAGTCATTTATGTGCCTGAGTGGTAATTTCACAGCTTAAAATGAAACTACTCAGCTGTACCACCTGTGGAATTAAACGCCTTAAGATGCAGATAAGATGAGAGGAAATTGATATGAAACTGTCTCCATGCCGCTCCCTGGTCAGAACACCTCTCATCACTGAGGGATTGGATTTTTATGGCTGCAGTTGGTGCAGACACCCAAAGGCATCACATTTCTGACTCAGTGAAAACACTGTGGCAGTGGGGTGTGGTTTTCTGGCTCAGCTGTGAAGAGAGGAGGGAAAGTGATTCGTTTGAGGAGGGTGGCACACCTGGTGTGCATCTGCTGATTAACCTCTCCTCTTATATATAGTAGGGCAGGAGCACAGCAGGCGCTGAGAGAACCTTTGAAAAGAATGACGACATAAAGCGGAGCGGGCATTGATGTGTATGAGTGCGTAACAAAGAGGGCAAAATAAACAGGGTGTGTGTATAAACTGGGACTGGCCAGGCCTCTTTACACTGAGGAGAGCCCTCAGTGGCAAGGCTACAAACACACATAATCACACATACAAAAACACATAAAGCCCTTCTCTTAGCTGACTTTAAGTTTGGAAAAACCAAATAAATATAACGCAACAAACAAATAGCATTCCTCCTCTAATATTTTACCTTACGTGCTTCTGCATAATCACCCCCATTGCAAGATGAATATCAATATTAGGCTATTGAGAAGGAAAGGCAGTCTATATTCAGGTGGATTTTAAATGCTGAGGTATTCAGCAGTATCCAAGTCCCATTATTTAAATTTGTGGCCCCCAGGGTGACCACAAAGGGGGTTAAAACACACTCATTTTAAACTATTTATGCTACCAACTAGTGCCATAAACAGAAATACGGATGTTTATGTCCTGTTAGAAAAAACGTTTTTCTCTCGATGGATGGTTGTGGTTTAAAGGAGCCAGTTGAGGTGGTTTATGTATCTGACTGGGATGTCTCCTTGATGGGTTTCAGGGAAGGTGACTGGGAGGAGGCTACGGGGCATACTCCAGACTCAGTCGAGAGATTGTATCTTTCAGCAGGTTTGGGAAAGCCTCTGTGTTTCCCCTGATGGTAGTAGCCGAGAGAGGGAGGCCTTGACGTCTCTGCTGAGTGTTAACATCGTAACCTGATCCCAGAGAAGTGGCAGAAGATGGAGGGATGCACGTACAAACAGTCGTTTTTTCTCATTAGTCCCCTATTTAAACTGTATTAAGCTTTAAAGTCATGATATACTGAGCTAGCTTATGATAGCTGTTAACTTAGCACTACAGCTTCTTATCAAAACACGACCACTTCTGGCACCAACAAAACACCAAGATGGTGACCAAAATGCCAAATTCTTGGCCCTAAACAGAAAGTAGTCCATCAGCCAGGAGGCAACTTGGCTGATCATTAGCATTCATTAGGATTTGTGTTTCTGGTGACCTGATGAAAGGAAGCACTCTAATCCTGGGCCTTCTTTAAACCTCAGTTTTCTGTTAAATGCTCCACCTGCTTGCTGCTAATTGTACGTGCCATGTTGTTCTTTGTCTTTGCCTCAAAAGACGCTAAAAACCTGCCGATGAAAGAGCTTAGCAGGATGCTACCCAAACTTCCTAAGAGATGGTAGAACTAGCTACTGAATTTAGACCTCATCCACAAAAAGTAGGTGAAGTTGTGCACCTTCTTTGTTGTAGACATCATCTTGGGGGTTTTACAAATAATGCTCAATGATCCTTTTTCAAGAGCTGAAGGAGATATATGTTACTAATGTACTTCAAATGAGACAGTTGGTCACAAATATAGGAAAACACCCATCTTTCTGTTGCTTTTTTCCCTTCAAACAGTCATTTTCCTTTCCTGCTGCACTGAGAAATGGCCCAGAGTATTAATCAGCATCCCCCAAAGGCGAAACCGGAACGTTACTGCTTTAATCACAGCTGAGATAGTATAGATTAATTCCTGTGCTCAGCTCACAGCTTTCAGAATCCTCATTACTGTGTTATTGTCCTCATTATAAATCTTAGCTCCGCCACACAGAGGTGACCTTCACTCTGACCCCTTTACCAACACCAGTTAATTTGAACCTTGAGAAACGCCGCCCACTCCTCCTTGTAAAAACCGATGACGTTTTTAACACTTGCCGTGTCAGGTGTGTGCAGAGGAGAGAGAGTGCAAAAAGGAGCACGTTCTTTGCACTGTTGTTGGCACGCAAGCGGGAAAACGCCTTCTTTGTTTGTGTTTTTAATCAACGTAAAGGTCCAAATGCGTCATGTTCTTACACCTGACAAGTCTCAGAGGAAGAAAGAGCCTCTACTGAACTATAAACTAATTTTAGCGTCTAAAAGAAAAGCAGACTTCCCCTGGAACATGTCGCCTTCCTCGCCTCTCTGGCGGCACTCCTCCTTGACCCAGAATATCTTCAAGGTTCACCTTGAACTGAAGAGAGCCTAATGAGATGTATCGTCTCGACACGTCTATCTTGACACAATTCTGACTTCATTCCTCTCATAAGCTGCCGACATTTGTCTGGAAAGACACAGGAACAGCCAGCCACCGTGCTCCCAACACACTCCTCTGAGCATCTGTTGAATCACAAAGAAAATCCACCCTCCGCCTGTTATCACACCAGCCGTGGAAGCAACCCAGGCCATGGATACACAGCCTGCTTTGTTTTACGTTTTTTTCCTTGTACTTTCAAGGGTACAATTGTGAAATCAACTAAAAACTCAAAAATACCAGTTTCCCAAACTATCTGAAAAACAGCGTCGCTCAAATAGCTTATCAGTCTGCGATTCATGTCATCCTGAAAACAAGACTTCCAGCAGCTGTGTGCCTGCACAGTGTGGCTGAGAAGAGGTCCTTTACAACACCGTATGCGCTTTATTAGCGAGAATCAATAGATATATATTATATTCAGCAACAGATGATGGCAGAACTGTTAATGTTAGATCAGTTACACTCGTACTGAATGCTGCAGCTGTTGAGTTTATTAATTTGGAAAAACAGGCTTTGCAAATAGCACACCAAATGCTTATTTAACCATCATGTGCTGCCATGTGCACGAAGAGGGGGATGTACTGCACAATGAAAACTCATCCAATAAATGGTTTGCGATTTATTAGATGAGTCAAAGCCCTTAGTGAATTGTAGAAGGGCTCCTCATACGAAGTGTCAATAAAGGCTGAGCTGAAGGCCGGCGCTTCGGCCTGACCCTCCACCAGACCAGTCAAGATGACTCAGACGTCCTGAGAGAAACGAAAAATGCACTGTGACCTTTACTGAGAGTAGGAGAGCCATCAAAGCCGGGTTTTTATTAGTCTGGCAGTCATATTAGTTCTCGTCCTTATATGAGTTTTAACTTAATTAGCAATTTTGGTGGCAGAGGAGTTTTCATTACTAGAAAACTCATATACATACATGCATGAGGTGTTTGACTATACCTTCTTCTGCTTTGGCCCAGAGTAAAATATCTTGCAGTGAAAATCTGTTGCAGATATGTTTGTGCAGAAGAAGGTCTTTCATCACTTGTTTGCTCCCTTAATGTGTTATCTAGTAGCTTAACACCTGTAAACATAACTGCCCACACTGGCACTATGAACTTGTTGTGGTTTAATTCAAAGCACCAAAGAGAACCTCCCAACTCCTCTTCTTCATACTTTTTTGTCAGCAGCAGATATTTCTGCATCAAATTTACATTTTCTTCGTCCATGTATTTATGGAAGTATTGCCTACTTGGCATATCCAAAAGGAGTAAAAGGTTGTAACAGAACAATTTTAGGGTCAAGATGAATGAATGAACTTTATCCACATTCATTTTCAAAAATGCGCACGTCAATTTCAGGGGCATTCCCACTTTATCTGACGGGTGGCTGCTGTGTGCGAGCTAATTCGAACTACTGACAAGGACCTCTGGGGTGGGTGTCGGAAGTTGTACTGGTGTTTTTCAAGGAATTATCCAATAAATAATATGACTTTCTGTGTAGTTAATTGTACTGACAGCTAGGGGTGGAGGCTGTAGCCTCAAAATTATATCACAAAATTTCAAGGAAATTTGCAATGATGATAATTATGGTGAATGCAGTTTGCAGGCAGCGGCATTTATTAGTGCAAATAAGATGAAGGGCATTTTCAATCCATCTTTTCCAATGAGCTACTGTCACTGACGACAGACTACCTCATCTGAACTGGCATCTATTGCCACAAGCAGCAGCAGTATTATAGTGCAATAGTAGTGACGCACCATTATTTATAGTGATAAAGGATACGTCAAAAGCAGAAATGTAGCCCAGGTAGTGTTTTCTCTGGAAATTTGTAAGTATAAAACAACAGCTTAACACTTTAGTGTAGAGTAATTAAAGTCACTGAACTTTGCAACTCTTATATTGTCACATAATGCTGCTTTTCCATCATTTAACTGCATCAGTAATTCCCATCCATCGTTTGGTCTTTCTGTCATATTGAGTGCAGTGAGTGAGCGCTCCGGTGACACTCTGCTGAGTCATTTGTTTACTTTTGGGTCGCACATCACCGGCTGCTAGCACCTCCTCGTGTGTCTTCATAGCTTAGTGGTACTCCTGGTGTTTTTTGGTTTTTTCAAGTGGTGAAACGAGTTTGTTGTTTCCACCTTTATCAGGAACAGGTTTTTTTTTGAATAGTGTACAAAGTGTAGCCTACTTTGTTGGAGGTTGATGAAGCAGTACCGCTCAAGACTGGCACCCGCTCTCGCTCTCAGACGTTCTCGGGCTTGTGTCATTGTGTGGGCTAGGAAACAAACTCGTGGTCTTGATAAACCACTGATATCATAATATTACACTTTTTTTGACCATGTAAAAATGTATTTATAACAGTATGTCTGGGGACAATATGGTACGGCACAGGACGCTCTAGTTTTTAAGTGAAATTTCTGTAAATTCTAAATAAAATTGTCCCCAAAAATTAAATGAAAGCAGCCAAATTATTAAAATTGAGGCTTAAAAACGTCCAAAGCGTTTCTACTGTGTGATGACTGGGTTGATCTTTCATATACAGTCTATGGCAGGGGTGGGGGAACTCCAGGCGTCGAGGGTCGGTGTCCTGCAGGTTTTATATGTGTCCTTGATCCAACACAGCTGATTTAAATGGCTAAATTACCTCCTCAACATGTCTCGAAGTTCTTCAGAGGCCTGGTTATGAACTAATCGTTTGATTCAGATCTGCTGACCCAGGGTGATATCTAAAACCTGCAGGACACCGGCCCTTGAGGCCTGGAGTTCCCCACCCCTGGTTTATGGTAACGGCTTCAAATACATTGCACCTGCTTCTATAGAGGTTTTGCATACTGCACTGGTGGACAAGTTAATGTGGCATTAACTTCATGGCAGTCACTGCTAAAGTCCCAGTCACGCAGACCTACAGACTTGTCAGTGATCACCCCCTGGCAACCACCTGTTGCTATGGAATGATGTGTTTTCCCCAACTGGTGGCAAAAACGTCCTTGTGTTTGCTTTGGTCGCTAGCACGTTGCTGACGTCATAGTTTGAATGGAAGTGACTTGTCTACTAACCCTGTCCAGCTACTCTCCGAACTATAGCGAAACAGTGAAAAGTGAGAGTGGAAATGGCGAGTCAAAGTTGTGCCGACCTGTTTCAAAATTCATTTGACACTTTTTTGAGTTTTTTAGTTAGCAAGTATTTGCAGAGAAACTAAGAGAGAACTACAGACAACCACAGCATTCTGCAACCAAAGCAATGTCAAGAGGTTTTTTTCTGCTTTGCATTGTTTGCCACCCAGTTCACCCAGTGACACCGAGCAGCCTCCAGAAACCGCTGCCAACAGGTTGGGGGAATGCACATTTTGTGCCCTAGTGCCACAAAAAAGAAGACATCCTAAACCACGCAGCATAAAGGATGAAAAAAGACAACTTCCACTGAAGCAAGATGTCCTGCTTGCGGATGCAGACTTCACCATGTTCATAATCTGTGCTGTAGTAAAATATCAATCCTAATACTGCTGCACATTTCGATCGCCTCTGTTGATTTATTACCACTATGAGATGCTTGATTACCACTCAGTCCTGATATCTATCGGATGACAGAGGGACTGTGGCAAAATACATACAGCTCAGCAGCCAGTTAATCAAATCCCACTTGTCTGGGTATGTTAGGCGGTGGCTGCTGAGAGCCAGCTGTAAAGAAAAAAACAACAGACAGACAGCGCAGCCTTAAAGCACATCTCCAATGTACACATTGGAGAAAGGTCACATATCAATCAATATATCCTCTAACACTCCTTAATTTGTGTGTAAAAAGTGTGTTGAAGGGGGGAGTGGAACAGATTTGCTCAGAGGCTGTCACAAGCCCCGCGTGTCCATGTTAAACTCTGCTCAGTCTGATCTCAGTGTTCCTGCTAGATTTGTGTGTGCATTATTAGAATCGTGACAACACCTCGATAGCAGCTAGACTGCTCTGCTTTCCCTTTATTAAATCCTCAGAGCTGCTCATAACCTTTAAAGGATTAATATTTCTTTCTTTTATTATTTACATATAGCAAATGTTGCTGAAAGTACATTTTTTTCTCATAAACAGCACCTGCAAGCTGGAGAAAAGCTACCTGCGTAGCTAACAAACACTGGGATTTTTTCAGTAGTTGTATTGGGATTCTTGTCACTGCCAAACCTCTGCAAACAAAGCAGAGATGCTGAACAGAATTTTAACAACAATCCTGATGGAAATACTGATCGCAAGGCACTAGAGTGTTTCTGCTAATTTTCTATTGGCTACAATCTGTGCTGGAGTCAATAAATTCATTATTTAAATTGTGTTTTTTCTAACTTTGTGTAAACAAGGCATTAACCTTTCAGCACTCTTCAAATAAAGATGAATAGTTGCCAATCCTTTGATAAAAATCTTTCTGCCTCTTTCATCAATTACGAGCACAGCAGGCCTTCGCGCACACGGAGGCAAAATTAAAGTGTAAGAGTGCTGTTAAGCTTTTTAAATGCCGCTGCCTTTTGGTTAATTTACAAGTGCTGTGCTTTTGAATTACATCTCACTTTCAAGGCGGCAGACTCAAGGCTGGTTAGTGAGTCACCTTGGTGGGAACGAGTTGGAAACGCGTTAACCAGTCCATGACCTCTCCCAGTCTTTGGAAGACCAGAGCGTCCTCCCAGAAGAAGCCGCTCAGACGTCAGCAGCTGGGTCAAGGCAACAAAATGGCACGCCGTGTGAGCGAATCTAAACCAGTCGAAAATTTTAGTGCATCACAGAGACGACGAACAGCAAATACAGGAGGAATAAAGGGTTTAAAGTTTCAACAGTGGTGGGTAATGGTGGCATGTTTTAGGCTATTTTAGGCATTGTAGCTGCCAGGAGAAAACAACATTTAACTTTGGGGAAGTTTACTTTTATCTTCTTTAGGATTCAAGTTTTGCAGCCAAAATAGTTCAGGTTAGAAAACAGAATTGCTGTAATTTAGTTTAGCGTTCTGCCTTTAAGCTGATTAATTTAGTAAATTACTACAACACGAACCCACAAAACATCAGTTAAAATGCTTCCTAGAGTTGGCTTTATACTTTCTTTAAAGTATTTGGGGGAAAAGTCCATCTACCAACAAAGCTGTTAGATGGATTAACTAAAGTTTTATTATTTACATTTCATTTACATTTGTAGTCATTCAATTTTTATGCTAGATGCATTTCTGACTCCACAGTTATGTTGCAACCAATTTGTTAAGGCTTAATAATTATGATTGTAAACGCTCCACAAGTTAAAATGCGATTTAAAACCACTAATATTTACTAGATATTGCTTCTCTTCCTATCTGTAGACAGTATAAAACATGGATGTAGCTCCTCAGTTCAGAACAGCAACAACAAACCTGCTGATGGCAATAGCTGTGGTTGTAAAAACACTTCTAGTCTGTTGGAAAACAGCTTTCAGTCTTGATATCTAAAACACTTTTCTGCTAAGTTCATGGGCCCAGTCACTCGTTTCAGGACATAATGAAAAGAAAAATTGTCTTTGTTATAAATCTTGGCCATAGTATGTTGCAAAACGGATGATTACCTGTGCATCGAGCGAAGCAGCAAAGAATGAGTTTATTCTAATCTTGTATTTCTGTTTTGCTGTTGTTATATTATTACCAGGGGTGGGAATCCAGAATCAGTTTAAGTAGTTTCAGAGGTGTCCAACCATCAAAATCCTCTGCCTCCAAGCTTATCAGGCCCTTATTACAATGCTGGCATGTTTTTCTGCCAGTTGCATTGATTCATTGATTAAGCCACAGAGTGTACAAAAAAGGTGCTTTCAGCCAATAATGACGCGACCTATATGGACAGACATACTGGGGCACCTACACATTTCACCTGCTGGAGCTGCTCCGTCATTGAAACCCATGTAATGAAGTTCCCAACACACAGTTTTGGTGCTGATGTTAAAGATTATATTAAGGCTGAGCCTCTTGTCTCTATTTTCTGTTTGAACTCTAGAATCTGGTTAGATTTTAGTTCTTGCTACTTTTCTAATCCATTGCCCTGTAAATTTTTTTCTAGATTACTTTATATTTGATTCCCTGCATTTTAGTTCAAATTAGCCTTCCTGGTGTCATCGCATACATCGCTGTCAAGTGTTTGTCTCTGTTATGCAGTTACTCTCAGTTTTACTGGTCCTCTTGAGTCATTACTTTCATTTCCTTCAATATTGCCAGAATCACTTTCAGCTGTGTCTTGTTACCCCGATGTTTCCAGTCTCCCCGATTACCTCCACTATTTAATTAAAGCCCCCGTTTTCCTTAGAATCTAGAATCGTAAGGCGTTCTTGTCCATCCATCTTTGTGCGTGGGAAATAAAATAACATAAATTCTGTGGTACTTTTATTTATTTATTTTTTTCTACTTTGTTTTGTTTTTTGTTTATGAAGTCTGCATTCGGGTCTACAACCTGCAAACCTTGACAACGTGATCTGCCACTTTGTGGCTCAGTTGTTGTGCTTCCTAAACACTCCTACTTTGCAAGAATATCTCTTACAGCTGATTGTGAAACATCAAATCTCTAGAGATGCAACGTTGGCCTCCTACCACAGCACCATACTCAAATTCAGTGGGCTCTCTACAAAAACACATTCTTTCACAAAGTTTGTAGAGGCAGACTTCATGGCTTGGTACTTGACTTTATACACCTGTGATAACGGGACTGAAAACACCTGAATTCAAAGATTAGGTGATGTTAGCCAGATACTTTCCCCCCCACATAATGCAGCTTAAACCTGTATTCTTTCTAATAGCTAGCAGTGGGGGACTTGTACAGCTTTACTTGATCTATGACCTCAGTAACACTCCCCCGATAAGTCAATGGTCTCGTCACCAGTTTTAAGTCTTCTTCTTTGATGTATTAAACATTTTTGTCCTATTTATTGAAAAACAACCAAACAAACAGGCTGTGCCTACCTAGTGATGTCATAGTGCCATATCAGTCTTTTATATACAGTCTTTGGCGTGCGTCTTCTTTTCATTCTACAAAGAACATTTATCAGGAATCAGTAGTTGAGTTGACCTGTATGCAGAATCGATGAAAACACTAATGATCACTAATGCTCATCTCTTTATTCCCACACAGCAAATAATAGGTTTGGATAACTGCTGAAGTGTCTCAGGGGTGGAGTCTTTGAGCCAATGTGGAAAATGTTGTGCGTATGGACATAAATTCACACCACTACTTAAATATCACAGCCATTAACTGCATTTTCAGAGCTTGTAGCTGCAGACTTATTTTCTCCGTCTGGCTTTCATGTGCTCTCAGACATGCAGGATGTATACACCCACACACAGCGTGCTCTCACCGTCTCTCCCACACAAACACAACGATGTGGTTATTTTTAGATCAAGACACATATATATTTATATATATATATATATATACACACATATGGAGAGAGCTTTACATATGCTATATAAATAGAGTCACATCATGAGTGCACTTTGATCCAAATCTTCCCTATGACATGGCATAATCCGCAGTGGGGCTCATTAAAAACAATAACCATCCCCAACTCTCAGCCACACTCTGACAATGGAGACCTCATTCACACACACAGAAAAACACTCTGAGAATTCAATGAGAGAAATGCACTCGGGGAATATGAGCACTGACTCATTCACAAGAATTTGAAGAATAAATTAGCCAACTTGCAGAGAGAAAAACCCAGTGAACAAAAGGGTAAGTTCTGGGCTTTCCATATTATTGTATTTGTTAATCTGATCACTTAGAATATGTGTGTTTATATGAGAAAATAAGAAAACAGGTTACCAAAGGGCTTCCTCCTGTTCTAAATATACAGAATATGATGCAGCTCAGTGTCTGTATGAATCATCAGAGCAGAAGAGGCGACCAGAGACCTATATTCGCCTCTAGCTCATGATAAAGTTTATGAAAATATGTGCTCCGCCTCTTGATCCTGGATCAGTACATCTGATTTTTTTTTCAGTGTAAATGAGCTCACACACTACTGAAGCAGGAAAATGAATCATTTAATCTCTCATATGTCTCATTAAACGGACACAATTATCACTGCGGCTGCTCCAATACATCACTCTTTGGACATCTGCCACTCTTTTCTTTCAAATCACAGAGCAGTGTCTGAGGCAGGGCTGGAAGAACAAATCAAGGGTAATGAAAATTTACCTCAGCCAAGTCTGAATATGAAACATAGCAATATGAAATATGCCCTCTTTTCCCGGGGAGCATATAGGATGTCATCAAATATTTAACTGAGTTTAAAATTGCATGCTCCTTAAGGGAACGTGTGAGTAATTTTTATGTGCTGGGAAAAACTGTTAAAGGCATATGAAATGGGATGCATTGCTAGAGATGAAGGAGGTAAAAGGTGGTCACACATGCAAAAAGTGTGCAGGAAAGATTGTGTCCATGAGGCCTGAGAGGTTATGTAACTTTTCCCTGTTCAGGTTTCATCCAGTCTTGCCCACGGCACAGGTAAGTTTGCACCAAGACGGTGATACACTGTTTGCAAATACCGACATTATGAGTCTCAGCATGCATTAGGAACTTTTCTGCAAGGAGAGCAACTGTTTATATTAGAGATCGAGCCAAAAGAGGGCAACTCGGGAGGATTTAGCACCACGGACAGAGCCTGTGAGCGTACATACAAAACAAAAACAACTAAAAACCTAAAACACTTGATATGTTACAAAAAAAGAGCAATAACAGAAAGTGGAGCACAGCTGCTTACCAAATTTTCTGTCGGCGAGGGCAGGTGAGGAGCAAAGGCTGACAGCCAATGCCGCGAAGAGGACGGGACACCAGACTGAATCCATACCGCTCCTGCCTATACTCCAATCCATCGCTCACCTCCGCTAAAACAGCATGTTGTTTAGCCCCAAACTCAAAGTGTCGGCCGCTCGGAGGAGACTCACAGAGAGAGCATGTCGGAGGGCTCAGATAATAATAATAACAATACGGAAAAAACGGGTAGAAACTGGAGCCGAAGTGGCTAAACGGCAACACAATACAGGCGTTGTTTCAGCACCACAAACAGCAACCAGCCTCACGGAGGAGCCCCTCCTAAGTTTCTGACGTCAAACACACATGGTGAGGAGGGATGATGCGTGCAGCATGCAACCGAGCCGGGAGGGGTGCATGGATGGAAAGGAGAGATGTGAATGATCACTGCCCGAAAGGCTTGCAGCCAACATACAGAAACCGGGGTGGGGGGTGAAAACCCCCCACATCTTCAGATTGATTGATAGGACTGATTAAGATGACTGGGGGAAACAAATGACGCGCACTGCAGGGGAGTTACAGAAATACTGCACATGAATATCAATGAATGAGCTGCTACTACATTTCTAGAGTACAGGTGCATTAAAATAATACAATATAAATTTATTATTTATATGATATTTATAATAAATACAGGGCTAATATTAACAAAATATATATACATATATTTCATTTTATTTAATTTACTTAAATTTTTTAGCTTTAAACTTTTATATAGTACATTTTTTAATGTCTCCATTTGTGTTCATCATTCGTTTTCTTTATCCACATCAGATTCCCTAAAACAACCCGGTAGAAACTAAATTTAGTAAAACTTAAAGTGAATTATGTATTACAATCTGCTACGTTCATTTTAACCCTGGAATTGAGATGAACTGGTGACATCAACAAAATATGGCAAAAGCATATAGTTTGTTCCTTTGTGTTGGACAAAAGATGAAGCGGTGAATCTAACCGCTTCATCAGGTGATGTTACCTCGTGCCACTTTTTGAGACTAGAAGCTTTGCTGTCTGCAGTGTTAACAAATATTTAAGAACCGTATGTAAAGTCTGAAAATGGAAGCGGTTCCCTCTTTGAGAATGAAAGGAAGTGAGAGGATGATTTACGGCTTGTTTTCTCTGTTATTACTCTGCAAAGCGCTGCACGGGCAAGAAAACATCTGAGGAGGAAATAAACATCAAATTTAGGCTGATTGATACCGTTTGTTTTATTCTGATTAGCAGCAAACTGCAAGCTGACAGAGCAGCAGACACATAAACAGACACACGATGAAGATATGCATTTCAAATTGTTTTCAAAAAATATATGGCAAGTGAAAGCTTAAAAGAAAAGTCCCACCATATCTCTTAAGTCAAGTTCTCAATCTGTATTTGTTAACATAAATATAGAAAGTTTGAGACATGAACTGAGTATTGTATGCCATCAAGAAATAAATACAATGCAGGAGTTTAGCGAGCCTTGGAAAACTTTGTATTCCTGGTATTAATCCAAACCCTTAAAACAAAGGTGGCTGGGGAAAATCGACCTTCAGGAAAGCAGACCAAACAAAACAAAATAAAGCAGAAAATACATCACATAGAAACTTTTGTCTTTTAAAGTTGGAACTCATAAATGCAGAATCTCATTCAAAGTCGTCACAGAAGATTCATAAATAACCCTGTTGGGGGAAAAAAAAAAAGATGATTAGCCAAATTTAGTTATTATTATTCACAAGTCATCAAAACAAAATCATCAGATTTCCTCCTCGCTTACCTCTGGACGTCTGTGCTGTCTGCAAAGGTGACTGCATGTTTGTAAAGCTGCTGCTGGACGGACACAGCTGCGCTCTTCAAGCCCGCTTTAGACTGTCCGGCTAACAGGCGGCAAGTGAAATGTGTCGTTAGGACCAGAAGGAAAAATGTTCAGTTTTAAAGTTTTCCGTTTTTTGGTAGTGGAAGCTCACCGTGTTTGATGACCGCCAAGACGTGCAGGACGGCTGCGAGTTCAACGAGATTGCCGATGGCCTCGGAATCCACAGATGTGCAGACCTCTGCCAGAAATGCCCTAAAAGAAGCAACAGCAAACCATTAGACTCTGGAATACTCATTCATGGAAGTTAATGAAAAGAAACTTTCAATACTGACCTGGTAACAGGCTGTGACTTGAGGAGGACAGACAGCAAGATCCTGGACAAAGGAGGCATGTCGTCCACTGACTCTGGGATGATCACCGCCTCAGGATGCTCAATCTTTAAAAAAAAAAAAACACGAACGTTAATATTTCCAAAAAGTCCCACATCAGTCTCAGAAAATGCAGGATAACTGTTTATAATCTGAGTGCTTCCATTGTGCTGCTACCCTCCTCTGTCAGCTCACACCTTCTGAAGCAAATGTCTCTTCTCCACAACGATAACTGCAAATAAAGTAGAGAAGACCCCGCTGAGAGGTGCTCGGTCCCAGAGTTGGGCCACCTGAAGGAAGTCCGACAGACCGGGAACAGCTGACTGACAGAGCTGCATCAGAGCAGGAAGAGAACATTTTATGGAGGTTAAAGCTCAGTTACCGGAACAGCCAGGTCCATCAGAGACTTCAATAAATAAAAATTTTGAAAAACCTGCTTTCCTTCCTCTGGATCCTTCCTAAGGCGACGGGCCAAGAGCTCTATAATCTTCTGGAAAATGTTAGACACCACACCTAAAATAACAGTGGTTGGATCCTCCTGATTCTCTTCAGGCTCCTTGTTGTCCTCAGGTGCATAGCTGTTTGCCACCTCCTTCAAAATTGGCAACACTGCAGGGATGCACAGGTAGCCCGCTTCTGAAAACACAAAGCAGCGTTATCTTCAAATTTCATCAGTTTTTCTCAACAACCTTTTTTTCTTCTGACAAAAAAGATTGATGACTAAAAAAAGGAATGCACTATTAAGTTGTGTAGAACTGCTCCGGGGAAAACAGTGCAACGCTTTACCTCCCACTCTCCTCGTTTTCCATGAAAACGCGATGGGAGGAAGAGAAGAGTAGACATGTGGATACATTTTGCATTTGATCTCATTAAAAATAAGATGTTTTGTAAACCATGTGGAGCAACTCTCTACTTTGGGTGAAGTAGGCTATTTTCAGAAAAACAAAAGTCCTGGCATTTCTCGGCGTACCTACAGACATGCAGACCATCTGAAACGCTCACCTGAGAGGAGGATGAGCGAGCACAGGTGTAGGATTTGACCCTTGAATGTCTCATCGCCCAAACCCACGAGCAAAACGTCACGGCATACTGTCAGGAAGCTCTGTGAAGAAAACAAAACAAAAACAACAAATATGGATTACACCCACTCTACATGTTAGCATAACACTCATTTTTATGTCCAACACAAGCAGGTTTATTTTCAACACTCAAAGTGAGAGGCTAATAATAAAAAAAAAAAAAAAGGAAACAAACAGATAATGCTTAAATGAGATAATAAAGCTATTTCACCACGGCAGTATTAACCGGAGGAGGCATGTACAGAGTGTGTGTGGACTGAGGCAGAACAATCAATGAAGAGTCTAAATTTACCAAGCAGAACAGAAAGTCCTGGGAACAGGAGGAAAAAAGGCTCCACAAAAACCTAATGTTCTGGATAACAACATAACTCAGCCTCGGCGCTGTGTGCCCGGGTGAAAATGAGTGAGTTAACAATCGAAAGTGGCAATTTATGCACGAGGAGATGTGATTTAATTCGCCTGTAAGAGAAATCTTTTGCTTGGATTGACTTTACTGGTCAGATAAACCAGAACCATTCGTCACAAACCGACCTCGCATCTGAATTCATCTTTGCTCTTCTTTGAAATAGCTAATCGGTATTTCTTTAAACAGACAGGCTGATGACCCATCATGTGAGCCTAAAATCACACATTTGTGCTGAATTGGAAACCAGAGCCTCGTCTCCTTTTAATGGAAACCGCACACATTTTCCTTGTTTGACCAAATTAAATGCCTCAATATTTTCAAACCCCTGCTTAAAAAAAGAAAAAAAAAAAGTAGCTCTTGATACAAACACATGTTCGCAAAATGAACTGTGGAGCTCACCTCGGTTATCTCTGCAGCCAGCGGCTGTGGCTGAGATTTCTCAGAGTCCTCGCTGTCATCATCGCTACGTTTCGCTAGAAAGGGCAGCACCCTGTCGGCTACCCACGCAGCCACATGCTCCAGAGAGAGCAGGTAGTCACGGCCATCTGACAGCTGAAAGAGAGAGAAAAGCTTTCATTTTCTTTTTTTAATTCTTTTTTCACAATTAACAAGAGGGGGGGGTAGGGGAATTAAAAAAAACAAAAACAAATCAACCCATGGCCACATTTAGCTCACAAATCTAATGGTGTTTTCACACCTGCGCCTTTGAAATCAAACTCTGGCTCCTTTTCCCCTTTGGCGTAAATCATTCCTGCGGATGCGAACACGGTAATTACACTCAGGTGTAGAACAAAACACCTGAGCTGAGACCGTTTGAAGGAGTCCAGCTCCTAACAAACTCCAGAGCAGTTTGTGAGAACTTGATCCAACATAACAACAAAATATCTGCTGCTAATCTGAGCTAAAAGCCTTCCCGTGAAGCTTTGCATTCTGGGATGCGACGGCAAACTACAGATGTGTTACTACAGTCCAGTGTTGCCTGAAATATTAACTATTAAGGTGGAGAGTCTAATGACAGAAAGTGCTATAAGCCTCACGTTATGTTGCAGATGTGCGCCGAGGCGGCCGTGGTGCTTGAAGGCGTTCAGTGCCGTCTCCACGCTGGCATGTTTGGGGTCTTCTGTGGTGGAGCTGAGATGACTGTAGAGCACCAACTATGGAGACACAAATGACAGAAAACACACTTCTTATGGAGGAACCGTTCACACTTTTCTGTCATTCGGTTCAAATATCTTACTGAATGACATGCATAATACCTTCCAGTTCCCCAGAACTGTATGCAGCTGCTTCAGTGGTTTCGCACCGAGAGCCAGGACCTTCTCACGTGTTGAAGTGTGGCTGAAAAGGTGCTCCAGGTAAGCCAGCGCCAGGTCGGGTTTGGCCTCCACCGTCTCCATGATGCATACCTTTCGACCACTGGTCGCCTTGTCCTTAAGATGACCACAAAAAAAGAGAAAAAAAATTAAAAAGAATAGAAAATCTAACTTTTTTTTTCATGAAAAGTGCCAATTTCTACAATAGTACAGAGAGAACCCAACAATGCTGTGAGCAAAGATTTGGTGACAGTGGGGAGGAAGAACACTCTTGACAGAAAGTTAAATCGTCATCTGTCATGAAAGGAAAGAAAAGACGAAAGAAGAGGAGCACAGAGAGACCACAAACAAACGAGACATAACACAAACTTTGTGAGAAAGTGGTCACAAGTTAGAGGCAGTCGTTGTAGATGAATGCCAGAGGAGTGAAAGAGCAGTATATCTAAGGGCCACCTGATCCAGCTGTAATCATAAGCTTTATTAAAAAGTTTAAGGCTAATCTTAAACTTTTGTGTTCTGGAGACAGACAAAGAAGACTGCAAAGATGTCAGGCATTGCATAAAGCGAGTACCTTTTTGGGCAGGGACTCTGTGAGCCAGTCAGTGATGAGCTCCAGGATGTCAGCAGCCTGGCCCCAGCTACAGAGGCAGTCGAGCAGCTGGCTGTACTGTGCTGGAGCAGCTCCCGAGTCCATCCTCCTTAGTCTAGACATGACTCCACAGCTAGGAGTAAGAAAGCAGGATGAAGGAGAGGATTATCCAGGATGTTTTTGGTAAAAGGAAAAGCAACAAAAACATAAAAATCTGAGTCAGGAAAAAAAAAAAAAAAAAGCTGCTCACCTGAACATCGGCACTGCAGTCGGGGGCATAAACGAGGCCAGCTGTATGAGAGGAACAGTAGCTCGCTCATCCTGGAAAACAAATCATGACTGCTTACATTTATTCAGGGGACAAAAATAAATATATAAAAAAATACAACAGCACCACACTGCAGTGAATGTACCTCAAAGGCCTGGAAATACTTGGACATGACAGAGCCAAACTTGGCACACGTATACTTCTGGGCCTCTTCATTTTGTTTCAGGGCTTTCGAGACACTTCTCCACAGGATGACCACGACCTCCAGCAAACTGGACACGATGGTCATGTCTTTCCCCAACAAGGCAGGTGCCGCCTGCTGAGATGAACAGACACACAGAGGACACAGCCTGAGCTCGTGTTTCAGCACATTTTCTTCTTATCTCTGCAGTTCCACTAGTGGCCACACGAGGCTGGATTTAACCCTTTACAGCAGAAATAAACATGTTTACACCCTGGAACCAAAAGAATTTCACCTCTGTGAAATCCTGATAACTGCATCGGTGGTTATTTTTACACATCTCCGGCGGCTGTAGCCACTACCTGTTTGCTAGGCTTCCTCCTCTAATTAAAGTCAATGATGTGGACTTAGAGACACGTTTGTGCCATTTGTGGCTTTCGAAGTGTTTTCATGTAATTATGTGACTAATAATAATGCTTCCTGTGGAGTTAATGGCACAGCTGGCCCAAGAAGTTTCTGCTCAGGTTTTTTTTGTTTTGTTTTTGAGTAAATCTTTATTATTTTTTTAAATATATTAATACTCATGTGAAGGTGTCTGTGTGAGGCACTCATTCAGTTTGTGGATGCAGCTTTTTTTTTTTTTTTAAGCAGTACACTTTCTATTCTAATTATGGACACTTTACACTCTGAAAAACAAAAACAGCAAGAGCCAATTTGCTGAAACAGGAAACAAACAGTGGGTGGCAACGAGGTAGGGATATTATTTTTTTATATACATACTTCCATGGTGTACTGTTTCAATCAATCAAAAAGTCATCTAAATAAATTCAGATTTGACTTAATGCGCGCACATAAAATGGTTTAACCTCTTAAGCCCCAATTATTTATTTAAGAGGTTAAATAATAAAAATCAAAAGCTAAATTTTGGGAGATGCTTCCCCTGTTCTAAGTCAGTCTGTGTGTTTCCGTCTTACTGCGCTGTTCTCTTTGTTGCTGTCATTGATGTCAGTCATGTCACAGTCAACCTGGATGCAGCTGTTCAGGACACGACGAATGGCCAACATCAGCTTTACTGGAGGAGAAGATAAAACGGTACAAGCAAACTTAAAATATCCAAAACACAGCATGCAAAAATAAATCAGGTTTTGTTGCTGTGCATTTACTTAAGTTAGTGGGTGCTGTGTGTCTATAAGCAAACTGGTAGAATTTCCTGGCAGCCATGGGGTTCATCTGGATGAGGGTGATGCAGCGGTTACACCACTCCTTCTCCGACTCGTTGACCGGGAAGAACGACTTGAACAGCAAGTCGACGATACGCTTGGAAACCGAGTGTGAGTCAATGGCAAGGCGGGCCAGCAGGTGGTCCATGTTGCACACGTCCCAGAACTGGAGATTGGTAGATAGAGGAGATAAATGACAAGTAAAATTTGTGTTAACAGGCGTCTTTGGATTCCTCTGTTTCAATGAGGGACAGCGACAGCCTGTTAGAGCTTTTAAAAAAAACCTACACATACATTACCTTTGCAGCACGCACTGCTTTGACCTTCATAAGCATGTCGAGGAAAGCTATCCGGACTTTCTCTGAGTTATCATGAAGGCTGTATTTGAGCGTAGGTAAGAGTTTCTCCAGAAGTGGATGGCTGAGAGCATTGTCCAGGACAATAGTCAGACACTGGAGAAGGAGGGTAATTACACAAACCACAAGTCATTAAATAAATTATCCATGACTCGTGCAAATCCAACGATAGTTATTCTGCATAATTAACTGGCAAAATGTCAGGACAGCGATTTCTTTCTCTTCTTTCAGGAAGGGAAAGAAGCCACATTTTCCACCTTGAACACTGAGCAGCGGACATCAGGGGAGCTACTGTCAGCCGCCAGCTCCGCCACCAGCTTCTTCACGAAATCTGTGATGATTGTAGGTGGGAGGAGCTCCCAGCATTTAGCCAGGATCTTGCAGACACCCAGGGTGGCGTTGGAGCGCACTGTCGGGTGAGGATCATCAAGGAGGTTCTGGGGATGACAACAAGTGACATTTACGATTCTGTCTGCGCTCAGACAACGCTACCTTAGAAATGCTTTGTGCTACTGAGATACACCGAATATTCCCTTAATGCCTGGCGGGGGTTTGAAAGGTTCTCACCATTGCTGTGTCCAGTTGCTTTTGAATGTTCTCGTCTATTTTCTCGTTGCTTTCACTCGGGTCGTAAAATGGGAAGGCCTCGGTGAAAAGCAAAGTGGAATTTGCACGCACCTCAAAGTTAGGAGCCTGAATAAATCAAACAGAAACACATTAGATTAGAATTAAATGTCAAAAATTCAGGGTTCAGCTGGCTCACGATGGGCCTTTTGAGGGTTGACTGTGCACATAATCTCAACTGGTCTGTATATACTTAAATGTGTGGATCGTCTTCTCATTAATGAATAATATTCTACTTGTTTTTTTTGCTTGAAAGCGAGGCTAAAACTTGTATGAAATACGCGTACACTGAGAGCTTTCCAAAGTATGGGCCTGTAGAGATTATAGAGCATCTTGTCCACGTTGCGGCAGTCCTTCCTCATGTGGAAATAGCTCACAATCTGAATATGAGACAAAGAGAGCAGAGAATGACACTCCATACGATGAATATGAGGACTAAAAACATCTTTAAAACATGCACATTTTTTATTTTACAGTCTACCTGTCGGACTTTGGAATGCACAGGAGAAGCTCTATGAAGGAAGATCGCGTTCTGCATGAAATCCTGAATGCATAAGCTCTCGATCTTCTCCAAGAACTCCCCACTAGCCTTCTTCCATGCTCTGAAGTAGATCTCTGCAATATGAGCAGTGATGGGCCTGAATGGAAGAGTTTAGTTGTTATTAACATGAAAAGAAAAGTGAGTGTGTCGGCGAGAAAAGACTGGGGTTCTTACTTGCTGTAAAACTCCAGCTGGTTTTTGATTGTGCCGTGAATAACCCAGATGAAGTTGACGTTCCAGCTGAAAAGAAACACCAGGAATCGCTTTCCCTGTGACAATATACACATCATCAGACTGACAGCTCGAGAGGGAAGCCACGACGATAAAAATAAATAAAGCAGGGAGTGAATCGTGAAAACAAGCACGCGGCGGCTGAGCATAACTCACATCATCGTTTCTAATGTGAGCAGGGCGGTGAAAGCACTGAAGCAACAAGTCGATTATCTGCTTGTTTTCTTCTGATGTGTAGTCAAGACTCAAAAGCACGTCATGGAGCCTCCACACTCTCTGGATCTCAGCTCCCTGACAAGAGATCACAAAGGTTACCAGTTATCAGCAGACTGCTGTGAGACGCACTGGCTACTGATGGAAAACATTTCTTTCAGAGTGAAAACCTGCTGAAAGAGCTGAGGAGCTGACATGTGACTGAGGGGTTACACTCACTGGTTTCTTGAGAATGAAGCTCTTCTGAAGAGACACAAAGAAAGCAGTGCGCCCAAACCGTTCTTTCTCCTGCAGCCCTTTCTTCCACCAGGCCTCACACAGCGCGTGGATGTGGTTCTGCAGAGGTGCCTCTGAGACAGGAAGCGACACCAGTACATCTGAAGGACACAGACACACACAGATGCTCATTATTATTTAAGCTTTCTGAAAACGTCCACGATTCATCTCATAAACTGAGCAATTACGATGGTTTCTCAGGTTGTTTTTTCATAACTGGTAAAAGAATTGGTACTTATAACAGCTGGTTTCTACTCTTACATGATAATCAAAGCTCTATAATGTATATATTTATAAGTTAGGTATAAATATCTATCCATCTATCTATCTGAATGGGAAGAGCATCATATGCAACTCATTTGCTGTAAAAATGTGCAAAAAACACAAACACTCACCGTGAAGACGTCGGGTAACTTCCAGAAGGGGGCTATAGGGGTCGTCGTCTTGTAAAACCTGCAGAGACACTGTAGAGACGAGCGTCACGCCGTCCACAACAGCCACAGCGTGTTTCTGGGAAAAGAGTTAATGCACCAGATGTTAAAAAATACAATTAAGCAAAACGTCAAAAAGCTTAAAAGCAATGTGATATTACAAAAATCAACACAGGAGTGCTTTGCACACATCTAGTCCTTAATATTTGAATAATATCACTGACAAAGACTAAGCATGGGGTCAGTGAGCTGATCCTTTTACTCACAGAGTCTGCAGTGGGCTCCTCCTGCATGCCCTCCTCCTCCCTCCTGCCCTCCCAGCGCTCTGTGGGAAACTCCAGCAGGACGTCCTGAAGCAGAGATGCCAGTCTTCTCCACAGGGCCTCCCTCTGCTCTCTGGGCATCTCCTGCAACACCTCCTCCACATCGAAGGGCTCGGCTTTGTCCTTCTGCTCAGATTTATAGACAGACAGGCGCAGCTTTGACTGGACAGCCATGTGTTATTATATTTTTATTAAATGTGCATAACTGAAGAAATGATTTTTGTCTGTAATTCCAATCTCAATTGTGACCGCCACATTAAAAAAAGACATTTGAGAGAAAAGGATGATCATGCATTTTTTTCCTCACTTCACCTTTCAGCACATCCATTTTTTCTCTATAAAAATCCACAATTTGCTTCTCACCAGGCTGAGTCAGACTTAGTTTAGGTCACATTTATTTATTTATTTTTATTTGAAATATAATTAAAAGTTCAAGTCTGCCTTAATGACAAACCACACAAAGGACAAATTTCTTCCTTTTTTACCCCACCGGATGCTAAAACTACCCTGATATTAATATTCTGAATTTGTCACAGCTAACTCTTACATACTGTTCAGGTCAAACCTAATTTAACATTTCTTTTCATTTTCATTTCTTTCTTTTTTTTTTTAATGGGGCATGGGTGACAGAGTTGTAGGGGGACCTGTCTATGTTCCCACCATGCTCGGGTCCCTGCAGACACCTGCTGGTCTATGAACGGTCATGGGGGGAATCTCCATACATGAGGGTTAAACAGGCTTATCATCAATAAATTATGCTGGGTGGTTTTGCCTTGTCTCTCTGTAACACTTGTGGACTTATGTGCTGTGATTGCTTAATATCCATCTGTGACATAACTCTGAGAAAAGCCTCAGCTCGGGCTGCAGTGTGAGTACTGACAGGAAGTAGAAAGAAAGATCATGTTTCTCTCATTTTGGCTTCTCTCCATTGACTCCCTGTTAAACCAAAGGCAGAATTTAAAATTGTCCTCCTCACATTCAAACCCCTTTAATCACTGAGCTCCATCACATTTTAAAGACCTCACAGTGTAAAACTGAGCACTTTTATTTCAGAGTACAGGTCTCCTACGGCTATAAAAGAGTACATTTGCAGAGCATTCAGCTGGATTCAGGAAGGGCAGAGCCTCTCTGCTTTAAAGTTGGGCTTAAATTATATTTATATACTAACGTTGCATAACATCAACTTTGTATCCTGCAGTTTGGGAGTTTTCCTCCCTGTACCTTTTTCCAGGCTCGTCTCCATCTGCTCAGTCTAAGATTTTGGAGGGTGAAGCAACCAATTACATGACAGCAACTCAGTGCATTTAGACATGTAGACACACAACTGAAGTTCAAATGTAGCATGAGCATGTAGAATAAAGGTGATTTAAAATACTTTGAATCTGGCGTTGTTGTCTGTGCCAGACGGGCTGGTCTGAGTATTTCAGAAACTGCTGATCTGCTGAGATTTTACCACTCAGCCATCTCTAGGCTTTACAGTGAGCTGCATTTCTCTGGGTGAAAATGCCTTGGTGACACCAGAGGTCACGGGAGAATGGCCAGACTGCTTTAAGCTGATAGGAAGGCAACAGTAAGTAAAATAGCCACTCATTACAACCAAGGTATGCAGAAGAGCATCTCTGAATGCACCACACGTCATACCGTAAGCAGATGGGCTACAGCAGGAAAAGACCACACCAGCTGCCAGGCCTTTCAGCCGAAAACAAGAAACTGAGGCTACAATCTGCACAAGCTCACCAAAATTGGACAGTAAAAGATCAGAAAAACCTTGCCTGGTCTGATGAGTCCCGATTTCTGCTGTGACATTCAGATGGCAGGGTCAGAATTTAGCATAAAAAACATGAAAGCATTGATCCATCCTGCCTTGCATCGATGGTTCAGGCTGCTGTGATGTAATGGCCTGGAGGATATATTCTTGGCACACTTTGGACCCATGAGCTTCAGTTGAGTATGGTTTAAATGTCACAGCTACTGAAGTCGTGTTGATGACCACCTCCATCCAATTATGAAAACAGCATCCCCATCTTCTGATGGCTGCTTGCAATGCCACAAAGCTCAAATCATCTCACACTGCTTTCTTGAACATGGCAGTGAGTTCACTGCACTCAAATGTCCCAAACAGTCACCAGATCGAGATCATGGATGTGCTGCTGACAAATCTAAAGCAACTGTGCATTGCTGTCATGTCAATATGGAGCAAAATCTCTGAGGAATATTTCCATCATCTTCTTAAATCTCTGCCACAAATAATTAAAGCATTTCTGAAGGCAAAAGCAAGGTGTACCTAATAATAACAGGACTTAACACGATGAGCCTGTCTTAGCTTATTGAACAGGAGTGCATGCATTTTCTTGATATTTCTGATTTATTTTATGCTTGAGTAAATCAAAGCCTATTAAAAAAATAGTCTGAAAGATTTTTATCATCGTCTTGGTGAGTTTTCCTTTGGTTATAGGCCAAAACCTCTTTGGTGAGTATTAAAAAAACATGTAGGAGGGAAAAATGTTTACTTTACAACAGACAGTAAAAGTTTGTCAAAGTTGGGATCGAAACAAGCATTGTCAAATAACTGGACTCCAATTTTTAATAACCCCCCATGAGTACACTCCGTATCTTTAACTTTAAATAGCATTTTAATAGTGAACACAGCAACCATATTATTTGCATCTCATGTTTAGGACCTGACTTGAACACTTTCCTGTACTACTTACACCTCACAGCCACACATCCACAGTTAAACAAGCTAAACAGGAGACTTCTAATAGCTTCTGGGCGTTTCAGGATTAACTCGCATTGAGTTAGCTACTTACGTGAAGCTGAATAAAGCGAAGAAAGTCCTCCACATTTTCTTTACAGGCTGCTTCTAAAAATGCCTCTCGCTTGGACATGATTCCTGCTTCCACAGTGATCCGAGGTAACCGTAAGTTTTCCTGTAATGCTGCTATGAAGCCACTATAGCGTTAGCTTGTCTCGCTGTAACAACTCCACAACAACAAATATGGCAGTCCGTTTGTTGTTACCGTCAAAAGTGCTAATTGTAGACGCAGGGTTGGCTGGTATTAAGGCTCTCAATGATGCGCATCTGAATTAAGCAGCATTTCCTTCGTCTGTTACCTTTTTATTAAGGATTTTGTGAAAGGAAACAGTGAAATAACAGCGAGCCATAACAACAGTAAACCCGCGCAAATTTGGATAAAGTCGGTTCCACACGTCATCACGTTTGTTTCGACGCTGACGTACAGTTGCAATTCTCGCTTTTGCCACTGGATGGCGGCAAACAACTACAGATGTTCTGTGTCTCAAAAAGCGTAAACGAGTAACATTATCGCGTTTTCGTATTACTTTTTCTGTGGATGATTCATATTATGGATTAGACCCCAGTCAAGAGACATTTATTTGCAAGGCGCACACCAAGCCTCACATAATATATCGTAATTCAAAGTGTTTATTATTCAGTCTTTGCTAGATTTACTATGCATTCAAGTGATTTCAGAATAATCGGAAAAAGGACAACTCGAAAAAAATCACGTCAATGCCAACCGAAGATAAAAAAAAAAAAAACAATTAGGAAATTCCCTTAATTGCTTTTTAGGTACGCAGAAAACGACAGGTCACTGGTCCTTGTTAACCTTCCCATATGACCTGCTCGACCTCCTGAGCTTCAGCCAACCTGAAACTTAGCAAATATATCTTGTTGTTCAAACGAGACCAAAATACAAGACAACATCCGTTTGATTTTCATATTCCAAATTTAAGCACAACTTTAAGCACAACAAAGTTGCAAAATTTGGGGAACATCACAGAAGCACATGAAAATGGGGTATTAAAAAAAGCACACCAACGTTCACAAGATAAAACATGTATTCATCAAAAGCCATCCAAAATAATAACAATAAGAAGGCAAGTAAATTATATTTCTGTGGGTTTTTTTTAAGGCACAGGATAGATAACCAGAAATGTATTTAACAGCTCCCATGAAACTCATAACTGCAAGGCAAAAACATACACAAGCATGACAAGGATGCATCATCTTGACACAGACTCTGGCAGCCCTGCTCATAAAATGCAAAAACTGTTGTCCCTGTTCATGTTTTTCAGTTTTTTCAACTTACATTTAGTTTGAAAACAGTCAAACCCTTATTCAAGTATCCTTTGCATAATGCACAGAGCTTGCCCATAGCCCTAAAATGTCCCCAAGTCTCATTCAGAATCAACCACCATTGCACAAATCTCCTAAAATATACACAGCACAGCAGTCGTTTTATTCTTTGCATATCGGCATTCCATGTTTGTAATCAAGCATTAATAACGAGAGGTAAGCGATCAATCAACACTGCGTGCCAAAGGAAAATCAAAATCTCAAATCAGGACTGCTACTTAAGCCTATATTTGTGTGCATCAGTTCCTTTGGTTAGTTTTCTCAGACAACAAATGAAAATTCTTCACATTTTAACAAACCGGATACAAAGTCATAAGAATCGTGACAGATTTCAACACGACTCCTCCAAGGTAAGTATAATGCCATGAAAACCCCTGCAAATTTTTATAACTATATATATTTACATTAAAACACTGAAAACAGAGACAAGGCAGTAAGTGTGTTTGAACAAATTAAAATATGTTACAACATCTTCCAATCAGGCTCATGAAAGATTAACAGGAAATTTTGACAAAAATAAAACTAAACATGATGAAATTATTCCTGTTAACTAAATGGAAATTATATATGAATACAACAGAAGGATGTGCCCTTAGGTTAACAAGATAACTATGTTACAGAAGAGAGGTGGTGCCACTACGTGACGACGGGGTCTTGAATACTTTTTGTGGCTTGAGACGACAAACCGTCTTCACTTAGATAATACCTGCAACAGAAAATGATGAAATTAGATATTTAAGGACAGAAATTTGCTTTTTTTTTTTTTTTTACCCCCAAGAATCAACTCAATGTTGTACAGGAAACACATAAAATGCTAGTTTACCACTGTGTGATTCCTTTTGCTATGTCATCTCCACTTAAATCCACCAGAACCTGTAATTTTAGGCAAATAACAAAGAAAAATAAATGTTTAGAATCAGCACCTGCATTGATGGCTCAAAAAGCGATAAAAACATCAGTGCGTAAGCCACTACAGGGAAAACCTGCAGGAGATACCTTTCCCAGAAGCCCTTTGTGTTTGGACAGGATGCTCCCTCCATTCTTCACAGCAACATCCAGAGTTCTCCTGTGGAGCTCCACAATAGATACACTAAACTCAAACCTGCAAACACACACACACACGCACACAAACATAAGCATACGCTTTTTATGTTTAGCATAAAATCCAGATTGTGCGTGGTTATTGTCTGGACCTTCTCTACGTATCCCTTTTGTCCCTCTGCATTTTCTTGCAGGGTCCTGGTGGGTGAAGTGAATCAGTGTAAATGGGACCACCCGGCCGGTCTGCCTGGATGCATTTAAGAGCTGCTTGTCTCAGGCTTTGCTCTACCTTGTTCTCCATCCACTTAGCACCATGCAATTTCTACGGCTGCCTAAAGATTCAGACAGTGCTGACTAAAAAGAGTGGGGACTAACAGCAATGTGATGAACAGAAACAAAGACACTTAGGAACTTTGTAGCTGGCGGCGCAAAGTGGACGGGCCCCAAGTTAAACTTTTTCTCAAATTTGGGGCAAGCCATTAAAGTAACCACCAATGAGAGGATACTGTCGACTGATATAAGACAAGGTGGTGAATACAGTACAGGGATGCCAAGGAAACTAGAGCCGGGGATGTCCACTAGTGACCAACTGTCAACAAACAAACTGATGTGTGACAAATGAATTGTTTTACATGTGGACAGGACTTAACTCGTATGGTCACAAGCTTTTCTGTAATGACTGAAAGAAAGAGATCACAGATACAAGCTTTCTCCGAAGGGTGTCTGGCTCAGCCTTTGGCTCATTTGAGGTAAGGGGGGTAGAGTAAAGCTGCCACTCCTCCACACAAAAAGAAGGTAGATGAGATAGTTCAACTATCGGACTGGGATGCATCATGGATGAGGTGTACTGTCCTACTGGGTGGAGGCAATGGGGCAGATCCAGGACATGCTGCAGAGATCTGGAAGAGCTGGAGAGGGAGGCCTGGTTATCACTGCTTTGACTAACAGAGTAGCAGAAAACGGATGGATGGATAAACAGGCGATTGAATGGGTTGAAACTGGGTCTTTGTCATGGCTCAGTGGCCAGACTATGACAAATATGGGGATTGTTCTGGTCCTTTAAACAAAAGCTAAGGCAAAGAAATTTGCCTTACCTTTTGCAAACTGAAGAAAATTATTTGACTTTGAATTCACAACAAAGCAGCATACACTAGTGTAAACTTGAGGCCTTGCATGGTTTGTTTGGCTTGCTAACCACATTGTGGAGAGACAGATAAGTTGGTTTAAGTTGGTATTTGTGATTTGTGATTTCAACATGGTGCCAGTGGGGTTTAAGTAAGTGCCAGCAGGTGCTTAAGTGTTTGTGTGAGTCCATAATCTCTTTCTCTTTGACCTCAAGTCTTCTGTTCTAGCCCCTCCACAGCTATTGTTAACAATTTCATCAGCCTCCCCCGCTAATAGTTAAACTGCAAACCAGCATCAAGTGTTTCTGACATGGGCATATTGCCTCTCTAAGTTTGCACTAAGTCATCAAAACTTTGAAAACCCCTGCTGGCTCAAGATGGCTGATAATCAATACAACTGCATCAATAGCCAGCGGGACTAGGAAAGCACCGACGTGCTAACTCCTGCCTACACGAAGGAGCTGAATGATGCGATCGGCTTTCATCCATGAGGCTAAAAGATTTAGTCTGAGCACTGAAGCTCAACTGCAAACAAAAGTGTCCAAAATAAACAGAAACTCGAGGTGATGGATCCACAGCGGCCACATGTGATACGAATCTGAGCTCAGCAGGGTCATATCGTCTGTGCAAGCTCTTTTCTTCAGTAATAAAAAAGCTCTGTTGCTAGAAAAAATTAAATATTCCACAACTGCACCCTTGCTGTCGGTCTGAATTCAAGAAGGACCCTGAAAATATAACTGAACATTAAAACTGGAAATAAAAGGAAAGCTTTGAAGGACTCTCAAAACACAGCCAGTTATCAAATTAGTACAGCGGCACAACTGCAGCTAAAGGCAGAAATATTCTCAGAGCTTATAACAATCGGACATAGGTGAAGCAAAACAACAGATCCTCAACAGTCACATTACGTTACAAATCTGCAAGGAATCTCAGCAAGTACTGATGCAAACCCACGTCTGATCGTAAACAGGATTAAGAGTCCTCTTCATTGTGCTTGTCTTCCTCTTCCCCGTCCGGCTCTTGTCAGGCAGCAAATAGAGGCGTATGAAGGGGTCCGAGCCGTCTTTGGTGAAGGCTATCAAGTTGCTGAGGACACACAGGACAAACGTGTTTTCACTCACATGTTGCCAGGCACGTGTTGCTTGTTAAATCTTTACAGTTAGCAGCTCCACAGGAAAGAAAGTGATTTGAATACCATGGGCTGAATCTGCACAAACTCAAGTTAATGGCACAAAGAGCCCAAAAACAAAAAGTCCTTTGAACCACTTTGTGTAAATTCAGTGTATTGTAGTAGTTTGGAGCTCACCGGCAGGCGTGCACCACCACAATGAGTTTATTCCTCTGGGAGCTGTGTCGAACAGTCAGCTGGATCTCACCCAGGGGGTACTGGCTGGGGGCCGAGCCGCTATAAACACACCAAAGTCAGTCAGTGTCACGTCCAGGTGCTGCGGTCGAATTTACAAAGTGCATGCATACAGGGACTGATTAATTGTTTGACAGGTAGGCTGATAAAATATTTATAAAGATGAATATTCAAAAATCACGATGACATTTAGATGGAGGCCAGAATTTAAATGAAGTTGATGGAAAAACAATATGAAACCCTGAGATGAGCCAAGCTGGAAAATAAACAATAATAAAAGTAATATATCATATCTGCCATTTACTTCTGCAGCTGACGAAGCCTTTGCTGAAGCTCCACGGTGGCAATAGGCAGGGAGATATCCGATGCCAGGCTGGCTGTGGACTTGTTGTGCGGCAGGTGTTTCTGGGAGCTTGACATGGCGGTGGTAAGGTTGGTGGTACTGTAGCGATGGCTGGCTCCGTACGGCTCGCCGTCCCTGTCCTTGAGGTTGAGAGTGGAAGCTTCTATAGGATGCGAATGCGTGGGCGGAGGCAGCAGCGAATCTGAGGCTGATGGTCTCAGGGACGAGGCTGGGGGTGCCTGTGGCACGCCGGACTTGTTGACCTGGACTGAAGAAGGCTGGTCTGGGGACACTTGCTTCTCCAAGGACAGGATCTAGAGAAAGACATGAAGATGTTTAGTTGATTGAGAATAGAAAATAAGAAGTTAAAGTTAATGTAAGTGCTGTCATTTCACGTGAAAAGTCTCTAAATTTAGCAGACCTTTCTAAACTGTGTTTTTTTTTCCATTTTATTATGTTTTTTTAAGAGTCTGCAAAGTAATTTCTCTTCTAAATGTATGTTGGTTGTGCTTCAATATGGAGAAACTGTTTTAGAGCAGGTCAATATTTTAATGTAGCTGCATTGGTCTCAAGAAGGGCAATGCAGTTTGTTTGTTATAGCTTCCTGTGTTTCCAGGTGGGAACAGGAGAAAATATCCTCATTAGCAGTAAGTAATGGCTTTAGTTAAGGCTGAACTACGCTATGGATGGCAATTAGGCAAACCACCAAAGACTACCTGTCAAATCACTGGATTTAGTGCCTCAGGCAAAGAGATATAATTTTAGTGGTGCATCTCGAAAACGTCTACAGCACAAACAGCAATCAAATCAGAATCTGACTTTAATTTTCACCGCCGTGATGCCGTGACAGCAGAGATGACGCTACGCCTGTTCCAATTTTCATTAAGCCACTAAGCCCCACAGTTTCAGAGTGAAAAATGCTGTTAACTAAATAAAAGAGAAATAAATCAATGTCAGAGTCTCAGATTTTACAGAAGACTCACAAATGAATCCTGGAAATATTCCTCCAGAGTGTCAAACACGCTGACATCACAGTTCCCTATAAATGTGAATCCTGCAGCTTCTTATTTAACGTCCTAGGACCTGGAGTCCATGTATGTGGGCATCACATTTTGGGTTATTTAGACCAAAATACTCAATTTTGCTCTCATTCATTGGGTCCCAATCAGCCCAGATATCATGGAGAAATCAAAAATGCATGCCGTGGAAGAGTTCGGGTCTTAGGAGGTTAAACTTGTTGAGCTGCACTTAAACACCAGGGCTGTTTCTGCGTCATCCTGGATCTGCCCCATTCTGAAGGAATGTTACACACGCGACTTGTTGGCTTTGCAACTGATGGGCTGATAAAGACACACACCTGTGTGAAAAGATCAAGCCCAACCTGACTGTCTTTTACTGCATCATTCATAAGATAGAACCTGCAGACATGTGGAACATGTTACAGAGCCGAGTCATTTTCATATATGTATCGACTCTCAAACTTCAAAGTCTGCTGCTGAACTGAGTTAATGAGTATTAGAATATTCCCAAAATTCACACTATATAAGATATATTATAATGTACTGCAAACAGATTAAACAGTTTATCTTCTCAAACATGACATGCTATCAGCAAATCCATTTACAGTTTTATTTATTTACAGTTGAAGCTAGCCAGGGGCACATTGTTAACTAGATTAACTAACTACAGTCGGTTTCCAGGTTGCCACTTCAGTAAAAATCAATTTGCAAGAACAGCCACTCTTTTGTGTTTCCACACTTTGTGAAAGTCGGGCTTTCAGGGCAGTGAGGCGGCTCTATTCTGCTCCTAACTGGGAGTTAAGTACACTCCAGCAACTGCAGTAAAGACAGTGTTGCTGAAAAACATTAGTCTTCGTCCCAAAAAGCCCGGCATTACAATATACTGCGTTAAATATAAATACTCAGAGGAGCCGCAGAGGTTAGGTTAGGGTCTGATTTTTTCTCTTTTTATTTATTTAAAATCTGATGATTATTAACCAAACCTTTGCCGCTAATGTTTCTCTGCTTAGTCTAAAATGTGTCAGATAAATCGTTTTCAATCAACCTCATGACATGGCTGGATTAATTGGCTAACTAACCAGCTCCAACTGATTAAATCTGCCAGGGAAGGTGAGGATTACTCCATGAAAAATCAGTGAGCACCACTTAAAAATAACTTTATATTAACACTATAAAAATTGCCGGGCCTTTAAAGTGTCCAGTATTTGGATTGAGCTGGGAGCTTTTCTCAGATTTGACTGACTTCCTATGGAATGAACCGAGCCGTTACTTCAGCTGGTTGTGGACTAGAAATGAAATGTTTATAGAGGTAAATCTATCACTATTGTAAGCTTTTTCAATTTATTACATACTCAGTGTGCTGTATCTTTAATTTAGACATACTGTATCAGTCAGTTCTATTTGAATTAACAGATTGTGAACATCTGTTCTGGTCTCCTAAGCCTGAAATGAATAACCCATCCATCCTCAACGCATACAGGAGCAATGAGAAGAGATGCAGCCTGTTTTTACCCTCAGAGCCATCTTAAGTTTGATGGTGGAGCTGGGCCCAGAATTCTTGAGGGGAAAACGCTGATTCAGCGTCATGTCCTTCTCCACCAGCAGGCTACTCAAAGGCACCGTCAAGTTACCCAGAGTGCATTTGTTCTTGTCGTCTTTTACCTGTGCAAAAAGCAAAGATCTCCTTTTAGAAATGTCAGTTGCTTAATCTGCGTCAGCGTACGATCTTATAAAGAAAACAGATGTTGTCCGTGACATTTTGAAGAGTTACCTCCACCTCGAGCTCCTGCCTCCTCGGGTTATGGACCAGGAATGAAAAACAGTCTTCCCACAGGGGCTCCTTAGTCTTGTACCGGATCTTTATGGGCAGATAAGTAGCCATTTGCTGGTTGTTAATACAATGACAAATCTGATCTTATGTCTCATATAACATTTATCCTCTGCTTGGTCTTCTACTCTCCACTCCAGCAGTTCTGCATCTTCTTTTAAACCCCTAACAGTACTTGATTTACACCTTGAGGTTTCTAAAAAGCCTGATTATTCAGTTTTACATACATTTAACCCCAGACAACCAAACTCCTCACACTAAGTGAGGAGAGATTATTTTTATGGCTAAACCACCAACTTTACCACTGTACTGTATCAGTCATGTGACATAAGCTGAAGATGTAAGATGATCTGATAAAGAGATCTAAAAGTGCAAATCCAACAAACACTTCTTTGGCTTGGACTGGAAGTTTGTGAATCTAAAAATGTGGCTGAGTTTCTTTATGAATCATGTGTCAACAATCATGCAATCACAGAGTTAAAATTAAGATTACACAGTGCCACTGGGTTCATTTTACACAAAACAACAACTCGGGTGTCCCGCTTTCATCCCAAATGTAATGACAAACTTTTGAATTTGAGTTCATTTTTCTCACCTCTGTCTAAATTAGGGTCTAATGAGTAATTTAACAGCTCTCATCCAATTACTTCCTCTCAAAAAGTGAAACAGCAGTCATTCCTGCAGCCTCATACTGAAGCTGAGGATGGGCTCATGGTTTCATTGCTTCATTTTAAATCCAAAGTCCTGGAGCACAGAGCCAGTTTGAATATGAACGCAGGACTGTGTTCATACTCAAACACTTTCATAAGTGCAAACAGGCTCCATCGCAGTAAACCTCCAACAGCTCACGCCTGCAATAAAATCAGTCCAGCAGCTCTTCCTCGTTTACATTTCCCTTCTGAATGCTAGGATAGAAATTTCCCGTGAGAAACAGCCAATCATCGTGTCAGACTGAAAGCTCTTAAGCTGTGCAGTTAACTGGGTGTTGGTGGTAGCAATTCCTCATTTAACGTTCTTTATTTTACAACAACAATTTCATTTCATCTCTTTTTTAATGCTACAGTCAGAAGGAAGTATATCGCTAAAAGAACGCCTCAAATAGTTATATGTAATTACATATAACAGCTTGATTGCCCAGAAGTCTTTTTTATGACTTACTAAGTGACACATTATTCTACGAATAAAATGCACAATTGCAAAAAAAAATAAATAATCGACACAACATTCCAGGAATACAGAGCTACGATACAATGACACAGCATAATAACTTTAATGGATACTTCCACGACTCACCTTACTTTCAAGAGTTTTATGTCCAACTCTGAAATGAACATAAGGGCTGGGGTCGCTGGTATTCTTCTTAGCAGACTAGTAGAGAATCAGACAGAAGAGTGTTAGCGCCATGTACCCCACTGTGGCACAAAAATCAACTGAGGGACAACATAATTGCACTCAAACATTCAAACAGCAGCTCAAGTGGAGATTCAACCAAGCACACAACGGTGAGAGAGCCTGTAGTTCAAACAGGAGGGAGCATTACCGTACATTCTGACAAGCAGGGCTGCAGGCAGAGCGGCAACCAAGGAGACAGCCGAGCTTTGTCTCCTCTGCGGGCTAAATTTAGCATGCTGGGCTTTGACAGCTACGTATTATTCAGTATTCCTCTCAGAATAATAATACCCTACATATCTACAGGCCAAGGTCTGTGACAACAGAGGAAAAGCCTTTATTTTCTCATCATCTAATCCATTCTCTTGAGGATACCGCTTGAGTTTGACAAATGTTTCTCACCAGCATTACAATTAAGCCTCCCATTGAACATGCAGGCTGATAATAAAGACACTTTAACGCACCACGTATTGAACAGAAATACACAGAAATACTTTCACAAGTTTTTACATAATTCATACAATATCTGTTTTTAACTTGTTTAAACTACATGTCCAAAAGAATTGGGACACGCCTCCTAATCTTTGTATTCAGGTGTTTTTAGTCCCCAGAGCCACAGGTGATTAAAATCAAGCATGCAGTCTATCTTTACAAGCGTTTGTGAAAGAACGAGTCGTTCTACAGAGCTCGCTTAGTTCAAGGGTGGTGCTGTAACAACATGCCACCACTGCAACAATTTTCCTTCCTCAGATCAACTCTGTAGGGGTATTGTGCAAAGTGGAAGTTTTTAGGAATCACAGCAAGTCAGCCAGTCATAAAATGAGCATGTAAAGTTACAGAGCAGGGTCTCTGACTGCTGAGGAGGATCGTTGCAAATGCTCTGCTGGCTCTATAAGAGTCCAAATCCTCCTCTGGCATTAATATCAGCATATAAACTGTATGCCGGGAGCTTCATTTCATGGGTTTCTATGATCAAGCAGCTCCTCTAGGTGTAAAGTGTAGGCACCCTAGTACTTTTATCTGTATAGTAGAGATTCTGTGTTCTATGTATAAAGTGAACTGTGAACAAAATAAATTCTTTCTGTGAAGGTAGAAACTCTGCTGTTCCTCTATATCCATTTTCATTTGTTTTTCCTTCATCACGCATTAGTTTAAATGTGTGATTAGAGAAAATCTCTTCTCCTCTGCTGGATTACAGTTTGCATCTTTTCAGTTATAACTGACTGATTCTGTTTCCTTTTTTGACGTTATCGGAGGAGGAAACAGTTTCCTGTGACTGATGCGGTATCAGACAGTGGAAGATGCAGCAATGTCTGACATGCATTGTTTGATTTTGTATGAAGTATTTTTGTTTTGCTGTTTATTATTGCTCTGTTATTAATAAATGAGAATCAGAATTTTGTGTGTATCATTTTCAGACTGTGACACGATGCTCATAGTGATTCTATTATGCACTAACAGAACCAGTAAGAGATTTTACATTCTGTCTATTATAAAAACTTTTACAGCCTACAATGATACATATTAACTTATAACCAAATCATATATATGTTTCTACATTTTTTTTTTCAAATTAAATAATAACTAAGAATAAAATAAAATCTTTTTTTTTAAATAATATGAAACATATGAGCCAATCAGCACGGGGTTTGTGCATTAGGGAGTCCCATTACACTCATGCTATACTTCATGCACACATGAGGACATAAAGGTCTTCATCTCATAGATTTTATAATCACAGTGTGCAGATAAAACTATACCCACTATTTTTTTAGGACCCGTCCGCACAGACTCTACACTGCAAGGGCACCAACTGTGCATATGTTCTCTGAGCAGTCAAGAAAGTAGTATAATAAAAACAGCTAAGTATCCCTGGTGTCCTCAGCTGTCCACGATCACAAGGGAGCATAACCCGGGGCCTCAGACTCTCACTGAAGTGCAAATGTAAATAAGTCAGGTATGAAATGTGTCCTAGAACAGTTGCCCCTTTTCTTGTTTGTCTTAAACACACATGTGAAAATAGTGCAGACATTTTTGGCACTTGCTGTTCTTTCCTCCTGTTTTCTGCATGCATTACAAACATGTGAAGACATGTGCCCATTAAGATTTAACACATGACCTACTACACAGAGGCAGCATGGTGTATTAGCTCTATTTTTTCAGCAACCTTGCTGTCCGGACTGGCTGGTGAAGCTATGTGTGTTTGGCAGTTTTCAAAAAAAAAAAAAATCCCACAGCTTCCAATGCTTTAAGCTCTAAGTCACTATATGGGTAACGCACCCACAAAAACAATTTCACTTGAATAGATTTTTATCTCAGCATGGACAGGCTGAAGGAAACAACACGTAAAATGGTGTCAGACTCACAGTGGTTTGAAATTCATTAATAAGAAAATAAGATGCAGCAGCTCAGTCTACCATCCAGCTAGCAGCCGGCCCTGCTGCCACGGTGACACAGACTGAACGACTGAGTGCAACAACAAAACATTTGTACTCCTGCTGCCCTCCAGCACAATGCTTCAGTGAGTTTCACTGGCTCATATCAAACAAAGGGAGTGTCACAGTCAGTGCGATACAATAGGAGGCTTTAAACTTCCTAGAAGTAGGAAGGTAAATAAAAGGAAACGACTCGTGCTAACTAGAATTATGCAACACTGATTTTTGGAATGGTGCAACCTGAAACTTATCTTTTGTAACACACTAGATCATCTGTTCTGATCACTGGTAAACAAGATAATGAAAGCCGGTTTCTACTTCTACCAGTCTCCTCACAGCTGCATTCACATAACATTTACTTAGACTAATCTGTGTCACTACCTAGTGTCTACTTTATCTGTGTATTTGTCTGGCAAATATGAGCTACAGAAGAAGAAATGTGGAAATGCTGGCCCAACAAGCATCAAGTCCTTATCCTGAATTCCTGAGCTTTAACATGATCGGGTTCTTCAACACAAAGGCACAAAAGGTGTTCTCAGAACTGTATTGTTCTATAGATGTGCCATTGTTAACTGCCTTTTTAAAGCAATCAAGTGACCCATCATATCACTTTAGAAAAACCTGAAACCAATATTGTACTTCTGCATGCAAAAGTAGGGAAAATATGACAACAATTCAGGACGGCACAACAAAGGCTCAGACAGTCAGTGCGGTCATCTTCATGCACATTTTTTCAAAAACCACAGTTCACTTTGCACGTCTGATAGCCATCACGATCACATGACTGGATGGTGCACTTGAGGACCGGCACAGGTGAGACACAGGGTGTACGTTCTGTACATGCAGTCCATTTTTCCCACATTACCTTCAGCGCCTTAAAGACTGAGACTTGCTTCAACCCGTCATAGGTGAAATCTGACAGGTTGCTCTTTAAGCCACAAGGAGATTTGGGGGAGAAAATCACACCCACAGTTAGTAGGACGGGAATGACTCGGCATGGGTAAGAGACATGAGGGGGGGGGGAAAGGCCCACAAAAAACGTGTTGAAATTTGTGCTGAAATATGAATAGCATGGATAACTGTTAGATAAATCAGACGCAGCAGATATTGGGCTGATATTGGAGCAGGGCATACAGCTAACAATGAAAACATATGTCAAAATAATGAGGATGTTCCCTATAGGGGAGACTTAAAGGTGCTGGATCTTTTTTAACAAGCTACAGACTTTCTGTATCTGTACAGCTATACACTAATGTGAAACATCATTATGAGCTCTGCCAGCGAGCTCTTTCTACTCCTGACATTTTATACTTGGGCCTTGAACTGAGCAACTGATTAAGAAGAATATGCTGCAGGCTAACTAGCAGGCACAGTATAGCTGAGTCCTTGAAGTGAAGTGTCTGCCTCATGTTACTGGTTATTTTTCAGTAAACATTCCTTCACAACCATGCAGCTAACGCATGCTTTAAGATTCATGTTTGCACGGGCTCAACCCAACCCAACATTGCATACCGCTACTGCTAGCACTATAAAGATGGAAAAGTACCGGGGAACTCACACATATTGTTTTATACTCTGAAGTATTGCTCTCACAAAAGACTAGGCCAGAAGCTCTCCTCTCACTTAAGTTTCCACAGCCTAAGCTGCCTGAGAAGACGCTCTTGGGTGAAGAGGAAAGAAAATTAAGAGGAAACGGGGAAGTTATGAGAACTGAAAGAGCTAAAGTATTTATATAATAAAGTTAAAAAAACAAACAAACTAATATCAGACAAGAGGTCAATTTGACCAATTTGGGTATTATAAAACATTTTCTAATCTCATTACATAAACGTCAAAAATGCATTTAGTCAGCAATTTGAAGGTTCAAGTTTATCCTCTAACAAAAGCAAAAAAATATTGCCCAATATAGCCCTAACACAGAATCCTTGAGCTTTACCGACACTTTATTAGGTATACCTTGTGAGTACCAAGTTAGACCTCATTTTGGCTTCAGGAAAGCGTTAATTGATGGAAACAGTCCTCTGATTTTTGGTAAATACTGACATGATATTATCACACAGTCGCTGAAGACCGGCTGACTGAACACCGATCATGGAAATCTTCTGTTCCACTACACAAAAAAAGCTGCTCTATTGCACTGATATCTGGTGACTGTGGAGACCATTTGAGTATAGTTAACTCATTGTCATTTTCAAGGAACCAGTTTGAGATGATCCGAGCTTTGTGACATGGTGTGTTATCATCTAGGAAGCAGCCATCTGAAGATGGGTACGCTATGGTCATAAAGAGATGGACATAGTCAGCAACAATACTCAGGTAGGCTGTGGAGTTTAAATGATGCTCACTTGGTACTAAGGAACCCAAAGTGTGTCAAGAAAATCTTGGTTTCCTTTTCTTTTAGGTCACAGGAATGGCACTCAGTGCATTCAGAGATGCTGTTCTGAACACCTTGGTTGTAACAAGTGGTTATTTGAGTTATTATTACCTTCCTACCAGTTTTAAGCAGTCTGGTCATTCTCATCTGACCTTTGGCATCAACTAGGGATTTTCACCCAGAGAACTGCAGCTCACTGGATATTTTCTCTTTTTCAGACCATTCTCTGCAAACCCAGGAGACGGCTGTGTGGGAAAATCCCAGTAAATCAGCACATTCTGAAATACTCAGACAACCCTGCCTAGCATCTTTCTTCCCCATTCTGATGCTCAGTTTGAATTGACAAGGTCAACTTGACCATGTGCACTTGCCTATATACACTGACCTGCTGCCATGTGATTGGCTGATATAAATGAGTTAAACAAGTGTACCCAATAAAGTGTCTGGTAATGCAATCACTTCAGTCACAAATAAAATAAAAACTACAGTAAAAGTATGTGAATCTTTACTACACAGACCACTAATCTTTACTGTTTTGGGTAGAGAACAAGAAGCCTGTGTAAGCCTAAAGCTATATTTTTGCACAAGCTACAGCGTCAAACTAAAGTGAGCATTGCATCATCTTACTGGCAGGTTCTTTGCTGAGTCCAGATAGACCACCAGCAGCGCTGATGACAGTCCGTCGTTGGCAAGGCTTCTGTCTGCGCGCACGCTTTGCAGAACCTAAACATGAAGGACAAGTTAGACATGTTTTACAGCTGCAAATGCAGAGAACACGTCCTTGTGTTAAAGCGATGAAGCCTTATTGTTACACACAGTACCTGGTCCAATTTCTCAGAAGTGGAGAGCAGCGATAGCCACTCCAGTTTCAGGTGGAGTTTCCCAGTAGTTGCTTCTTCAAGATCAAACCACTGCAACAATGTGGCCAAACAAGTACGTCAATATTTCCATTCATTCGATGACAGATTTAGATGATCAGATCAGTGCCTATCTCAAATCTGCATGGACTCTCAAACACCTTAAATCCAAAGGTAACAAACTCATAATTACCTAATCATTTCTATCATTACTATATATCAGTCAACATATCCAGTGTTATTATAGTTAGCTAAAAATAAACTAAAAAGTAAAACTAGAAGTGAAAATAAAACATTTAAGTACTACAATAAAAATAGAAACTAGACTCTTGGTAAAAAAATAACTGAAACACTTTTGTGAACTTTGAAAAGCAACTAATGGAAGTTAAAAAAAAATATAGTGGAAGTTTTAATATTTGTTACTTTAGTAAAACTTTATCAGAAATTGCCTGATTAGGCTTTGATGGACGTTTTTACTCATCAGACTCCAGATGTCTACAAGACTGTGAGTCAACTGCTTTCAAAAAGTTCTGCCTCTGACATATGGCTACCATACCATAGTGATTAAAAAACTAAAAACTAAAACTCAACTTAATAAAAGCTGAAGTAAAACTAACAAAATAAACTCAAACAAGCAAAGTTGCTGTGCTCACCAACTGAAACTAAGCAGGCGTACTCTCCAATAATCCCAGTTTTTACAGGGATTATGTGTCACCAAAGTAACTTCGTTTAAGGCTGGCAGAGGTGAGTCGACATATAAAGTGTTAACGAGTGAACTTTAGAGCTGCTGGTGGGTGTCATTCATGGCTAAAGTCTGGTTAGCTGTTTACCTGTCACATCTTACTCCTTACAAGAAAGCAATATGACTGAGTCCGACGGTTACTTTAAGATGTATAATTTATACGCTTTAAAGTAATTAAACTGATAATATTATTGCGAACAAAGCAGCTTACCATATCAACTTTCTGTTCTTTGTGCAGCTCTGTCATATCAATCATGAGGCTGTAAATAAGGACAAATAATTATGGAAATTGGGACAGCAAACAGTAAACAGTAAAATCGCACCAATTAATCTAAACACAGGGGGTCCAGATATCGATTGACTGCTTTGTGTTAATAGCACTGGGTGCAGCATTACAGCCTTGGGGTAAAAATCGATGAAATTTGCCCTTGGGCCGGTAACTGGGGATAACACTTCTACACTTCCATTATGAGTAAACATAGCTGTATTTATCTTAATTTTGTTGACTATATGTCCCGCAATACATCAAAGATTGCTCTTACCAGTTATCAGCGCTGGTACACTAGAGCTTTGTTTTAAATGAAATAAGTGCAATAACATCTCAGCGGGTTAGGAAATGACAAAGACACTCACCTCCCCAGGAAGTCATCTTGGTCTGGATCCTCATCAAATAGCTCAATCTCAAGATGCTGACCTGAGTGCTCATACACCAGTGCCTGATGAACACAAGAACAAACTGAAGCTCATTCAAACTGGCACAGGAGGTCAATAAATAGATTACCTGTCATGCAAACCAGCAGGAGGTATAAATAAGACAAGTGGAAAACAATGGCACATAACAATGGGAAACAGACTAGCTTTTTCGGTGGCAACAAACGACCTTCCTGCTCTAAAAGACATCCCCAACTCTCACCTCGTACACTTCGTTCCACTTGGGATTAAGGCTTTCCTTAATTGTCTTGCTCTGAAACAGCTGGTTGCCGATCTGCAGGATACCATAGGGGTCAGACTTGCCTTTGATCAACCCTCCCAGAAATGTATCCTTCCCTTCTAGATCTTGAGCCTCCAGGAAGTGAATCCTTAGGACTCCCTGTGGAGCCATGCAGACACGTGTTAAGGTCTGAAAAAGCTTACAGAGTTGATAAGACGTGAAGATTTCTGTAATGGGAGGACATTAGTAGTATAAGAGGAAACATGACTCATTACCATAATAAAGTAATAACAAAAATACTAATTCATTTCACAATTCATAATTTAGCAGACTTTATTTAAATGTGTGGTTTGTAAAAAACGCACCACAATAAAACATAACAGCTACTTTAATATTTAAGAAAAAGAAATGCAAATTTATGTAAATTTAATAAGCTAACCTTTACTTACATACACATACATATACCTAGAATGTATTAGCATATATGTATGTGTATATATATATATATCCCATGATTACCTGGATAAATAGAGGACTAATCTAGACTTTCTACTGCAGAATAGGGCTTTTATTTTGTTAAATTTTTCCATTGTCAAATGTTTTTCCTTTCTTTAATATTTAATAAAAACATTTGCCTGAAAGAAAGCAGTAAGAATTGCCACTGATATATAAAATCAGACCTGCGTTTATTTTCTTATTTTCTTGCCTAAGTATTGTGCGGCACATTATCTACTTTTAATTTTCCTACTGAGTTTTTAATGGATTAACATATTAAATGTCTTTATTTTAAAATACAAGGCCTTATTAACCTAAAAGTGATGGTGGATATAACATTGTTATCATGGAAATCATTCCATCACATATGCTTCCTTGCCAGATGAAAGTCTAGTAAATAAAGATGACCATTAAAGCCAAGGAGGTAGAAGGACCTGTTGCTCAAGGCTCCTTGGAAGTAAAATATAAAGAAATGAGGGGTGACTCAGAGTTTATCAAAGTACTGTATATGTGACGCATAGTACTGTATGTTGGCAAAACATCCTGCCGTCTGATATCAGAAAGACAAGTTCTTTGTTATCTTTTCAATGTCTCCTTTTTTTCAAAGGCTGTAATGAATATATGATGTGTGGTAAGATTTTAGTTGTTTCTTTTTTATTCCTGTTTTGAACCCTTGAAACCTTTTTAAATATAATAAGGATGTGGCCTGCAGTGAAACTTTTTTCATTTTGTTGCCATGGATACAAGTTCCAGGAATACAACCTTTGCTGCATTTTTTATTGTTATTGTTCTTTAGTTTTATTCTGCGTTACCACTGAGAATTAACTACAAAACCCTGGGAGATACTTTTTACTACTAACGAGCTTTAACGTACTAACCATGAGCTCCTCGTGTGAAACTGTCTGCTTACGAACTATTAAAACACTTAGAAGAGCAGCTCATCCTTATTGGATGTATTGTAACAAGTGCATTTGTACCTTTGGCATTGGAAAGCGCAGCTTGGCCAGCTCCACCGTTCCGACCAGTGGGATAGTGATTCGGTTGGGCAATACCAAATAACTGCAGATAATGTCTTGAATCAGACTGTCAGAGAAGCCACTGTAAATACAAGGGGGGGTGGGGATGATGAGAGAGGGGAGAAAAAAAAGAAAATAAACAGAATGAAGCGATAAATTATTTAAAAGACAATAAGGGTGCCCTTGGGTTATAAATGTTCTCTTTTAATCTAAGCGCAGTTTAGCATGTTTCTGTTTAACATGTGCGACGACAGCAGGAAAATTGGAGTGAGTTCAAGCATGCTGCTGCTGTTAGCCAACAAACGTCTGAATGTCTGTCTGATCCACTAATGATTCAATGGTGAATGACAACAATGACAGTGAGGTCACAGGATGACATTTCCATCAGACGTTTCCTTTATTCATTTACTTACTGTGGCACAGCTGGAAAATTGCAATCATGGCTAGCAAAAAAAATCAAATTACAATAAAACTTATTGTGCTGGGTTATTGCTCAGCATGTCCCTCGAAGAATGGTTATTATTATTATGGGCCAGATGTCCATATATATTATAATGTGACCATTGTAATCAGGGGCATTTGTAAATTGTCTAAGACATCACCTGGAAGTGGATGTTTTCTGAGGACACCTATAAACACAATCTTTAAAATAGTCTGCAAAGAAAGAAAAGTACAAAAATGTAAGCTGATGAAAAGTGGGTGAATTTTTTTTTAAACTAGACATTTGTTAACACACCTGATGTACTTGTGCTCTGTGCTTTCTAGGTGCCCACCAGTGAATACGTACAGCAGCTGAGTAACAGCCTCTATGTAATTGGTCTTATAAATTTAGGAAACTTGCATCATTGGTGTCTTACTGAATTAGGCCCAAGATATTTTCAGGTCTTCAATGAAATGTTATTGTGTGATAGAATTTCAGTTTTAACAGTAAAACTCTACTTGCTACAATGATCACTGCATGGAGAAACTACAGTAAACTCCATATTTAGTCAAAGTTTAACCTTTTGTTTTGTCATATAGAAATAACAACACAGAAATGCGTAATCTTTAACAATTAACAGTGTGCGTAATTTTAGACGAACAGAAACATAAAGTCCAAAAACTGCAGTGACAAGCTATCAAACTATAGCTAGCTTGCCACAGCATTATCCGTTTCCTGTTTATTGTAACTTAATATTTAGGTGTACTGCACTAATTAAATTTTATTTAAAGTAAGTTCTACCACTTAAACAAAGTCAATCTTGAAACAATCAAGAAAATAATGTAAAGTTATCACTGGGGATAAATGATAAATTCTAGCTGGTGAAAGCTAGGCTAAGGCTAGCTAAGGCTAAGGCTTAGCTAAGGCTAATTCACCTACTTTTCTCTTGTGTAATTAAAAACTTGAACCTATTGCTCAAACAGCCTAGGTGGTCATACCACATAAATAAGGCATTAGTTAAATGAATTTATAATTAACATAAAGTTATAAAATAAAATAAAAATGGTTTTCTTAACGTACTGAAAAACCACATTTGTATTTAATGCATTTTTAGGCTCTTCATTTTGCTTCTTCTAAAGGCTTTGATGATTATTAAGAATTGCTCTATATTAGCTAGGTTAACTCCTTTCCTTGCTTTTCAAAGGTGCCACACAATTTAATTTCCATGATTATTAGACTCACAACCCCTCTATAACACTCTAACTCCTAACACCTGTGACAGCACACCTAACCCTAACAAGCATCACCAAACACAGGCTAAAGGCCAAATGATCCATCAGGCTGAAAACATCGGTCAGCACAAAGCCCAAAATCCATAGCAAACGCTGGGCTCAATTACTTTTTTGTATCAGCCATAGGCTGCACATTGATTAAGCAAAAGATTCAAATACCAAGAAGTAAATTAAACTACTTTCTAAATATCGCACAACTCAGGTTTCAGAAAATTATACATCGTCACGAGCTATTTGCCATTTGAGTAAAAAGAGCACCCAAGTTTGCTGGATTGTCATGTAATTAACAATGCGAAGGTTATGAACAGGTTACATTAGAGGGCAGTTAAAGCTCATTTATAAATATCTGTAATTCATTATTTAACCTTGCAGGAATACATGTAATGTGTCAGGAATCTCAGGCTGTCCTGCAAAACCAATAAAAACCTTCAAAGGAAAAAAAACTCTGGTGTGATACTAAAGCTGCACAGACACCAGATGAAAAAACAAAACATAATTTTAGCTTTCATTCATTTGATCAATCCTCAGCTTCTCTTTAGGTGAAAAACACGCATTGACTTTAGGATTCAGTGGCAGGGTGCTGATCAGAGCTGGAGCTTTTCTCCATCTAAGAGCTGAGGGTGTAAAGGGATTCCTGCCGCATCAGCACTATTTCTGCTGCTCCCTCGGCGCAAACACTGGAACACCCCCCTGTCCCTGCCTTTGTGTTTATCTAGTCACTTTAGGACTCTCAACACTCAAGACTGCACACTCAACACTTATAATGCTCACATAATGCACACTGGTAATGTGTTTTACCTTCCACTGACTCACATCGACAGCAAATATCCATCACTGCGATGTACAGCAATGCTTCAGCCATGTTAACTTTGTTCTGGCTGATTGCAGAAGCAAATGACCATTAAACAGATTGCCATTAAATTCTACACAAGCATTTGTGATCCCTAAGAAATGAATCCTAACAACTGTAGTGATTCCCTGCCTTTTTCTCTTGCTCAATTAGCTGGCAAAGGATTTCACTGATCCAGTAAATTATTACCACATCTTCTAAAGAGATTAGCACTTTAGACTCTACAAATATTCATGGTCCCCAGAGTAAGACTTTAATGACTTTAATGATCAGTGACTTTCCCTCCACAATGAGGTTGAAATTTGGAGTAATGTGCCAGCAGCTACTGGATAGATCGACACAGTAATTGTCACAGACGTTAACTGCAAATCACTTCAGAGATCACCAGAAGTTTATACTACTCTATACTGTGACCGCAAAACAACTGACTGTGTATTAATGATGGATGGATACTGTGTTTGATTACAACCCACAGTGAAGTCTCAAACTGTCTCGAGTTGTCTTGGTGTTTTGAAAATGGACTATGTGACCGAGAAACCTTTGATTACAACGTTGGCATCGCGAGAGCACCAAATTGAATATTTCCTTTCAAATACAAGTTGAGATATGAGATGAGTTCAGGATCAAAAAATAAGGTCAGAAAACAAAAATAAACAAGGACAATATTACCCACCTTTGAATAATGAAGCTCTCATGGAAATGCCTTAGACCTCCATTCTATCTGAACACCACCAGATGCAATACTTGTGGTTACAAAAAGACTTCCAGTCTTATAGAAATCTATGGGTATCACTTTGGGAATCACTGCACTAGCAACCTGTAAACTCTCAGTTATGCCTGCTGTTAATGATATCCCAGGTTATCCTTTTTCCCCCCTCTAACTGGGAGCATAATTTATGAGGCTAGCACTGTGTTGTATTAAATTATACTTGAGGGTACAGATGAAGGGAGCAAAGCTAATCACATTTCCATTAGCCTCAGCTTTGTTTTGTGCTAATACAAAACATTAAGAAGTTGATTATGGTTAATACTGACTCCACTAAACAACAACATGTTATCACAGCTACTAGTATGATTAATTATAGTCTTAATATTATTAACAAGGTTTAAAAGAGGCCCATTGGGCAAGTCTTCAAGTGGACGGCTGATGCTGCGTGCGCTGTAGCTGTGATTTGGACCACGAAGACCCAGCTAACCCCTCACCCACATCAACACCCAGACTAACACGCCCACGTCTAGGCACGCAAGCTCCATGGATCCATTTCACCCCCACAGAGAACTCAACAGAAGAGAGTCCACTGAGCTCTGCCTGTGTCAACATGTCTGTCAGCGTCAGGGGGGCGTTCAACAGGCAGCTGTAATCCCAGAAAACTACATTCAATATTCATGCATCTGTCAGCTTCTTTTTCAGCTGTAAAAAAAAAAAAAGTACCACTCAAGATGGCAGCGTGTAATTGCGTCGGGCTGTTAGCAGCTCTTAATCAGCTCTCATTTATTTTCTGCTCAGCCCACACAACAACTCGAGGGAAAAAGACACTTAATACAAACAAAACAAAACGGGTGAGGATAAGGAAAACGGCGGAGACAAACACCACTGAGCCGCCCTGTTTTATCCCAGTACGAGCATTAAACTGTTGTGTTAATCCTGTTTTTCGTGATGTGTGTGCAAACAGACATGCTGGATCGTTTCACTTGATCTCATTGTTTGCTTCCAAATGTTTGAAAGAGATATGTTTATCTAAATCAGCTCAGTCTAGCAAAACTCTGCGATAAACTACAGCAGTAACGAGGACAGGAACACCCGAGGCTTCGTGCACGTAAAGAAACCTCATTAGTGGAAAATACTTTCTCTACAGCTGGTGAGATTTAGCTTTCCAGAAACTGGACAATAAGACAATATTGTCTTTAAATATAACAGTGGAGACAGATACTACTGTATGCATAATACTTTTGGTTTCATCAATGCTGAAGATATTAATAAATTAAATGCGAATGAAACTCTGAAAATTAAGCTTTTTTTTTTTAACATAAAATGTGTTTAAATGAGAAAAACAAAACCCTGAAATTATACAGCAAACATCTAGGCACGTGTTAACTTCACTTAAACTAGAAGTCCTCAAATCCTTTGAAATCTAAGCTTTGTTTCTTGAGGGAAAAGAAAAGCAAGTTTGAATTGACTTACTTGAGCCCAGGAATATCCAGTATATTGGAGAGGCCGGTCCAGTTTATGTCCACAAGCTGAAAAGGAAGTAAAAATGAGAGCGTGGCCATTGGTTAGACGATAAGAATAGAAAGTGTGAATGACTTTAAATGGAGTCAGAACACTTGATGTTATTGTTTCCTGCTCCTCTATTATGCTGCAACACTGCACTGGTTATTTAGGATGGCGTCACACTGCTACTTAAAGTATAAAACAAACATTTCCTGTCATATATTAAAGCTAATTGTTTTTACCTTTTAGTTTTCAATTTGGGGTCCACTGACCTGTAAGTGTTTAAATGCATGCACTGTGTGCACAATTAGTTTATGAGTCACAACGGAAGCACAGAAAGCAGTGATCCTTGAATGGGAATGAATACAAAAGCACCTGCTTCCTGAAAGATTTATTAAAGCAGCAGCATCTGTCTGGGGTCTTGTTAGTTTACAGAATAATGAGGCTGGAAACACTGCACCTTCTAGTTTTGTGCACTGTGAAAATCTAGCAGCAGGTCAAATCTTGATGAGGTGCCGCGGTCAAAGTAAATCAAAGAGACCTGAGACGGAGGCATATCCTGCTCCGCTCAGTGGGCTTTGATCAGCTCTTTCCTCCAAGCTCAGGGACTTGTGTTTATCTAATGAGCCTTTCCCACCCTACTTTTTTGTCCAACCTGCTCACACTGCAGCAGATGCACGGAGCTCTGCAGGGACGAGGAAAGCACTGCAGGGCTGTAAATGATGTAGGGGATGGTGTGGAAGGACACACATATCCCTGCATATTGTGTTCAAAGAGTCATCAAGAGACTGTTGATGTATATATGAATAACAAAACTGTTGATAAGGGCACTGTCTTTAATCTAAGTGAAACGATTAAATGATAAAATAATATCTGCTTTGAAAAGCTTCTCAAGTGGGAGTATTTCCTGTTTTCCTCCCCTTCGTACATTATCATTTTAATGCCTTTGGGGTGTAAGACTATTGAAAAGTGAGAAAACTGCACAGAATAAGCCAGTTTTCTTGAGCTGCTCTTACACTCGCAGTGCAACCCTGAACTCTTCTAACACTACCCAGCAGAGCAGTATGCGAAAACACAGTAAATAGAAGCATTGTGGATTGGACAAAAAAAAAGATTTTAACCATGTGAGACAATGTAAGACAAGAGCAGGTAACCTCAACAGGTGTCATGTGTTCTGCATGCTCATGCATCATCCAGCTATGGAAGAGGATTAGGGCCACAGAAAAAAAAAAGTGGGTACGTCTTTTTTTTCTTCTTTTCCAGAATTCTGAGATTAAAATTCTGAGATTAATCTCCCAATTCTGAGATTAGGTCAGGTCTGAGAAAAAAGTCAGAATTCTGAGGAAAAAGTCATAAATCTTAGGAAAAAGTCAGGATTTTGACTTTAATCTCAGAATTCTGAGAAAAAAGTCAGAATTCTGAGAAAAAAGTCAGAATTCTGAGAAAAAGTCAGAATTCTGCTTAAAAAAAGTCAGAATTCTGAGGAAAAAATAATTCTGAGAAAAAAAATTAGAATTCTGACTTGAAATTCAGAATTCTGAGAAAAAAGTCAGAAATCTTAGAAAAAAATTAGAATTCTGACTTTAATCCCAGAATTCTGAGAAAAAATAATTCTGGAAAAAAAAGACTGAATTCTGACTTGAATTTCAGAATATTGAGAAAAAAGTCAGAATTCTGTAAAGGAAGAAAAAAAAAGACGTGCCCATTTTTTTCCCCAGTGGCTCTAATCCTCTTCCATATCCAACTGGACCTCCTTGCTGAAACCAAATATATATTTCGCAAAGTCAATCTAAAGCAAACCCTCTCCTTATATATGCTACATGTGATAAAAGAGCAACTGCAGACAATGTCAGGACTCGATTTTACAGCTTCTTTTAAAAGATATTTTATCAGGGTTCGATGGATGGGCTGGGTTTGGTTGCCCGCCCCCTTTTCTCTATTTACAGGTGAAGCTGCTGCTCGGGTTTGGCATCACTGCTCGACCCTGAAGACGAGTTGTTCTGATGCAGCTATTCTTCACACACCTCTGGGATTAAGCAGACAGACAATGAGTATATCTGGGTGGATTGGTGGACTGGTGCCACAGTTCCTCACCTGTTCGCCACTGCCTCTATCCTTGCCTAGAATCTCCCTTGGAAACCTGTCTATTCGAACCGTTACTCCTCTCTGGGCTGGGACGTCACCAGCAACGCTCTGTTGCATTTATATGCTGAGCCCTGCACAGGAAGGACTCTGGCGCTTTGCCTGTGCCACCTCGCAACCTCTGGAAAATCCCCTAAATCTGCTCAGTAAGTCCAATTTAAGTTTAACCATGACACTTTCAAGCTTTCAAAAGTGCTCCTCTAATGTCTGTCCTGGAGACATGATAAGAGAGAGAGTGACTCTCAAAGACACCTGAATAGAGATTTATGTGAGTAACTGCTTCTCAACCTGTTTGCCTTTTTTTGCAATGAAGTCTACGCATGCATTTGTTGCATCTCAGTGACCATCAGAATTACACTTATGGATCGCTCCTGATTTACTTAGACACTACCAAAGGTGTTACCAAGATGGCTGATTGCTTCTAGAAGGACTTTATCTGCATGCTCAATATAGAGCTAAAATCATGTAATGTTCAGCTCAGCCTAAACTCTGAAGATTGACATAAAACAGGAAGTATGGCTTCGTTACTCACAGGTCAAAAAACACCTGTCACCACCACTGTGTGCCTTGATTTTTTTAAGCCTATAATTAATCTTCTTAGCATCAACTTTTCTTATATTTGACGAGGCTAGGCTCCTATGGTTCAGATTTTTTTTACACAAGTTTCTGCAAAGTGCCTTTTTAGCTTGCTTGACAGCATTTTGGCATTAGCTAACTCCTCCAGAAGCTGAACAAATGTCAGTGGCTGAAGGTCGTCGACATCTCTGATCTAGCTCAAGCCATGAGACAGGTAGTATTCTCAGTAGTTTTTTCCTTAGTAGATGCTTTTTTTTAGTTGGTTTGGTGTGGGGTTTTTTTCTCATCAGTGACCAGATTTACCTCCTCACTTTGTGTCTGGCCTATCTAATGTGCACTAATACATATATTTAAATCCCAGCTGTTCTTTTCATGGAGTTAAATAATAACACTGTAGATATAAAATCCCACGGAGCAGCAGGATTTGGCTCAAGGCACATCATTTGAAAACCACTGCATAAACTGACTGAAAATCGGATCTGCCAGTACATTCAATCAATGTAACTCTATTGCTTGTCTTTGTGTGTGTAGTGCAAACATCTCACACACATCTACTAATTAGTACTTACAAGAATTCATAGCAATAATAACAGTGTTTGCAATTCAGTCAGGTCCTTCACTGCTTCATCGTTCATTCATTACATAAAAGTATAAAACTGTCATCTGAGTTGGAGCAGATGAATATCTTCTGCCTCACTGCAGAATGTGGTGCATCTTTTTATTTAGGCTGTGCTGAGTTGCATCAGTGCAATCACACCGTCCAGACATGGCCAAGACCTCTTATGGTCTGGAAATGTGTCTGTTATGTTTGGCACCCAGCCTCAGATCTTGTATAACACAAAGGGGCAAAAGAACATGACTTACTTGAAGTCCAGAGAACACAATGTTAATATGTCAATGTCAATAATTTGCTTTATTAATTCTTTTTCTTTTTCCTCCAGGAACCCAATGTGATGTTGCTGGTGTGGGAGCTGAAAGAAGACTAAAGCACCTAAATGCATGTGTGGATATCTTTGCATGTGGGAAATTTACTGAGTGGAAACTGCTTCTTCCTTCAGTCTCCAACAGTAATGTCTCCACCTTGAGCTTTAGTTCAGTGCCTGGGGTAAAAAAAAAAAATGCCAAAGTAGGTCTGGCTTGATCTGCAGCTATTTAAAGCACCGCTACAGCTCCACTGGGCCCTCGCATTTGATATAAATCGGTCAAACGTTTTTAAGCTGTGCAGCAGTGGCTCTGCCTAGGGGTTGAACCAGGAGAATAATGGAGCCTCAACTGGAAAATAATCGATGCGTAAGCAACTGGAAATGTAAATGCAAATCATGTGAACACTGCTTGCACCGCAAGAGCACAAACAATGTCCGACGGTAAGCACAGTGAAGTAAAAGAGACTGAAATTACGCTGGAAATTAATGCTGCAAATAATAAGAAACACATCCTACTGTGATCCAGTCATGACTTTGACTCAAATGACCCTTTTTAGCTTTAATTTATGTCCATTGTATCTGCATTAAAAGGCAAGGGAATAAGTAAAGCACAAAAACAAGATGCTTTATGAGGTGAAATGTTAGGCATAGTAAGAACGGTGAAATACTCAGTGGAGCATTTTAAATATTCAGGACAGCAGGATAATCATGCCAACCTTGGCCAGTGTAGTATTATTATATGTAATAACACAAAGTTGTCATTCTTTCTGAATGTCAATTGAGAGTATAACCCTGAATTAGTAATGTGCTGAACTGTGATGCCATCTTGGCTTTGTGGTTAAACAGCCTCCACTCTATTCATGCTGCATTTCATCAAACTGCAGTGTCATTATAACCTCAGCTGCTCCTCTGTTAAGTTAGTCTGACTGATAAAGTTACTCAGTTAAACATTATTAGCTTATGCACTTACTGGCTTCTTCAGGAAGAACAAAGACAGAGCTCCGACGAGAGGTATATCACCCAGCAACGGCTCCATCACCACTCTCAACACACCGTGGATCTATGGAAACATAAGAGGAACAACACGTTGATATCCACAAACACAAACAGAAAGCTACAGGGAACTCACACCCTGCTGACCCCTGACATTCGTCAGCAGCAGTGCCGCTGGAGCTCTAGCGCATGACAGGTTGGAAACTCTATCGCTGCCTGACTTCACACCTGCCCTGTGTGATCCTCCACCTTCTTCAAAACATATTAAGACAATTATGAGGATTATGGTTTAGTGCTTTAGATGTATCATGTGGAACACCACACAGCTGCTCTAATCCTGCAGAATGGGAACAAAGGAGGTTTGAATTCTAGCACCAGTATATTTGTTGTGGAGTTATATTCCTTTTTTGGAGGAATGACAGTCAGAAAATGTTGTCCGAATGGAAAGTGAATTACGCCAGTAAATCCGATACTAATGACTAAAGCCCCTGTGAAACTAAAAACCAATAGTACTCTTGTTTTTGTGTTTGCAGGCAGTTCTTTAGACTTAAATGTATTTCTCTATTTCCTCTCTCGCTCTGTTAACTGTGAGATTGAATCAGCTCCTTAGAACATAAAACTTACACAAAGCCAGAACGGTAAAATCAAGTCCTGGAACGTCAAAGAGAACAGGTAGAAAAGGTTAAGCTTCATTTAGGTGCAATAACTTGTGCAAAGATCACACCAAAAGTAAGTGGTGGTGTATTTCACACAGAGCCGTGGCAGTTTCTTGCTGGACTCTGGAGTATTTATAGCAATATTGACAAAACTGTCCAAAGGAATAATAATGGCTTAAAGGCATGGTGACCTAGGCTGCCAGGAGACTGGCAGGGGAAACAACAAAATATGAACATTTAAAATAATGGACCTGCTAAAAAATACTGCAATTTAATACAACACATGATTTATTTGCAGGTTTAATGGGCTATTAGTGTAAAGCAGCAGTGGTTAAAAAGTTTAATCCAACCCATCTAAGCTTAATATGAAGCCAAACCCACCTTTGTAATTTTTGTAATATAATCCAGCTCAAATGTTGACTAATGTATTAGTGGATGATTATAGTCTACAGAGATACAGTATGCCTGGGTTTCATAACAGGGCCAGGGACAGACCTGACGGCACTGGGTCTCCAAGGAGGAGCACAGATTGCCTTTTTTCTGCCTGCTGCTACTCGACAGCAATACACAAAGGGGAGAAAGGAGCAGCAAGAATAACAACAACACACAGACACAAAATACTTCAGAGTAATTGGGCTGTGTAGTCAAAGGCAATCTTCCAAAGCAACATAATTAAGGTTTAGCTGTTTTAGTTTGTTTAAAACTTTGTTTAAGAGACACTTTTTAAAAATAAAGGTCCTCGTGACCAAATCAGAACAAACAGTAAAGCTTTTGAAAACACTATTTGTCTGTTCAAAGTCTGAGAATGTCTCCTTTGAATTATGACCTGTGTTTCTCTTGTTGGGATTTGTGATAGCTTCATTTTTTCCGCACTGATCTTTCCTTGAGTTTGTTAGTATCTTCTCCACATATGTTTGGTATGCTGATTGTTTCTTATTGTGTCTTGTCTTTGTGGTAGCGCCTGCAGTTTTCTGGGTTGCTTTATTTACGTTGTTTTGTTACTGGACTTTGATAAGAAACAATCGGCTTCCATTATAAGTCATTTTCCTTTTTTCCAGCACAACACTAGCAGTTCTCAACATCAGAAACCCCTGATAGGTCTTGATATATATATATAAGAAAAGCAGGAGTATTAATCCTGTAATAATAAAAACAAGAGCATGGACATTTACTTGACAGCTGAATGACTGGAAACTGGGGAGAAGCTGTGGTAATGGTGGTGACACACAGTAAATTCACCAGCTTTTTTCTTTTGGGAGATATACCTGTCATGGTTCTAGGTTTCTGTATGTTATTTGTATGAGTTTTAGTTTCTATTTCACTTTTATTATTTCTTTGTTGTGCATCTAGTGTCCCCAGTGTTTCCCTTTGTCCTCTCTGCCTTGTCTCTTTGGTTGGGTTATCTGTGTTAATCACAGAAACATGAAAACTTCCTGTTTTGATTTGATAGTACTCTGATTTCCCCTGTTTTCCTTCCTCCTGTCTTACCTGCTGTTTTTCTGATTGTCTTCACCTTCACCAGTCTAGTGAAACTGTACACTTAGACCTGACAAGATCACCTCTTACTTGAGTTAACAGCCTTTTTGTGCATTGCTTCCTGCTGTGTTTCTGTTTCCAGTGTGCAGTCCTTATTTCTTACCAAGGGAAAGTACCTCTATGAGGATATGAAACAAAAAAAAAAGGGATTTCCTCACCTGGATGCTCTTGATGCCAGCTTTGCAGTAGTAGCGTTTGATGTCTACTTCGATCTCAGTGTTGCCAACAAAGCTGGGTGATAAAAAGCAAAAGTATGTCTCGTAAAAATCCTCTATCAGGGTTCCATCACTTTTTAAGACTTTGATTCAGGCCTTTGAAGTTCCAATCCTTTCCAGGAAATGTGAATTTAATGCTGTTTGCTGTGTATGCTATTCCTACACTGGATTCTCGTGTGCACAAAGCAGAAGATATTAACTTGCACAGACCTAAGTGGAAAGAGGCTATTTACATACTGACCTCTGCATGAAAGCAATGTGAGTCTCTTTAGCTGCATTGAAAACAGATACTCCAGTTGTTCTCGTGTTGTATTTTTAACAAAAGAGCCAAACAAGTAGTGTCTATAACTATAAGGGCAGGAGAGAACGCTAGACGATAAACATTTTTAGACAGTGATCTGGTTGGCTCACCTGATCTGCAGGTCCATAATGATCTGTCGCTTATCCACGTTTTCCGTGTAAACCTTGACCCCGTTGATCCTCAGCGGCTGCAACATAACATAAGGAAGCATTACGGCCACTTCGTCACCCCTCCCAACCCCCACGTGGTTAGCACAAGGTCGACCCCTCTGCAGACCCCCGCACGGAAACTATTTATGCAACGAGAGCATATGTCAGCGACATGCATGCACGTTCGTGTTCTAGCCACGGCGCACCCTCATCAGCTGACCCACGGCACCTGCTGCTAGCAGCTTGTTTTGTCACATCGAGATGCTCACTTTGTCTCCCATGTCGAACTTGGTGAAGGAGAAGGTGCTGAGGTGGGCGTTGGACTCCTTCACCGCCGGCTGGATCACATCGTGGAACAGTTTTTCCACAAACTGGCAGATGTAGGGCCACATCTGTTTCACAGTCTAAGGGGATACAGAAAGAGAGAAATCAAAGAGTTTTGGAACAAATCAAAGAAAAATATTCATTATATGATTATTCTAAAAGGATATAAAAATGTATTTGCTCCAGGACTTTAAACATTGAGGGGTACATCCTTTACAGTAAAATATTCAAAGTGTAGTTCTATTAAAGTCTAGTTCTATTTGTCAAACCCATGCACATCAAGCAAAAAGACTAACACATGAATGTTTTAAATCTCCAGCTTGCTCAGTTTAATGTATACTCAGGAGTGACTCCAAATTTACATCCTGGTTGCTATCATGGGATTCGCAAGGGTTAATGCATTTCACAGAGTTGCAGGAACGGGCCTGCATGTTAAGTCAGATGTGCTGCAGTGTGGCAACAGTCAGCAAGAAGAGGAGAGTTAGCAGATGGCAACAGACATCCCATTTCCCACAGTTTTTACAAGGCATGAAAAACGAGGAGGGCTTCACTCAAGCAGGCAAATTCAAGAGGCAGCTGCTTGATTCGTTACCTTGTTCAGCCACTCCACCCGCTCTACATCTGGAAAGTGGACCTGCAATGGAGAAAACAGAACAGATCATCTCCTGGTTGGTTTTAGAAAGCCTTTTAAAGAAAAGATGGAACATGCTGTTTGTAAATAGAGCATAGGCGGATAGACAGATAGCAGGGTTGGCTAAAACTGTCATCCATCCATCCAACTATTAACCATGTATGCAGTTTCAGGGTTGCTGTGGACCTGGAGCCAAACCCAGCAATCACAGGGCGAGAGGAACCTTCTTGCTTTGAGACGAAAGCACATCCAAGTGCATAAAATGACCATAATCATAACTAACATGATGACTGCCCAAAGGCCTAATGACTGGCAGCTGAAGCTGTTTCCAGTTGTTGTCTGTTGATGTGTTTTTACAGTTTTTGGGGTTTTTTTCTTTTTCCTATATTTAGTTTTTGGATTTAGGAAGTAAAAACCACGCTCAGTGTGTGATCTGTCATTTCTAAACCTATCTCATGTTAAATATGAGAGTCTTCAACCCATGTGCATTATATAACAGCAGCACGTAATTAAAACTAATCAGCCAAACACTTTCGATTACGATTTGTTAACATTTTTGTGAACCCAAGTAGATGTCAGACTTCCTGACGTTAACCATCTTTAGAGCCATGCTGCTATTTCAGCACAGCTGAATTTACCAGTGTAAAAGATTATGGCCTAGATACTTATTTATTATTAATGTTTGCACTGAAGCTAAGAGTAAAGAGCACCCATCTCCTCCAGTAAAAGCTGTTCAAAATATTTGTATCTAATGGCAATTTAGTGGCTGTGGCTAATGTCATATTTAATTTTAAGACCTTTTAGGCTGTAATATCACATCAAATGAGAAGCAATAGCTTGACTATCAGAAATTTAAAATGTTGTTTTTGTGTTTTCAGGCAGTTTAATTGTTTATAACCTCACTACTAAAAGTTTCCAAAGGAGGAGGAGGAGGATGGAGTAACGTGTTCCTATTCTGATGCATGAGATTTACTATGGTTCGATTTTTGCTTTGCAGTCACTGCTGTAGGTGAAGAAAAAAGATGATCAATTGTTTTGCAATCCATGTTTTCTTCTCTACCTAAAGAATGTTTCCATCATATGCCCTTCCCTTTATCATTATGCAGCCATGCTACATTTCTAAACAGACATTTCTAACTAATCTTATACTCACGGATACACAGCTGAGGATTGAAATAAATCAGACATGACTGACAGTATTTCCATCCTTCTCTAGTCAAACATTTTACATAATTTGTGGTCTGAGTCTGCTCTGCAGTTTAACTAATCTTACTTAATGACAAACGTAAATCACTGACTTAACAGGAGCTAAAGCAGAAACAAAGTCAATACGATGCATAATGGTGTTCAGCACTGCAGACACCAGCATAATAGAAAACAGATGAACCACGTCCTCTTCATCATTTTAATTTAAGGTGTTTATACCCTAACTTCAACAGAAGCCCTAATTAAGGCTCTTGTGGTGATACATACTGATGGCCACTTCATTAGGTTTACCTTTGAAACTGTTTCTTAATGCAAATATCGAATCTAATCCAATCACATTGCAGCGATTTAATGCATTTAGGCATCCAGACATGGTCAAGGTGACCGGCTGTCTGGGTAAAAATGCCTTGTTGATGTCACAGCTCAGAGGAGAATGGCCAGACTGCTTAGAGCAGATGGGAAGGGGCCGCTTGTTACAACCAACGTATGCAGATGAGCATCTCTGAATGCACAAGATACCGAACCTTGGAAGTAGGGCTGCCACGATTAGTCGACTAGTCACGATTACGTCGACTATCAAAATCGTCGATGACCGATTTAATAGTCGACGCGTCGTTTGAAGCTTTGTAAGATCCCAAAAGACGCAGGAATAAATAGTAGGATTTAAGAGTGTAATAACGGACTGAAACAGAAGATGGCAGCACTGCATGTACAAGGATGCCAGCTGCCGTTAAAACCCGAAGAAGAAGAAGCAGCTGTGTCCCAGAAGCGGCAGCTTATTATTCTTTCTGGGTCACAAAATAAACGTTTAGCATATTTTCAGGCGAGAATGTAGCTGTGTAAACCTCAAATATCTGCTCAGTTTATCAAGACACCACATATTTTCAAATAACAGACGTTTTCGGAGACATCTGTTACCCACTAGCTCGATAGCTAGCCGGGGGCAAGGCTCACTAGAGCCCGTGAGAACACCGGACTCCCGGCAAATCGTTTTCAAACCCACGGCTGTCTTTTGCTACTCAGGTCAAACATATATAAGTCACTTAGATCAGCGGTCCCCAACCCCCGGGTCTCGGACCGGTACCGGTCCGTGAGTCGTTTGGTACCGGGCCGCGGGAGTTGAGGCTCAGGTGTGAAATGTATGGTTTTCAGGGTTTTTATCGGTTTTCAGCGTTATTTTGTTATTTGTTATTTTGTTATTTTGTTATTTGTTATTTTGTTATCGTTTTTATCATTTACTCTGTTTTCCTTGGTCTTTTCACGTGTGTTATGAATAAATTTTCTTTTTGCCGGTACCGGTACTAGTTTTGTTTTGTTTTGTTGTACAAAAGGCAAAAAAAAAGTCCGGTCCATGAAAATATTGTCGGGCATAAACCGGTCCGTGGCGCAAAAAAGGTTGGAGACCGCTGACTTAGATAACTTAAAAATGTTATTGTTTGGGGTTTTTTTTAGTATTTTATTTGTTCCTGAGTAAATCAGTTTGGCTGAGATTAAAGTTATAGTTTTTACACAGCTGAATAAACATCAAGAAGACAGCTGATTATCAGAAGTGTGAGATGCTGGAGAATATACTCCAGTGTCCTGTTATATCTTAGATAGCAAGGAGTTTATTAAACCGAAACAATCTGCAAATTTCATTAAAATTTAATAAACTATCATCTTGTCTTTATTTTTAGTTAGCACATACCTTAAACACTTAAAGCTGTAAGCTAATGATAGTCATATAAGAGCAGATGCATGCTGGTGCAATAAGCTGTACGTCCAATGGATGCATGATCTGATTAGTCGACTAATCGCAAAAATAATCGGTGACTAGTCGACTATCAAAATAATCGGTTGTGGCAGCCCTAGTTGGAAGCAGCATAGGTGGAACGGCAGATTGACATTATGGATGTGCAGCAGCAGCTCAGTCAGTTTTCAAAGAGGGGTCAGTCATGCTTTCATGAATATTTCCCTACTTCCTGTTTCCCTGGTGCTTCATTAAACTGCAGTTTGTGCCCGTGTTGGGCTGTCTCTCTATATTTTGCTGTGTTTCGAGTTTTGTGCTTCTTAACATTTATAGTATCGATTGTGTTTCTTATTGCCTTTTATGTTTCAAAATCCCATCTAGGAAAGTACACTACAAACTAGCTCAAGGTATAAATGCTGTGATGCATGGCATGGTTCATATTACATATTTGCACTATAAAGATGTAAAAAATAAAATAAAGATGAAGTGAGTTAACTGGCTGGACCTATGGTGAGACACGATGTGTGAAGAGACAGCACCATTTCTCATGGATTCAGCAAAAGTGCTTATCCGGCGTTTATGTCAGAGTATGAGAAAAGCAGTGACATGAGCAGGGCGACAGAGAAGAAAATATCACAGCTATCATAAAAGATTCCAGAAATAATATAATCCTGTGGAGGAGATGCTGGAAAAAACCTCATTAATACCCCTGACACAGTGACCTCATTCACAAATGTAGGTGAGGTAATGATGAGTCACTTCGCAGCAAATGTTTCCTTTTAAGCGCTGAGCAAGAATCAGGGAAACATATCTTAATTATTTCGTGTTATGCCAAAGAGTTGCTGAGCTCTGCCTCTTAAAGACATAATTAACAATTTGCCTGGGTTTTGAATAAAAGATGGTTATTCTCACTGTCTTCAGACTGCTTATCATGGCTCGCTGAGTCAGAGAGGTGCTTACGTCCTGAAGGAAAACACGTCCTGCAGCTAATAACACAGGAAAATATTAAAGTCTAAACACAATGTCAGCAGCAGAAGCAGCAGAAATTGGGTTTAATTCAGCTGATATTGTATCAGGATTTCAGCCAAGTAATGCCGTCCTCTGGCAGAAGGTGCATGTTAACCCTTTAAAGCCGATCCGATCAGCTGTTCGTAACACTTCCTACCTCCATCAGCGCGAACTATCGCATGTCCGCCATGACCGCCTGAAACCGGAAGTGACGTCATTTTGCGGAACTGTAGTTTTTTACCTTCAGGGCCTTATGAGCCTATACTGGTGTTTTTAAAAGTTATGTTTGACTTTAAGACTTTCTGTATCATTTCTGGGATGCTTAGGACTCAAAGTGCACTGCTGGAAATAGTTTATTTTTTTTTTGCAAATTTGCATCATAATATTTATTTTCGTTTTTCCTGAAGTATATAAAAATTGGTGTATTTCAAAAATAAAACTATAAAGACACTCAAAATAAATTTCCTGTGATGGAAAACTATTTTGTGCAACTTTTTTGTATTTGCAGTTTTGAGGGATAAGCTTCTTAAATTTCTCTAACTAGAAATATATGTTAAAAAAAAACAAAACGATTTTCAATTTTTTTGTAGTTTATTGCACTTTTTTGCAATTTATGTAATTACTATGCACTTAATGCAGACATATTATTAAAATTTGGGCTATAATGGTTGTATTGATGTATAGCAACTTGAAATGCTCCCAAAAATGGCACTACAGCATGTAAAAATATAATATAAGCTCTGGCGGACTTGGTTCTATGGTAGGTCTTAAAGGGTTAAGGTCTCATATAATGCAGACAATCTGAGCCCTCTGAACGACACCTCCACACACCTAAGGTCCATCTCAGTTTGTACAGCACATATTGCTCTTTCACTGCTGCTATGTAAGATCAGAGAAAACAAACTGTACAAATAAACTGTGACCACAGGGTTCAAGGAAAACACGACTATATCTACTGCAGCTGTAGTACAGTTCTGTGCCTGTAATATTCACTGGCCAACTTCAACAATGCAATAAATATGTTTGCATTTTTTAATTTACAGCTTATATTCCCTTCATATAAACTGTACGGGTGATAACTTTTCTTTAATAACTCCCTCATTTGTTGAAAATACACACTAATTATTTCAACTTGTGGGTCTTAATATAGTTTAAATACGCTCTACTACTAAACAACATCATGAAAAACACATGATATACTGGAATTGTTATAAAAAACCCTCAATTTTAAAAGGATAATTTAATTTAAAAAGGCATAAGCAATGCATTCAAGGTCAGTGATGTAAACCGGTGGCAGTTCAGAGCTACGTTACTTTCTCTAACAAGCTAAAGTATTCTAAGCATGAAATAAATGCCACAGCGTGCTGCTTTTGTTGTTTTCCACTGCAACGGAAACAAGGCAGGCGATAATAGTCTTCACGGTATTCCTGCTGACAAAAAGAGGTGCAGAACATGCTTGTGGAAATCAACAACTTTCAAAATCCCGAGATCTGTGTTCTTTGCACTCCTGATGCATTAAGTCCATTTGAAAGAACAAACCAAAGCACCGTGTCACCCATTTTCTCCCATAAGTAGCCTGATAGCAAGTCAAAATTGCTTTGAGAAATCCAGCTGGGCAGCAAGCCATCTTCTCCGACACTGAACCAAGGTGACTATCTGCCAGTTCAATCAGCTCAGCAGTGCACACGTGTTCAGTGTTTTCAAATTAAATCTGATTCCGTGGCTCAGACAGATAGAGACACATCGCATGTCAGCAGGTGCGCGCAAGCTAGGAATAATGGCCATTGTTTACAACAATGAGAATGAAACTACCTTGGAGAAAAAAGCAAGGACTATATAATGGTAGTTGATGCTAATCTCTATAAAGAAGTAGAAGAAGACAGGGCGATCTATTTGCTGACCTCTAACAGCTGATGCTCTTGCTTTTTTTATCTTCATCTTGATATAAAGTTTTGATTCATGTCTGGTATGTTTTCCTCATTATGCTCTGTTACAAAATGAAATAGCTGAATAGATACATCAACGCAATGACATCACCACCCTGAATGGCGGTCTACGTGTGAAAAGATTTTTTCATTATTCCTAAAAACTAAGACAGAGCATTCAATGTTGTTTATATCAGATATTAATGACTAATGCCAATAATAATGAGCTCTACATGAAGGCTAAAATATTCAGCTCCAGGTGCCATAACGGTCCATCTTTTATGTACAGTCCTTGGGCCTCACCAAATATGAATGCATTTACCTTTCATTTTATAACCATTTTCTTCATCTAGCAAAAATGCTTTTTAAACAAGAAGAGCCATTTTCACCTGAATGCTCAAGGTTTTTCATTCGAAGTCTCGGTTCAGTCTGTGCCGCTCAGACTGTAAAATTTAGCCAAGAGCTATGTGCAAAACTGTTGTGACGCTTCCACGGACACTTTTAGTGTCAGTGGCTGCCACACCAGCTGACTCCTGAGTCACTCTGGACAAATGCAGGTCAGGACATAAACTAAACTGGAGAAACTGGAACTGGCAGAAGTGCATTTTAGCAATTGTTTTGGGGTGTGGACGCACAAAAAACCCAACAGTGTGAAAGAAATGTCATCTTTATATGTGTAGTGGGGAGAAATCTGCAGCAGCCAAGATTTAAGAGCTATAACTGGAAACAGTGAAATGTGCTCAGCTTGTCAGGCTGGAGGTTGTCAATCATTGTGAAGCCCCAGAAGATCCATGTTGATTTCCCATGAGGACACAATCCTGCTGCTGGTATGATCACAGTTTCATAAAGAACAGACTTAAAACAGGGGGGGTGCTGAAGCCAATTAATAATTTCTCTTTCCTTTAAGTGGGATGCTTTCCCTCGATCCCATCTAATTCCTCCACACCCCTTTAATGGCATCAATGCATCCTCAGCCGTGTGTCAGCAGAATGGGCTTTTAACTTTTAGCGAGGCTGTGCTGCAAACCTCCTCTGACTCGGATACAGAAAGTCTCCGTTTTGAAGACCTACAAGTTATTCAGTCATTTAATTTAAAGTTTATTTGAGTTTCATTTTTTTGCTGAGAGAATACGGCTCAAATTCACTCAAAACGAATTACATGAATGGTCTGGACCACCCAGACTCTCTGGGGTCCTATAGGAGGGTTCAGTAAAGCAAATTTCTCTTCCCCTTTTGAGTTTTATGGAAGATACAAAGTTTACTCACATATATGATCTTTTACAGTCACATTATTTCTCTCAAGTGACCCCAACCTTTAATGTTGAGACTTTCTAACCCTAAAAGCACTAGTCGTGAGAAATCCATGTGTGAAAAAAATTAGCCCTCTTCCAAAGCCTGGAATTAACCTGTGAATTTTTTTTTTCTAAATATAAATTATAACTGTGGAATTATCCACTTTTCATTTGAATTTAGACTGATTAAGTGGGACCCAAAGTATAGCTTCTTACTGGTTTATAAACTGGTTTGCCAAATTAAACCCTAAATTGTTAAACCCAAGGATGGACCTCTGCTCTGTCTTAACATTTTGCCAAGATAACGTGCTGCAGAAATAGACTGACTTACTACAAGTGACATAGCCAGTCTGAATCCCAAAATAACAGAGACCCCGTGGGCATGTTTCCTTCCCAGCGTGGTGTCTCGTTTACCATTGTACCCTGCTGTATTTAGACTGGGGCTCTGGTCTAATGTCACTGCTGCGGAGACAGCTGCCCCATCACAGCTTTACAGCTCAACTCTGCTCTGCTGATCCTGTCAGCTGATTGTGTTTTCTTGGAAGCTCAAAAATATTGTTCACAACAATACTACACGCCCTATTCATAGAAGTGGCTCAGTTGGGATAAACAGCTCCGTCCTGCTCTGATTCAAATTGTGCCTTACCCATGGTGGTAAATCAGAGGTGGTGAGAGCACATTTGGCACTTTGCTCCTCTTGCTCAAAGAAAGCTATTGCTCGGCTCAGTCGGCTTTGCTTTCCTCCTGTGTTCCTCCTCCACCAGAAAAAGATCACAAGTCCAATAAGCAGCCAGCTGAAACTGAACTCAAAATAACCAAGTGCGTAAATGGGGAAAATGAGCACAAATGTCTTAGCAAAGTGGACCCAGGTCTGGGTCAGCTCGCTGGTGGATGACGCTGGGGTGTCGTCGGGTATGGTCGTCTCTGAGGGATGGGGAAAGTTGGGTTGAGGTGGACTCGGCGCAATGTGCCCGTTCTCTTTGGGTAGAGCTGGGCTAGCGTTTTGTGAATGGCTTCCTCGTACATCTGTCATGCTGTCTCTTGACATGTCTCTGTGGCCTCCTCAGGAGAGTGTCCTTAAAATCTGAAAATGCGGAGTGTCACAGCTCCCATGTGCCAGCGGACCAAAGCAGTCTTCATACGGGGATCCTGCTCTCACGTTGGTTCACCTGCACACCAGCCCATCGCCCCGGGAGGAACCGCTGTCGTTCACCGTCTTAGTTTCCACTCTGAAGAGCAGCTCGCGAAGACATTCCGCTGATTAAATCGGTCTGCTTGAGATAGTCCAGTCCACAGCTCTACTTACTCTGCCCACACAGGGTGGGTATGACCATTTCCAAAAACGCACAGGCATCCAGTTGTGTGCGATCCCAGCGGCGTCTCTAGCGCTATGTATAAAGCTAAGACATCGCCATCTGGTGTTTACTAGAGGCAACTACATTGTTATCACTTAGAAAGCGTCAAAGTCCAGTGAAACAGATATTCTTAAAAGTAAATGTTTAAATAGCATCCTGCATTGGCTATATTTGAAAAAGAAATATTGCATTTAATAGTGCCTCGCTAGCTTGTTAGTACAGTATTACCCTTAAACCCAAAATGATGAGCACTGATAAATCGCTACTCAGTCTTTATTGATAGAAATATGAACTCACATACAACTAGACATAACAGGGCGAAACAACTAACGGTTATAATCGTTTAAAGCCCAGAACTTAAGATATTTCGCTAAAACAAAAATGTATGGACAGTATCTTCAGCCGCTGCCATGGCAACTGGCTGTTGATTTCAGCGATTTCTCTGCTGCGGATTGATACGGCTGTTGTCAAGCCGAGGTGACGCGTTCTCCTTGGATTCGGCAAACTGCGCCTGCGCGCTGGGTCTTAACCATCATGGCGGTGTCTCTACAAAAATAAGAGCTAATATTCGGTGATTGAAGACAACCAAGAAATAAACAAGCGCCGATGAGAACATGTACACAGATAAGGTACGTGCTTCAGCTCTGACTTTACCGTGTGTGAGCCAAAACTGAGAAGCGTTTATTTTTAGTAGAAAAAGTCGTGTTCGCTATGAATGTTGTCAAACGTTATCTCAAAGAGTGAATGTTATCCCGCTGACTTACATGGGTCTGGTTCGATATCATACAAGTTATATAAAATGGTGTCTTTCAATTAAAATGTCATCAAATGAACCTTAAGAAACGTGTTTGTTTAGAAAATAACAAAGGAAGACACATGGAGACCTGCAGACCTGAGGAGACACATCAGGGTAAGTTGCAGAATTTTCTGATTCAAGCTCGATTTGTAGCAATTAAATGCAACGGTAGATGATTTAATCGTATTTTTATTGGTTGTATTTATTTATTCTAGGAGGAAGAACGCGGTGGTGACGATGCCAGGAGGCGCGATGGCTATGATAGAAGGTACCGTGGTGGGGAATCCGCTGAGAGACGCCATAGGGACCAAGAAAAGGAGTCTAGACGCGAGAAGAACAGGCTCAGGGAAAGAGAGAGCACAGGGAGAGAGAGAAGAGATGAAGGGAGAAGAGACAGAAGGAAAGAGGGCTCACAAGATAGGAGAGCTGAGAGAGGAAATGAAAGGGAGAAGACAAGGGAAAGGGAGAGATTTGTAGATGTAAGGAAGTATGGTGATGACTACAGAGAAAATAAGGAGACAAGAAGAGACCTAGAGGAAAAACATGACAGGGAGAGGGATAAGGAAAGACACAGAGATAAGGAGAAAGAGAGGGTAAGGGACAGAGATAGACACAGGGAGGAAGACCGTAGTAAAAGAAGGGATGACGTAAATAAGGAAAGAAAAAGAGAGGAGCAGGACAGAGAGCTTAGGAATGATGGGGAGAGAAGAAGACACAAGGAAAGCAGGGAGGGAAGAGGAGCTCAGATAGAACAGCACCACAGGGAGGAGAAAGATCAGCATCGGGAGAGACACCAAAATGAATATGAAGATACAAGGAATGCCAAGGAAGAGAGACAAAGAGACATGAAGCATTTGGAACAGAAAGGGGACAGAGGTAAACATACAGGAGTGTGCCTATTTAGAGTAGCATGTCCATGAGATGTTTAATGTTTGAATGTCTTTGATTTCAGAGTATAAAGAAGAACATAGAAAACGTAAAGAGGAGAGAGAACAGAGGCACAGAGAGAGAGGACATCATGTAAGCTTCCACAGTAATGTTAATGTTCGCGTATTTGAATTTTTAAGGAATGGCTTTGATTACATAGACCCTCTTGCTGGGATTTTCCTGCTATTTAGGAGGAGAAACAGAAGCCCGATAGTGAATACAGAGAGCATCGAGGGGAAGAGATCAGACATCATCGTGCTGACAGAGAGTTGGCTGAGAGGGACAGACCCAAAGACAGAAGGTACAAAGAGGGAGAAGACCCAGAAAACAAACACAGGGAGAGAAGGCACAAACATGAAGCTGACGTGGAAAGGAAACACAAAGAGAGAAAGCACAGGGAGGAAGACGATCACAGAGACAAGAGATCATCATCTGGCAAGAGTCATGAGAGGAATGTGGTTAGTTTGCGTGTAAATTTCCCTCATAGCTCTCACAACGCTGATCCAATACTATGGATTATCTGATTGTAAACCCTTTCCTTGCATTATATCCTTTCACAATATAGGAAGTTGACTTGGTTTCTGAGCAGTGGATACCTGCTGTGAAACATGAAGCAGACACAGAGGAGCCTGTAAGATGCTCAGTTTGGTTATAGCCTTCAAAGGCAACAAATGCACTCTTGCATGTCTTTAAACTTCTTTTTTTTTTAGCATGGGGGTGTGTTTCTACTTATTCCATTTATTTCATAAGTCACTGAGCCTAAGGAATATTGTGTCTTGGCACCCTTTGTGGAGTATAATACCTCAGCCTGACCTTTCTGTGCTTGCATGAGAACAAACCAGGTTTAAGCTCAGTCTGCAGCTGGTTTGTCTGTAATGCTCACAGTGAGCATTCGAGAGAAGCAGAGACAGGGACCTGTTTCCCACTATGTTGCATCATTTCTCCTAATAAACATAAAATATACTAAGCAGAATTTCCCATTTGTAGCTACAGTATGTAACACAGACACATAGATGTCACTCTATTTTTTCTTCATACATGTGTTTTCATTTCTGTTGTTAAATTGTTGACCTGTATTGTATGCCCACACACAGGGTAGCTATTTGGACTCCTGAAACACTCTGTGATGCTGGTTTTATATCCAGTACTGACCTTTTGCCAGACAACGTGATCAGTTGTGAAATGTGTCACTATCCCTCTTATCACATGTTTCCCGCTCCCAGCCTTTTTCAAACATGTTGCTGACATCAAATTCAAAATGAATCTGCATTTTTTTTGATTGGGCTTAACTTTGAATGTTTTCTAACCGAACTACCTTTAATTACATTAACGATTTGGAAATTATTAGTATTGCATTCAAGTGTTTGGGAAATTGGAGTTAAAGCAACACGAGTCTGTGCACAAATAATCAAAGTTTCTTAAACGATTTTCCCACTTTATGCTTTCTGATCACTTCAGCAAGTTGTCAATGATGAAGATTTGGCTGATCAGGATTATGAAGATGATTTTGAGGTAATTACAGAGGCTGCTCTTACAAAATATGCCCGTTTTGATTTTAATTTCAGTGTTGTTTACACATTTCTTTTTGTGTTACTTTGGCATGCTCTAATCGATTTACATTGTAAGAAAATGGTGAGTGGTCGCTTCACGTTTCTTCTTTTAGGATCTAGTTTTTGTTCATCGTGGTTATTTTTCTTGTTTCAAATAAAAACGTGTTGCATGTGCTCAGTGATGAATGGGAATGCTCTATTTAAAGGACTATGAAGAGGATTTTGAGGAACTGAATGAGAGCACTAATGAAGATGAGGACGAGAAGGAGCCATTGCATCCACAGGCGGGTGAAGCAAAGGAGGAGCTTTCAGCACAGCGGAGAAAGGAGATTGAAGCTATTCGGAGAGCCATGGATGAAGAGAATGAGAGAATTGGAACAACAAAGTCCAGACAAAGTACGAGCAGAGAAGAGGAGGAGAGGCCTAAATGGTCCAGAGGTATATTCTTACCCACAATAAATGTTTTAAGCGTGCTTCTTTCTTTGTGTATAACTGAAAGGCACACTCCTGGTAAATCCAGGGTGTTTTGTGCAGGATTATCCTGGATTTAAAGCATCGTTACTGCCCTGTTTACAGACACTGAAAAGATCCAGAGCAGAGCCTCCCAACGCGGAAAGTTTATCGACTTTGTAGCTGCAAAGCAACGCGAAGTCAGCAAGAAAGTTGCCAGTAAGCAAAAGTAAGTTTATTTGCAGAAAACATATTATGTTAAATGGACACTTGTGGTCACTTAAGTAATACTTTTCACATAAGCATAAAGCAACCTCAGGCAACCTGACAGTGTGTTTATTATTTAATTAAACCTTGAATGTATATTTGTTGCTGACAACAGGAAGAGAAGTACAGAGCTGCTTCGTTTAATCGATCTGGATTTTTCCATGACTTTCTCCCTTTTGGATCTGCCGCCGGTCAATGAGTATGACATGTACATCAGAAACTTTGGAAATGCAAACACTAAACAGGTTAGCGATTATTTCTGTTGTCTACTTCTTAATCCAAATTATAAAGAGAAACTGCATACGTCTTTATAACACGTGAGATCGTCTTCTCTTCTAGGCTTACGTTCAGTGTAATGAGGATAACACAGATCGAGACATCCAGACAGAGGAAATAGAGATGTCTGAGAAGTGGACGCAGCATCCTCCGGAGCGCAGTGGAGCATGTGGGGGTAATAAAACAATAAGCTTCTGATAAGTTAAGTGTGTAGGCTATATGGTGAGTTTATTAATAGAATTTCCCTGCACTGACAGATCCAAACCTCTCTAAGGAAGCACGAGACAAACAAAGAAGTGAAATGAACTATGATTCACAGCGTCTGGCATCATTTCTTCGCTCAGCCTCACAGGTCTTTAAACTATTTGTTAGAAATGTATGCATGAAGAACTTTTTGTCTTGTTGTTAGTTCTCACTGCTGTCATTCCAAATCAAGGTCATGGTTGTCCTGCTGGAAGAGGATCAAGCTGAGAGAAAATCCCTGGAGAAACTGAGCACTCAGTCAGACACGTTGTCTTTCAGCGATGGAAGTTTACAGCTCATCACTGAGTTGCCTTTTCTTTATGGTACAAAGTCCAACCAGAGAAACTCATTTTGTTTTTGTTTTTGACTTGTATCTTGCTCTATTCTCATTGCTAGTTTGTTAGTTGTTACTTGTCCTCTGTGGCAGCAGTAGCAGCCTCTCAAAAACTCAGACAGTTCTTCCTATTAGATGTTCATGTTTTGTCTTGTCAATTGCAGATCGCCAGATTAGCATGCTGCACTTTTCTCAGGTCCAAAAGCACACCATGCTGTCAGTTCACATGCCCACGACTAAACCCAGCGCCAAGCATCTTGACAGCTGTACCATCATCTGCATCTGGAACATCTGGGAGCCATCCAGGCCTCAGAAGATCCTTGTTTATGAGTCTGAGGTGACATTTACAACTTCTAGTATTCAGTTTTATACAATTTCTAGAGTTTGGTATCAGCCGATTATTAGCCAATTGCAAAGTGGATATTTAAAAAGTAATATCAGACATGAGAGAAACACCATTCAGCCATGTAAGGAGTTTTGATATTGTTTGTACACTAAAGGGCACTCTTCAACTTCCCTGTTGGCTGCACATTTGTCACAAACAATAACCACCAGTCAGGCAGAGCACGAATGAGTAGCAAAATAAATACACATGACAAATATCAGTGAAACTTACGGAAGCTTGTTTCTGCCAATGAATAAAACAATTTTTGCCAGCCGAAAGAAAAAATTTGGGGGTTTTCATCTCAAGATTTCCCCTTATTAACTCAAACTTCTGAAAAAAATAATGTACAATTGAGAAAATAACCTGAAATTTAAAATGAAAAAAAAATTCAGTGGCAGAAAAAAAAAAGGTTCATGTTTTATGTCTCTGAAAGAAAGAAAAAAATATCATATTATATATGGGAATATCAGATTTGGAATCAACAAATCGGTATCAGTCTTAAAAATCCTGTGTCAGTCAGGCTCTATTTATTTGCTCTCCAGAGCATTATTGTTTATCATGAATAAAAATTAAGCTGTGTTAAACTGTAGCTTTTTTCTGCATCACTTAATCAGAGGAGCCTAATCAGTCTTGAAATTCAGTGAGAAGCATCAGTGCTTTGTTTGCCCTCCAGAAATCAGCAATCAAATCAGGCTTGTCTTACATGTTGGTCACATCAGAAGGGTAATTGCTTGTTGTAATTGTTCCTCCTTCTTGGGTGACCCACATACGGACAGCAGTCCCGTTACCTTTGTCCCACTACGTTCAAAAGTTAACACTGCATGACCTTTACTTTTCTAATAGATGTGAGGAAACCTAACCTATAACTCTCTTTTGTCTGCACGTTGTCCCACATAAACATCTGTCCCACATTAACTTCAAATTTGGTTAAACTTCCTCAGCATGTACAATCTTGTTGTAAATGATCAAACACAAACCCTGTAGTTGTTTAACATGATACTTTTTCATTAGAAAAATCTGTAAAGCCTCCATCAAACATTATTTGCAATATTATGAAAAGACCGTAAGGATGGAAAATAAACATTTGATTTGTCCTTACGTGTCTAAATGGCGATATTTACTTCAGCTCTAATGAGGAATGTGAATCTGTCCTTTTAAGTGCAGCTGATGTTATTTGTGGACTTGGCATATCGCTTCTTAGTGAAACCAAAGCCACTGAACCTCTAACATCTACACTAATCCCCTGTCGTTTTCTTTGTTCCAGATCCAGTGTTGCTGTTTCAGCCCTGGAAAGGTCACGCTGGTGTTTGCAGGCACATCAGTCGGCTCTGTGGTGCTGTGGGACCTTAGGGAGCAGTCTAGTAACCACTATAGCTTAAAGATGGGGGAGGAAGAGTGGACATTCAGGCAGCCTACCTTCTCCACTGGTATGTCAGCAGGGAATTAAATTCCAGCTGTGCCAAATAGGGCTGCCGCAAGCATTATTTTGATAGTCGACTAATCAGATCATGCATCCATTAGACGTACAACGTACGGCTTATTGCACCAGCAGCATCTGCTCTTATATAACTATCATTAGCTTACAGCTTTTAGTGTTTAAGGTATGTGCTAACTAAAAATAAAGACAAGATGATAGTTTATTAAATTTAAATGAAATTTGCAGATTGTTTCGGTGAAGTTTAATAAAGTCCTTGCTATCTAAAATATAACAGGACACCGGAGTATATTCTCCAGCATCTCACACTTCTGATAATCAGCTGTCTGCTTGACATTTATTCAGCTGTGTAAAAACTATAACTTTAATCTCAGCCAAACCGATTTACTCAGGAACAAATAAATACTGAAAAAAGACAAACAATAACATTTTTAAGTTATCTAAGTGACTTATATATCATCTTTAACCTGAGTAGCGAAAGACGGCGGTGGGTTTGAAAACGATTTGCTGGGAGTCCGGTGTTCTCACGGGCTCTAGTGAGCCTTGCCCCCGGCTAGCTATCGAGCTAGTGGGTAACAGACGTCTCCGAAAACGTCGGAGCGCTTTTGAAAATATGTGGTGTCTTGATAAACTGAGCAGATATTTGAGGTTTACACAGCTACACTCTCGCCTGAAAATATGTTAAATGTTTATTTTGTGACCCAGAAAGAATAATAAGAGTAATATTAAAACTAACTAGCTGCCGCCATTGTTGGAAACTGAGCTGGGCTGCGCTATGAATTCTGGGACAGAGCTACTTCTTCTTCGGGGTTTAATCCTACTACTTATTCCTGCGTCTTTTGGGATCTTACAAAGCTTCAAACGACGCATCGACTATTAAATTAGTCGTCGACGATTTTGATAGTCGACGTAATCATGGCAGCCCTAGTGCCAAATATATAAAAAAGCATTTTTATTTCTTTCCTCTTACACCTAACATTTGTTTCCAGACTGTTATTCATCTTTTTATTTTAAGAATATAAATCCCTTTGAACTTACACAGTGACACAAATTTCACTCTTTGTACCCGACCTAAGGAAAAATGAATGTCAGCACTCCCCTGCCCTCTCTCACATAAACTTGAGAGGCTGATTGTTTTTTGCTTTGGTTTTTGAACTCGAGTTGTGCAGCTGTCTTCTTATTTGTCACCTTTTCAACACAGATGCAGTGTTGGCCGCCTCAGGCCATTTGTCATCTGTGACCTCTGTAGAAGTTGTCCCCTCTGCACTAGCAGGGGAGCTGAGGGCAGACGTTCCACTGTTGGCATCCGAGGAAGGTATGAAATGATTAACCAGAGGTGTGAATGTTGCTATATGTTTTCTGCCATTCATGTTTCTTCATATTTTGCCAGGAAAATGGGAAATAGTTGCAGCGATTAGCACAATTCTAATGAGCTTAAAAGTCAATATTCATATGAATATTCACTCAGAGACAAGGCATACCCCAGCCATGTATCCATGTTTCTCTTCCTTAAGAATGGCTTCTTGATAGCAGCTTTGCTTAGACCATTTCTAATGAAGCTACAGCAATCACCTTATTGATCACTTTGTTGGTGGAAAAATACTATTTTATACCTGTCAAACTGTGTTATCTTTAGAATTTTTCATAGATTCGGCTAGAGAAATGGGGACACTATGTGTTTTTCTGACAGGCAGCTACTAACAAAGTAACTAATTAACAATTAAAAATGGTTGTCTGTTATGTGTAGACACAAGGCCAGTTGATCCATTGAGTTCGGAGCCTTTTTATGCTTCTGTGATTCATAGGTCAGTGCTAAGTGGCTAAGCAAGCAAAAGAAAAATCCTCTGAAAAGGGTCAGTACTGGGACAAGTACTGGACTGAAAATGAGTGAGAAAGCAGCCAATATCCAAAGAAAAGCTGTCCTTCAGGAAAACCTGGAGCTTATTGCACTTTAAAAACTTTACAACAAAGTGTGGCTCCTTGGAAGCAAGACATACAGAAATGGAGAGTGTCCTGAGACTTTTGCACAGTACTGTTTATTTAATTAAATGATGTTCTTTTCCAATTGTAGAGTCATCAGGACTGTCATTCCAGCTGGCTTCTTTGGATGAAAGTGGAGTTTTAAATTTTTGGGTAGGTTGAGCAACTAAGTAGATTGTACATATTTTACATGTATGTTTTTTTTTTCTTTACAAGGAGCAGGAGTTGGGAGTGGATTTTATTAGAGAGGTCATGGAGAGAGATACATGAATTGGAAAGTTTGGAAAGCCCACTGAGGATTACTGATGTTATTTTAGATTCATTGTGACTTGCATTCCTCCAGGATATCCAATATGTCCATAAGTATTCGTTGTTCCAATGATTCTACATCTGTTTTATACTCTTAAAAGAGTCACTGCAGGGCAGATGGGTGGTACAATGACCAAAAGAAAACGTGCTAAACTAAGTGTAATTAATGAGATTTTTGTGGGGGAAATAGTTTTTGTTGTTTCTATTGTTTCTTATCTTCAGTTCACTAAAATTCCTATCATTTTAACTCAGTGGTAGGGGGATCGGTTTCTGAAGTTTGGGGACAGCTGCACCGTAAAAATGTGAATTGCCTGTCATGATTTCTCCCATGTGTCCTTTAGGTGGTGGTAGAGCTCCCAAAAGGCAACGAGGCAGGCTCTCCAACAGATCTGGGTAACGCAGTCACAGTATTTCTTTGAGTGGGCTCACCTTTCTCACACATGTGGCATTGCTTTCAGCCCCGCTTCTTTCTTTTTTTCCCCCTCTCCCCTCTTGCAGGCCTCCGGCCTGGCGGCAAAGTGAAGTTGCTTCACAGCTCGTCCGTCCTCGCTGCTGAGAGGTGAGATTGATAAATGGCTCATGACGATCATCTGTCACTGGCAGCCGCAGGGCTTAAAATACACCGCAGAGTCTTGGCCCAGTGGAACACAGCTGTTATGTTGTTGCCACTCAATCCTGTTTGTTACATGCTGCATGCTCTTGATTTTGTCACCTCAACATTTGATGGAAACATACCTGCGCTCTTATACATATGTTACGCAGAGAGGTGTGGTGAGGAAAACCTCAGACATCACTCTGTCTTAACTGAAGTATTTACTTTATTGTCTCTTTCCAATCTCTTGCACATACAGACAGCAACTTCCCCATATGGCCCACCAATGTGATGCAGTGTTGTCTTCCAGTTTGTTCCGTTGTTGTTTGTTTGGGAGTAATCTAACTTCTGACCTGTTGTTTTATTTTTCCCCCCCTCTATGCCTCTTTCCAAAGTCTCAGGGGGTCACCGCGAGATGTAGTTAAAACAGGGCCGCTGCACACGCTGCTTTTAAAATTCCTTCCAACAGACTCCAATCATTTCTTTATTGGCACCAACATGGTGAGCTTAATTCATGTAATTTCAAATGAATCCTCTCAAATATTAAAAAAAATTATACTCCTGTAATATTTAGTGAAAGTGTACTAATGTGACTTGTGTGTAGGGGCTGGTCCACCATGGAACGAGTCACGGTTTGAAAGCACCCCCCAAATTTTACAGGTTTCAGGAGGTTGAAGTGCAGCCTGTCGATGTCACCTCAATCCACTTTTCTCCCTTCAGACCACACTTGTTCTTGGTGAGAGTCATGCTTATTTACATCACATCTATTTTGGGAAATATGCATATTTGAGAGGTGAGAAGACCGCTTAGATAAAATGAGTAGGGACAAGAAATGTACCTGCAGCTCTAAAGCTCAAAAATGAACACATATCTTGTTATTGTAGTTTCTTTACGTTACAATATAAAGCACCTTGAAGCTACTCTGGTTGTGATTTAGTCCTATATATACATAAAACTGACTAGAACTGTAAATTCAGTTTGTATAGTTTCAAAGGAATGGAATGCAAAGACTCAAGAAACAAAACCATGGAGATTTATACCACTGTAGCCTCGAAAGGGTATATTTCAAATATTCTCTGTCCCTGTTTCAGGTGGGTTGTGGCAATGGCAGCATCAGGCTGCATGCAGTCAGCCATGAGCAGCCTGTGGCACAGTGGAAGAACAGTACAGCTGGCGAACCGGTGGTCTCCCTGCAGTGGGCCCAGACCAGAGCGACGGTCTTCTGCGTACTCGATGCTGCATGTAACCTCCATATATGGGACCTGTTGAAAGATGACACACAGCCTGTGGTCACTGAGAGAATGAGTGCTGACAGGTAATGTCACACACACGCAAGTGATAATTAAGCAAATTAGTTTATATTTGTCTTATATGGGTGTTTTTTTCTTCATTTTTTTCCATTGTCAGGGTGACAGACATGGCTTTGTTTGGACAATCTGGAAAACAAAACACATATTCAGGAGTAGCACTGGCACATGAGTCAGGGAAAATCGAAATGCAGTATTTCAAAAGAAGTTTAACTGTGTCCAGCACTGCAGAAGAAGAGAAGCTGTTGGAGAGAATGACGACTGAAGCCTTTTGAAATGTGCTGTTTGTGAGAGCAAATACATCATTTCATAACCCTGTTTTCTGTTGCAGTTACTTTCTATAATAGAAGTCCTATTTTTTTGTTTTGTTTTATTTGAGCCAATGTCACCACGCACTGAAACAAAATTAACATAGTTGTGAGAAGGATGTAATTAAATACCAAAGATCTTCCACATTCATTACCATAAATATAGTATATAAAACATATGCACATTTGCTGGTGTAAATATTTGTACTTTTTGTTTACATGGAATATTTCTATGATGTTTCGTTTTATATAATAAACTATATATAGCTGTGCTTGTTTTGTTGAATGGTTTGGTGAATTTTTCCCATGGAGAGTGAAGTGCTTAACCTGCTGCAAACACAAACGAAACCAACAAATAATTTCAGTTTGATTGTATTTTATCTTTAAAAAATTAAAATTGGCTAAGAAGCAAAATTTAGAAGAATTAATAATAAAAAGTTTCTTTTGCTTTTGAAAGGGTACGAGAGGAAATGTAAAAAAAAAAATCACAATATTTTGATTTGGTTGTAAATTTTCTGTTGAAAATATTATTTCCAAAATATCAACTTAAAAGTAGTAAAAATGATCATAGCTAAGTCTAAAAACTGCTGCTGCGATCAATAAAATTAGAAGTCACCAAGTCCTGATGGGAGACACCACACAGTGTTTGAGAACAACAGGGTTAAGGTTGTCTGGGACAAACAGCTTCCGGTTAATCAGCATGATATAGTGGCATCATAGACTGAAGGTCAGTTGGATCCGATTTCTAAGGTAAAGTTCAGCGTGGTTGCAGTGGTAATAGAAACATTAGTGGCTGTAACCCCCAAACTGGAAAAGTGACTCCCACAAATTCCAGGCACAACATCAGAGGTCTTTTTCTCGAAGTGTGCAGTCTAGGAACAGCTAAGATACTGCACAGGACCTCTAAAAAAAAACACACCACAGAGCACCACACTTTCTACGCTACTTATTTAATTATACGTTAGGATTTTAACAATATTGGCAGCTATGCTCTGCAAATACCAGACTTTTTAATTAGTAAATATCTGTATAAGCAGTATTAGTCTGGCTCTACAAGTGAAAGCAGCCGCTGCGTATGTTTTGACATCTTTTCGGACTGCATGCTTTAGGGGTCGCTATAGTGCATCATCTGCCTCTTTCTTACCCTACCCTCAGCCTCCCCGTCTGTCACACCAGCCCTCTGCATGTCCTCCTTCACTACATCCACAAATCTTCTCTGCAGTCTTCCCCTTTTCTACAGTCCCCTCCATATTCAAGATTCTTTGCCCAGTATGTCTGCTATCCCTAGTCTGCAGATGTCCAAACCATCTCACCCTTGCCTTTCTGACTTTGTCTCCAAACTGCTGGCCTGTTCTAAAGTTGTATGAGTGGAAAACAGTCTTGTGTAGAAGAAGATCGTGATGGAGTCAAGAGCAACAAACACAAGTACTGTGCTCTTTCCCAACCTGAGGCTGCTGTCCCAAAGGACTGACACTCTGATGTAAGTAAATAGAGACAACAAACCTTTAAATACCTGTCAACATAATGTAGTCCCTCGCAACAGTAACTCAAATTAAGTCATTTTTATGTATATAGTTCTAACTCATAACTATGGGGCGCCGTTTGTAAACTGAAACATGCCGAAATTAACAGCAACATTTTTCCACATTTAGCTCTAAATCTTACAAAAACATGTTTTTTCGAGTCATTTTTTACAACATTTAGTAAAACATTTGTAACTTTTCATTTTTAAAACAGGATTTTAAATGTTAAATCTAAATGTTAAATGTTAAATCTAAATGTTATATATAAATCTAAATGTTAAATGTTAAATCTAAATGTTATATATAAATCTAAATGTTAAATGTTAAATCTAAATGTTATATATAAATCTAAATGTTAAATGTTAAATCTAAATGTTACGGGAAACTAAATATTTAGCTAATATGCAAATTTATTGTACGGGTCAACGGAAATACCAAAATAAAAGCTTCAAGAAAACCTCCCGTGCTAAAGTGTGCCGGTCGTGGTCAGGTTCTGTGTTTGCGCTCCTATCACGGTCACTTTTGACTGCCATGAGCTGCTTCAACTATTCCCTACCAGCATGTCCAGCGATTTAGCTGAAAACATTGGAAGAGCCGTTTTGTCGGCCATTCAACGATAGTGCACCCTCGACCTCACAAACGACGCAGCACTTGGTAAGTTTATTGTATAGCATTTTGGACGGGTTGATAGCAGTGTTAGCAAAACTAGCAAAGCTAAATTACTTAGCTAGTCCTCAATTATTTCATTTGGTAGGCAGCAGACAGAGATCAAACATCATACAACTCTATTTATTTATTTGGTAGGTACGTAACAGTCGTTCTTGATGTAAATGTTTCCTTAGGAATCCAGCAATGCACCTGGACCAAGTAGACCTGCCGTCTCCACTGGGATACCATACTGCTCGGTAGGCCTTCTTACTAGGGGTGCAACGATACACAAAATTCACGGTTCGGTTCGGTTCGATACTTTGGTGTCACGGTTCGATATTTTTTCGATACAAAAAAAATGTTCATGCCTTTTTAATTTGTCATTTATTAAAATTATAAATATATATTTTAACTCAAAAGTACAGTTTTTAAATTTAACCCTAACCCTTGTGCGCGTTTTTTATTTTGACAGCGAATGCGCACCTGCGGACCACTTATGTGCAGCCCTGGTTATTTAGCTCATCATGTGGCAGCCACAGAAATTATTTTGGCCATGAAACCATAAAGCTGCACTTTCTTTTTGCCTTATAGTCTCATTTGTCATAACTTCTCCGTTTTGTGGTAAGCTTTTCTTTGGCTGTCACTTCTTCACCCCGACCTGTCTTATTTGGCTCAGCAGAACTAAAATATATATCCTGCTGCTTTTACACACGGACTCACATAAGCTCAGCGATTCTCTGCGCGATCAACCTCTCACATGTTTAAGCTTGCTGCGGGAGATTTCACTTGTCATGTTTGCATAGTAAGCTAACGATTAATAAGACGATGTCAGAGGAATTGGTGCACAAATTATCATCACTCACAGATCAGTGCTGTCGCTCTCTATACACAGTTCGCACGATTGCAAAGTGAAAGCAAAAAAACAAGCGCAAATTCAAACGCGATTTCAATGTCACATATTGACAGTGGCTCACCGATGCCAATGACATAATTACCCAGCTACATTTCTGAAAGAATGCAAAAGCATTGACATATATTTTTCCTTCCTACAATAGCCCGACGGGCAGAGTAGCCCGTCTGAAAAAAATCGCTAGCCCCAGGACGTCGGGCTAGCGATATTGCGAGCCCTGTATCTGATTGAGGAATCACTCATCTTTGGAAAAGAGAGTTTATTACAGAGAAATGTCTCTTTCCAAAATAAAAGCTATACTATCCGCTTCTTCTGGGCTATATTCTCAGCAGCATAAGGAGAATCATGTGCTAACAGCTGTCTAAATGACTCGGCTAAAGTTAGTAGCATGCTTGTTGTTTTTGTCTTTGCACTAGGATGATGTCAGCGTAAATGTGCAGTCATATTCGTTGTGTTCCCACTAGTGCTTTCAGGTTAATCTCGTTGAAATGACCTTAACGCCACAACACGGCAAATCTCCGTTAACGAGCTACCGCCGATCGCCCCGTGCATGGGGCTAGACGCTAACACACTAGTTCCCACCCATGTAATTAAGCATTGCGTGGCACATCCAACATACTGTTTTACTTTAGTCCATGACTCGCTTACCTTCAGGGTCATACGTCACATGAAAACCAAAATAATTCCAAACGCCAGATCTGAATGAGAGTGGGGGAGGTCCATCTTGCAAGGAGAGCTTAACTTCTGTCTTGCTAGCTTGCCCTGCGCTCTTCCTTCTGACTATGCTGTCTGTGTTGAGCGCTCAGTGGATCTGCGCTCGACAGTGCAGCCTAGGCGGAGTAGTCGAACGCAGATTCACTGAGCGCTCAACACAGACAGCATTGTCAGAAGGAAAGTTGATAAAATAAATTACAAATGTTGTATTGTTCGATACATATGCGTACCGAACCGAAAGCACTGTATCGAACGGTTCAATATCGATACGAATATCGTTGCACCCCTACTTCTTACACATATCATTTAATTTATTTATCATGAAATTTCCCCTTGTGGGACTAATAAAGGTATGTTATCTTATCTTAGCTGACTGGTTTTGATATACAGTCAGGTCCATAATTAGTTGGATACAGACACATTTTCTAATGTTGCTTCTGTACATTACCAGAATGAATTAAAAATGAAACTACTCCAATGCAGTTGAAGTGCAGACTTTAAGTTTTAATTCAGTGGGTTGGACTAAATGAATGCATAAAAATGTGAGGGGGAAAAATTAATTTGTAAAGGCTCTGCCAGGCCTTTACTGCATTGACTTTCAGTTGCTGTTTGTTTGTGGGCCTTTCTGTCCTAAATTTAGTCTTCAACAACTGAAATGTATGCTCAATTGGGTTAAAATCCAGTGACTGACTTGGCCATTCAAGAATATTCTATTTCATTACTTTATTAAAGTCATGGGGTACTTAGACTGTATGTTTTGGGTCATCTTCCACCTTTATTATGAAATGCCTCCCAATCAATGTGACTACTTTTAGCTGGACTTAAGCAGACAAGTATGTCTCTGAACACATTCAGCTGCTTCAGTCCTGTGTCACATATTCAGTAAACACTACCAGTGCCACTGGCAGCCATGCACGCCCAAACCATCACACTGCCTCTGCCATGTTTTACAGATGATGTGGTATGCTTTGGATCGTGAGTCGTTCCACCCCTCTCCATACTTTTTTCTTGCCATCATTCTGGTAGAGGTTGATCTTGGTTTTATCTGTCCAAAGAATGTTTTTCCAAAATTTTGCTGGCTTTTACTAGATGTTTTTTTTTTTTTTTTTTTTGTTAAGTCCATTCTAGCCTTTCTATTCTTGAGGCTTATGAGTGGCTTGCACCTTGCAGTGAACCCTCTGTATTAGGGCTGTTCGATATGACGATATGAAAACATCTATCATTTCATATTATACGCTATCATTTGTTCTGTGGTGTCGCAAAATAAATTTTACGTCAATATTTTTCATCGTTTTGATGGTCACTGTAGTGGCTGTATTAATTTCTTAATTTTCTTTTTTCTGTTATGTTCTCTTTGACTGCATGTTGTCTGTTCACAGTAAAATTTTCAAAATGCAAACACTACGTCTCAAATCAATTCCAGGCCTTTTATCTGCTTAATTGGTAATGACATCATCATTTTAATATGGATACCCTAAATTAAAGCTGAGTCTGCACATCATGTCCATGATATATTTATGATTGGAAAATGTTTCAGTAAACGGGCAACAAAATAAAACTTGTTAGGGTCCAAATACACACTGACCTAACTGCAGGCCTTTTCTACTCTAATTGAGTGCTCAAAGCACTTTATACAACAGATCTCATTTACCCATTCACAGGCACAGATTAATACAAGCACTTTTTCTGTCCAACATTCGCACACAGTCATACTCAGATAAACCCATTGGTAGCTGTAGATTAGAGCACCTGGGGACTGAATCACCAGCTTGACCAAAAATCACCAAATGCTAATCTACAAGATACAAAAGATTCAGTTTTCTGTGTAATGGGTAGACAATAGTAAGATGGTCTGAGTCTACAGTTTGTTTGTTTGTTTTTAATGAACAGATAACAGAAACCTTACGGATGTATTATAATGCATAGGTGTCTATCTGTATCTGTGTTTGAATTCATTCCAGGTTCCTCTTCCATCAGTTCCTCAAGCTCATGCTACGCGCTCACATTTTGTGAGAAAAAAACAAGACCTGCAAACACTATACAAAAGATGTTGTGTGCTTGCCCTTGTCTTCAGCATCAACGTTTCTCATACCGAGAGGGGATTCACGAGCAAAACTAGCACAAGATGGCCTTATTGGGAAGATCTCCTTTACATCTGACTGGTCTGAAGCACAACTTAGAGAAGAAATAGCAGCAATCTTCAGAAGAACATTTGCACTGTCAACTGGCCAGACATTCCCTTTTGAGTATTTGAGTACAATTAGAGGATGTAAACGACTAATGAAACCAAATGTTTCTAGCAGTTTTCTTTGGGGTGGCCAAGAAGTTGGCTCGATTTGTTCCACCACCTGCCTCTATATAATGGCAGGGATACAAAAACCTGCACAGGTAAACATTTTATATTGCAGTGCAGAAATATTTATTGTCTAAAAAGTGAGTCTGTTCCCTTAACATAATTTTATTAATTGTATTAATTAATATTGCAGTTTCAGCAGGTGTAAACAGTCTTTAGTGCAGCCATGTGCCTCTGTGTTACCAGTGATTTGGTGCAACTGTATTTGATTTTATGTAGAACATGCTTTCTTTTCCCTCAGGAGGAACCAGAAGAGCTGTCTGACAGTGACTTTGAAAGTCCAGTCTGCCGGAGAAGACGAGGTATGTGACGTGAATGAGAACCTAGTGAGGTTCTAAGCTCGATGACCAGTTAGATTTTGTTACTGCAGTGCGTAATAATTCCTGGGGGGTTTGTTTGATGAGAGCATCATTAATTTGTCCGATTGGGGCGATCGTGGCTCAAGAGTTGGGAGTTTGCCTTGTAATCGGAAGGTTGCCGGTTCGAGCCCCGGCTCGGACAGTCTCAGTCGCTGTGTCCTTGGGCAAGACACTTCACCTACCGCCTACTGGTGTTGGCCAGAAGGGCCAATGGCGCGATATGGCAGCCTCGACTCTGTCAGTCTGCCCCAGGGCAGCTGTGGCTACAACTGTAGCCTCCACGTGTGTGTGAATGGGTGGATGACTGGGTGTGTAAAGCGCTTTGGGGTCCTTAGGGGGGGACTAGTAAAAGCGCTATACAAATACAGGCCATTTACCATTTTAATGTTTACGAATTATCACAGGTGATTACAGCCAAGGAGGAATATGTGCCCAACTTTCACTTAAACTAATATAAGGATATATAAAGGCTCTGTTAACATTATGAAGCAAGTCATGCTGACCTTCTTTCCTTTGTTCAGTGCATCATGCGTTGTCTACAACACCAGGTGAAAGTGAGGCCAAGCATCAGGAAACAGAGAGCTGCATTCAAGAGAGTGAAAATGAGGGCCAGGCAGAGGGACAGCAGATGTTTCCATATAATGTGGCAGAATTTGTGTAAGCTGTTGTCTAGGGGTTAAAGAAATCCTTCATTTTAGATGTTGTTTAGGATATTGTTTTGATGCAAGTTTCCAATTTGCATGTTTGGGTTTTTTTTGCTGAATGACTGCAACTTTAGGATTTACATTTAATTTTTTTTTTTTTTTTAAAGATGTAGTGTGAGAAATTCTTCAAGGCTGACATGTTTTATGATTTCTAATATCTCTTATCTACTTAGCCCTATTTTCCTGGAGGAAGATGAAGCTCTTGAAGAGGCAATTCAGCGTAGCCTCCTAGAAGAGTCTGATAGACAGAGTGAAGTTCATATTTCAAGGTAAGATTTGAAAGTAACCTTTGATAATTGAATATCTTATTTGCATCTTCACTTGCATCATTTTTTTGCAGTTACACAATTACAAAGGTTTACATTTACATTACATTTCTGACTAATTTAATATGGACTATCACAACATAATTATCTGTTGTAACTCTGTGCACTTGAGTCAAATGTACAGCAAATTTCCATTTTTCCCCAAGATCTGTTTGTCATTGTCCCTTTTTTAATATAGGTCTTTTAAGAAGCTCAGCAAAGAAGAAATTGAAGGTCTTCTTAGAGCTCATAGTGAGAAAGTCATTACACCAAGAACAAGACAACTCCATATCAGTCGAGCCAATGTGTGGTCGACTGCTTTGCGTCAGTTCAAGAGACCCAAGTTTGCAGAAAGCTGTGAGATGCTTTATGTCACATTTGCAAGCGATGAACATGATACAGAGGAAGATGCTGCTGACCTTGGGGGGCCAAGGCGGGAGTTTTTCCGTTTACTGGTGAAGGCCATCTTTCAGGATAGTGGTGCTTTTGAAGGTAATATGATTTCATAGACAAACTAACTAACTTACTTACTCAAGGCCTAAAGGCTTGTTGACGACACTTGTTTTTATAATGTTACAAACGCAACAACCACCTGATCTGAACATTGTTTGACAGAACATTAACAAGTTAATAAATGACTACAGATAATAAATCTGTTATGTTCTGTGTCTGAAACAGTAAAAAAAAAAAAAGTAATACATTTTTGTCTGTCAATCTCAAGATATCAGTTTGGGGTCTGTACAGAATATACTTTTTTGTGTGTTATTTTTCAGCTACACCAAATGGATGCACACTGAAATTTAACATCCTACACTTGCAAAATGGAGTATATCGAACCATTGGCAGGATGTTGTTCACAATAATAGTGCAAGGTGGAGAAGCACCTGCCTTTCTCTCTCCACATGTAGTAGACTACATTGTGTCAGGAGACATTCTTCAAGTACACCTAACACCGGATAATATAGGTGACCCTGAGTTAAGAGAGAATCTGAAAAAGGTGAATTGCAATATTATAACAAGAATATTGTAATATTTCCTATATTCACAAGTCTTCTGGTCTTCTTTTATAATATATAATAAATACACTTTTGGTTATTAGAGGCAATTCCATGTATTATATTTTCAATTTGTTTCCTTTTTGTTAAAAAAAAAAATTATTGGTGAAATACAGCCAAATAAACCAAAACAAAAACGTTTAGAGTCCAATTAAAATGAACCATCTGCAGTATTTGTGTACACTGGTAAAAAACAAACATTTAAAGTGTTTTTCTTAAATATTTAGCTTGTAAATGCAACAACTCAACATGATTTGGAGGAAGCAGTCAGCTGCTGTGACTCATGGCGATATCAAGTTGAAGGTCTTCCACTCACAGTCACCATGGCCAATAAAGATCTGTTTGTGAAAAATGCAGCTCTATACCTTGCAGTTCTGCAACGGCAAAGCTGTTTCGATCAACTAACTGATGGCTTGTCCTACTATGGAGTGAGATTTATTTTTTTTCTGTATCAATTGGTCATTATTTCATAATCATTTAGAGTGAGCTACTTTTTGTATTTAAAACGGGAATTTAACCATTATTTAAACTTTTCTGTCTAGATTTTATCACTCCTGAGAGAGAACCCCAGTTTGCGTGTTCTGCTTGACCTATCGGGGGAGGACAAAGATCTGACAGCCAGTTTAATTGCTGGGGTTCTCAGGCCAAGCTATTCTGTCCTTGGGAGCAACAGAAGAGTTAGAGAGGAGCTGATGGTGGTCAAATTTCGGGAATTTCTCCAGTGTGTCGAAAGTAAGCAGAAATTCACATAATGTAGTCTGGCCATGAAACAATTTGGGACACTAAAGTAAAACTTTGTCTTTTTATGTCACATGCGCACACACAAAACAGGAATAAAGATGTATGATAGCTTACAACTGACAAGCAAGGCAAAGACAGAACCTCTGTATTTTTTATAAAAACATTAGCCATCATTTAGTTGTTAGCTCAAGCTTTAACTATTTTAGTGTCCCCAGGTTAACGGTGGTTTTTCCTTTGTTTTTAGATAAAGAGCTGAGAGACTCACTTGGAGAAAGAACTCTTACCAAGGATGAAGAGGCATTTGTGAAAGCTTTGAGGCCTGGTCACATCTTGGCTTTTGCCACCGGGAGCAGCAAGGTTCCAGCCATAGGTTTTCAACCAGCTCCTAAAATAACATTAATTCACGATGAAAGCAAACATCTCCCGATTGCACACACATGTGCAAATGAGCTTCAGCTTTTTGTGAATGAAACAATGGCTGATGATGCTTTTCATTACTGCTTCTTAGTAGCACTCATGAATGGAGCTTTATTCAGCACCATCTAAACATGTTCCAAAAAGTGAAATTAAAATGGTGGGTTTGTTAACTCTAATCCTGTTCATTAATTGTAGTTTCAAGTAACTTTGCTTCTTACAAGATACTTGAAATAAATTCTGACTGCATTTAATGTTGAAATGTAATAATTTTCAAAGCTTCAATAGATTTATAAAAATGCTAACTCTGTATTTTCAATGACAAATCAATAAAGTCACTGGTGTAATACAATTAATAATTTTATTAAGCTTTCTTTTTTTTTTTTTTTTTAAACAAGGACACTTCAAAACAGTTTATGCACAGAGTATACTAAACATGCTTTGTAGAACAGGCCAGGATTACTTAGACATCTAACAGCAACATTTATTAAGACTATTGCAACTTTACAATGATTAAAACAATACTGTAGGTAATCTTGTGAATTGATTTAAAGACTGACTGTTCCGTGTTGATAATTTTCACTGTTATACTGTATTACACTGTTACAGTGTGAATTTGATCTTTACTGCAATCTGAATAACTGGTTTTACCCATAAACTAAAAGTGGTTGTACCCTTCTGAATAGCCTATGAGTCACTGTCAGTCATTAACTCTGAGGCATCACTGCTAGAGGGGAGGGGCTTCTGCAGTAGTACAAAAACTGCATTTGCTGTACAGCATTTAAGAATATTAAGTGTCATCACTCTTTAGAACATCACTGGTATCCTGTGGTTGAGGTCACACATTTACAAGTTTGTTAAAAATATACTGCTGTGTTCGTTGAAACAATGTTTTACCATTATTGTTGTCTTCTTCGAAAGGGTGAATGCTTGTATATAGCTCTTGTAAATCGCTGTCATTTAATGGGACAAACCTACTTTCAGAGTTTGACAAGGAGGGTATGGAGACCTCTGCTGTAGAAAGTTCTGCGTTGTGACGATGAGACACATGAGTTCCGCAGGAAAAAAGCTGGATGGGAGTTCTATTACCTTCAGTGGAAACAGAGCGATTGTTATATCCAGCTTTGAATTCCTTCAAAGTGCGGTTGATTCGTGGTAGAAACACATAATGAAGGCAAAATAGGTCTGTTGCATTTTCTAAGTCTAGGATACCAAGTGATTCCAATTCATAAAATATAGGTGCATAAATGCGGCTACAGTTGTTGTTTAAGTCTCGGTTGAAACGCTCAATCCTCTGGTTGTGCACAGAACTTCCCATTAAGACAGAGCTTTCACCCCTGCTTGCTCGCATGTCCTCCCAAATCTGAGCATTCTCTCCTCCGTGATCAGTCCTGATATGCAGGGGTCTGCCAAATTGTCCAACAGCTGCAGTAAAGAGGGCTTTCACAGTCTCAGCTCGATTATTGCTGGAGCACTGAAGAAACATCAACATCCTGCTGTATCCATCTATTGCACCATGAACAACAAACTTCCAACGAATCAGTTTGTGATTTCCATCTATGTGCCATATGAAATTGGATGAGGCACAGAATATACTCGCCGAGCAACTGCAGTTCTTCTCCTGGATAGAAGACCAGCCGAGTCCACCCTCCGCAGTGACTTTCTTACGCGCCATCTTTGAACCACTATGTTTTTGGAATGCAGATGACCCATCAGCATCACTTCTCCAACATTTGGATGTTCAGTTTTTATCTGGGACACTCTATGGTCAACTGATTACATTGAATTTTGACTCTGAGATATTATAGTCTTGCAGTAACTTATACAGAGTGGGTCTGGAGATGGAAAGGATAGATGCAGCTTCAGCAAAAGATGTTTTCAGGGAAAGAACATTTTCCAATTCCTCTTTGGAAATCTGAAGCCTTCCTTGGTAACCATCCTAGAACACGGCACAGAAAATCTCAATGAGCACAATTCTATAACAAAAGATGGGTAATTTGAGGCAGTTGTACGGTGACAGATTAGCTAGAGAGTAATATTTTATCAATAGTTTTAAAAATATGAAAGTGAGCAATCAAAAGACACTTCACAGCAAAAACAGTAATAAAATATGACATAAACTTGTGAATGTTGTTGGTGGTGATGTGACACTGCTAGTGATGGACCCCTAAGAAGATGAAATTTATGTAGAGTCAGAATCATTACTTTGACAGGAATTTAAGGTGACATATTACACCAAAGAAAAAACAAAAATCAGTCAGCTAAATGATATGTGTAAGAAGGCCTACCGAGCAGTATGGTATCCCAGTGGAGACGGCAGGTCTACTTAGGAATCCAGCAATGCACCTGGACCCCTAAGGAAACATTTACATCAAGAACGACTGTTACGTACCTACCAAATAATAAATAAATAGAGCTGTATAGCCATTTAGCTTGGCCATTTAGCTTGGCCATTTAAAATCCTGTTTTAAATATGAAAAGTTACAAATGTTTTACTAAATGTTGTAAAAAAATGACTCGAAAAAGACATGTTTTGTAAGACTTAGAGCTAAATGTGGAAACATGTTGCTGTTAATTTCGGCATGTTTCAGTTTACAAACGGCCGCCCCATATGTTTGGCTTTTCCAGTGTTTTACTTGTTCGTGAGTAAATCGTTTTGGCTGAGATTAAAGTTATTCAATTAAATTTAACTTTATTAATCCCTCGGGAGGGGTCCTCTGGGGTTTTCACAAAGCTGAATAAACGTCAAACAGAAACTGATTAAACAAAGTGTGAGACGGTGGAGAATTGACGCCAGCGCCCGGCTATATTTTAGATAGCAAGGAGCAGACGCAGTTTCACTCCACCGAGGGAGCTCGTGACGTACTACCCGGCTTTCTTTAGACCGCGAAGGCGGGTCCTCAGGTGGAAGCAGCCTCTGAATTTGGACACCCCCCGCTGTTCCGGCCAGCCAATAATAACTGTGACATTTAACGTATTTTGTCGAAAAAAAAAACACTGTAAAATATATTTACACCCCCCCCCCCCCCAACAGCCGTTTTGAATGTTGGCAAGTATGAACCGTCTGCTCGGTGTTTCCTAAAACGTCAACGTTTGGCTTCACACCGACAAACAGACCCAGCTTCGGCACAAACCTAAACTAACTAACCGACCAAAGAGCCGCGTTAAGTGGCGATATCACTAACGTCACGTAACTTAGCTAAATTTGACTTTGTAAGACTCTTTCATTACGCTAACATTTGTGATATGACTGTTGTGACCAAGTGGTCGGCGGGGTTATGAACAAAATAAATTGACAACGCCACCCAGGGAATTGCACCCCCAGGAAATATATTTAAGAAAAATAGATAAAAGGATTTAAAAGACCGCACAGATTCAAGGATGCACACTGAGGCAGGTTGGCTTCCAATATTAAAACAGTTTTATTTATAGAAATGAATATTATAAATAATATTTTATAAATAAAATATTAAGGTCAAGATGTAGCATCATTATTGACAGTGTCCTACAGTAAAAATAAAACCATCGTGGAACTTGGACTTACCAGCAGCCGTGGAACCAAAGGAAATCACACAAAAAGAATCACTGCAGACCACCCAGTGCTGTACAAAAGAAAGTGTGAAAACGACCCACCACCTGAGGTCCCAGGGCCACTGGCTCGTCCTCCTTCACTGAAATAAAACACAGAAAAATATGTTAAAAGAATAAGGACACAGCGTCAGGCTCGCTACAAATCATAAAACAGACTAAAACACACTCTAATAAAAGAAATCTCACTCACACACACACGGCTTATTCCCCACGGGTCAAACTACCACTCGTGCTGGTAATATTATTCTCAGGCGTAGGCCGGTCTGGCTCCCCACCGGCTGAGACCGGCCACCCAGGCGATTTAGAGTCCCAGCACGACACTCGGGCAGAGAGTCACTTCAGCCCGATCACAGAAAGCGTGGGTACGAGCAACAGTCCAGGGTAAAATAGAACACCAGGCGAACCCAAAACAAGGTAAGCCTACTTAACAAAAACAAGACAAGACAGCAGACTCCACCAAGGAGTCTCTTCCAACTCCACTCTTCCAATTTAGGTTGGGCAATTTGCCATGGAGGGGTGAGTACAGCAGTGAAACCCTGAAACAGATAAATGTAACCTTAAACTCTTATAGCTATGAATGCTAATAAAAGTAGTTCAAACGGCTTTACCCCAGGACCGGAGGCACTATACTCTCATTGGTGGAGATAACACGAACACCTCTCTCCGCAATGGCAGAATTAAACAGACTGCTGCGCTACAACAAGCCGGAAAAGTATATTAACACAAATTCCAGTATTCGGAGGGAATCTGAGGTTAAGCGAGAGCATACCTGTAGCTGTCATATAATCGGCTCTTGCTGATCAGTACGTCAGCATTTACTGCTGTATCGCACCTGAAGCTCGGGAAGAATTAATCCAACAAAACATCGGCTTAGCTTTATACGGGCTAGCGCCACCCTGCAATCAATGTGCAGGTGGGTTCCCAATTAACCCAATCACCTGATACAAGGCGCGAGTGCAGCGGAAAGAGAGCGAGGGTGGTAGAGCGAGCGAGAGAGAGAGAGGCAGTACCGCGCCTGACAATCGTCCGTCTGCCAAACGGGCACCTACCATATTTAAATTATTGAAGTGTCCAGGGAGCTGATGAGTTATACCTGGCCGGCAGGGACTCAAGGGAAGGCAGTGACACGTCCGTGGCTATCGTCGGGGCGGTGTCCTGCATCAGCAGGAAGTCCATACACTTCTTGGCTTTGTTGCTCATCATGGCTCTGTAGTCCGTGGGCGTGGCCTGCAAAAAGTGTAAATAAACCATCAGAGACCAAACACAAATATGCCTTCCAACCACTAGTTTAGACAACATCTTGCAAAGAGTGTGTATTTCAGAGTGCAGTTGTTTTTAAATTTGACAGAAACAGAAAAAAAGACGGAACAGAAGGACAACAGGGAAAGCAGAAGCACCGACACACTGAAATCTTTTAGGGTCAAGCTCCAGAACTAGCCACAAATCCTGCTGGAAAGAACCTAAAAATACTTAAAAATACTTGCAGAGATCTAATGGAGCCGTTAACTCAAAAGCCTGGTGTCAGGCATGTTCTTTAATAAATAAGAAACGAGCTGATATGTTACAGACCCCAGTCTTTACGTAAAGAAAAAGCTGACATTTAGAGCGGTCTCGCAGCAGATTTTAAAACAGTGACACTGATTTGTGGGGTTTTTGTGCACAAATTTGAACCTTTTGTTTTATCCATGTCCTTGAACACAGCTTGTGACTTGGGCGCTTTCATATGTACCGATTCATTTAGGTTCGTGCACTGAGGCCAGATTTAGGTATTAAAAACGAGTCAGTCATAACACTTCTTACATTAGTTAAAAAAGCTGAGCTTACACTAAACCAACATTTAAATTTCCCCTTGTGGGACTAATAAAGGTATATCATATCATATCATTACTACAGTATTGCTGCAACATTGTAAAGACAAAGATGACACACGGACCAGACATAAAACACTGAACACTTTTTAAAGAAGAGTCATTTAAGAGTATTTTCTCATAGATAAAGTCGGCTGATATGGTGAAGGAAAAATCTGCTCACGAATCCTCCAACTTCTTAAAAGTAAGGAGTGACCTGAGCTGGAAATCAACATGAGAGGGATGACTCAAGAAGAAGAAGAAGCAACAAGAAAAGAAAACAGAGTTCAGAGTCTAGTTAAGATATAAGCTGTATCCACAATGTGTGCCAAGAAACTAAGCTTGTCTGTTCTCATGCTAAAGAAATAAAAAAATCTGGAATCAGAAAACAGCCAATAACTGCTGATCAACTCACCCACTCCTCTTCGTGCCAGTCCACGTGCAGTGACGACTGGCTGTTGTGACCGCTGTACTTTGCTCTCAGCGTATCCTGGTCATTGCAGAGCACTACTTGTTCAGACTCAGCGGAAGGAGAAGCTTTGGTTGCGATGTACTCGCCCCGTACTGCGTTCAGGGCCTAAATAGCTGAAGCTACAGTGGGGCAAAAAAGTATTTAGTCAGCCACCGATTGTGCAAGTTCCCCCACCTAAAATGATGACAGAGGTCAGTAATTTGCACCAGAGGTACACTTCAACTGTGAGAGCAGAATGTGAAAAAAAAATTCCATGAATTCACATGGTAGGATTTGTAAAGAATTTATTCGTAAATCAGGGTGGAAAATAAGTATTGGTCAATAACAAAAATACAACTCATGAATACTTTGTAAATAACCTTTGTTGGCACTAACAGAGGTCAAACCGTTTACTATAGGTCTTTACCAGGTTTGCACACACAGTAGCTGGTATTTTGGCCCATTCCTCCATGCAGATCTTCTCGAGAGCAGTGATGTTTGGGGGCTGTCGCCGAGCAACACGGACTTTCAACTCCCGCCACAGATTTTCTATGGGGTTGAGTCTGGAGACTGGCTAGGCCACTCCGGACTTTCAAATGCTTCTTACGGAGCCACTCCTTTGTTGCCCGGGCGGTTTTTGTTTTGGATCATTGTCAGGTTGGAAGACCCAGCCTCGGTTCATCTTCAAAAGTTCTCACTGATGGAAGGAGGGTTTGGCTCAAAATCTCACGATACATGGCCCCATTCATTCTGTCCTTAACACGGATCAGTCGTCCTGTCCCCTTGGCAGAAAAACAGCCCCATAGCATTGATGTTTCCACTCCCCATGCTTCACAGTAGGTTATGGTGTTCTTGGGATGACACTCAGTATTCTTCTTCCTCCAAACACGACGAGTTGAGTTTATACCAAAAAGTTCTACTTGGTTCATCTGACCACATGACATTCTCCCATCCTCTGCTGTATCATCCATGTGCTCTCTGGCAAACTTCAGACGGGCCTGGACATGCACTGGCTTCAGCCAGCGGAACACGTCTGGCACGGGGATTTGATTCCCTGCCGTTGTAGTGTGTTACTGATGGTGACCTTTGTTACTTTGGTCCCAGCTCTCTGCAGGTCATTCACCAGGTCCCCCCTTGTGGTTCTGGGATCTTTGCTCACCGTTTCTCATGATCATTTTGACCCCACGGGATGAGATCTTGCGTGGAGCCCCAGATCGTGGGAGATTATCAGTGGTCTTGTATGTCTTTCCATTTTCTGATGATTGCTCCCACAGTTGATTTTTTCACACCAAGCTGCTTGCCTATTGTAGATTCACTCTTCCCAGTCTGGTGCAGGTCTACAATTACTTTTCCTGGTGTCCTTCGAAAGCTCTTTGGTCTTGGCCATGGCGGAGTTTGGAGTCTGACTGTTTGAGGCTGTGGACAGGTGTCTTTTATACAGATGATGAGTTCAAACAGGTGCCATTCATACAGGTAACGAGTGGGGGACAGAAAAGCGTCTTACAGAAGACGTTACAGGTCTGTGAGAGCCAGAGATTTTCCATGTTTGAGGTGACCAAATACTTATTTTCCACCCTAATTTATGAATAAATTCTTTACAAATCCTACCATGTGAATTCATGGATTTTTTTTTTTCACATTCTGTCTCTCACAGTTGAAGTGTACCTCTGGTGCAAATTACTGACCTCTGTCATCATTTTAAGTGGGGGAACTTGCACAATCGGTGGTTGACTAAATACTTTTTTGCCCCACTGTAGCAGCACACTGTCACCAGCTGACAGGTCTGAAAGGAAGAGGGTATGAATGAAATATGAAGCGTCCCCACGTAACGTCAAACACTTTTAGTACCTTGTCAGCCAGACTGGCGAGCGATTGGTCTTTGGCAGCTTGAGATAGCCTCTGCGTAATAGCTGACCTGAGTCTTCTGCGTGTTGACGTGGGCGATGATCTCTTTGGCTCGGACAGTGTCCTGGGGTATGTGGATGATGACTGAGCTGGAGAGGGCACTACTGCAGGGAACAAAGACACACAGACACGTCTTTATCCAAGCTGGGACTGAGGATACTCTTACACTCACCAGCCACTTTATTAGGTACATGTGTTCAAAAGCTTGTGGCAGCAATTTAGTGCATTTAGTCAAATAAAGACAATAGAGTGGCCTGCAGGTGTATATTTTTGTAATGTTTCTGTCTTATGCCTGAAATATGCTTCAGCAGGAAATATACGCTGTAACTGGAAACAACAGCGTGAATGGACCGGTTTAGTGTTAAGAGGTGTTACATCTGAAGTGTAGAACGTAAATTTCCTGCAGAAATCTAAATCAAGCTTCAGAGGTACTGTTCCAAAAATATAGGGAGGGACGTTACCCACCAGATGTAAAAACAAACACTGTCTGCATGCACATGCCTGCTCTCAACGAGCCTAATCGTGGCTTAGAAAAAACAAGGAGGAGCCGACTGCCGGGGACGGAGAGCGATACCACTCGCTTCACAAATTCAGACCATCTGTGTAGAAGAATTTTAGAAACGTCTCATTAATATTGTCAGGATTTGACTTGTTTTTGATAGACTTTAAAATGACTGAATTTATACAATGAGCAGTATTCATATACAACTTTGTGACAAAGGATTTGCTCATTTTAAGGTAACACACATTTTAGTTCTATATTAGTGAACACATCACCGATGCGCTACGTGCCCTTTTTTCCTTGCATAACATGATAAGCTGTGCAAAACCCCATTCTTCCAGCTTAAAACTGAAAATACTTTGTTGTACAAATCTTAAGGATAAGATAAGAAGAACTTTTATTTATCCCGAGGGAAATTCTTTAGTCATACACATACTCAATGCAGCAAGAGAGACAGAGGAACAGAGGAATAAGATATACCATATATACAATAAGAATACTACTATTACAGTAATATACAGTAGGATAGTGCAAAATACAATATCAAATAACTCTAATGAAGTTAGTTCAGTCAAATGAAAACAAGCAAAGCAGTGCAAGGACTCACCATTCCTCCTCATTTACGCTGATTAAGAGGAAGCCATAAAATGGGAACTGAAGTATTAATGCAGAAATTGAAGAAACAAGATGACCAAAAACGACTGTTTAAATACAAATCACAAGACGAATAAAGCAAAATATAAAAACCCAAAACAGGAGCAGAGGTCATCGCTATGCCATTGCATTTGTCCCTAACCACCAGAATCCCTCACGTTAACTTTTATCAAGTGGAAAAAAGTGAAGCTGGCGTTCATCCTCCAGCTTCACTGTGCTAATGTTATGCTAACAAACCTGTGTCGCTAGCAATCACGTAGCACAACATTATATACCAGGTAGTCCAACTTCAGTAACCCTGCAAACGCCACTGCTATTTAGTTTTCTGTCTTCATTTATGTTGGAAGTATGGGGCGCCGTTTGTAAACTGAAACATGCCAAAATTAACAGCAACATTTTTCCACATTTAGCTCTAAATCTTACAAAAACATGTTTTTTCGAGTCATTTTTTACAACATTTAGTAAAACATTTGTAACTTTTCATATTTAAAACAGGATTTTAAATGTTAAATCTAAATGTTATATAAATCTAAATGTTAATGTTAAATCTAAATGTTAAATGTTAAATCTTAAATGTTAAATCTAAATGTTATATATAAATCTAAATGTTAAATGTTAAATCTAAATGTTATATATAAATCTAAATGTTAAATGTTAAATCTAAATGTTATATATAAATCTAAATGTTATATATAAATCTAAATATTAAATGTTAAATCTAAATGTTATATATAAATCTAAATGCTAAATGTAAATCTAAATGTTAAATCTAAATGTTAAATCTAAATGTATATATAAATCTAAATGTTAAATGTTAAATCTAAATGTTAAATGTTAAATCTAAATGTTATATATAAATCTAAATGTTAAATGTTAAATCTAAATGTTAAATCTAAATGTTATATATAAATCTAAATGTTATATATAAATCTAAATGTTAAATGTTAAATCTAAATGTTATATATAAATCTAAATGTTAAATGTTAAATCTAAATGTTAAATCTAAATGTTAAATCTAAATGTTACGGGAAACTAAATATTTAGCTAATATGCAAATTACGGATCTCAGCTCTGGAAAGGGAGAGGGATTTAAAAAGAGAGAGGGGACAGAAGAAAAGAGATGGGGAACTAAACAGTAAATCTAAATGTTAAATCTAAATGTTACGGGAAACTAAATATTTAGCTAATATGCAAATTTATTGTACGGGTCAACGGAAATACCAAAATAAAAGCTTCAAGAAAACCTCCCGTGCTAAAGTGTGCCGGTCGTGGTCAGGTTCTGTGTTTGCGCTCCTATCACGGTCACTTTTGACTGCCATGAGCTGCTTCAACTATTCCCTACCAGCATGTCCAGCGATTTAGCTGAAAACATTGGAAGAGCCGTTTTGTCGGCCATTCAACGATAGTGCACCCTCGACCTCACAAACGACGCAGCACTTGGTAAGTTTATTGTATAGCATTTTGGACGGGTTGATAGCAGTGTTAGCAAAACTAGCAAAGCTAAATTACTTAGCTAGTCCTCAATTATTTCATTTGGTAGGCAGCAGACAGAGATCGAACATCATACAACTCTATTTATTTATTTGGTAGGTACGTAACAGTCGTTCTTGATGTAAATGTTTCCTTAGGAATCCAGCAATGCACCTGGACCAAGTAGACCTGCCGTCTCCACTGGGATACCATACCGCTCGGTAGGCCTTCTTACACATATCATTTAATTTATTTATCATGAAATTTCCCCTTGTGGGACTAATAAAGGTATGTTATCTTATCTTAGCTGACTGGTTTTGATATACAGTCAGGTCCATAAGTAGTTGGATACAGACACATTTTCTAATGTTGCTTCTGTACATTACCAGAATGAATTAAAAATGAAACCACTCCAATGCAGTTGAAGTGCAGACTTTAAGTTTTAATTCAGTGGGTTGGACTAAATGAATGCATAAAAATGTGAGGGGGAAAAATTAATTTGTAAAGGCTCTGCCAGGCCTTTACTGCATTGACTTTCAGTTGCTGTTTGTTTGTGGGCCTTTCTGTCCTAAATTTAGTCTTCAACAACTGAAATGTATGCTCAATTGGGTTAAAATCCAGTGACTGACTTGGCCATTCAAGAATATTCTATTTCATTACTTTATTAAAGTCATGGGGTGCTTAGACTGTATGTTTTGGGTCATCTTCCACCTTTATTATGAAATGCCTCCCAATCAATGTGACTACTTTTAGCTGGACTTAAGCAGACAAGTATGTCTCTGAACACATTCAGCTGCTTCAGTCCTGTGTCACATATTCAGTAAACACTACCAGTGCCACTGGCAGCCATGCACGCCCAAACCATCACACTGCCTCTGCCATGTTTTACAGATGATGTGGTATGCTTTGGATCGTGAGTCGTTCCACCCCTCTCCATACTTTTTTCTTGCCATCATTCTGGTAGAGGTTGATCTTGGTTTTATCTGTCCAAAGAATGTTTTTCCAAAATTTTGCTGGCTTTTACTAGATGGTTGTTTTTTTTTTGTTAAGTCCATTCTAGCCTTTCTATTCTTGAGGCTTATGAGTGGCTTGCACCTTGCAGTGAACCCTCTGTATTAGGGCTGTTCGATATGACGATATGAAAACATCTATCATTTCATATTATACGCTATCATTTGTTCTGTGGTGTCGCAAAAAAAATTTTACGTCAATATTTTTCATCGTTTTGATGGTCACTGTAGTGGCTGTATTAATTTCTTAATTTTCTTTTTTCTGTTATGTTCTCTTTGACTGCATGTTGTCTGTTCACAGTAAAATTTTCAAAATGCAAACACTACGTCTCAAATCAATTCCAGGCCTTTTATCTGCTTAATTGGTAATGACATCATCATTTTAATATGGATACCCTAAATTAAAGCTGAGTCTGCACATCATGTCCATGATATATTTATGATTGGAAAATGTTTCAGTAAACGGGCAACAAAATAAAACTTGTTAGGGTCCAAATACACACTGACCTAACTGCAGGCCTTTTCTACTCTAATTGAGTGCTCAAAGCACTTTATACAACAGATCTCATTTACCCATTCACAGGCACAGATTAATACAAGCACTTTTTCTGTCCAACATTCGCACACAGTCATACTCAGATAAACCCATTGGTAGCTGTAGATTAGAGCACCTGGGGACTGAATCACTAGCTTGACCAAAAATCACCAAATGCTAATCTACAAGATACAAAAGATTCAGTTTTCTGTGTAATGGGTAGACAATAGTAAGATGGTCTGAGTCTACAGTTTGTTTGTTTGTTTTTAATGAACAGATAACAGAAACCTTACGGATGTATTATAATGCATAGGTGTCTATCTGTATCTGTGTTTGAATTCATTTCAGGTTCCTCTTCCATCAGTTCCTCAAGCTCATGCTACGCGCTCACATTTTGTGAGAAAAAAACAAGACCTGCAAACACTATACAAAAGATGTTGTGTGCTTGCCCTTGTCTTCAGCATCAACGTTTCTCATACCGAGAGGGGATTCACGAGCAAAACTAGCACAAGATGGCCTTATTGGGAAGATCTCCTTTACATCTGACTGGTCTGAAGCACAACTTAGAGAAGAAATAGCAGCAATCTTCAGAAGAACATTTGCACTGTCAACTGGCCAGACATTCCCTTTTGAGTATTTGAGTACAATTAGAGGATGTAAACGACTAATGAAACCAAATGTTTCTAGCAGTTTTTCTTTGGGGTGGCCAAGAAGTTGGCTCGATTTGTTCCACCACCTGCCTCTATATAATGGCAGGGATACAAAAACCTGCACAGGTAAACATTTTATATTGCAGTGCAGAAATATTTATTGTCTAAAAAGTGAGTCTGTTCCCTTAACATAATTTTATTAATTGTATTAATTAATATTGCAGTTTCAGCAGGTGTAAACAGTTTTTAGTGCAGCCATGTGCCTCTGTGTTACCAGTGATTTGGTGCAACTGTATTTGATTTTATGTAGAACATGCTTTCTTTTCCCTCAGGAGGGAACCAGAAGAGCTGTCTGACAGTGACTTTGAAAGTCCAGTCTGCCGGAGAAGACGAGGTATGTGACGTGAATGAGAACCTAGTGAGGTTCTAAGCTCGATGACCAGTTAGATTTTGTTACTGTAGTGTGTAATAATTCCTGGGGGGTTTGTTTGATGAGAGCATCATTAATTTGTCCGATTGGGGCGATCGTGGCTCAAGAGTTGGGAGTTTGCCTTGTAATCGGAAGGTTGCCGGTTCGAGCCCCGGCTCGGACAGTCTCAGTCGCTGTGTCCTTGGGCAAGACACTTCACCTACCGCCTACTGGTGTTGGCCAGAAGGGCCAATGGCGCGATATGGCAGCCTCGCCTCTGTCAGTCTGCCCCAGGGCAGCTGTGGCTACAACTGTAGCCTCCACGTGTGTGTGAATGGGTGGATGACTGGGTGTGTAAAGCGCTTTGGGGTCCTTAGGGGGGACTAGTAAAAGCGCTATACAAATACAGGCCATTTACCATTTTAATGTTTACGAATTATCACAGGTGATTACAGCCAAGGAGGAATATGTGCCAACTTTCACTTTAAACTAATATAAGGATATATAAAGGCTCTGTTAACATTATGAAGCAAGTCATGCTGACCTTCTTTCCTTTGTTCAGTGCATCATGCGTTGTCTACAACACCAGGTGAAAGTGAGGCCAAGCATCAGGAAACAGAGAGCTGCATTCAAGAGAGTGAAAATGAGGGCCAGGCAGAGGGACAGCAGATGTTTTCCATATAATGTGGCAGAATTTGTGTAAGCTGTTGTCTAGGGGTTAAAGAAATCCTTCATTTTAGATGTTGTTTAGGATATTGTTTTGATGCAAGTTTCCAATTTGCATGTTTGGGGTTTTTTTTGCTGAATGACTGCAACTTTAGGATTTACATTTAATTTTTTTTTTTTTTTAAAGATGTAGTGTGAGAAATTCTTCAAGGCTGACATGTTTTATGATTTCTAATATCTCTTATCTACTTAGCCCTATTTTCCTGGAGGAAGATGAAGCTCTTGAAGAGGCAATTCAGCGTAGCCTCCTAGAAGAGTCTGATAGACAGAGTGAAGTTCATATTTCAAGGTAAGATTTGAAAGTAACCTTTGATAATTGAATATCTTATTTGCATCTTCACTTGCATCATTTTTTTGCAGTTACACAATTACAAAGGTTTACATTTACATTACATTTCTGACTAATTTAATATGGACTATCACAACATAATTATCTGTTGTAACTCTGTGCACTTGAGTCAAATGTACAGCAAATTTCCATTTTTCCCCAAGATCTGTTTGTCATTGTCCCTTTTTTATTGAGGTCTTTTAAGAAGCTCAGCAAAGAAGAAATTGAAGGTCTTCTTAGAGCTCATAGTGAGAAAGTCATTACACCAGGAACAAGACAACTCCATATCAGTCGAGCCAATGTGTGGTCGACTGCTTTGCGTCAGTTCAAGAGACCCAAGTTTGCAGAAAGCTGTGAGATGCTTTATGTCACATTTGCAAGCGATGAACATGATACAGAGGAAGATGCTGCTGACCTTGGGGGGCCAAGGCGGGAGTTTTTCCGTTTACTGGTGAAGGCCATCTTTCAGGACAGTGGTGCTTTTGAAGGTAATATGATTTCATAGACAAACTAACTAACTAACTTACTTACTCAAGGCCTAAAGGCTTGTTGACGACACTTGTTTTTATAATGTTACAAACGCAACAACCACCTGATCTGAACATTGTTTGACAGAACATTAACAAGTTAATAAATGACTACAGATAATAAATCTGTTATGTTCTGTGTCTGAAACAGTAAAAAAAAAAAAAAGTAATACATTTTTGTCTGTCAATCTCAAGATATCAGTTTGGGGTCTGTACAGAATATACTTTTTTGTGTGTTATTTTTCAGCTACACCAAATGGATGCACACTGAAATTTAACATCCTACACTTGCAAAATGGAGTATATCGAACCATTGGCAGGATGTTGTCCACAATAATAGTGCAAGGTGGAGAAGCACCTGCCTTTCTCTCTCCACATGTAGTAGACTACATTGTGTCAGGAGACATTCTTCAAGTACACCTAACACCGGATAATATAGGTGACCCTGAGTTAAGAGAGAATCTGAAAAAGGTGAATTGCAATATTATAACAAGAATATTGTAATATTTCCTATATTCACAAGTCTTCTGGTCTTCTTTTATAATATATAATAAATACACTTTTGGTTATTAGAGGCAATTCCATGTATTATATTTTCAATTTGTTTCCTTTTTGTTAAAAAAAAAAATTATTGGTGAAATACAGCCAAATAAACCAAAACAAAAACATTTAGAGTCCAATTAAAATGAACCATCTGCAGTATTTGTGTACACTGGTAAAAAACAAACATTTAAAGTGTTTTTCTTAAATATTTAGGTTGTAAATGCAACAACTCAACATGATTTGGAGGAAGCAGTCAGCTGCTGTGACTCATGGCGATATCAAGTTGAAGGTCTTCCACTCACAGTCACCATGGCCAATAAAGATCTGTTTGTGAAAAATGCAGCTCTATACCTTGCAGTTCTGCAACGGCAAAGCTGTTTCGATCAACTAACTGATGGCTTGTCCTACTATGGAGTGAGATTTATTTTTTTCTGTATCAATTGGTCATTATTTTATAATCATTTAGAGTGAGCTACTTTTTGTATTTAAAACGGGAATTTAACCATTATTTAAACTTTTCTGTCTAGATTTTATCACTCCTGAGAGAGAACCCCAGTTTGCGTGTTCTGCTTGACCTATCGGGGGAGGACAAAGATCTGACAGCCAGTTTAATTGCTGGGGTTCTCAGGCCAAGCTATTCTGTCCTTGGGAGCAACAGAAGAGTTAGAGAGGAGCTGATGGTGGTCAAATTTCGGGAATTTCTCCAGTGTGTCGAAAGTAAGCAGAAATTCACATAATGTAGTCTGGCCATGAAACAATTTGGGACACTAAAGTAAAACTTTGTCTTTTTATGTCACATGCGCGCACACAAAACAGGAATAAAGATGTATGATAGCTTACAACTGACAAGCAAGGCAAAGACAGAACCTCTGTATTTTTTATAAAAACATTAGCCATCATTTAGTTGTTAGCTCAAGCTTTAACTATTTTAGTGTTCTCAGGTTAACGGTGGTTTTTCTTTGTTTTTAGATAAAGAGCTGAGAGACTCACTTGGAGAAAGAACTCTTACCAAGGATGAAGAGGCATTTGTGAAAGCTTTGAGGCCTGGTCACATCTTGGCTTTTGCCACCGGGAGCAGCAAGGTTCCAGCCATAGGTTTTCAACCAGCTCCTAAAATAACATTAATTCACGATGAAAGCAAACATCTCCCGATTGCACACACACATGTGCAAATGAGCGTCAGCTTTTTGTGAATGAAACAACAATGGCTGATGATGATGCTTTTCATTACTGCTTCTTAGTAGCACTCATGAATGGAGCTTTATTCAGCACCATCTAAACATGTTCCAAAAAAGTGAAATTAAAATGGTGGGTTTGTTAACTCTAATCCTGTTCATTAATTGTAGTTTCAAGTAACTTTGCTTCTTACAAGATACTTGAAATAAATTCTGACTGCATTTAATGTTGAAATGTAATAATTTTCAAAGCTTCAATAGATTTATAAAAATGCTAACTCTGTATTTTCAACGACAAATCAATAAAGTCACTGGTGTAATACAATTAATAATTTTATTAAGCTTTTTCTTTTTTTTTTTTTTTTTTTTTTAAAAACAAGGACACTTCAAAACAGTTTATGCACAGAGTATACTAAACATGCTTTGTAGAACAGGCCAGGATTACTTAGACATCTAACAGCAACATTTATTAAGACTATTGCAACTTTACAATGATTAAAACAATACTGTAGGTAATCTTGTGAATTGATTTAAAGACTGACTGTTCCGTGTTGATAATTTTCACTGTTATACTGTATTACACTGTTACAGTGTGAATTTGATCTTTACTGCAATCTGAATAACTGGTTTTACCCATAAACTAAAGTGGTTGTACCCTTCTGAATAGCCTATGAGTCACTGTCAGTCATTAACTCTGAGTCCTTATGTGGCAGGAGGCATCACTGCTAGAGGGGAGGGGCTTCTGCAGTAGTACAAAATAAATGCATTTACTGTACAGCATTTAAGAATATTAAGTGTCATCACTCTTTAGAACATCACTGGTATCCTGTGGTTGAGGTCACACATTTACAAGTTTGTTAAAAATATACTGCTGTGTTTGTTGAAACAATGTTTTACCATTATTGTTGTCTTCTTCGAAAGGGTGAATGCTTGTATATAGCTCTTGTAAATCGCTGTCATTTAATGGACAAACCTACTTTCAGAGTTTGACAAGGAGGGTATGGAGACCTCTGCTGTAGAAAGTTCTGGGTTGTGACGATGAGACACATGAGTTCCGCAGGAAAAAAGCTGGATGGGAGTTCTATTACCTTCAGTGGAAACAGAGTGATTGTTATATCCAGCTTTGAATTCCTTCAAAGTGCAGTTGATTCGTGGTAGAAACACATAATGAAGGCAAAATAGGTCTGTTGCATTTTCTAAGTCTAGGATACCAAGTGATTCCAATTCATAAAATATAGGTGCATAAATGCGGCTACAGTTGTTGTTTAAGTCTCGGTTGAAACGCTCAATCCTCTGGTTGTGCACAGAACTTCCCATTAAGACAGAGCTTTCACCCCTGCTTGCTTGCATGTCCTCCCAAATCTGAGCATTCTCTCCTCCGTGATCAGTCCTGATATGCAGGGGTCTGCCAAATTGTCCAACAGCTGCAGTAAAGAGGGCTTTCACAGTCTCAGCTCGATTATTGCTGGAGCACTGAAGAAACATCAACATCCTGCTGTATCCATCTATTGCACCATGAACAACAAACTTCCAACGAATCAGTTTGTGATTTCCATCTATGTGCCATATGAAATTTGGATGAGGCACAGAATATACTCGCCGAGCAACTGCAGTTCTTCTCCTGGATAGAACACCAGCCGAGTCCACCCTCCGCAGTGACTTTCTTACACGCCATCTTTGAACCACTATGTTTTTGGAACGCAGATGACCCATCAGCATCACTTCTCCAACATTTGGATGTTCAGTTTTTATCTGGGACACTCTGATCTAACTCATGGTCACTGATTACATTGAATTTTGACTCTGAGATATTATAGTCTTGCAGTAACTTATACAGAGTGGTCCTGGAGATGGAAAGGATAGATGCAGCTTCAGTAAAAGATGTTTTCAGGGAAAGAACATTTTCCAATTCCTCTTTGGAAATCTGAAGCCTTCCTTGGTAACCATCCTAGAACATGGCAAAGAAAATCTCAATGAGCACAATTCTATAACAAAAGATGGGTAATTTGAGGCAATTGTACGGTGACAGATTAGCTAGAGAGTAATATTTTATCAATAGTTTTAAAATATGAAAGTGAGCAATCAAAAGACACTTCACAGCAAAAACAGTAATAAAATATGACGTAAAACTTATAAATGTTGTTGGTGGTGATGTGACACTGCTAGTGATGGACCCCTAAGAAGATGAAATGTATGTAGAGTCAGAATCATTACTTTGACAGGATTTAATTTAAGGTGACATATTACACCAAAGAAAAAACAAAAATCAGTCAGCTAAATGATATGTGTAAGAAGGCCTACCGAGCAGTATGGTATCCCAGTGGAGACGGCAGGTCTACTTGGTCCAGGTGCATTGCTGGATTCCTAAGGAAACATTTACATCAAGAACGACTGTTACGTACCTACCAAATAAATAAATAGAGTTGTATGATGTTCGATCTCTGTCTGCTGCCTACCAAATGAAATAATTGAGGACTAGCTAAGTAATTTAGCTTTGCTAGTTTTGCTAACACTGCTATCAACCCGTCCAAAATGCTATACAATAAACTTACCAAGTGCTGCGTCGTTTGTGAGGTCGAGGGTGCACTATCGTTGAATGGCCGACAAAACGGCTCTTCCAATGTTTTCAGCTAAATCGCTGGACATGCTGGTAGGGAATAGTTGAAGCAGCTCATGGCAGTCAAAAGTGACCGTGATAGGAGCGCAAACACAGAACCTGACCACGACCGGCACACTTTAGCACGGGAGGTTTAGATGTGGCATTTAGATGTGGCATTTAGATGTGGCATTTAAAAAGTTACAAATGTTTTACTAAATGTTGTAAAAAATGACTCGAAAAAACATGTTTTTGTAAGATTTAGAGCTAAATGTGGAAACATGTTGCTGTTAATTTCGGCATGTTTCAGTTTACAAACGGCGCCCCATATGTTTGGCTTTACCAGTGTTTTACTTGTTCGTGAGTAAATCGTTTTGGCTGAGATTAAAGTTATTCGATTAAATTTAACTTTATTAATCCCTCGGGAGGGGTCCTCTGGGGTTTTCACAAAGCTGAATAAACGTCAAACAGAAAACTGATTAAACAAAGTGTGAGACGGTGGAGAATTGACGCCAGCGCCCGGTTATATTTTAGATAGCAAGGAGCAGACGCAGTTTCACTCCACCGAGGGAGCTCGTGACGTACTACCCGGCTTTCTTTAGACCGCGAAGGCGGGTCCTCAGGTGGAAGCAGCCTCTGAATTTGGACACCCCCGCTGTTTCCGGCCAGCCAATAATAACGGTGACATTTAACGTATTTTGTCGAATAAATAAACACTAAAATATATTTACACCCCCCCCCCCCCCCAACAGCCGTTTTGAATGTTGGCAAGTATGAACCGTCTGCTCGGTGTTTCCTAAAACGTCAACGTTTGGCTTCACACCGACAAACAGACCCAGCTTCGGCACAAACCTAAACTACTAACCGACCAAAGAGCCGCGTTAAGTGGCGATATCACTAACGTCACGTAACTTAGCCGAAGGTTAGCTAAATTTGACTTTGTAAGACTTTTTCATTACGCTAACATTTGTGATATGACTGTGTGACCAAGTGGTCGGCGGGGTTATGAACAAAATAAATTGACAACGCCACCCAGGGGAATTGCACCCCCAGGAAATATATTTAAGAAAAATAGATAAAAGGAATAAAAGACCGCACAGATTCAAGGATGCACACTGAGGCAGGTTGGCTTCCAATATTAAAACAGTTTTATTTATAGAAATGAATAAAATATTATAAATAATATTTTATAAATAAAATATTAAAGGTCAAGATGTAGCATCATTATTGACAGTGTCCTACAGTAAAAATAAACCATCGTGGAACTTGGACTTACCAGCAGCCGTGGAACCAAAAGGAAATCACACAAAAGAATCACTGCAGACCACCCAGTGCTGTACAAAAGAAAGTGAAAACGACCCACCACCTGAGGTCCCAGGGCCACTGGCTCGTCCTCCTTCACTGAAATAAAACACAGAAAAATAGGTTAAAAGAATAAGGACACTGAGCGTCAGGCTCGCTACAAATCATAAAAAGACTCACTAACACTCACTAACACTCACTAACACTCACTAACACTCACTAACACTCACTAACACTCACTAACACTCACTAACACTCACTAACACTCACTAACACTCACTAACACTCACTAACACTCACTAACACTCACACACACACCTTATTCCCCACGGGTCAAACTACCACTCGTGCTGGTAATAAATATTCTCAGGCGTAGGCCGGTCTGGCTCCCCACCGGCTGAGACCGGCCACCCAGGCGATTTAGAGTCCCAGCACGACACTCGGGCAGAGAGTCGCTTCAGCCCGATCACAGAAGCGTGGGTACGAGCAACAGTCCAGGGTAAAATAGAACACCAGGCGAACCCAAAACAAGGTAAGCCTACTTAACAAAAACAAGACAAGACAGCAGACTCCACCAAGGAGTCTCTTCCAACTCCACTCTTCCAATTTAGGTTGGGCAATTTGCCATGGAGGGGTGAGTACAGCAGTGAAACCCTGAAACAGATAAATGTAACCTTAAACTCTTATAGCTATGAATGCTAATAAAAGTAGTTCAAACGGCTTACCCCAGGACCGGAGGCACTATACTCTCATTGGTGGAGATAACACGAACACCTCTCTCCGCAATGGCAGAATTAAACAGACTGCTGCGCTACAACAGGCCGGAAAAGTATATTAACACAAATTCCAGTATTCGGAGGGAATCTGAGGTTAAGCGAGAGCATACCTGTAGCTGTCATATAATCGGCTCTTGCTGATCAGTCCGTCGCAGTACGTCAGCATTTACTGCTGTATCGCACCTGAAGCTCGGGAAGAATTAATCCAACAAAACATCGGCTTAGCTTTATACGGGCTAGCGCCACCCTGCAATCAATGTGCAGGTGGGTTCCCAATTAACCCAATCACCTGATACAAGGAGCGAGTGCAGCGGAAAGAGAGAGAGGGTGGTAGAGCGAGCGAGAGAGAGAGAATGAGAGAAGAAAAAAAACGGAAGGCGAGTAGCCCATCTGGCTACAACTGCACTATGCTGTTGTTGACTCCACTCCATGTAAATACAGGCCATTTACAGGCCATTTACTTAATTCTACAATTCTTTCATTATGCTAACATGTGTTCTGGTGTATATATGAAGTGGGATAAAAACCCAGAACTAACTTTTAATAGTTTATTTCTTCTCCGCTTCGACTGTAGGCCATTTCCCCCCAAAACTTCCTCCAACCTATGATTCGCAATGAATCCTGGGATTATGGTGGGTCACGAACGATACACCTGAAGCGTCATTCAAATCTGTGAGCGCGCGCAAGGAACGCCGCGTCTCCGCGTGCGTTCCTTGTGACGTCACTAGCAGATCAAAGGCGTTCCTTGCGCTTGCTGTGACCTGTCAGTAACGTCACAGACAACCGAGCCCATAAATAACGGCTCTCAGACAGAAAAATCAGAACTCGATGCTCATCTGTTTGCAAAACGTTCAGCAGTCGGCGCTCTGTAATACAAGAAAATTCTCACAGGCTCAGACGAAGAAAATCACATTTGTGACACAACAATGGAAACATTAAATGAAAATTCAATCGTGGTCACACCAGACCAGATTATCCCGCCAATCAACAGGTGCTTTGAAAGGCTCTCTGAAGTTCAGTGGAGCATAATAGAAAATGGAAAATGCGACTCCAGCGTCCATGCCGTGCTCGCTGAAATGATTTCTGAAATCATTCAGATCGCCTCTGCCAGCATCCTGCAGATTGCCCTTCCTGTTATTCAGGAACCCATGATAAGGGAAGAGTTTATGGATGAGGGGAAAATAAGGGTGTCCCTCGGAGACTCGATCTCAGCTGCCATCGCCGGCGCTCTTAATGTCTCAAAACAGCAAGATAAGAGCGCTGACAAGCTGACGCTGATGGTTGAGGAAGAGATCTCAGAAAAGGTCAGCTCAACCATTGCACTGATTGAAAAAAGCCCCGATTTCCCAGTAGACCCCGCCGTTTATGTTAGCGGCAAATTTAGTAGTATTAAGAAACTACACCGCATGGTTTGTTGCGCTGCCTCATGCCTGAAAAGGTATGCAGCATGTAAGCTGCGCTGCCAGTGTGGGACAAATGGGTCTCATTCCAGTACAGAACGCACTGGTTCAAAAATATCAGTGCAATCAGCAATCGCAGAGATTTCTGTTATTCTGTCAACAAGGAGCTCAGATGGAGAGATGACAGGAAAAGATAAAGATGAGCTCCCAGAAGAATCAGCTCTAACAGCACAAAGCAAAATAAAACCGACTGCAGAAACGCAAAGTATCCAGGCTCCAACCCCAGTAGAAATGGTTGCAGCTGACATCGTAAAGATACTTGCTAACATGGATTCAAGCAGTGAAGAGCTCTGTGAGAAATGTAACTTGCCCAAACCTGCCTTTAATGCAGGCTTAATTATCCACAAGGTGAGACACCACTTCTCCAAATGTGTGCCATCCACCTCACACGCCAGGCTCAAAGCACGCAAACACAACTTTTCCATGTTTGCAAAAAAACAATTTGAAAAAATGAAAACAGAGCTGAAAAAAAGAATAAAGGCAAACAGGAAACATTTTGTTTGTCTACAAAACATTTGCAGCCACCCCAAGAAGGAAACAGCGCCCTCCAATGAAAGTATAGTTTTCATTCTCCCAGGGTCAGTACCTGAAACGGCTGGTCCCCAGAGTACAGAGGCTCATCGCTCCCCTTCTCGACATACGGCAAGCCTGGGAACCGCAATTAAACGTTCTTCTTCAGTCGACTTTAACGTCATTATATCAGACGTTAATCAGTTATTTGACAAATTAACAAAGAAAGAAGAACTCTTCCTCATCGATAAGACCTTGGGGGACTTTAAAAATAGTGGGCATATCAGGAATTTTACGGAGGACTTAGTGGCAAAAGTGTTTGATCTACTTACGGTGGATCGAGGCTATCAAATCCCCATACCTCTAATGGGTAGGTCCCTCTCAGATACGGTCATCTCCAGGACGCCACAATCAGTAGAGGGCTCAAAGCGTCGCATTTCTGCTGAAGTCCTCTATGTCCTCATAGATGACACAGTAGAAAGGTTTTTGCAGAAGCTTTTACTCTTCTGCATTGAAGAGAAAGATCAAATTGTTCAAATGGACAAGATTTCTGGGGCCCTGGAAGACATCCACAACTTTATTAAAAGAACACAGACCACAACACAGGAAAAAAGCCCTGCTTCAGATGGCAGAGGAAAAGAATCTGGTGCATCACTTCCAACACCAAAATCTGGGAGCATTTCTCCAGATAAATGCTCTGTGGCATCTGAAAAACCACCTCAAATGCCACAACCTGGGAGCATTTCTCCAGATAAATGCTCTGTGGCATCTGAAAAACCACCTCAAATGCCAAAAACTGGGAGCATTTCTCCAGATAAATGCTCTGTGGCATCTGAAAAACCACCTCAAATGCCAAAACCTGGGAGCATTTCTCCAGATAAATCATCTGGAGCCTTGAGCCTGAAACACTCTCTCAAAGATTCCTCCAACATATCAGAGATGGGTTCTGTGTCAGGTTCATCTTCTGATGTTGAGAAAATTTCCCATGACCTTGCGTTGCTCCTTATCATGAGAGTCATCCTTAAATCTAAACCTGAGACCCAAAAGTCTGCTGCTTGGATCGCAACTACTACAAAAGAAATAGACACGGTCATCAATCGTCTGAGCAATCTAATGCAGCCTGAACTCAGCAGCACAGCGTCTGCCACAAGTCTGACAAATGACAAGACAAAGTTCATCAAGAAAATAGCCAAACGCCTCATCAAGGAGTTTGGCTCCCCAGACAATGTCTTAAAGGCTTCGATGGCAAATGATTCATCTTTTGACGAGGCTCTGATTAGACATCTAAAAATCAGCCTCGGAGTCATCCCGGGTCCCCCAAAGACGTCCAAAATATCCAGGTTTTTTTCTGCGGTGGGAAAAACATTGCTAAAACCCTTCAGGTGGTTCACTAAAGCCAGAGATCATTAAAATGACCATTTTGGCTTTTCCCACTGCCCTGCTTCTTTTAAAATCTTGAAGCAGACTTTTAGCACCAAATCCTTTTTTTAAAAACATCACCATAAAATTTTGGGATCAGCCCTCAAATCCAAATTTTAGAACTGTAGTTCACGCCATCTCGTCTCCTTTTGATTTCCATCCCCCCAACCGGTCGCGGCGGATGGCTGTCCCTTCTGAGCCCGGTTCCGTTGGAAGTTTCTTCCTGTTAAAGGGAGTTTTTCTTCCCCACAGTCGCCTCGTGCTTGCTCAGAGGGGGATCATTTGATTGTTGGGGTTCTCTGTAGTACAGTAGGGCTTTGACCTTACAGTACAAACAGGGAGGAGACTTTGTGATTTGGCTTGATTTTTAAAATATCTAATTCGGCATGAAATAAAAAAAAATCCAAATTAAAAATACATTCCAAGTTTGTTTGTGTTTTTCTTCTGTTGTCAAATATGTAGAAAGTGTTACACGTGTGATTTTAGTCATTTTGCATCAGTTTGTAGCCGACGTGTCTGTTTGTGATCATCCTGCATCTGTTTTTGTCTGATTTGTGTCTTAGTTTGGTCAATTTACATCACTTTTGTGGCCCAATTTAGTTGTTTTGCATGTATTTGTGGCAAAATGTGTGGACCCTGTTTGACGTTGCTATGTTTTGTTTTAATGCTTCACTTTGGTTGTTTATGTATGTGCTCATTTTGATTCTAGATGTAGACCTGGCATCTGAAAATTAGCAGAAAATTAGTTTAAATGCCAGCCTCCCCAGATTCAGAAGAAATTTCCTTTCAGCCATCTCACTTGTTTCATGTCCCCCCACATGTTTGTTCCCCTTCTTCATCTGAACCAACAAGAAGTGTGAGTACATGTCAGTCAGGGTCTTGGGCAGCTCTCCTCTCTGCTCTGTAGTCAACATGTGCTCCAGAACTGTAGCAGGGATCCAGCAGAAGACTGGGATTCTACACATGATGTGGAGGCTCCTGGATGTCTTCATGTGGGAGATGATTCTGGACAGCTCTTCATCACTGAATCTCCTCCTGAAGTACTCCTCCTTCTGGGCATCAGTGAAGCCTTTGGCAACCCAAAACATGAAACCCAACACTTTGTCCCGTCAATTCTCAACTTCTGATGCCATGGCAGAGGAGACCATTATTTTCCCGCCTTCCTGCATTGTTTGTTTGCTGTACTAAGAGATTGAGTCATTTTCTGCAACGCATAGCGGGACACATGTCCCAGATGTTGAACTTCACATCATATCATGCTTTGTAGATACTTGCAAATCTCTATAATATTAAAGCTTGGTATTCTACAGGGTGGGCCATTTATATGGATACACCGTAACAACATGGGAATGGTTGGTGATATTAAAGTCCTGTTTGTGGCACATTAGTATATGTGAGGGGGCAAACTCCTCAAGATGGGTGGTGACCATGGTGGCCATTTAGAAGTCGGCCATCTTGGATACAACTTTTGTTTTTTCAATAGGAAGAGGGCCATGTGACACATCAAACTTATTGGTAATGTCACAAGAAAAACAATGGTGTGCTTAGTTTCAACGTAACTTTATTCTTTCATGAGTTATTTACAAGTTTCTCTTTGTTCACACCCATTGACATGTCAAAGAGGTTAACACGTGAGGAGCGGATCGAAATTGTGTTGATATCTGGTGAACGCAGTAACCGGGTCATTGCAGCACATTTCAATGCAAGACACCCTACGAGACCACCCATCTCCCATGCTACAGTGAGCAAACTGCTTCCTAAGTTTCGTGAAACTGGTTCAGTGTTGGATTTGCCAAAATGTGGACGCAAGAAAACTGTCACTAATGAAGAAACATCAGTGGCTGTCCTAGCTTCATTCAGCAAGAGCCCACAGCGTAGCACTCGCCGCATGTCACTGGAGAGTGGCATTAGTCGAACATCCCTTCGGCGGATATTACCTGACCTGAAACTACGGATACTGAACGCCTGTGCTGGCATTTCTCCTGCATGTTGCTATCAGTGTGTGAAGAGTGGGAGAAGAGGGTTGCATTGACAATCCAACGCAATGGGCAGCACATTAAACACATTTTATAAGTGGTCAGAAACTTGTAAATAACTCATGAAAGAATAAAGTGGTTGCCCAGTATAATTATGGACCAGCTTCGGATAGCAATATATTTTGGGCTATTGGAGCTCAAATTCTAAGCTTTGGTTTTAAATGAATGCTTGTTTTGCAATAGCTGAGAGAACAGGAGAAAGTGGGATCTTACCACACATAGAACCCAGACAGAGAAATAGAGGTAAGATTTGGTGCTGCAGATAAAAATATAGAGTTGATGATGTGCATTTCCCTACTTTAAAATGAGGGTGGAATGGCTCAAAGCCAGTTTGCATGTTTGGCCCTCCCCTCTGACTCACTCAATGACCCGTGGCTGCCCTATCACCTAAAAGCCTTTTAGGTTGGGGTTTCTGGGTCTTACTGTCCCGTGAAAGTCTTTCTTATGTCCCCAGATGATTTTTAAGGGAAACTTTCCTAACCAGCTTAGAGGCATCAATGTCAAACATGAAATAAAGGCAGGCTAGTGCAAGATAAGCCATTTTACCTGGTTTTGCAATACACATGCAACTCTGCCCATCAGTGTCACTTTTACAAATAGTTTTCAGACTCATCTTACAACGTTAATCTGCGTATAACAGTCCACACTGACAGCACAGATTTTTAAAAATTATTTACAGATCCTTTATTATGACGCTCACGCTGGTGAATCCTAATTTTGAAACGTTCATTTGGTTGATCCAGTGGCGCCTTGAGGCCGTTCACTAATCTGCCCATGTTTCTATGAGCTCTTCTTATGTTTTGTAAATGAAATCTTAAGCTCGATAAAAACGTCAATACATCAAAGATAAAAGTAGCGACCTCAGTATTGCACTGTACTTAGACTCTAGGAATTGTAATAGTGCTTTATTATTACCTGAACTTTATAATAACTGTTACAGAATTACTGGAAGTTACAGAATAAATATGCCTGCTCCATCTCAGTCAGACTGTCGGGATCAGACGCTCTAAAATAACTTTGCTCTCGTGAAGCGCTTCAGACCAAGAGACAAGATGCAGGATTCTAACTTTGCACAAACCTCACATGCAAGTGAACGCATCACGCTAACGTTAGCCACCGAGCTAACCGTTTCGGTTTACCTGAGACTCCCAGCTCCACGCTCCTCTTCTCCGCCTTCTGAAGGCCCCTCCGCTGACAAAGGGTCGATGTTCCTTGACGCCATTTTTCGGTACAAATAAAACTTGTCGTTTAGCCAAAAGCCACATTAGCTGATGACAGTTACCGTGGCAACAGCCTCACAAGCGAAATTTGGTGCATTCGGGGGCGGTGGGAGATAAGATAATTAGTTGATAATTAGATTTTTGATGGAAACAAGCAAAATGCGCACTTACTTTGACAGTTAATGATAATTATACTACTGTTTAACACTGCGTGTTTCTGTTTGAGTTAATCTAATTATGGTTCTGTGAAATAACACTCAGTGATTTTCAGAGTTCAGTCAGACTGATCTCAGAGTTATGTCCGTGATCACCACTGTATGAAAGCTTTAGTCATATTTAAGGGCAATATCACCAAAATACAGTAAAAGATCTCCTCCTTGAATGTTTCAGATAAAATGGAAAACAGACTCATGCAGTAAATATTCTTTTATTGGAGAGAAAACTGTGCAGTATAATTTACTTGAGATGTTGAAGATATGAGAGCATTAAACAGGCTGATGTTTGGGTAAGAGGCTCTGACAGGAGAGAGATGATACAGAAACATGACATCCTTATAAAATACTGACACACTTTATGAACGGACAACTTTTCACAGCTCTTTGAACTTCATATTTAAATGAGCTGCATACTTTCCCCACTGAAACCAGCACAATCCCTCTGTGATGAAAACAATATTTGAACTAAATATACTGTGGATAAATCAAAGCATTATCAAAGTTGTCCGTGGTTCCCTTATTTTTCCTTCTTTCCCTGTCAGATCCTGTCCTGCAGGATAAACATGACTGAGTGGTTCCCTGTATGTAGCTGTTACAGTTTGTGTTGGAGATACTTCTGCAAATACAGGAAGCAAATATCTAAAAACTGTTTTCAATGTTTTTACCAGTCCGTCAACTACAGAGAGCTGTCTGTTGTCCCCCTGTTCTCCTCTATATCTCTCAGCTGATGCTGGCTCCTTTTTCTCCTCCTCTTCCTCACACACTGTCCTGGTGTCTCATCAGGGGTGGAGAGCCTCTGTCACGTCTCACCTTCTCAATTCTGACTCTGGACACTTGCAGAAGGAAATCAACCATGGCAGTTAGCAACTAAAGCAGCACAACTAAAACAGGACACAGGATCCTGCAGAACATTGGTCTTTATAACAAAGGTGACAACTCAGGTTGTTTGATATAAGCCTGACAAAAACAGCAGAGAAACAGGAGGAGGACTTCTCCATCTACTGTCTCTCTCGTTATTAGTGGTTTAAACAGGATGAGAGCTCTTTTAAGGACAAACTTCAGCACAGCATGGTTGAGTCTGTGTCCTCACCACAGTTCGCGGGCCACATATTTGGTGAACCGTCTCATACATGCCAACCCTCCCGATTTTTCCGGGAGAATCCCGAATTTCAGTGCCCCTCCTGAAAATCTCCCGGAGCCACCATTCTCCCGAATTTCTCCCGATTTTCAACCCGGACAACAAAATTGAAAAAACATATGGCAGAATTCATAGCGCGGCCCAGCCAATTCCAGTTTCCAACAATGGCGGCAGCTTGTAGTTTTAATATTACTCTTATTTCTCTTTCTGGGTCACAAAATAAACTTTTAAACTATTTTCAGGCGAGAATGTAGCTGTGTAAACTTCAAATATCTGAGACGGCGAGAACACCGGACTCCCGGCACATCGTCTTCAATCCCCCGCGGTCTTTCGCTACTCGAGTTAAACAGGATATATAAGTCACTTTGATAACTTCAAAATGTTCTTGTTACACTGTGAGTTAAATATCCTACAATGTTAGAAGGGGAAAAAATCCAACAACAACAAAACTGAACATTTTGATGTGAGCAAAGATGAAATTTCGTGAACACCTGTGTTATTTTGCAGTAGATTGCTAAGGTGTGCTTAATAAAATAGCCCAAGGAGAGTAAGAGGTAGGAGACTGACATCTTTCAAACTTTCATGATGAATTTGTCCATGTGGCGGGGCGTGGCCTGCGGTGCCGTGCAGAGGAGGCGGATGCACCTGCACGGCATCCGCAATCATGCCCCGTCGAATTAAATATTGTACTGGGTCCTGTGGTTGGGTTGTTGTTGTGATAATGTTGAGCGGGCGGCGGGAGAGCTGCAGTTCTGTGAGCATTATGAACATTGTGAACAGCAACCGTGTGAGTCAATAAAGTATGCTGCAAAGCATGGATTTGCACCCGGGTCTGCCATGGTCGTTTACAGTCCACTCCCCACCTGATGCGACAGATGACTGCCCCTTCCTGAGGCTGGTTCTGCTAGAGGTTTGTGCCTAGTAAAACAGTTTCTCCTTCCCACCGTAACCAAAGTGCTTGCTTCAAAAGGGGTCATCTGATTGTTGGGGTTTTCTCTGTTTCATTGTAGGATCTTTACCCTACAATATAAATCCCCATGATGCAACTGTTGTTGTGATTTGGTGCTATATAAATTCAACTAAAATGAACGGAATTGAATTTTTGAACATAAATATTGACAAATTATGTTTTACAGTGATGTCACTGCAATCACATACTGCATTCAGCCGGACTGTTTGATGATTGCTCTCCGTGACCTGTCCATCAAGGTATGGAGTTTAAACTGGTGGCCACATAGGACCCTTTTAGGCCATAAAGGTATATTATGACTGAACTGCTCCATAAATCTACTTCTGCCTGTCTCTGATTGGTTATCAGCTTAATTTTCTTACATTTCTTGTCTGTTGTTTTAGTCTTTACATGTGGTAAAGTCCTTGTTTTACCGCTCTGGATTAAGGATGCTAATATCTTCCTCAGTGGATGGTACCATCTGCCACTGGGATCTGGATAAGTGTAATGAAACTGACTGCATCCATATAGATCAGATCAGAAAAGCCCTCTATTGTGAATAGCAAGTACTAGAAAAGAAGACACCTTCATCTCTTTTTCAAAGCAGGGGCTGCACTTCTGGACCATCAGAAGACTGTACACCATCCACTCAGAGGTGATGAAGGCTCCCCATTGAGACAAATTAAAGTCCCGTCAGTTGCTGCTCCTTACCCTATGCAAGTCCTTCTGCATCAAGGGGGGACAGAAATATCACTCTGGTGGCTGCAGAAACTGGAGCAGTGTTGACCTCTTTCAAGGCAAGGAACAGGATTTTGTGTGATGACTACTGCCTGCACGAAGAGATTCTGTTGGCCTTGACTGAGGCAGTCACGGTGCTTCAAGCCAACACACTAAGTAATCAAATCACTTGATGGAGGAATGGAAAGGCCAGGGACCCTCGAAGGACATTGAAAGCTTGATAGAAAATGATGATGCAGGTACTCTGACAATCCCTGGCCCAGCTTGGCAATATACAGCTATGTGGTAGACAAATATGTGTAATATATCTATATCACTAAAGCACTTCTGGATGGATGCAAACTGCATTTCGTTGCCCTGTACCTGTGCATGTGCAATGACAATAAAGTTGAATTCTATTCTATTCTAAAGAGAGAGCTTTAGAGCAGTGGAGGTTACAGGAGACGAGGGGTTGCAGTCTCAGAGACGAGGCAGCACTCAATAACCCAAAGAACAAGTGAGCATTGTCAGTACAAAGAAAATACTCGATGGTGCTATAGAAAACTCCGTGATTGCCAGAAATCGAATATATTTCTGTGTCTGAGACACGTTTTTGATCTTTCTTGGTAAAAGGGGAGGCTGTGTGAATAATGAATAATGGAAAGGTGTTATGCCGGATGCCAGCACACAATGGTCAGAGAGTCACCACCGTGCAGGTGGATGTCGACAACAAGCAGCTACCTCCCCTCACAAGTATTTACAAATGCAATGCCTTTTTGAATAATTATCACTCATTACCTGATGACTGTATCCCATTTGCCAAGGTGAGGACTTGACATTGGTGGTCTGGAGGGTTAATCCCTACATCCAGAAGTGTCTCACTCGACAACTAAGCACTACAGCCAGCCTCTAGCCCACCTGGCAGCACTGAAGTCCCAACTGGCTGCAACCTTTCAAGAGCCCAATGACAGCTCCTACGGCTTAAAGCATGTCAGTCTGTTGACTCAAAGCCAAACAGATTTCAAGCCTGAAGAAGGACATTCAGACCACTTAACAGGTCACAGTTTTTAATTGCAAGTTACATGCAGAGTTATGTTGTTGTTGTTGTTGTTTCTGTATGTCTCTATGTGCATGTTTGCTTGTGTCTTGCAGGACTGTGCTTCCCCATCTGAAGGTGTTTGTTTCCAGCAGTCTGGATAAGAAGGGGCAAATGTGGGATGAAGAGAATCGCCTCCTCAGGTTGGTGATTATTACAGATGTGAGGAGCAGCCTTTCAGTCCGAGCCTTTGTGTGTATTTCAGACAGGTACATCTATGTTCTTCAACCTCTTTGTGGGTGTTGCTCCTCCAGGACGCTCCAGCTGAATGCGGTGCCTGAACGCTTGGCGTACAGCGTGTTTGGAGGAGATGTGTTCCTGGGCATCAGAGAGGGCCTGTACGTGATGAGCTGTACAAAGTTCCTGCCACCCAACTACCAGCAAACAGTAAGACATCCACCTGGAGAGCTGGCTGTGTGGCTGTGGCTATAATGGAGTGTAATTTGGACTTTTTCATAGCTAACTAATAGTAAGACTCAGATATTTCATATTAAAGATAATGCAAAACAGTGGCCTTATCATCTGTGAGCATTGTTGGTGGAAACAGGACTTCTAGCAGAGATAAAGACGAGGAAGCCATCAGGGATGGACTGAGGGGAGACATGCAGCAAGAGGCGTGTGTAAATGATAGGACTTGAATGTCTAACAGTTGCATTTTATTTCAGATATCTCAGCTGTTTCCTTTTCACCTTTGTTTTAGTACATATTAGTGACTTTAAATAACAGCCTGGAAGCACTTCTGCAAGATGCAGTAAAGAGCAAAAAAGGGAAACTTCCAAGTACAGCGCAAACCAGGAAGGAAGCATTTCAGCGCTACATGAAACTAATATATGGCCTGCTACTGAATATTAAGGTTCTTTCCTCACTTATCTAGTACTGTAAAGCAAATGCAAAAGCTTACATTTACAGTCAGCAAACTTCAAGCTTTCCACTAGACCAAGATAGTTGCTCTAGTGGAGCAACCCAAACCTAGATCGACTCCATTTCGTGGTCAATTCAGGACCCCATAACCACCTCCACCACGGGAAGCCTCACCTGAACTGCCAACGTTCCTTAAAGAGTTCGTAGAGATGGAATGGTTTTGTGATTTGTACCCTGACAAAAAGGTAGTGCAACAAAAATGGACTGCCATGCACAGTAATAACATTTTTATACTAAGGTGTGCATGTGTGTGTCTGAGAGAATCCCAAGCACGCTGTCTCCAGAGGACTCCTTAGATCTGCTCAAATATCTGCAAATCTGCAGCATCTCATTCAAGATATTGATCCTCGCATCAACAAAGGCCCTGCACAGCCGGGACTCTTACAGAACAGACGAGCTATACCAAGGCCTCACTGACTGTGTGCACACATTTGTGAGGCCTCATATGGCACAGCAAGAACCAGACTTTGCAGTTTACAAGTAGAGGATTATTAGGTTGTGATTAATTTTATGTGTGTTTCAGTCAGCTGTGGAGCAGACTGTGCTTACTGAGATCTTAAATCTGTTGATGCATCTGAAACCTGCAGGCTGTGAGCTGATAAATTCTTTTAACTCTTCTAGCCTATAAAGAACTAGGGGTTTGAGTTTTCACTGCTAAAACAAGTAATTTTTGTTTGAATAGCTAAAATCTTTTTTTTTTCTTCTGATTTTTAACATAGGAAGACAGTAATGCGCGTGCTGACAGAACTGAACGTGGAGGAGGTTGAGCAGTGGCTGTGGCCCAAGGTGGACACTTGGGACTCGGAGCTGGAGGAACAGTGTGACACCTGGAAGAGTCTCCACAGCAAAGCAGAATGATGGCTGGACTTGTGGTTCTCAACATACAAAGTAATTTATTGATTTGAAATGTTTCTGTCTTTGGTTAGAGCTGACATATTTTCAGTATTTCAGTGTGACAAAAGATCAGATCAGTTCTGAGGTCATTTACTGTGACCTCAATTGCTTTAATGTTTTTAACTGCTAGTGTAAGTAGTTAACTACATTCCCACTTTCATTTCCAAACCACCAGGAGCATAGCAGGTATCTCTACCTGAGCAGTAACACCAAGTGGACACCCCCGGCATGCAGTGTGGTTGAAGTGATCAATTATTTCTGCTGTGTGCAAAAGGACTAGCACAACAAACCCAGAAATGCCACACCTCCTGGTCGCAAAAACACAGTGCTTTTGCCTATTTATGACATATGTGAAATTAGTGCACGTATTAGTTTCACTTCTTCACTGTAAGCTAAAACATTTCATTTCTGATTTTTTTATTTTTTTTTTATTTTAGTAGATTTCAACCAATTCTTCGCCTAGGAGAAACATTCAGCATGTTCAGAATACAGAGAATGCCAGCGGAAGTTGTTACTGAACTTTAACAAAAACTTCTCATTAAATGGGGTGATTTACATTCAGAAAATAACCGTCTAATGTTGACACAGTCCCTTCCTCATGCAGTTCCCCAATTTCATCACTTTGCCGTTAGAAGAAGACTGGTGGAAGGTCTTGACTCAGTCCTATTTTATTCAAGAGCAGTCTTGGGTAGAGTACTACAGATGATGCCTTTCAATCTGTAACAGACTGTAACAACCCCATTAGGCTCAGTAACCCACCTTTGTTGTAAATCAATTTCCAACAGCCGAATAAAATCCTTGGCTTCATAAGTGATTTATTCTGTGACTTTCAGTGTATAAGTGCATCTGTGATGCACATAAAGCTGATTTGGCGCACTTATTTCTTAATGCTGGTGACTGAAAAGATTTGATTATAAATATTTTTAAACAAACATTCAAGGAACACAGTAATGCGGCTTCGAACAGCAGAGACGCAAGACAGCATGACTTAGTGACTACAAAAGGTACAAACATGATGATATAACAGGATAGTAAGCAGTAACTATCCTGTAGTTTTGGTTGCACATACATCTGCTGATCAGACACTATGTGAATGAATTGTATACAAAAGTATTTTGCTGCATCCCAGCTGTGACCTGATTATTAAAACACCAGTGATCACCAGTACAAATCCTGCACTGACTTATGCTGTACTAACACTTACAAAGTCAACAAGCAAATTAATTAAATTAGTGCAGCATGTTCTGACTGAATGACAGATTAGTGTCTGTCACTTTTCAGCAGAGGTTATCACCTCATCCTGTACATTTATTTAGAACAACCAAAAGTCAAGAGGAGCGAAATTCATCTGAAGACCTGCACTTGATTTGGTGGCTGAGAAATCTGGAAAACCATCAGCTAACCTGCTGACTTGAGCAGCAACATCCAATTTTCTGATGTAACCAAAAGATATGTGAGGAAAGACTTCCATTTCAGTCTGCTGGTCATCGTTTATGATTGTAGCTAAATGTTGGTTTTCTTTTAATTAACAAAAAGTGTGCCGTTTGTTTGACAACAAATGGATTTCAAAAATACAGTCCCTCTTTTGCTGTCTACATGGACTCTTTACCTGCACTGAATCAAAGACTCATCAAACGCCACTGACCAGAAAGCTACTAAAAAATTTTGACCCTTGCCACAGAGTCAGCATTTTTATGTCCATATCTGTTTAGAGAAAGTGGCTGAGTGGCAACAATGCGATCCCTTCTCTCAAACCCAGACACTTAAAGATTACTGGGCCTTGGTGGATATCTGTATTTTACTGAGTAATGTCTTGCTACCTTCATTTGCCTGTTTTGGACTGTAAAAGCTTAAATGCATTACATTTACCATAAGACTAAGTGACAAGGAAAAGGCTATTTAAAATTTTTTTTTAAAAAGAATACCCAACCATTTCTCAGGTGACAGTTTGATTGTAAGGCTTCAGTACATTGCTATCGTTTGTCGATGAATGAGCTTAAGAAGCATCTCTGCTTTATGCCACCATGTCTTTATCATAATTCAGCAAGTCACAGGTCAGAAAGATGTCAGAGCGTCCATTGTCGATCAGAACCCTGTTGAGCTTGTTGCTGGTCAGGTTGATGTCTGAAGTTTCATCTAGAGGCCAGTCTAAGAGCTGAGCACTGGAGGGCAGGTCGGGAAGGCCTGGCTGGTAGTCCTCCAGGGGGTTGGGGTACAGTAGCTGTCGTAGGGAGGGCATTCTTACAGCCATCTTCACCAAGTCCATGAGACCAGCCATGGAGAGCGGGTTCAATGCCAGAGCCAAGCTCTTGAGGGCCCGGCAACCTCCTAGTGAGGGCAACAAGAGCCCCAGCAGGCCATCAGTCAGACCACAACCGCTTAAAGACAGGTGCTGCAGGCTGCCCGAAGCCTGGGAGAGGAGGCGGCGAATGGAAGGCAGAGTGTTTTCATCCAGACGGTTTTCGCTTAGATCCAGCTGCTGTAGCGTGGAAGTGTGATGACTGCAGGACAGATAGGCAAAGTCAGCTGGACTCAAGGACAAATAGGGGAGCTCCAAGATCTCCAGAGGCTGAGGCAGAGAGCTGTATCAAAAGACAATAGAAGAAAACATTTAAATAATATCACCTCATCAAACACTTTAGGTTTCATTGTTTGTGTTCTAGCTTTAACAGCATTATTTTAAAGATGTCTGCTCATTTTCTTTGAAATAGTGACTTATTACATAGGCAAAATGCTGATCTTGAACTGGTCAACTTAGTTAATCTGTTATAGGTTTAGTTTTTAAACTGTAACGAAATTTAGAAAAGAGCCAATGGCATTTTGAAAAATCCCCGACTTTGTGTTTGTCAGTAGGTTAAATGCAAAATAATGTAATGAGGTAAACAGGCCATACCTGAGCAACACACGGAGCTGACCAGGCAGGCGCAGTGCAGTGAGGCTGAGGTGTCGCAGTTCCTGCAGGTGTGCCAGACCCTGCGACAGCTCCCCCAGTGCCTCTGACTGGCTGGGATGGACTCTGCGAAAATCCAGGTTACAGTAGTGCAGGCGAAGGGATTTTAGTGCAGGAAATGTGGAGAGCAGAGGCAGCAGTTCAGCCAAGCCAGCCACCCCAAGGCTGCTGTAGCGTATGTCGACGCCCAGAAGTCCTCTGCGGGGGAGCAGATCTAGCAGAATACTGATACTTGGCACTGAAATCTCTTCCACACGCAGGTATCTGCACTGAAGCTTTAGAGGTCCAGATGTGCTCAGAGCCGAGTGAACACGCTCCCAAGAGCGGCCATTAACAAAAAGATCAGCTCTCACGTGCACCACCACACCACGATCCATCTCTTTTTCTTCAGCCTCCCTCTCACTGCTCCCTAATACTGTCCTCTCTCTTTTCCTCTCCATCTCCATCCTCCTCCTGACTCCTTTACTTAGGTCTTCTTCACTCACAGACCCTGAAGATTCAGTCCTCTCACCAACATTGGTTGACTCATTACTGTTTAGTTCCCCATCTCTTTTCTTCTGTCCCCTCTCTCTTTTTAAATCCCTCTCCCTTTCCAGAGCTGAGATCCGTTTTCTCTCCTGGTCTCTTTCTTTCTTCTGTTCCCTTCGTGTCCTTTGTGGCCTTCTTGTCCTAACTCTGGCCTTAAGGACCATGGTGCAAAGAGCTACTGTCAGAGACCAGCCTCCCATCGGATCCCCCATTCCTCCTTCATCTCCTTGCACTCCACAGAGGTCCAAGACTTCCAGTGCACACCTAGATGACAGTTGATATGTTACCCCCAGAAACAATGCTGATATTAGACATCGTGATTCAAATTACTACTACTCACCTGTGGTCTGTCAGTCCTCTAACCACACCAAGCAACATAGACTGAATACAGAGTCGATTTGGCGCAGTTTGTCCCGGTTTCCTCCGACCTCCGACCCGCAGTGTGAGCTCAGGCCACCGCTGCACCAGCTCTCCCACAGCCAGCGGTCTGCAGGTGGAGAAGGCGGCCTCCAGCAGTGCTCTGTACAGATCTTTGGGCATCCACCTCAGCCAGGAATGCGACGAGCTGTGGTCACGAACCACCTCCTTGGCACAAAGGCTCAACAAGGAAAGCACCATTTCAGCACAAAGCACCTTTAGGCTTCAAAGAAGTAAGAGGGAACTGGTGCGAAGCAGACTTGCATCTTAGAGTCAACTAGCTGATTTAGCTCCAACGCTAGGATTAGCTTTATGACAGGAACTTGACGCCGTCTAATAAAGCCTCAAAAAAAGATTTTACAGCATCACTTGACAGCTACTGTTACCCTTACTGATAGTAAAAACTTGCCGGGACGACTGAAAGCTCCCCGCAGCTGACAAACTGAACGCTGGGATGTAAGGTTAGCTTAAACTGCTGCTAACTGTTTACAATTACAGTTGAGCCTGACGCAGGCTTGTGACGTGGCACGCACAGGAGAAACGTCAGTGCTGTAGAGTTTTAAGTGAAGACTGTAGACCGACCTTTATCAGCAGATCTACTACAGCGGCAAACTGCAACTAATATTGAATAAAAATAAGAGAACAGGCGAGGAGGTTAAAATTCATTTCAAAACAAAAAAGGTTACAACTCGATTAAAGTTCTAATTTTCTTGGGCAAAAAAAAATAAAAAAAAAAATACATATTATTTTTTTAAAAGGTCCCTGATCTTAAAGTCATGAACTAAGAAGTAACAGGGAAGAAATGCACAAAACAGTCATAAAAGTGGCAGGTACACGTGTATGTGAATTTAAAAAAACAAAAAAACAACAACAACAACAACAACAAACCCAACCCAAAGACATAGGAACAATACAACACATATTGTTCAGATTTGTTACATAACATGATTGTGTTTGATGCACATAAATGCTATCCAGCGTTTAACAGGTTGTTTTTTTCTGCAAGGCCAGTTTCATGACCCTTTTCCTTTAAAGTTTGGATGACAATATGGCAATTTAGGTTTATATACCACAAGTATTTATTTATTGCTAAATTTAAGTCTAATTATCCATCCATCCTCTTCCACTTAGAAACCCAGACCTCCATCCTCCGAGCCACCTTCTCTAGCTTATCCAAGAGAACACTTCCCAGGCCAGCCAAGAGACATAATCCCACCAGTGCCCTGGGCCTACCCCAGGGCTTCATCCTGGTAGGACATACCCAGAACACCTCACCCCAACATGCATCCTAGTCAGAACCATCGTAAACTCAATTTAAAAGCAGAATAATGCACTGTAGATGTGAGTGTGAATGGTTGTTGTCTCAGTCCAGGATGTACCATGCCTCTCATCCCATGACAGCCAGGATAGATAGAGGAAAAAACCTGATGGATGTTTGGAACGGTCCTTTTTCACCAGTAATTCTGAGCATCAGTTCGACGAGATATACCATAGAGTCAACAGGAAAACACTAATATAACAGAAATGAGCCATGGTATGGTGGATGTTTTATGTATTTTCTGATAATTTCTGGCAATCAGAATCCATTAGACTGATGAAAAAAATTAATGGTAAAGTATAATATTTCATTCTAGAATTAAAGGAGGATGATGTACAAAGTAGTATAATACAGAATAATACTGGAATATGGAACCTATTCTTTTCTTGTTTTTTCTGTCATTTGCACATAACGATTCCCAGATTATTCTGTCTTTCACCAAATAGAGTCATAAATCAATTTTCTTTGATTTATTGTTCAGACTTGTAGATGTTATTTATCTTGTTTTGAGTGCACTCGGCCTTCTAACAGAGGTGTCCAAAAATGTGTACAAACCGAAAAATAGTTTTCAGGCCAGTGATGAAAGAGGCCTGGAATGAGTCACCATACAGTGCTGGTGCTCAGGCTGATAGTGATACATCACAGAGTCTGTGCTTCAGTGACTTCTAGTACAGTCCACACTGTACCTCAACAGATTCAGTAGAATAAGTCAATAAGAGACCAACCAGTTAAAACGAGTACAAACAGAAGCTGAATGGATCTTGAGCATGGATTTATGGACCAGGATTAACAAAAATATTTTTAAGTGTAAAGGGTTTTGGGTATTGGAGCTTAAAAGCTTAAGCAGTTCTTCAGTAGACATTTTGAGGGACTTTCAGTAAACCATTGGCTCAAGCTTGCTATGGTCCAGACTTGCAAACAAATGGTGTACATTGGAAGTTTTTAAATGGCAACCTTATAGAAAAAAATAACTAATACCTCTCAGATCTTTCAGGCTGTAAAATCGTCATCTGTATTATGCCCGAAGGAAGATCGATAAACAACATTCAGGGGCTTCAGAGTGAGAACAGGGGACCACCAAAGAAAAAAAAAAAATCACATTACTATTATCCAAAAAGGAGAGAAAAACATCATCAACTTCAATTCATCAAACTCTCTTTGTGTGGATTTAAATGCATAATGCACATTTGTGCAAAATACTCCTCTTTCTCAGTGTATAATCCCATCTTACTTTGAAGCAGCCTGCTTTGTATCCAATACAGGAAATCACATACAGTGCACTATAGTGTGAATAATCACAGGTTTTAACATGCATCACAGATCTTTGCGAAGCAACACCTGCCAGTGTCCTATTCTAGAGTCACATCACATCTGCATCATCTTTCCCTGACTAAAACTGAAACGCGAGATGAGAAAGAAAATGATTTAAGCTCTTTGCATTTTACCAATTAAATAAATATCAATTTGGCACAGATTAAGAAGTGATACTGTACAGCTGTCTATGAAGGAGACAGCTTACAGGTATTCAAGTAAAAAACATTCACTTCCACTCTTACTTTGCGCAAAATGTGTACAAAGTATCTACAGCCCCTTGAAATGCTGTAAATATTAAATCCAAAAACACAGCTCATATTTAATTTGTGCTCATGGAGCTGAAACGAGAGGATAAGCCAGTAGATGGCGCTAAATGATCATGGACGAGGAGCGCTCTTGATTTCAACAGGAGATAAACATCCTTATCTGTACAGTCCTCATACATAAAAATATAATATAAAACAAGACACGTTTTTGAGTTTAACACAGCAATCAACTGCTTTCAATTAATCTTTCACACGAGCTCTTTTTTTTTTTATCTTAGTTATCACTGCGTGACTTTTCCTCACTCAACCATTATTACATCACTGTGACTGTACTGCTCTGTGGAGCTGATGCCACATCTGTAGAGCTGTTTCTGCTGTTAATTAAATTCACTTTAAAGCTGCTGGTGGTTCAGGTGAAAGTGTAAACCTCAGCAGTGCCTCTGTTCGGTACTGATTAGGATGAAGATGAAGATGAATGTTGTGTTAGTCATTTTATGGTGCATGCAAAGAGCTCAGATTTTGCTCTGCTCACTCGGGCTTTAAATACATTTCTCTGCTGTAATTGATGCTTTGTTTGTGAAAGTAATCACTCTGCTTTGTTTAGAAAGGGCACGAGTATGCACAGCTATTAATATGCTCGAAAATCACACACACACACACACACACACACACACACACACAAAAAAGCTTAAATCCTTTCAGATGACAGCGAGGATCTTTTCCCCCCGTCTCGTTACTCCTCCTCCCTTTGATATAAAACAGCTCCTTCATCAAGTTTAAAAAACGTGATGAAATAAGAGTGATTTGGATGATGCCTCCTCCCATGCAAGACTGCTCATCTCCTCAGCTAATGTCTTCAGCTAATGACTTGAACTAAACACAATTGCAAAAAGTGTCATTGTGTTCAAAAGTAGCGGACAATAGTTCTAATGGCACACCACAGTAAAAGCCAATTTTACAAATGAGCGTTAGATCAAAGGCACTGTCAAAGTAACAACAGCTGTAACAGAGGATTAGAAAACAGGGAAGTAGAACCATTAAGTCCTCACAGTATCCAGCTTTAATTACTATTATCATTCATAGTTTGTCAAAATGTCTTCAGTGAAAAATGTCTACCATTACTCACATTCGCTTTGACACCATTATACATATCCACCGATTCTTTGGTTTCCTTCCCTTTATTTGAAATGTGTTGTGCTCAATACATCCAGTCCCTCTTTTTTCACACGTGCTGACTGTTAAATGTTACACAATGTGTGTGTGTGTGTTTTTTAAAATTGTTTTTCTCCCTTCGTAAAGGGCGGATCTGTCAACAGAAAGTATTAAAAATGGTGAAATAAACACAATATGCTCGACAGACTGCCAGCAGGGAAGCCAAAATGAAACAAACACATTCCTTTGTTCTTCTTTTGCATTAGAAAAAACCCACCGCTCTGCTTATTAATCTAATAGTGCCCCAAAGAAATCATGACACAAGACTGTAGGAAAAAACTCCTGAAAAAACTCTTATATGCAACATGATGCGAGCAATGTGCAACCTGGATTTATCAGTAACTACGCAGCTGTATGCTCTGCGGTCAGGGATATTCTGCTTGCTGTGGCTTCTCCTCTCAGTATTTTAATTCCCTCCTGGATTTCTCTGGTGCTGATTGAAGACATTTTGATTCTTGCCGCCTTTGTTGCTAATCTCATGTAATTTAATTTGACACAAAACCCCTCCTGCAGTTTTTAAACCCTCAAACAGCCACACTTATCTCCCTGACTCCTCCCACCACTCAGTCAGAAACACAGTTATGCATTTCTGTTAATACTACCAGCTTCTGCTCCGAAACAATTACACTGCCCTGCCTGCCTATCCATATTACCAGCAGAAGATGCGTTAGACATATTGAATAATTATTTAACAATACAAGATGATAAGATCTCTACCTTAAGTCTCACAGGACAATAAAATTTAAAAATAAATATAAAGCATTTGTAGATGTACACAGTCGTGGTCAGACGTTTACATCCACTTGTCATGAAAACGAACGTCGTGGTATTTTGGGGCTTTTAAATGTTTCTTTGGAATCTTTATTTCTCAGGATGGAATAATTGTACAGCATACATGTTTAATGAAGTGAAGCTCTCAGTGAACTCAGTGAAGATCTAAGAAGGTTTCTTGAAGCCATTTCTAAACAACTGCAAATTGCAAGATCACCAGTTCAAACAACTGTATGTCAGTAAGTTATTCAGATGCCTCACCACTTTGCCAAGGTAGGGAAGAAGATGCAAACTGTCACCCTCAAGTGAGAGGAAATTGATTAGGATGTTCAGGAATGACCCAGGAACCACCAAGGTTTAAGCCCGCCGTGAACTGGAAGCTGCTGGAGCAATATCTACATTGTTGACAGTGAAGCACGTTTTAAATCGCCATTAACTGAGAGTGTCCCAACCAGGACAGAAGCCACTGCTCCAGAATCGACACAGTCAAGCTTCAGTGAAGCTGTAGCTGCCCACAAGTATAAGCCAAATAAGGAAGAGAAAAATTGACCAATTTCAATTACAAGAGGTATGTTTGAAGGATTAAAGGGGAGGGTTTCAACTCTAAGAACATTATACGAACTGTCATGCATGGTAGTGGTAGCATCATGCTCTGGGGCTGTTTTGGTGTCACTGGTACTGGTGCATACAAGGGGATGAAATAATGAAGGCTGGCAACCTCCAAATTTTTCAAATTCACCTCAAATCAGCTACAGACACAATTGGTTATTCCAACAAGACAATGATCCCAAACATATTAAAGAAAATAGTATTGGAGTAGATAAAGCAGGCTAACATTAAGCTTCTGGATTGGCCTTACTGAACTCAAACCTCAACTGTTCCAAGAAGAGTGGCCAAATATCCAGCCAGAGTTATGCCAGAAGCTTGTTGATGGATACCAAAAGTCTCTGGTTGAAGTAAAACTTGCTAAGGGGCATTTTAAATCTTAGTATACTTTTGACCTTGTGTGGAGAAAATCCAAAATAACTTCATTCAATATCCAGTTCAAGTCATTATAGATGTATCATGTACTATCATTCCACCTTGGGAAAAGAACAGTTCAAAGAAATCTTTAAAAGCCCAAACTGGTATTTGACATTGACATTTATGCCCATTCTGAGTGGATGTAAACTGACTGCAGCTGTACATAGGTAGCTTAGATATTTCATTCTTCAGCAAAAGCCCATTATTCCTTGAATTTACTTCTTGCTGTTACAGCCAACATCCTCATCCATTTGCCTTTTGTTTTCAGCATTTACTTGTGTACATCACTTTACAGGCAGTCAATTAAAAAAAAAAAAGGGACAAATTATTGATGGCAATGAAAAGCAAGTTTTTCTTCTCAGTTATTCACGGATAAATTGGTTGTTAGGCTTTCACATATTATATATTCCTATAATTAATAACTGAAAACAGTCAATAGATGTCATGTTATATTTCCTTGCTGCTATGAAATTGTCAAATTACACACTGTACAGAAAATGTCACTTTAAAAAAAATCTGGTTGTTGGAAGGAACGAAAATCTAGTGTAAAGCAAAAGTAAAGCATTTTTCAAATTCTCCAAAGCTTCATGCACCCATTTAAACTATTCAAAACTGAACCCTTCCAACAAAGAAGTGACACATTTTAGAGGTCACTCATTTACTTAGAGGTAGAACGAAAATAGGAGATCTTTTGTTGCCACAGCATATTTAACAGCAATTGTTTTGGGAAATTTCTCTAAAGAGTATTTGATTGCCTCACCAATGGTAGAAAGTTTGAAACATAGAACAACAAATGTCTGAAAACACTGATAACTGGATAAGCTGAAAGGAGAGCATACTTTACTGTAGCTGCTCTGACCTGCACCTGATTCAAGACCCTGTGTGAGCATTGTTGGATTAACTCATTAGTTTACTGCTTTGCTGTCCGTCCCACTTTGAACACCCATTTTTGATAAAAAATATCTACATAAGTCTTTTTACACGCAGATATTATCCCTATTTTGAAATGATAATTTGATTAAGGAGTATTATGTAGGTGTATATACACTGTGAGTAACATGTTGACACTTAACACTTAATGTAATCTCAGTTGATACTGATTAAATTACCCAAACCAAATGGCATGCGTTGGGTGTTTTTACCACCACAGCTGACATGAGTATATGTAGACTGTGCAGTGCAGTTAATTTCTTTTCTTCAGAATATTTCAAAGTTTAAAGAATGTGTAAATTGATTTTTCCATAGAGATGGTGGTTTTCAGTTCTTCTTGATACAGGCTGACTAAATCTTGATGAACTCAAATCTTCTACCCGACACTGAAATTTCAAACTAAAATTGTGTAAAACTGAGAGTTTTGCATTACACCTAAATGGTATGATGCTAAATTGATAATCCTTCAACCTTTCTACCTCATGTCAAATATGCCCGTTAATTTTATATTGGTGAACAGTGCCCTTGCAATGGGCCTTTAACAAAAGTGATATATTGAGTCTGACAAGTTAAAAGCAGCTTCCTCCTGTCAGGTACGGTAAGAATGTCCTGGACAAGAAGTGTATACCAGAACCTGCGCAAAGCTCCTTGAACTTGTTCTGTGAACTTCATGCACAACAGACAACTTCCTGCCAAACGTCCTGAACCTTTTAAACTCATTATCCACGTCAGACTTTCCAGTGTATCCTCCACTGAATCATCAAACCAGTGGAGCAAAAACACATCTAATGATGCAGAGACAAGTTGATGTGTTTTGTCCAAACTGTGTTCTGCATGAAGAGCAATGTGTTTCCACACTTCGCCTGAGATTTCAGTGGGTGAAAAATTTATTATACATCTAAAATACTCTAAGTAGATTTCATGCATAGGAATCATTAATGACAGTGTAACCCTAGGATGTTATGACCTGGCTCAAAAGCCTCAGCGCAAAGTGAAGACTGAAACTAGAGTTTGCAAAGATATTACTTACTAAGCTCAGCTACAAATGACAGCCAAGAGACCATAACAAGCTTTGGCAAGAAGTGGTGTCTCCCCTCTAAGCTGACCTTAGGGATGCATTTATCCACACCTCATAAGCTATAGACAATCAGCCATGAATGCCCAGACATCCAAAGACTTTTGGACTGCAAATGCAAGAAGAGTAGGGGTTGCAGAGGGCATAGCTACTGAGTCCTTTTAAACTCTCTTTGTTACATATTTTATGGCACAAGTGAGAAGGAGCAAAACAAAATAAGTTCTGAGTAGTGTGCAACTAACTCAACCCCCCCCCAAAAAACCCAGAATGGTTCCCATTGGTGCTATTTTATTATTGCACTGACCATCAATGATATTATCATTATTAATGGCAAGCCTAATGAAGTTAATTTATAAAGATGAATCTCATTTGAAAACTGCATACATTTTAGTATGTACAATAGCTAATGACAACTGACAGATGAATGTAGATTAACAGGGCAGTCAAGTTTCACACTACCTATGAAGCACTGGTTGCTTTTGGAGGCTGGAGTTAGGTTTAGCAAGGCTAAAGTGGTTGGCCGTCCACCCGATGCAAGGTGAAAAAGGATCAAAGAGCGATCCTTGTTCCTGAACTGTAAATTGTAATTTTCCAACAAAGACAAATTCGGTGTAACATCTCACACTGATCTTTTCATACCTCTCATGGACCAAATGAACTTGGTGAGGTCTCTGCTATGTAGGAGAAGTAGAATTTATACTAGAGCTGTTTTCTGTCCTCTGTGTGAGATCCCACTCTGGCTCATAAATTATATGATGTTTTTCTAACATTTGCATCTCCTTTCATAAATCTTATGTGTTATTTTGTTAGTCACCCTTGTTCCATGTTTCCGGTTCACCTTTTCCCTGCCCTCCTGCGTGATTGCTTCCTCCGCCCTAATGGATCGCACCTGTGTCTAATTGTCTCCCTTGTGTATTTGAGGAGCATGTTTTCCCTCCCTGCTCTGCCAGATTGCCTAATATGTACTTAGTGATGCAGCAATTTCCTAGATTTTCTATGTTTTTGACTCCGTCTGTTCATCTTGGCTAGGCTGTTTAGATTTCCTTGTGCCAAATCCATTTTTAGTTCAGTAAACTGTTTTGCCCTTACACAGTATTCATATTTCATGCCTTTATAGTATGGTCTGGGTTGACCTCTATTTTAATCTCAGTTAGCTTTCTGTTATTTCAGAATAAATTGAATTTAATTTGCCTAATTTTAGATTATTTCCAGATATCACATGTGCTTGTACTTGCAAGTGCATCTCTCGTGACTGTTATATGTACCCTGTTCGTTATGCCTACCATATGCAGTTAATTCCATAAATATTTGGACAGAGGCAACTTTTTCTAATTTTGGTTCTGTGCATTACCACAAGGAATTTTAAATGAAACAACTGTGATGCAGTTGAAGTGCAGACTTTTAGGTTTAATGCCGTGGTTTGAACAAAAACATTGCATAAAAATGTGGGGGAACTAAAGCAATTTAAACACAATCCCTTATTTCAGGAGCTCAAATGTAATTGGACAAATTAAATAACTGAAAATAAAATTTTAATTTCTAATTCTTGGTTGAAAACTCTTGAAGTCTTGAACTCATGGACATCACCACATGCTGGGTTTTCTTTTTAATGCTCTGCCAGACCTTTACTGCAGCAGCTTTTATTGCTGTTTGTTTGTGGCCCTTTCTGTCTGAAGTTTAGTCTTCAACAGGTGAAATGCTCAATTGGGCTAAGATCAGGTGACTGACTTGGCCATTCAAGAATATTACACTTCTTTGCTTTAATAAACTCCTGGGTTGCTTTGACTGTATGTTTTGGGTCATTGTCCATCTGTATTATGAAACACTACCCAATCAATTTGACTGCATTTAGCTGGACTTGAGCAAACAGTATGTCTCTGAACACCTCAAAATTCATTCAGCTGCTTCTGTCTTGTGTCACATCATCAGTTAACAATAGTGTCCCAGTACGACTGGCAGCCATGCACGCCCAAGCCATCACACTGCCTCCGCTGTGTTTTACAGATGATGTGGTATGCTTTGTTTGGATCATGAGCTGTTTGTGCCATCACTCTGGTAGAGGTTGATCTTGGTTTCATCCGTCCAAAGAAAGTTATTTCTAGAACTGTGCTGGGTTTTTAGATGTTTTTTCAGTACAATTGAGCATTTCTATTCTTGAGGCTTATAAATGACTTGCACCTTGCAGTGAACCCTCTATATTTACTTTCATGCAGTCTTCTCTTTATGGTAGACTTGGATATCAATGAGCCTATCTCCTGGACAGTGTTGTTCACTTGGTTGGTTGTTATGAAGGGTTTTCTCTTCACCATGGAAAAGATTCTGCGATCATCCACCACTTTTGTATTGCGTGGGGGTCCAGATCACCAGTGCTTTCTTTCTTTCTCAGTATGTACCAAATGGTGGATTTTGCCACTCCTAATATTGTAGCAATTTCTTGGATGGGTTTTTTCTGTCCATGGTGAGAACACAGACATTTTTCATGATAGTGTCAAGTTCCCTGTTCAACTCTGTCACCGCTGCCTGATTTAAAAAGAAAAGAAATCACAAATACATTAGAATATTATACATTTTCAAGAGGTCCTAAATCCCCTACTTTCCTTGTTTAGTCCCACACTGGGAAATCCATCTGAGTACATATGGGTCAAATTTGTCCTAGAACAGCCTCAATGCACATAAAATTTTGTCACACGTTATGCACATTAAAATTTTAGACCACTTTAAGAAAAGTAATCACATTTTAAGCTAAAAAAAAAAATTACATTTATGGTGTTTGGAATGCTGTCAAATGTCAAAATAAGTCAGTCTGGACCTGAACAGTATGTAAGGTTTAACTCATAACTGCTGTTGAATCCTAATACTGTGTCATCCCAGTCTGGAGCTACCCAGTTCTAGGGGCGTTTTGGAAATACTTATCACAACAATTTCTAATATATCAAAATCTCACAGTGGCTTTGATCTCAAAGTTTGGATATTAGATTATATCAGCTAACTTGATATGACTCAGCATGACAAGTATTTTATCATGCTTGCAAGTACTGGAAAAAAGGAAAAAGAAAAACAGTTTGAGTTGAGGAAGGGACACAGGAAACAGAAAGACTCGGATAGTGGAAGAAAAAGTTCATGGGTTTGGCTGAAAGTAGAGGGAGATTACACACAGACCAGACAGATTTATTCTGTTAAGGCTGAGACCCCTTCTCTTGACCATAACCTGGTCAAAAATGAGGCTGGACCTGGCTTATCTTTAGTGTAGACAGCTGTGTGTTGACTGGGAGACTAAGGATGGAAGAGGCTGAATGTCTGAGAGAAGAGGTTCTCAGGACTGAGGGTTTGTAGCTGGATAGGAGTAAATCTTGGCAAATTGTGGAATCTGTATAATCTAGTGTGTAATTACACTTTCGTAACAGTCTGACCAACCTGGCTTTATTCTCCGTGGTCTCCAGTACCCGAGAGAATGTTTTGAGCAGCCGATGCTCTCCTCCCTACATGGCTTATGATGCTGAGTTAAACGTGCCGTCAGACCCATGACAATATCTGCGCTAAGTTTAATTGTATATACCACACAAAGCAGTTCACATTTAAACAAATGATAAACATTGTGTGTTGAGCAGCAAATATTTACAACAACAGAGACTCACAGCCTCTCTGCTCTGATAAATGTATGTAAATGCTTCAATTACAGCAACCGCTCTGTGAATATGAGGCCCGGTGTCAGCTCATTTTTCACATACATATACATGGCTGTCGAGGTCAAGGATTCTGCCAACTTCCCTTTTTAATTTCTGCTCTGCAGCACTTGAATATTAAAAAGGTTCGAGCTGTCGTACACGTTTAATTTCTCATCTTTAGAATTATACGCTCCAATCGAAAGACCATCATCTTTCTGTTTTAATGGTTGAATGTGCAGTAGGAGAAATATCTTCTAATTCAGGTCAGATTTTAATCTTTTTGTTATAAAACATCCCCCGCTGCCAATGAACCTTGTCTCTCTTATTCATTAATCAAGCTGAAATTATTCAGGTGATTTGCTTTGAGAGCTGATCACCCCAGGGAGAAAAGAACAGTCTTTGCTGCATGCGTTATTTACAGACGCTGCCATCTAAAGATGTCAACTCTCAACAAGTTAATGAGCATATTGAAAGAGCAGATATATTCCTTTATTGTGAAGGTGGGATGTAACTAAGAATTACATTCACTCAAATACTGATTTTAAATGAAAACAGCTTACAAATTATATGTAATAAAATGAGACTATATATTCAATAAATATTTTCATACACCTTATGAGTCGAGCAGAATGCAGAGCAACTTTTAAAGCGGGTGTGGCTGCATAGCAAAGTCATTGGAAAGGCTCAAACAGACTGCTAGTACCAGCCATTGTTAGTGTGGTCAATGTGCATGCTCCATCATCCAGGACTTGTTCATCAGGACGTAGCGCTTTCAGAGGGAGAAACGTTTCGTCACTCGGATTAGTGACTTCTTCAGTTTCACAGCCATTGCTAGCTTGCTAACTGATACTGAGGTGGTACACTGGCGGTTTAGGATGAGAGTGTTACGACCCCGCTCAAAAGCCACAACATAAAAAAAAAAAAAAGATGAATACCAGAGTGTGAGTGAGAAGAGGTTTTTTCTTGAAATGGAATACGAGGTTGGCTAAAATGGCTGGTGCCACCAAGGCAAAGACAAGCGAGCTCCTGGGAAGCTTGCCTCAGGTATGCTTTTATCCACACCTGACTAGGTGTGGCCAATTAGCACCAGCTGAAAACATTGAGATGATTAGGGGCTGCAGAGGGACGTAACAGAGAGTAAATTGTGACATCTGTTCCACTGAATCTTTAAACATCTGTCTGTGTGGTAAAGAAACAACATGTTGTGTTGACTTTTCATTCTCAAACTATCACTGAGAAAGTCGGTATAAGTTTGTTTGATTTACTCATATGTTAATCATCTCTCCATTAAAAAAATGGAGAGCTGTTCATAATCTCGAGACTTTTAAGGTGCTTTTAAGGACCCACCTCTACGCTTTGCCTTTCGAATTAAACAGAGCTTGATATCTTAACTTTTTTTTTTTGTAAATTAATGAATTATTTTCTTCATATTTTCTGTGTATTTTCTTTGTCACTGTGCAGCACTTCGGTGCAACTTGTTTGCATTCACGTTGTGATTGACATTGACAAAGAGAAAACAAACCAGAAGGTGATACCACAGATATGTCAAAGCATATTGCTGTCAATTTATCTCAAAATAAAATGAAAATGTTTGAGGGGCTTGCTTTTTTACTTGTACTGCACATTTTTCTCTCTTTGCGACAACCAACAAATGCGTCTGTTTTTAGTTTTCCTTCAGTGTCCTTAAAGTTCATAAGACTGCAGATAAAAATAACAAATCATTCTGACCTCACAAGTGTTAGTATTGCCAAATATCCCCATATTATATAATTACATCCATGTAATTGGAAAAAAAAAAAAGAAATGACAAAGTTAATAACATTGAAAACATTAACATTACTACACTAATGCTTCAGAAGTGCTAAAATGATGTATGTCTCTGAACAGTCACAGGTTTATTTCATTATTGTGTGTTTATTTTTGATTTTCAGATGAACAGCACGACTAATGGCAGCCATGGCAGAGCTAACAGGTTCCCTTCAACTTACCTTGAGTATTCTGGCAGTGTGCCTCTTGTATACTGACAGGTGGCAGCATTATTGCGGGACAAGGATCCGCCAAATAGGATGCATAAGACTCAGGTGCTGAATGCGGTCTGGTTCACTGGCTCACTTTGCGCTTATTGAGCTCATTTGTCAATACTTTGCCGGCTGCTTCGTACACAACGGCACGTCACAGAGCTCTGCAGGATGTTCGCGCTCATGCTGCGTTGATTGGAGGTGCTGAGTGATCCATCTCCTACAGGTACACTGTTAAGATTAAACCCCAGCTGTTATGATCACTTCACTCAGCAGTGAATCACTCGATTCAGGTCTGAGGAAAATTAGCAGGTGTTGCACATCGCCGCAGCTTGAGTGAGGATGTGAAAGCAGATTGGCTGCATTCAAAATGCAAATGTTCTCCGCTGTCAATGTGTTCTAATTAACGAAGTGTCAAAAGGCGGCGGGATGTGAGAAAAACGATTATGAATTATGAGACAACACGACTTGATTTTGGTTACTTTTTCTCTCTTAGAGAGGAAGACTTCCTTTAAAAATGCAAAAGCTTTCATTCAGCTGCTGAACAAGAACACTGAGTATCTGCCAATGTAAAGTTTGCACCTCATTGAAATTCTAGGAGATTTTACTTATTGTTTTCCATTTTTTCCTGTATTGTATCAGCTCTGCTTAAAAAATGACACTGTGGATCTGCATATAAACTCCTTCCTCAGTGCAATCACCAGTTTTCTTGTAAATCCTGTAGAATAATGGGTTTTGCAACTTAATTTTCCAATCGGAGGTCATTGCTGGTGTGTGAAGGTAACCTCCCTCTCACCATTACCCAGATGAAACATTAAAAAAAAATTGATGTCAAGGAAAATCATTCTGCTTACAAATAGGAACAGCATTTCATCACAGCTTTGTATTAATATGTAAAAGACTGTGTGGAACAGATTAGTTTGAATCTTTGACAAATGGCTGCCTCAATCCCACCAGGACCGGCAGACTCAACGATAAATTTGTCTCATTTAAGTCACTTACGGGCAAGCTTTGCTTTGACCTCTGTTTCACCAGTTAAGGTGAAATGAATCACAAGAGTTTAAGAATTCATTAGTTGGACGACAAAGAACAAATGCAGGACGGGTGTGTGGAGGTACAATTTTGTGAAAATATATCACATCCCCGTTTCCAGTCATGCTGATGATTTGAATCCATGAATGGGAGTAAATAATCTTTTTCAAAGCATCTGTGAATACTCCCTTATGTCCAGCACTCAGTTGCATTGTTTGATATCCCGTTTACTCCTAGCTGCTCGTGCTGTGGTTCTTTGTTTCTTTACATTTCTGAACTTTATATTGGATTGGTCATTGAAGTCATCTAATTCAGTTCAATTAAATTTTATTTATATAGTGACAAATCACAACAACAGTTCCCTAAAGGCGTTTTATCTTGTAAGGTAAAAACCTTAGAATAATACAAAGGAAACAGAAAAGCCGTACAACCAGATGACCCCCTATGATCAAGCACTTTGGCGACAGTGGGAAGGAAAAACTCCCTTTTAACAGGAAGAAACATCCAACTTAACCAAGCTCAGGGAAGGGCAGGCATCTGCCGCGACCGGTCGAGGGTGAGTGGATGAAGACAGCACAAAGACATGCTATGGAAGAGAGCTGGATATTAATAGTAACTAATAATTAAATGTATTTGGTTCCCATATATGAATCCACACCTCAGAGCTACTGATGAAAATACTAACTGATGTCCAGACTTTAGAATTAATCAAAAAGAGGTATGAACACCAGTCATGTGAAAGAGGTTTTCATGGGGCTCTATGTACTCTGAAACCTGACTCTATATGTACAGACTTAGTACTCCCATAGAAATTAAAAGGGTAACTAGAGGCCTCTACAAAAGTAGAAGTTTAGGCAGTTTTCTGGTCTGGAGCATGAGTGCATGTGTATTAACAGGGTGCCACCATCTTCCTAGTAGCGGATGTCCCAACAAATTTACCCCAAGGTCAAACTGTGCATGAGAAATTGTCTCAAGAGCTACATGTCAGACTCTACAGGCCTCAGTTATCATGTTAAATGTTAAAATTAATGACAGCACAATTAGAAAAACACTGAGAGCCAAATATGAGGCCGGCCAGCTAAAGCACTGCAGCAAATCTACGACAGAGTGACTGAAAAACAAAAAAAATCAAGGTGCAGACCCGATCAGTTTTAAACATTCTTATTAAATGATAGCATGCTAACACTGGGAGCACGTGTAATAACGTCATTATGTATTTTTTGTCCCAGTATAATTTCCTCCTCTGTTCTTTTTGTGAGGTTAAATTTAATCGAGCAGTATCAGCGTTTTGGTTACACTACTTTTATATCCAGCTGCTCTGAATATTATGTTCCGCATGAAAAAACATAGATATTCTTTAATGACTTCCCACTTTGAGTTACAGAGCAGTAACTCAAATAAGATTTTTTGCGCGGTTCTTTGCTGGCAGATATTAATGACTCTTTCTAGTTGAAATCAGCTAATTGTGGTTATGAATCACCATTAGTGACCACATTGGTACTCTTGTTTCTTCCTATCACATGTAAAAATCTGGAACCTCAAAATGCTTTCCACTTCTACATCCTGACACTGTTAAAATGATTGGCTGCTGTTTGCTATGAGAAACAACAGCCTGCAGGCCTCTGTGTTACATGTGGCACGCCCGCTGCCAACAGGGGTCAATCCAGACGTGATATTTCCCTTGTTCCACTGGTTCCTCATCCCACAATGGGGCCGTCAAGCTCGCCTTTTCTCTCAAGGTTAATTTCATTTGAACCACACCAACTCTTGTACTGGCTTGCTGCTTGCCTGTGTTAAGGTTGCTGTCTTTATTGATTGCTGTGAAATAAAATTATGCCTCACTGTATAGAGGAGCTGAGCCCTGCTGAACACAGTTAATGATCCTCTTATAGCACTTCATACGTTCCCTAGCTCATCTCATCTAACTGATTAGAGATAATGTATCTTATCTTGTGGCATATTTCTTTTGCTGGCTTTTCTGTAAGTCTCATTTGCATTTGATTATTAAAGTTACCTACTATTGACATAATAGTAGGTAACCGGCTCCTTCCCAGCTGAACTTGTAAAAATCAGTTAAACATGAGTGCGATGATCACTATTGGGAGTAAGAGAGCTTTCATGCATACAATGGTAGACATCGTCCTTATTAAAAGAAAATATCCAAATCTCTAAATTGAAAGAAGAAGAGAACGAAGGATTGAGGAATGAAAGTCGGTAGACGCAAGTCAGAATACCTGTTTATGGGAATGGGAAAGTGACAGGTGTAACAGTGAAGATGGAATGAATAGAAATAATACAGGTGGAAGAGTTTAAGCACCTGGGTCGACTATCTGCAGAAATGGACACTGCAGGGGAGAGGTGAAGAAGCGAGTGCCAGGGGTGATTTGTGACAGGGTGGCAGCAAGAGTGGAAGGGAAGGTCTACAACAGGGGTGGGCAATTCCAGGCCTCGAGGGCCGGTGTCCTGCAGGTTTTAGATCTCACCTTGGGTCAACACACCTGAATCACATGAGTAGTTCGTTACCAGGCCTCTGGAGAACTGCAGGAGCTAATTTAGCCATTTAAATCGGCTGTGTTGGTTCAAGGACACATCTAAAACCTGCAGGGACACCGGCCCTCGAGGCCTGGAGTTGCCCACCCCTGGTCTACAAGATGCTAGTGAGACCTGATGTATGGTCTGGAGATGGTGGCACTGAGAAAAATACAGGAGGCTGAGCTGGAGGAGGCGGAGCTTAAGAGGGTCAGATTTTCATTTGGGAGTTACCAGGATGGACAAGATTAGAAATGAGCAGTTTGGAGACAAAGTTAGACAAGTTTGACATGGTGCAGAGGAGGGATAGGGGATATACTGTACAAATGATGTTATATATGGAGCCACCAGGCAGGAGGAAAAGAGGGAAACCACACAAAAGATGAAGTATTGTCACAATCATGCAAGATGGAGTCACTTAAGTACAGAGTAAAGATCATTTCTGAATCTAATTTCAATCCAAATTTAAAAAAAAAAAAAAAATAGAGGCAATAAAATGTGGGCTTAGGAGACTTTGGTTATTTCTGTCCCCTTGTCATGACATGTGTCCATGTTAAACACATGAGCAGGAACAGTGACCTTGTTGAGTAACAGCAATAAAACCCATTTATTACTCTTTACAGCATGAATGCTGAGCACACGTACGGTATCAATCCAGGAGCCGAGTAAGCTGTACACAGTGAGGAAAAGCCGCTCTACACCAGGAATTCTTCCTCATGTCCTGACAGAAAAATGCTTCATTTGGAGGTGAAAATTAAGTATTTTAGTTGAAGGGTAAACAATAAGCTGCTGATGGCGTCACCGCTTGGCTTGGTGTGGCTGGTGTTAGCCTTCACTTTGGTATTCAAGCCAGTGGCTGCCAACACCTGTTCGAACCAGGATTTTTCCTGCTCTCACGGATTATGCGTGTCTGAGGACTGTGTGTGTGACTTCACCGACGACTGTGGAGACAGCAGCGATGAAAACAATTGTGAGTAAAATGTGAAAATGGACACACAGTATAGAAAAATCCGAGAGTAAAAATCTATTATCCACGATCTGGTTTCAGTTCATAGAGTTTGTAAATTTGCTTGTGAATCAAACATTTTCTCTTTATATTAAATGCAGTGGAGAACAACTTATCCTCATCCTTTTTCATCTTTGAGAGCGAACTTATCACACATTTACTTTTCTTTTCTCTCCCTGAGAACTCCTGTCGCTTTAAGCTGCACAAAGTGTGTAACAAAATGCACCGAAACAGAAACAGTTTGTGTGTTTACTGATATTTGTTGAGCAGTTCGAAGCATTGTGTTTGAAATGACCTGAAAATATTACTCCTTTTATGCTCACTCCTCTTCAGTATGGCTAAGCTAGATGCTGAAGTACTGCAACCACAACACATTAACATGTGCACCTTGAATGGTGGATTCACCAATATGATTGCCTTTTATGTTATTGAGCCTTCCATTTAGCTTCACATCAGTTTGATGTCTGTTGTCTGGGAGGTGCACAGTGATGTGAAGTAATCAACAATGCCCCTCAGATGTCTTAAGCCTAAAGTAACAAACCTATTTTAAAGATGTTAGGAGTAGAAAGTACAGTTATTTGGACATTGCACAAAAGACGTAGAGAAGAGGCGGAGTGGGTGGAGACTAGTGTCTGGGGTGATTTGTGATTGAAAGATAGCAGCAAGAGTGGAAGGAAAGGTTAGCGGCAGTGAGACCTGATGTGACGTGTGGTTTGGAGGGCTGACAAAAAGACAGGAGGCTCAGCTGAAGATTTTAAGATTCTGATTTAGAGTGAGAGCAGACGAGATTAGATATGAGTACATCAGAGCGACAGATCAGGTCGAGCAGTTTGGAGGCAAGGTTAGAGAAGCAAGGCTGGTTTGAGATGGTGTAGACATGTGCTGATATGTTGACGATGAAGCTGACAGGCAGGAGGAGAAGAGGAAGACCACAGAGAGGATTCACAAATGTAATTAAGGAGGACATGGAGGCAAAGATATTTGTAATAAATATATGCACTTCATTACTTTCCACCTCTATGTGTCATCATGACGTGTCACTCTGAACTATCAGGCTTATATCCAACTGAACAAAATAATGGGACTAAAAGAATAAACAACTGTCTTAAAGTGCATTTTCTAAAATAATATTTTTTCTTCCTTAACCATTAAGAACTATTATCTTTGGTCATTTATTGTTCATTTATTGTGTACTGTAGTTACAAAACTTTTTTTTGATCATTAATCTTACTAGCGCTTTAGGAGTAAGCCTTGTTCTAAAAATCTGTAGCTTTAGGGCTGGTCTCTAAAATCCAGATCAGTAGAATAAAACAAATAGAAGTTTAATCTAATTGAAAGCTTTACTGAGTACATTTTTATGATGGATATAAAATTTTGTCGACAAGGATCTATAAATGGGCAGTGATTGTTGTATGGTTGCTAATCTTGCCTGATACCTTTGAAAATACGCCACGGCACTTCTGAATTATAAACTGCGGTTTACACTTGAATCTATAATGATGTGAACTACATCAGAGGCTTAACAACAAAAGAGCAGAAGTGAAATATCTGTGTTACCATTTTCTGCTGCAGGTTCAATGTATGAGAGGTGTGACTTTGAGGAGGGTTTCTGTGACCTGATCCAAAGCTCAGAAATGAGGGCTCAGTGGTCCAGAACAACTGAGGTCGCTGGACTCAAACATGACCACACAAACAACAAATCAGGTTGGAGCAGCTGTCATTTCTAAATGATAACAACACCTATTATGAAAGTTTTCCTTTAAATTTTCCTCCTCTCTCCCTTCAGCACATTTTCTGTCCCTGTTACCCGTCAGAGGAAACAAAACCACAGCAGACCTGAAAAGTCCAGTCCTCCCACCCAGCCACACCTGCCAGGTAACAGAATCTACAGTAAACCACAGCCTCCACCAATGTGACCTCACCTGATCACCTTCTTTTCATTTCTGCTTGTCAGATGAGTTTCTATTATTATTTTGGAGCAACTCACGGAGATCTTCAGGTCCTGGTTCAAACTCATCCAGCAGGTCGGAGCACAGCAGTGTGGAAACCCTCAACTCAACTACAGAAGGATACGTGGCTGCGGGAAATCCTTCGCTTTTCCAGGAATGACAGTTTTCAGGTCTGTAACAGTGTAATTACTGTCTAATACTAACAGCGTGTCCCATATCAGATCATGGTGTCACAAATGGTCTCAGTTATATTAGTATTTAATTTCTAATTCATACATATTAAACCATTCTTTAAAATACCCCCGACTCCAGCTTGTTAGCGTTTAATCAAATGTATTATTACCTTAGGCACCAGCAGTGCTACTTCTCTTAGCTTTCTGATATTATACAGTAGTCTTTGTGCAGTATTTGAAAAAGCTCTTTTTTTATTGTAGTTTTAATATTTTAAAGTAAGAGCCCATAGCAAATGTGCTAAATTGCACTGTGGCTTTCGTATTGTAGCTCAGTATCACTGTAGTGCATTAGCTGTGTCTCGTACTCTGCACTGCTCCTGAGTAGAATTTACAAAAGGAAAAAGTCAGAATGCAGCTCATTCGAGCCCACAACAAAAATGAATGAGGAGCAAAACCCGAGAGCAGATTTTGGAGGCACAAGAAAAGAAAAATATATCCATTAGATGCTTGGATCCTTTTCCTGTGAGCTGCACGTTGACTGATGAATGAAAACAGGGTCTATAACATATAATTTATTGTCTTTTTAACTTGACAATCTACCTACTGTCTTTAATTTAAACAATATAATCTTAAAGCTGCTCTTATCATTGTTTCCTTAAATAACATTTAAGAGAATCATCAGATGATTGCATTTTCCCTCAACTTTGTGCATCCCCTTGCTTTGGCTTTGCAGCCAAACATCTTTTGCTTCCTTGATTCACTATCTTTTTTATCTGAGTCATTTTTCAGCCACAGCAGACAGGTGTTTTTAAAAACGACCCCAGCAGCACACAAACAAAATTAGCAACATAAGGGATGGTGCATTTAGCGGTTAAGGAGTCAAACATTTACACCAGAGCTCGGGATGTTCTTGTGGAAAGCACACCTTTTTGATTGTGAGCGCTGATGCCATCAAGTTCCCATTAAGCCCTGCAACTAGACCTAATTTGATAAAGTGAAGTATTCTGCCTGGGAACATATAAACTAAAATAATTTGTGTCTAGCAGCCATATTGTGGCCTGGGGCCCCTCCAACAGAGAAAGCCAGATAATTAGCTAATCGCTCAGGACCTGCCCTGGTTGATATTCTACTTATTCTACTTTAGAGGCGCTAACAGCTGACCACATAAATGAGCTCTCAGGCTTAGGCTCTTTCTGGCTTTTGCCGGTGCTGCCTCATCAGGAGCTGGTGGAGAAAACATCTGAACTATATGGAGGTCATCCCAATAAATGGTCAAAAGTCATGCTTGTCATGACGTTGGGCCTACATCATAACCTCTTGATGTTTTACTATAATCTGGTTCAAAGGCTTTCACAGGTTTAGTAGGTGTTATGGTATACAGTGTTATTAATGCAGTGTAGGGTTTATTGTAACTAGCGAAGTCGTCACAGAAGAAGTAAGCGTCACGACAGGAGCTTTTTATATCCACTGCGAGGGTAGTGACCTACTCTTCAGAGGCCATCTGGAGTCCTGGGAAGCCTGCTGTTGTGTCCTTCCAGTGTCCTGAGACAATGTCAGTGTGTCACCGTCCCCTCTTCTCTGCCTTCACCATCTGTCACCCAGGAGTGCCCGCTCAGTTTTGTGATGTAGCCGACCAGTAGCAGCGGGAGTAAAGAGAGGCCACCTCTCTGCTAACATTCACTTTCCCCTCCATTAATCCACTTCCTGTTTCCAAGGTAGTTTGGTTAATTGGGTTTTCATTTGCCGTGATTTCAGTTTCAGTCAGTTTGCTTTATGGGCTGCACCTTGAGGTTAGATTTGCTCTTTAATTGTCTAGCGGAAGAACTTTTCATTTGGTCAGCTTGAATCTTGTAAGATCAACAAAAAATATATCACCCATATAAAATTTTTTTCCAGAAGCTGGAGGATGAAAATCTAATCTGCGATATGATTAAGGGTGTTTTGTTGTGCTGCTTCTACTCACAATAACGACATGACTCTGTGGATAAAAATACCCAAGATTTTAAGAAAGCGGGGGCACACTGTCTGGATCAGATAAACACTCCGGCTCAGCTGTGAAATCCTAAATAAACAGTTATGTAAACTCATTGCTGTAGATTATATTACCCTTGTGACCTCAATTTTCACTTGTGGAGGTAAAAGAAAAACCATCTGAGATGTGTGACTGATGGAAATTCTATTTTTCTGAGCAGTCTTGATGACGCAATCTACTGTTTGCTGAGATCAGTCATAAATGACAGGCTGTAAAACTGCACCGGTGCAGATAAACGCTGCTCTGTGGACTTTGATCAGCGTGTCTATGATATTATTCTGATAGCACTCTGACTAAGGCTTCATTTACACTGCAAATCTGTGAGCTTGATTCTGATCATTTGATCAGATCTAATTTATTTGTAATAGTTGTAGTTTTGATATATATTTTTACTTTATTAGATTTCAGTGTGAACCAGTTAAGGTCCTAAATTGACCAAAACAACAACACATTACTGTTTTAATGTGTTGTAATGTTCAGTAGGGTGCACAGAGCATTTCTTCCTATTCATCTAGGAAAAGGGATAATAGGTGTAGTTATTTAGTCAAATATATGTAAACAGACATGGATTTACAATATATATGGCAAAAACAGACTTTTTTGCAATACTAATGAGCTGAAAAGTCGATATTTAGCGTGACCACCTTTATTTTACAGTACAGCGTGAACTCTTAGGCAGCTTTCTTGTAATTTCTTTAAGTCTTCAGGAATAGTTCTCCAGGTTTCTTGAAGGACATTTAAAGCTGTTCTTTGAATGTTTCTGCCTTTTGTTCTGTTCTCTGTCAAGATGATTCCACACTGCTTTAATAATATTGTGGTCCGAGCTCTGGGGAGGCCTATCCATGACTGATACTGCTCCTCTGTGCTTTTTTCTATCCAAATATGCATCAGCAGGAGTTTTCTGGGTCATCGTCAGGCTGAAAAATGAACCTGTTGTCAATCAGACTCTTTCCAGATGAATTGTTAACAATTCCATCAAACTGGACATGATCCCGACACCAATGGCTGAAATGCAGCGCCAAACCATGACCGAGCCTCCACTGTGTCTAAAAGGCTGTGGACACTCACTGTTGTATCTCTTTCCTGACCTCCTCTGTACACATTGACAACAATCTGAGCCAAAATTCTGGATTCATTATTTCATGCTGTTCACTTTTATACCAAGCCTTGTGTAATTTGGCTGACATTAGCCTTTTTTCCCTGTCTCCCATCCTTAAGAAGGGCTTCTTCAAAGGCTCCCGTCCACTGAGACCATTTCTGATGAGACTTCAGTGAACAGTAGACGGATTTATTAAAGGGACAGGTGTCTCCTTCAGGTCATGTGTCAGGTCTTTGCTAGATTTCTTTTTTCTTCTTCCTTTTTTTCCTTCATCTATCCACCTATTTTTGTTGTTGCTTCTTTTTTGTATTTTATTCCCATACTTGTTACAACCTGTTGTAATAAATTTAGAAACAAGTATTTAAACAGAAATCAGGAATAATCAGTGAGAACAAATATGAAAACTGAATGGGTATATGAATATTAACAGTAATAACGATTACGATTTTTAAGACATTAATAATATTAGGCTTGCTCAAATTCGAAATAATTTAATAGGAACTGAATGGATCCTGACATTTTTAAGAAAGACAGGCACTACAAAACCCACAAACGTTAGGATCAGCTAATATAACAGCATTCTGCAAAAACAAGGTTTAATAAAGCTTCACGGTCCAACATGCTCATGTAGGCTCTGTTTGTGTAGCAGAGCTGCAGCAGCCTGTTCCATTGATAAGAAGCCCATAAAGTGTTATTTATAAGTTAATATTCAGTAGAAGCCAATACATTTGTGAGAGGATTAGAAAGAGGGTGAGGATTAAAAGAGCTAACGGTTGAATTAGGCTTTTTGAAGCACAAATGTTCTGTATGTATGCCGATACAGAGCTGGAATTATGAGTGGTGGGACTGTGACAATAACTATTAAATTGAAAAAGACTTTATCCCAAATATTAGAATGCTAAGGGACATTTTTATATCTGTCGATGACTCTAAACCACAGGTGTCGAACTCCAGGCCTCGAGGGCCGGTGTCTTGCAGGTTTTAGATGTGTCCTTGATCCAACACAGCTGATTTAAATGGCTAAATGACCTCCTCAACATGTCTTGAAGTTCTCCAGAAGCCTGGTAATGAGCTAATCATTTGATTTAGGTGTGTTGACCCAGGGCGAGATCTAAAGCCTGCAGGGCACCGGCCCTCGAGGCCTGGAGTTCAACACCCCTGCTCTAAACAAAGCTCCTTTCACATTGAATAAATAAATGAGAACTGTATCTGGTTATCTGTCATTTAAGAAATAAAATAAAATACAAATGAAGTCACATATGATATAAAATCACTGGCCATTTCATTAGGTACACTATGAATGTCGATCTGTGGGATCAGCACTCTTGTACAGGAAGTCTGGAGCAGCTCTCTGTTTAAAAAGTCCTAATCTCTGATACTACACGTCTTCCCCAGCAGGCAGTGCAGAGCTTAGATGGAGCCAATGACTCAGGAGACTCAATGCATTCAAGCTGCCTCTCTCCTCCGTGTGTCTACCCCACATATCTCCATGGTCCCCTTGTCCCTGAGTAGCCTTGGGAGTCAAAATAAATTCTATGGCCACACCTGTTAATGGCAGCTCCCCTCTAGATCAGCGCAGTGACTTGGAAAACTAAACTCCAGGAGTCTGTTGCATGAGGCTGGAGTGAGCTGTAATATATGCATTATACTAATGCAGATTAATACTCAGGTTTTTACCTTTACTGTTTCACAAAGGGTTAAAAAGCAAGGAGCAAAGCAAAAGCAGAATTAAAAAAAGAATAAAATCACTTGAATTATACTTGTTTAATTAACCTATTCTGAGCTAATGCTGACTTTGTTCTCATCTTTGATAAACGAGTTGAAAAGAGAATGACTACACCTCGACCACGATGCACGCATCTCTGATCCGTGTTGATACTAATAGTCCAACAGGACAGCAGCAGCCCTTGGAAATTCAATCCCCCAGGAATACAGTGGAAATCCAAACTCTCTTGAATGTGTAATCTAAGATAGTAAAACTGAGCAGAGAAAAAAACAAAAAATACAAAAATAATTTGCACGTTCACAGTTTGGGCAGCAGTTCATCGCTCTAGAGTCTCTGCTGGAATTTCTTAGATCCAATCTTCTGAACTGCTCATCTCACAGAAGACAAAGGGAAGAACCATTTATTTCTGCACAACACTTTAGTACCTGGTCATCCTTTCTCCCCCTTCTCCTTCTAGTCATTACATCTTCTGAGATTACATCTGACCCCACACATGAAGACATCCAGTTACCTTTGTTTGGCGTCTAATCACACGATCTCCAGCCACACTATATCGTCCTCTTATTATTTGACTTTTCCACATATATGATTTAAAGTTTAAAAAACTTTAAAGTCACTTCATTACATTTTTTTTTCTATGTTATTCTTAACATAAATTTATAATTACCCTGTTTTTACATCCATTTTAATATAATTTCTTGTAAATTCTAATACAGAGGAGTACTTTTTCCTCACTTTTTCTCCTCAAAGCTCTGTTTGCCATTCACAATTTACACACACACACACACACACACACACACACACACACACACACACACACACACACACAGTGAGAGGCCTGCTATTATTATATTACTATTATTTGTTATATCGATTAAACTTAAACCTGATTATAATCTGATCAGTATCAAGCAGTTAAGCTTCATTAACTGTCAGAAAAATCTTATGAGTTATAGTTCGGTGTTCAACAATTACGACACTTAATACCATTTCTCTTACTCACAATCATGTATAATCATGGGTTAGTGACACATTTCTTATCTTTCACATGCCTGCAAACACACAGAGACACAAATCTAAACTGGATCATGTCTATTTGTCTATGCAAACAAAATCCAAACACTACAATAATTTTCATTACTCAAAGTGCGTTTTTCATACAGCATATTGATTAGATTTCTTTCGTGACTTTCATAACCAAGAATAAAGATGATTTACAATTAGCAAAAGCACATGTGGATAAACTCTTTTATAGCACTCTGTGTCATTTTTGACATAAAGTCTGGATGTTAAGACCTTTTACCCTCTCTCAGATGTAACTCATTGTCATGCCTGAACCACTGATACAACATAGGATGGATTAGTTCGTGCTGTTTACACCAAATTCTGACCCTACCATCTGTTGAACTTCAGCATGTCATCTTGATCAAGTCTACATGCATAAATTAATTGGGCTGCTGCCATGTGATTGGCTGTTAAAGAGTAATTATAGTGTACCTATAGAAGTGGCTGGTAAATGTATGAATCACAGATTTGGCCCATGTTTGCCGAAGAAAATCTAACTGGTTGGTTTGTTTATGGCTGTGCTTCTCAATAACAGACCCCTCTGGATTTGAATCAGCTTTATTTGTATTGCTTCAAAATCTCAGGTCACTTTAGATCACATCTAACTGAACTGCAGAGGTTACATCACATCAGCCTTAAACTGCACATTTATGCTGCCAGCAAGTAAATGTGAGCAAGTTAACACACCAAAATAGGAAGATTAAGCTCATATAAGTTATATTATGAACAACTTCTGTCAATCTTATTTGTGCCTCATTTCTTTCTTGGTGATTTTGTTCTTCTCTGGTTTTCATTGTCCTTTCTTCCCACTAGTTTCCCACTAACATGTGAATAAGCTCACAGCTTTAGCTTGGAGCAAGAGCTATAGGCTTACACATGTCTAAGCACAGTAAACACCACATTCACAGATGCTCTACACATACTATATGCATGCATGACCACCAAAGCAAACCAATGGTGTAAATTAAAAGTGGTGGCTGAGTACTCTTTTATCAATTCTTTCTTTCTTTATCTACCAGGTGGTGATTCGAGGAGAACTTTCAGCTGACAGCGAGGCCTCTGAGGTCCTGGCCATCGATGACTTATCCTTCAGCCCCGGCTGCGGGGCTGTGTCTGGTACTGGTACCATTAATAACATCGCACCACACAGACAGCACAAGTTCACACCCTGATGTTTTGAAATATCGCCGCACATAAACAGACCCCCACAAACTTGTTTTGAATACCGATACCAGGGAGGTAGGGTGCTAAAACACCTGGGATGGCATTCATAACAGAATAACTGCATCGTTAAAATAGTGCTTAGTGCATGTTTTGCTCTGAATATGGAGCGTTTTTTGTGTGTGTTGGCTTATTTGTGTCGGCTGTAACGTGCCGCCTGCAGCTCCGTGATGAATTTGATGCGGTTCAATATCTTGACCGGGAGCGTTCAATAAAGCACTGTCCAGTTGGCATTTTGGACATAATCTGAACATGTTGCTTTCACATTATTTTATACAGTTGCGAGCCCAAAGCATAGCATCACCACAGCCTGTTCATGTTCTCTCATCATGAAATAAACAGCAGTTGAACTTTTTTATTGACTACAACCTTGAGCTTATTTTCACCACAAACTGAATAACAACAGGTCCTTATGATGGGACTTTGGTGTAGAAGGATGCAGAGCAGGGCAGCTCGGCTCGTTTGTGATGAATGTGAATAACCTTTAAAAAATTAACTCATAGAGGTTGTAGCAAAATTGTATGTTAAGGAAGAGAGCCTTCCTAACTAGGCTTCATTTCTGTGACTAAAACTTTCAAAAATGTACATTTTTCATGTAAACATTAAATCTAGTTGCAATCTGTATGTGGAGAGTCGCTCTTGGCATTTTCAGCTCATTGTTTTTGGTCAATCCCAGTAGACTTATTTATTACCTACCCGGCACCAGAGCGGCAGCTAATGAGACATTATTTTCTTCAGGAGATGGTGAAGATCTAAACTGTGCACAGGGGAGGAGTGAATGCTGGTGCTGTATAAACAGGCAACTGTTTTCAACATGCTTTCTATATAATATTAAAGTTGTCAGTTTTTTGTTTACAGCCTTTTATCTTTCTTTCTTTTTTTGCTGCTCCCAAATGGGGAAAAAGTGGCAAAGAGTATTTAATAAATGCAAAAGATCTTGTCATTGCGTATTCTTAAGAGTGTGGTGAAGCATCACCAAGCCTAGTTTGGCATGTCTAAGTAGACGAGACAGTTCAGTGTCACCTTGGCTCATGGTCCCTTTGCTTCCATCTGTCTTCTGCACTCACAGTGGATTTATTAAAAGCTCCAGACTTCAAAAGAGGACTGTTAGTGTCCCTTTAATCACATAAAAACCAATAAACCAAATGCTAAATAGTGCATAACAGACAGCTCATTAGTCAAATTTTAAACTCAAATCAACTTAATACTTTTTTCTTTTACAGTCAAAACTCTGCTAACACTACCTGAGCTGCACATATACGATATAAGACACTGTTTTGAAAAGTGTCCGACATCTAATCATGCCAACCACAAGGATTTTTATACATCCTTTATTATTCATCCTGTCTCATCTATGGCCGATTTATTTGTTAGACTCAGTACTGGCGGCTTCACATGATCAAAATATAACCAATATATCTGAGCTGTGATCGAGTGCATGTGGCTTTGGAACTAAGTTGCTGTAACTGTTTACCACGTTGTGTTGCAATCATTATTTTTCATTTATGTTCTGCACAGGAGTTCATTTTATAGTTCTCAAACTGAGTGCACAAGTTTGCAGACAGAAAACTATTTTCAGGCAAACCTTTTTAAATGATATAATATTCAGTTATGCTTGTGGTGGGTGATGTACAGAGTTAACATCATGACTTGGACCTCTGGTTAAGTTCAGGCAACAAAGCCGCTTGGTGAAGCTTTGCAGTTATACATTAAATGTTAAAAGACCAGTTCTGAAAACACCAGTTTTGGTTAACCCTTTAATGCCTAGCCTATCATATTTCACACATTTGATACAAAAAAGAAGCCCAGTACAGCAAATATGATACAACTTACAACTCATATATCCAAATTATTATTTAATTAACTAAAAAAAAAAAAAACAGTTGGAGGGTTTAATAAATTCTTCAGTTTCAAAAGTTTGAATTAATTTCTTACAATTATTTCATGGTTCACATTTTAAAGGGTTGAGCTTTGCTCTAGTTTTGAGTTAAATATTAATAGACCGATCTTTTCTTTAAAAAAAAAAATAGTGCTCAAATATTCTCATAATTTTTGTGCAACTTCAAACAATATTTTTATAATTTACCCATTTATTTGAGAGAAAAGTATCCACATAGGTTTTATTTGCTATGAAGCCTCCATCCATCCATCCATCCATCTATCCATCCATCACAAGGGCAGCAGCCTAAGCAGAGAAGCCCAGACCTCCCACTCATCCAGGGGAACACTGTGGTGTCTCCAGGCTACCCGCGAGATGTATCTTGGGTCTATCCCAGGGCCTCTTCCCAGTATGGCATGCTTGGATCACCTCATTCGGCTCCTTTTAAGTGTAGGAGTATCAGCTCTACTCTGAGTCACTCCTGAATTACTGAGCTCCTCATCCTATCTCTAAGCGAGACAGTCTCATTCTTCTTATTGCAAATTAGTTGAACATTAAAGCAATCTGTAAGCAGCTGTTATGTGCCATTTAGAGTGTGGACACACACTGGACTGGCAGGCATAATAACAGAAGAAACTGCTGCTGAGTGATTTTCCAAATTGAATTCAACAAAAAGACAATCCAAAAGAAAAAAATTACACCAGCAGGAAACGCAAGCTCTGGAAACAGCAGGGAGTGATAAACAGAAAGACAGCACACATACTGACCACCCCCAGTTCTCATTTCCAGAAATGCCTATCCTTGATTCCTCTCCTTGCGTCTTACTCCATCTCACAAAGATACGAGCAGATGAGGCGAGGGAGAGACACGAGGAAAGAGAAAGACAGCGGGCATTTAACAAAATGAGACATCCTCGCCTGTGAGCCTCGTTTTAAAGCGATGCCAATTAAATTTGATGCAACTGCATCAAATATTCCTGCATTTCATGATTTCTGATGCAACAGTGCTCGCGACATGATTTATATTTAGGATCGCAACGCGGCTTAATGTGAAGTGATGCCATACGCTTTCTAAAGTTACAAACAGAAGCAATGCAGACCAGAAAGTTGGATCATCTTAAAGTAAAATCACTTCAGCAAATGATTCACCTGTGCATCCTCATTTATTTACAGCAAGCCTCATTTCTCCTCTGTCCTCCTTCAGTGACCACTGAGACGGATTTTCAGGACACAGGCAGGAGGACAAAGGACAAAGGAGACAAGGACACATAAGCAGTGAAATGAGAAAAGTCGCAGAACTCTGGAAGCAGCGAGTAGTGACAAACTGATGCAGACAGTGGGAGAGATAAGACTGACAGGGCTGACTGGACACAGGTGAAAACAAATTAGGGTGGGGCAACAAATCAGAAAAGTGGGAATCAAGACAAGCACGGGAAGCAAAAACAAGTGGGACATGCAACGTATTTAATATTTTCAGAGTATGAAATACTTTTAAAATGCAGCCAAGAGAAAACATGAACTAAAATTCGTAACAAAACCTGACAGCTTTACCTCTTAATGCTGTATTAATCCAAATCCTTCTCAGTTTTAATCCTTTCGGCTGAGTTTATTCCTTATTTCTTTTCAAAGAGAGATACTAAAAACTCAATACAGCAGCAAAGCAGCCTTTAAAAGACTTCATTTCAGTAGCCAGCCAGAAGCCATTTACAAATTAGGCAATTTTTCAAATGTTTCCAATACTCCTAATAAGAGGAATGAAGCTGAGTTCATTTGAGTGATAAGGTCTGAGATGATATTGATTAAAATATCCAAACTACTCAACAGTTGTATCCAGTCTTCCATAACATAGCTAATGCACTCTATCTCTACACAGTTAAGTTCATCTTTATTAATAACTATGGTAGCAACTGTAACTCTTTATTAGCTCCTGACTATCAAAGAGCGTCTTGCCTGTGAATACTGCTTTCTCATCCAAATGTACTAATGTCGTGTTTTACTGGTCCTCATATAGGGAGGAGGGTGTCCTCTCCTCCTGCCTGCCCTCCCTTGTGGTTCGTGTGCGATGATGGGGAGTGTATCGAGGAGAGCAAAGTGTGTGACTTCACCCCGCATTGTTCCTCTGGAGAGGATGAAGCCAGCTGCCGTAAGGATCTTATTTCTGAGTTCACACATGAAAACAAACCAAATCGCACTGGTATGCTCGACTGAGCGACAGGCAGCATGAATTCCTGTTCATCCACTTTGAACCATATTATTACCTTAGTTAAATATGATTTATATTTTTTTAATTATCTGATACCACATTCACATTTTAAGCTTCCTATTTGTGGCGAACGAGTTTGTTTTTGTTTTTGCATGATACATTTCTTATTAAGTGAAAAAAAAAAAACACAAAAATTATAAATATTTTAGTTCAAATCACATTTACAGTACCAAATGTCTTTAGGCACTCATTTCTTTATATTTTGCTTCCAAGAAACCAGACTTTCTCTTGAGCAACAGCTCTTCAGGCTTTCTGAAGGTCTCAGAGTTTTTCTCACTCTTATTCGTTTGTAGTCAAGTTCTTATACTTGAACATTTTCTGGGGAGTTTTAAAAAAAACTTGTTAAGCCACTTAACACAGACCTATGAATTATTCAGTTTTTCAATTTTTCATTACCAAAGGCACCTAACTCATAGGAGGAACTAGTATTGTGTCTGCACATAACAGACTACTTAGCAAAGAACCAATTTTAAACTGCTTCTTTGGTCATTTTTGACCAGGACATGTCCTTCAACGCACATATTAAACAAATATGTAAGACTGCGTTCTTCCATTTGCGCAACATCTCTAAAATTAGAAATATGCTGTCTCAGAGTGACGCTGAAAAACTAGTTCATGCATTTATTACTTCCAGGCTGGACTACTGTAATTCATTATTATCAGGATGTCCAAAACACTCACTGAAAAGCCTTCAGCTAATCCAAAATGCTGCAGCAAGAGTCCTGACAGGGACTAGAAAGAGAGAGCATATTTCTCCTGTTTTGGCTTCCCTTCATTGGCTTCCTGTTAAATCCAGAATTGAATTCAAAATCCTGCTCCTCACATACAAGGTCTTAAATAATCAGGCCCCATCTTATCTTAATGACCTTGTAGTACCATATCACCCTATTAGAGCACTTCGCTCTCGCTCTGCAGGCCTACTTGTTGTTCCCAGAGTATTTAAAAGTAGAATGGGAGGGAGAGCCTTCAGTTTTCAGGCCCCTCTTCTGTGGAACCAGCTTCCAGTTTGGATTCGGGAGACAGACACTATCTCTACTTTTAAGATTAGGCTTCAAACTTTCCTTTTTGCTAAAGCATATAGTTAGGGCTGGACCAGGTGACCCTGAATCCTCCCTTAGTTATGCTGCAATAGACATAGGCTGCCGGGGGATTCCCATGATGCATTGAGTTTTTCCTTTCCAGTCACCTTTCTCACTCACTATGTATTAATAGACCTCTCTGCATTGAATCATATCTGTTATTAACCTCTGTCTCTCTTCCACAGCATGTCTTTTATCCTGTCTTCCTTCTCTCACCCCAACCGGTCGCAGCAGATGGCCGCCCCTCCCTGAGCCTGGTTCTGCTGGAGGTTTCTTCCTGTTAAAAGGGAGTTTTTCCTTCCCACTGTCGCCAAAGTGCTTGCTCATAGGGGGTCATATGATTGTTGGGTTTTTCTCTGTATCTGTGAAGCGTCTTGAGGCGACTTTTGTTGTGATTTGGCGCTATATAAATAAAATTGAATTGAATTGAATTGAATTGGTCACTTTGCTATTAGCAGTCTGTTACAAAAACAGATAATTTGTTCCCGTAAAAAAATTCCAAAGATAACACAGTTTGAAAAGGATAAAAAAATAAATAAAAAAGGATTTTTGCAACTTTTGGTGTTTCCCAACAAAATATTAGCTGAAAAATCTGTGCAGCGTCTCCTAAAAAATTTGAGAAAACTGGACAAGTGAAGGACAAAAGAAGAAGTCGATCCAGCAACAATCCAGAAATAGTTTTAGTGGATTGTTGGCTGTGAAGAAGCAACTCTTAAGGTAGCAAAATAAGGAAAATCAATCTTTTTCAGTTCAAATCATCACAGTGAGTGTCAACAACAGGGTGGATTTATGAAAGAAGAAAACTACCCTCAGATTTGGATGCAACATGCAGTAGCACACGGGAAGCATTTGATCGACAGCGGCTGAAATTTTCATCGTAACAATGATCCCTGATCCACTGGCAATGCAGTCAAAGCATACCTGGACAGAAAACACACAATAGCACACCATTAATCATGGATTGGCCTCTCCAGACCGCAACATTATTAAAGCAGTGTGAGATCATCTTGACAGAGAAGAGAATAAAAAAGCAGCTGTGTGTTTGCACATTTCACCACCAACAGCCAACAGCAGACCTACAGTAGAAACTAGATGCCAGAGTCAATACAAGAAAACAGACGGAGAAAACAGATTGGAAATGGTTCATAAGAAATACAAAGAGAACCTGGCAACTGAGTGGTGAAACAGCAGGGATATATGGGAAGACTTATTGGTGGCAGGTGGTTCACAAAACAGGTGGAGGGAAAAAAAGGAGGAGAAGTAAAACTGAAATTCATCAAAACTTCTCGTTTTAAATTGTGGCCTCCAGTTTTCCTATTGTAAGTTTAATCTTTGGGAAATCATCCTGTTTAATGTAGAAGCTTTTTTATAAAAATTTAAATCCATTCAAATGATTAATCTACGTATTAAAAATCTTACTCTGCAGTAAAACTTGGGATTAAGTTTGTATTATTGACCTTTTACTCATAATTTGACAAAGCATGCTCATTTCAAGGCCCAGTAGAATCACTTGAACACTACAGTCTGATAAATCTTCTGGGAAACATCATGGGATGTGGCTGAAAATCATCTGTTAATGTTAATTTCACATCCAAGCCTCACCTTTATGTAACTTTGTCCTTTATGTCAATATATTTAGCCTCTGAGTGTGACTTTAAGAGTGATTCTTGTGGCTGGTACGAGCTTACCCTCGGCGATGGCTTTGACTGGGTCAGGGGCTCATCGATGGAGGTACCTCCAGACTACTATGGTCGCCCACCACCACTGGACCACTCCACGAACAGCACTGAAGGTAAGGGAAACAAACACACCACAAATCTGCTGTAGCAATACCACCATGTGAGACATGAAGCCAGTGAGAAGGAGAAGGGAAATGCGGTAAGCCGATAACGTGATTTCACTGGATTCTAGCCAGAAAAAAAGATAATATTATCCACTGATTAAATTGAGGTTTTGTGGAAGAAAATTCCCGCACTGTCTTTTGTGAGATAAGCACTTCATGGAGAAACGCTTTCTCAGCCGTCTGAATAATAGAAAGGAAATCGACATATGCTTGTACCCATTATGCATATTAACATTATTTACAGAAATAAACAAGACTCTGCAGAGGTCTATTCGAAGTTTATGTGGCACAACATGCAACTGTATTTTTATGCCTCGTCGCATCTTCTTCCCTGAGGAGAATTAAGTCTACAGGGATGGATTTTAAAAGCAGTCTTCTTGAAGTCGGACTCCACGCAGGCACCATCTGTTGTTGTTCTCACGTAGGCTGTGTGAAGATGCTGTGAAAAAACTGCTCTGTAAGGTGGCTGTGCAGACTCTAAACTGAAGCTTTGTGAAATAATGACACACATCCTGGTGGGAGCATCTGTTTGAGGATGTAGATGACTGTGACCGCTCAAAGACTTATCTCGGGTGTGACAATGCGCAGGTATGTGGTGTGTTCAAAGAGTGATTATTTGGCAGTGGGACACCTTATATGAGCCAAGAAAACATTTCAACTTCATCACACCACCGCCTCAAACTGTACAGCATTAGACAGCATGGTTTCACCAGCCTATTCAAGCTGTTTGTGCCTTTCTAGACTTTTTAAACATGAGAACCACCAACGCTTTGCTCTGCAAAGATAAACACTGCATCTCATACTCCAGTCTTCTATACTCTAAATATTTGTAATGTATTAGTAAGAAAGGAATCTGATTTATATTAGACTATGCAAAAGATGGACACCATTACATCAGCTATTAGTTATGAAAGTCCTGTTTATCAAGTCTCAAAGTGAGTCTTTTGGCCTTTATGTTGATGTTTTTCATGGTTTTCTTGGTTTCTTCCATATTTTGAAACCTAGTGCCCTCACATTTTGCTGTTTATCATGGGAAATCACCATAATTTGCATTACTTCAAACTTGAATAACTAATTCATGCATCCATCCATACATACAATTTCAGCCCATCTGTATCCACAACCTGGCAAGCCATACCTAATAATCCAGTTAAAGGTGTGTGTTTGAAACCAATGCTATGAAGTGCTTTTTTCATATTTTAATTTACTTAGAGAAGCATGGTAAATAACTTTTCTGTTATAATTTGTCATTAAAAATTGGAAACTTTTAGCTTCTCCCTCATTTCCCAATGGATCACCACAGCAGATGGATCCATGTTTGATTTGGCACAGATTTTACACCAGAAGTCTTTCCTGACACAACACTCCCATTAATCACACCAGGCATCACAGAAGCTTGTGATCTCTTCTCTTAAATAGGTAAAGAAAGATTTGTTGAGGGAATTTTACAGAAGTTTGTAGAAATGTTTAATCGATTTCATGAAGGAAAAACTATCCTTTTGTAAGATACTAATCCCAAGTTAAACGAGTGAGTGTGAGTGTGAGAGTAGAAAGAATTTGCTTGTATGAATTGAATAGTTGTGAATGTTTGAATGAGGTAAGTTGTATAAAGTGCTTTGAGTGCTCAGATAGAGTAGAAAGCTCTATATAAGAACCATTCCATTTACCAAACTAATCATCACAACACTTCGCAAAATGACGAGGACATTATCTGTTCAAATACTCAAAGGTCAGCTTCACTGTTCTGCAGCAGTTATTTTTAATCACCAAGGAGAGACTGTGACCATATTTCACAGTTAGTCTGGTCCAGAGTAAGTGACACTAATCTTTGACGTCCCACTTATTAAATATCTTCAAGCTCTTAATTACAGCAAAGATTGTTTTAACTTGTTGGCTGAAGCATATAAAACAGCACTGCTGTATTATTATAGCCACTATGTGGTTTTTTTGTTGCATCTCTGGTAAGAAAGAAAAGATAGAACCTGAACTAGAATCAAGTTAAAGAACTTTTCTATTCTGTGCCTACTTGCAGTTATCTTCCAGCTGAAAACTTCTTTTTTCTCAGCTTTGTTTTTTAAGCTGTATTATTATTATTATTATTATTGTGCTGTTTGCAGAACGGCATGATTTTATGATTTGTGTGAACGCTGCTGCACTGACCGTTTCTATATTTGGCTCCTGGCTGTTGGCCAGCAAGCCAACCTGTGTGATCCACAACATCTTGCTCTGTGCTGAAATTTAAAAAAGAAGATATATAATCTCTTTTACACTAGACATTGTATTTCACAGACATCCCAAAGGAAACACAGATAAAATAGACCCGTAAGGGAGCAAAAACAACAACAACAACGTGGGAAGATGTTTAACTAAAAGAACTTCCGTAAGAGTTTCTGGTCAGTGACTCACTGACTGTCTGGTGAAGCAAGTTGTTTACAGAACTTTAAAAAAAGTAGATGCTGAATAGTAATTGTCATTTCTCATTGCAGGTCACTTCATGTTTATATTCAAGAACAGCAGCAGTCTGTTTCCAAACGCTGCTCTCCGAGGACCGCGGTTCCAGCAATCGGCTGCTGCCTGCACCATGACCTTCTGGTTAGAGCCACACTACTTTAAAGCCAGCACATCACAACCAGTCTTCATTTCTTTGTCAAGCCCACAAAGTAGTTTGACAAGATTCATTGCTATGAAAACACGCTTTTCCACTTGCTGTCTCTCTGCTTTCTACTACTTGTTTGATCTCGTTCTTACCTCCACTCATCATTTTACCTGTCTAAGTTTTGCACTCTAAGCATATCTCATCTTTCACAATCACACACAATAAGAAGTATCTGAATCTGTCCTGTTCTGACAGTTTTATGGCCCCTGAAGGTTTATGTCTAATAACAGATTATAGTTTTTCCCTGAGTGATTGGAGAAGTTCTCCAGGCAGAAAGCAGGAGCTTTATAAATAGTCATTTTTTTTTACTTCAGTGTCCTCAGGTATTATGTCCATTGAGTATTTTCACTACAGTATGTGGATGAAGGCAAAGGTTTCAGGTATAGCACGAGGGAATGCATCCATTCAAAATTAACATTTTGTCTTCCATCACTGTCTTATTCCCCTCAGGCATTATAATTCAGGCATATCTGTGGGAGCTGCTGACATGTCACTTCGAATCGAAGGAGTTGAAAACCACACTGTCATATGGAGAACATTGTACGACCAAGGACCCCACTGGAACCAGGTCACCGTACAGCTGGGACGCATCACCCAGCCTTTCCAGATCTCCCTGGCTAAAATCAGCCTCGGCGTGTTCGATGGAGTCGCCGCTCTAGACGATATCGCTTTCAAGAACTGCTCTCTGCCTCCGGCGGTGGATGAGTGCCCACCCCACACACATTTCCACTGCGTGCACACCAAGGCATGTGTGGAGCATCTGCAGCTCTGTGACCTTGTGGACGACTGTGGGGATGGATCAGATGAGGCAGGATGTTGTGAGTGTCTTTGATGTTTGTTCTGGATCAAAAGTAAAAGTACTCGTCATAGTGTTGCATCAGTGTCTACAGGGCATTCCCCTGTCTTAGCTTGTTGAGATGAAGCTACTTCATTTAATTTCACTTGCAACAGACTTGGTTTATAAATGCAGAAATAATAAACAAGTTTAATCTGAGGCATTCAGCTCATAAAAATATCTGTTTCTCCTTCCAAGAGGACTATATTCTTTGGTGGAGGAATTGTTCAGATATTTTACATAAAGCTGCTCATCTCTAATTTCACACATTAAAATCTGTTTGCAGGTCCTGGGTAGCGTTACTGCAGATATGAAAAAAGTTTTTAAAAGTTGCATAAAGCATTTTGAAGCTCCTTACTTCTGCTTAACGCTACATTAGCTGCTGCTGCTGTGTTAAAACAGTAGATCTGAAATGGCACTATCTGTGGCGAAGTTAAATTATGGGTAAAACGTAGTCATGCATTCTCAAGTTCTGCTTGTAGACTGTATATGAAAATATTTATTATTTTCATGTGTGGCCAGTAGACTCTGCTGCACTGATTCTGGCACTTTTTTGTGTGTTTATCAATGTTTATCAATGTCAGTCTGGAAAATTCAAGTTTTCTTAATGGTAGATAAATACAATTAAATGGACAAAGACAAGATGTCGATTGCGTTTTATTGCTTTATATTGTTGTAGTTTTGTCTGTAGTGAATTTCTCTCTGTCATGTGTCACAGCTCCAGAGCTGCAGTGTGACTTTGAACATGGGCTGTGTAACTGGAAACAGGAACAGACTGGAGAAGATGTTTTTGACTGGACCATCTACCAAGGCCCGACTCCATCCTTTAACACGGGCCCTTTGAAGGACCACACATTGGGCACCGTCTATGGCCACTACCTCTACATTGAGGCGTCTGCCCCTCGGGAGTTCAAAGACACGGCGGTGTTGCTCGGTCCAGTCTTCAAACCCACCCACCACGATGGCAAGTCGTACAACCACTGTGCTATCCGCTTCTATTACCACATGTTTGGAAAATATGTGTTCTACCTGGCGGTGTACTTGAGGACCACTGCTACAGGCCGTGGCCAGATGCTGTGGGTGAAATATGGAAATCAAGGAGACTTCTGGCACAGGGAGACTCTTTACCTCAGCAGTGCTCAGCCTTTCCAGGTTAGCTAATGGTAGCATTCACATAGACATCATTATAAAGCAGTGTGGCATTTTCAGTGAGGTATTTACACGTTTATTTCACGTTTGTGGGATTTTCTTGGATGTTTTAACCTTTAAGCATCATTTTAAGAGTATAATTGGTAAAACATGTGATGTGCTCAATTTAATCTGTGACTGTTGTTTTAAAAAACGGACTTTCAGACAGTACACTCAATACATGGCAAAATGAAAATACGGAAATAGGAAGAAAATATCTCAAAGTTCTGCTTACACAGTGGTTAAGATATAACTCTTAGGTAAACCCTGTGATATTACAGTCTTGGCATCCCACTGTGAGTCATTTGCTTTTGGCTCCCTTGTGTAATCAAAGTAGATATGCACACATAAGCTCTAGGTAAAAACAGTTCCCTTTGCAGACAATGCCGAGACATTAGTGAAGCAAAGCGTCTGCATGGAGTGCACTCCACCATTGCGTGATGAAGATCCATTTAATAACTTCACTGCTTAACATCGATCCCTCAAGATGGATGTTCTGTTGTCATTACTCATGAGTGAGTATAACTTGACAGGGAGTTAAAGACTTTTGCTCTGCTATGGCAATGAAAACAGCAACTCTGTGTGTCAAGTCAATTGACTGCAGAAAGGGTAAAAGTGGGAGAAAAACAGACACTGATGAATTAAATTCAAATTCAGAGTGATCCATTTGCTCCCAGTGCAGGCAAAGTGCCATGAAATGACAAACTCTAAAAACCGGGCATCTGAATAGTCAGTTGTGTCAAATTCATCCTTTTACATTTTCATTAAGACTTAATGTGGTCAATGTAAGAACAAAAAGACATACATCATTGCATTTCCTGCTTAAATCATCCAAATGTGATAATATGAAAACTTAAACTATTAAGGTGCCTTATTCTGCACGTATGTAGGATCTTATAGAGGCAAAATTATCTGTAAAAACATTTCTGTACTTTTCACGTTCAAGCTGTTTTCTTTTTAAAACCTGATGAGAATCTTCGTATTCGAGTATTTCTAAATGATACTTCCCTTTTTTGCAGTCAGAAGCATGCAAGTGACTGCTGAAACAACAAGAAAATTGTTTAAAAAAGGGGAAACACACATATAACCTGGATAACTGAATGCTTTCTATAAGAAAAATTCAAGTCAATAATTAAATGAAGAAATATGCGTCTAATTTATTGGCATTTCGGCAGTTTTAGATAAAGGAGGCTTTTGCCAAGTATTGATAATTGTTAATTTGCATTATTGAGCCACTAATATATCGAATCAAGTTGTCCGTTGTAGGTACCAAGGTGCTACGCATTGCAACAAAAACCTCCATGTAAACTTGCTTTGGTTGCTAGCAGATTGCTGCTGCCACTCAAAAACTTGAGAATTAGTGCCTTACTGTTAAGCAACAGTAAGGCACTAATCAAGAGCTTAGAAAGAAAAGCCTCCAGACTTCTTTAAGTTTCTTGAAGACGTTTCAACCTGTGATCCAAGAAGCTTCTTCAGTTCTAAAAGCAATTGGTAGAGAATCCCAGATTTTTAAGCCATATTGGGAGTGTCCCTAACAGGGTCGTGGACCAACTATTGATCCTCTGCCTAATCACACGAGTCAAGGTGGGAAAACAGTTGTGGGTAACGATCAGCCAAGGTTTCAGGTGAGCCCTTGTGAGACCTTGCCCCACTCATGTGACTAACCCTAAGTCACATGATAGGCTTGTGTGATTAGGCAGAGGATCAATCGCGAGGTGGTTTCTGGTGCACCACCATGTACCTATTTGTGACCAGTTTCACCTTGTCAACTAGTCCCTTGGCCTCTGTGCCTGAGGCCTTACAGAACAAACACACAAAGCTAATGTTAGCAAATTTTAGTATGTTGCTCAGACTGAAGGTGATATGATTAAACATTTAAAAAAAAGGGGTTTTTTCAGTGTTTCCTCCGTAAAACTTGTGTGTAATCTGTCTGTGTGCAATCTTTTCTGCGGTGGCCCTGAAAGGCCAAACGAACTGCAACTTAAGAAAACACCAGCAATAAGAAAAATGCTGCAAAAGCACACAAAACACAATGGAAATAGGAAAAATTCAAAACAGAAATAGGAAAAACGAAAAACGAAATAGGAAAAAACACAAGGGAAGTGTTTCTGGGGAGACAATAACCCGACGGACCAGTTGCAGGAACACAAAACATGGTAGGTGTGTTTTATCATGATTCATATAATACTGATGATGAATTTTTAGGCTAATAGTAAGGCTAACACCATCGGCGTAACTTTGTGCTGAACATTGGGGGGGTTAAGATCTCTAAATAAATAAATAAATCTGGATAAATTCCCAGATGATTAAACATGCAACTATTTGGTTGGTAATACCTGAAATTAGTAAAGAAAATCAACAGCCTATTTATGCAAGATAATTCATAATTTTATTGGGGGGGTTATATTGGTTTGGTCTGATTATTGGGGGGGGGGGTCATAACCCCCCTGGACATTACGCCCCTGGCTAACACACTTACCTCTCATCTTTTCGTTCCTCACAGAGCCGATAGATCCTACCCTTCTTTTAAGTGTCTCCCAGCGCAATTCTTAGCATATTTTGGTTCCTGCAACTGGTTGTCGGGTTATTGTCTCGCCAGAGACACTTCCCTTGTGTTTTTTCCTATTTCGGTTTTTGTTTTTCCTATTTCCGTTGTCATTTTTCCTATTTCCGTTGTGTTCTGTGTGCTTTTGCAGCGTTTTTCTTATTGCTGGTGTTTTCTTAAGTTGCAGTCCGTTTGGCCTCTCAGGGCCACCGTACTTCTCTCTAACAGAGAATTTTTACTTAGACTTTCGTATAGCTATCTAATTGGGCTTACTTCAGTAGATATTAGCAAGGTAACAGAGACTGTTGTGAGTGAACCAAAAGGTTATATGAACATTTTCGAAATAACCAAAAGTGTCCCAGCAGATGTACTTAATACCAAAATCCTGAGTTCACTTTTAATTGGTTCCTAAATTAATACACCAGCAGCTACAGCTGTTCCTGTTAAAAGCTTTGGACGGACTTTATACGCTAACTCGTCGACTGAATATGCCGTGTGTTTATTTCCCAGATTTTGATTCAAGGTACAGTTGGAGATGATTTTACTGGAGACATTGCTATTGATGACCTTTCCTTCCTCAACTGTGAGCCTTATGAAGGTAAATGATTACAACACAAAACTGTACAGTGAAATTCTGTTTCCAGTGTTAGTTATTTTCTACTGTCTCTTGCTCTAGGAGAGCTCCCCACACTGAATAATACAACTCCAGCAGTGACGACTCCAGCCCCCACAGTTCAACCCAATATGTGCCATTATGGAGAGTTTCCTTGTGGGACATATGGGGAGTGCATTCCCTTCAGTAAAGTGTGCGACTTTAGATATGATTGCTCTGATGGATCAGACGAAATAAGTTGTGGTAAAACATTTAAAAGGCTTTAACTATTGCATTATCAGTCTTCTTAAATGTTTTTGAGACATTTTTTATTTTTATGTTCCCTCTTTTCCAGTGAAGGAAAGCTGTGATTTTGAAGGAGGTGACACTTGTGGGTGGAAGATCGTCAAACCCTCTTTCATACTAAATCACTCGTTTCGCTGGTCATGTGACCAAGGGGAGAGCAATCATTTTGGAGAGGAGTACCACCGTCCTACTAATGACCACACCCTGTAAGCACCTACCTAAGAGTTTTTGGAATTTTTTCAGTATTATTGTTCATTTTGAAACCTTTATAATACCTTTCAGCATTGATACTTCCTTCCAAAACGTGCAAGCTGCCCATACCATGTGCACTTAGGCACCTCCACACCATCAGAGATGCTGGCTTTTGAACTGAACGCTGATAGCATGTTGGAAGGGCTTCCTTCTCCGCAGCATCCGGGATTACCAACAAGATTGTCTAATCTGGATATAGAATACTTTCCCACTGTGAGACAGTCCATTTCAAATGAGTCTTGGCCCACAGGACACGATGGCGCTTCTGAAGCATGTTCAAATATGGCTTTCTTTTTGCAGCTTTAGTTCACATCTTAACCGTCAGTGGTTTCTGGAAGTGTTCCTGGGCCCATTTAGTAATGTCAGTGACACAATCATGCTGATGAGTGTTGCAGTCTTGTCTGAGGGACGGAGCACCATCCAATAAAGGTCTTCAGCCTTGTCCCTTACACACAGAGACATTTCCAGTTTCTCTGAATCTTTTGATGATGTTATGCACTGTAGACGATGACAGTTGCAAAGGCTCTGCAATTTGACGTTTAGGAACATTGTTTTTGAAGTCATCTTCTTACGCACTCTTTCACAGATTGGAGAGCCTCTGCCCATCTTTACTTCTACCAATTAAATTAATTAATTGCTAGATGTTGTAGGCAGCACGGTGGCACGGTGGTTAGCACTGTTGCCGCACAGCAAGAAGGTCCTGAGTTCAATTTCAACATCAGGCCGGGGTCTTTCTGTGTGGAGTTTGCATGTTCTCCCCGTGTTTGCGTGGGTTCTCTCCGGGTAGTCCGGCTTCCTCCCACCGTCCAAAGACATGCAGCTTGTGGGGATAGGTTAATTGATTAATCCAAATTGTCACTAGGTGTGAATGTGAGTGTGAATGGTTGTCTGTCCCTGTGTGTTAGCCCTGCGACAGACTGGTGACCTGTCCAGGGTGTACCCTGCCTCTCGCCCTATGACAGCTGGGATAGGCTCCAGTGCCCCCCGCGACCCTGAAAAGGATAAGCGGAAGCGAATGGATGGATGGATGAATTGCTAGATGTTCTCCCAGCTGAGTGTTTTTGAACTTTCTTACTTCTTCAGCAATTTATTCCCTCTGGGAAAATGTAACAATCTACAAAATATACAGACAGCTGCCAGTGGTTCTCCTCAGCCTCCTGGTAGATGCAGCTATGGTATCAATTGAAAAATCCTACATGACTTCCTTCTCGAGTTATCGCATTCACCAGATTCCTGTCCTTGAGATTTTTAGTAGAAACCCCAACAGTATCAATTTGAAAGTCCTACATCGCCTCTTTCTTGCATTCGTATTTGTAAGGGTGTTCACCTTTCCCGCCTGCCTGGCAGGGCAATAACAATATCCCATCAGCCGTTTAGGCCTGAAGGGTAAAAATCATAAACGAATATTTCCCAAGAGAGATGCCAAGAAATCACAAATGGGTTGTTTCTTTTAAGACAAATGTTTTACTGAAAAAAAGTGTATATTTTTGCACTATACTACACTAAATAAAAATACAGATGTCAGTTCCAATGCAGAGCCCTTTCTCAGTATATCCAAGGCACTCAGGCTAAAGACATTACTAAAGCTGATTTAAATCCTCATTTCCGTCTCAGATCCGCAGCTGAATTTGAGATCTTATTCTGTATTCCTGATATTCCTCTGATAGCAACAGCTCCAAGGGGTGGTATATGTATGCAGACAGTTCAAACGGTGGATACGGTCAGACCACTGACCTCCAGACTCCTGTCATCTCTTCCACTGGGCCGCAGTGCACCCTGGTCTTCTGGTACCACATGAGGGGCTTCACCGTGGGAACACTGAAGGTAAAGAGAGCAGACAGATCATTTCTGTGTATGGGGTCTCATCAGAATTGAGTCACGGAAATATTCATATCTGTTGCTTTTCTGATGTCTGCAGGTGCTGCTGAAGCAAACAAACATCACTCATGAGGTTTGGACTGAGACTGGTAACCAAGGCAACAAATGGAGACGAGGAGAAGTGTTTTTGGGGTTATTGAGTAATGTCCAGGTCTGTTACATAATTTTTCCCTAAGAAAACTAGTGAGATATCTAAATCAGTTTAATGCAATGAAATGGTTCATATCAACTTTTATATAAAAAATAATATAAAATAGTCATTTTTAAACAATTTAGACATTTTATACAGTGGTATTTTTATAATGATATACAGTAAAAGTATAAAATGACAGAACAACAGCAGCAAAAGTGAAAGGGAAGGTTTACAAGATAGTATTTACACCTGCTATGATGTGTGGATTGGAGAGAGTGATACTGACAAAACCAACGAATCTGAGCTGGAGGTGGAGTTGGAGATGCTCAGATTTTCATCAGCAGCATCAAAAGGGCAGCTCGGGTTTAGTGGTTTGGAGACAAAGTTAGAGAGGCAGGGCAGAGATGTTTGGACATGTGCAGTAGAGTAGTGGATGTACTGGACAAAGGATATAGACGATGGAGCTGCCAAGCAGGAGGAAAGAGGTAGACCACAGAAAAGATTCATGGATGTAGTAAGGAAGGATATGAAAAGAGTTGGTGCCACAGAAGAGGAGGCTAGAGTGAGATGAAGGCAGATGATTTGCTGTGGTTTCACCCTTTTATTGTTTTTAATAAGTAAAATTCTGGACAATATAATTTGGCTTTTTTTCTGACAAAAATTAATTCAAAATCATGTCAAAGTGAAAACAGAGTTTTACTAAAAAATGTCAATGATTTAAATTCCATTTAATTCTTCACAGCCACTTGACCTAAGGCAATCTTTAGAGAAGTGCCTGTCCTTTCAAAACAAGAGATAATCAATGTCTTCATCTGAGGGGCAAAACTGCCACACCCAGATAAAAGTACAGTGCCTGCCCCGGTGGCTTGATTGCACCGGAGAAGTCATCCCACTGATGCACATTAACCTTTGTCAGAACAGAGAGTCAGATCAGAGCTGATGGTACAATCAGCAGCTGAAAGGCTTTACACACCAAACCTTCAGAGCCCTTTTTGAGACTACAAGTGCCCTTTACCTTTCCCCTCCGAGCACTTCATCAGCTGACTGCCACTAGACGCGGAATAACAAGACTCATTAGGACAGGGGCTATCGGCTCTTCTGTTTCCGCGGCTTGCCTGATAACATTAAGCATCGACCTCTCCAAAAATAGTGAGGACTCAGAGTTGATCCCGGGTCTGTTGTTCTTTTTCAGGTGGTATTCTCTGCTAAACGAGGGATCAGCTACATGGGTGACTTGGTAATAGATGACGTCGGCTTCGTGGATTGCTCCCCTCCTCTTCCTTCAGACCAGCCTTGCACACCTGAGCAGTACACCTGTGCAAATGGCCACTGCATCCCCCAGGACAACCTGTGTGACTTCATCAACCACTGCGGGGACAGCTCAGACGAGAACCCCTACATCTGCCGTGAGGCCTCTTCTAATGTTTGGCTGATGACTTTAAGTGGAAGATTAATTTTCTGATAAATGAACAGCTGTGATTGAGTTCTTCTTTTATTGCCATCTTTCAGAGGGTTTTATTGAACGCTGCAGTTTTGAGTTTGACCTCTGTTCCTGGTGCCAGTGCCAAGAGGATGACTTTGATTGGAGGATCAGCAGCAGTCCAACCATTGGAACTAGGCCATCAACTGACCACACCCTGAGAAACTCCTCGGGACACTACCTCTACTTGGAAAGTTCATTTCCTCAGGAAGATGGCAGCACCGCTCGTATAATAGGACCCCTACTGAGCCGCAGGAGCTCACAGTGCAAGGTCAGGTCAAGGTCAAAGGGCAGAATGTACGAGAATTATTAAAAATACAGCTAAATGAAGATGCTAAAAAACACTTTACCACGGATTAAATTTTTAAATTCTGAGGTCATCAAAATTTGGCCGTTTCTATTGGTTTTGATGTGGCATGATTTGAGCTGGTAGGCTGGTTGGTAGGCAGGTGTGTCCTGGTACCAAGACCACTAACACAAATTCCATTTAACCCTAGGATGGTTGGATGGATTATTTGAGCTATATAATAAAATACTGTATTTTTAATTAATATTGTAAAATATACATTATTTAACAATATATTAATAATCATCATGCCCTGTTGAATCCTCCCATCTTTGGGTTTTGTGAGTCAATGGATTCCTAATTAGATCTCTTAAGAAACATTGCTTTATAACAACATGATTGATGTTATTCAGATAATTGTCTGGGACTTGTGTGTGTGCAAAACCTTTGAACTACAACTGATTTCTACATATTTTGCTTCCAATCAGCAAAACTTTCTTATACTTTAAATGATTTCAAGCAATAATTTTCCAAACTTCCTGAAGATCCTTGGAAGTTGTTCTTTGGACATTGGCTGTTTTTCAACTTTATGCACTAATGCATAATTTATTCCCATTTCTATTGTTGAATCTTTGAAAAATGCCAAAGATAACACAGTTTGACACTAATAAAATTGTATAGTTGCACCAACAAGATGATTCCCAAAGATATAAGAACTGAAAATGTGCCATCTTTTTGCATGGTATGCAGTATGAGGAAACTGGACAGATAGAGGACAAATGAACAATTAACTGGCCTGAAAACCCATCTACAGCAGATTAATAGTATTTTTAAGTAATATCTTTAAGTAATAGGGGAAAAATATCCAACAAAGATCTGACAGAGGACCCAAGAGATGCCTTTTGTAGGTGTCAGTGGAAGGGAAACAGGAAGAAAAGGCTGAGGTATGCCAGATTACACAAGAACTGCACTGAAAATCAGTGAAAACAGGTCTTATGAAGTTATGAATCCAGATTTGAAATTTCTAGTTGTAATTGCCACCAATGTGCTTACAGTGCTTACAGTGATTTCTAAAACACAGTGGAGGCTTTATCTTGATTTGTGGCTGTAGTGTTGAAGTGCACATTTCAATAAACCTCTACTTCTACCTTCAGTTTTCTTAGTAAAATATAAAGAAATAAAGGGTGTCTTGAGAATTTTTGCACAGCAGTGTATAATATAATATATGTATGTTTGACTTTCAGTAGTAACTAATGTAAAATATATATATTTAATATATATAAGAAGAGCTAAATTCAGTGGTTTTGGTATATTCACACTATCAAGATTCAAGTTCAACTTTTTGGGAAATACGCTCAGTTGCTGCTAAGAGCTAGCTGTAGCTAAGCTAACTTAGCTTAGCTTAGCATAAAGAGGCGATGGAGATGAAAATAGTCTTTCTTGTCATTTAGTCCTCAAACAAGTGTAAAGATGAGATGTACTTTTCATGTAAACCCAACCAGCTGCTGACTTTAGTTTCTTATGTATTTCAGAGATGAGTGGAAAACGTTTATTAGGAAGGACATGAACGTATTTCTTAAAATTAAGAAATTTCTGTCAGCTTGCAAGTTTTAGTCTTAAGAAATGACTTTTAAATATTGACCTTCTTGTTCTTACAATTAGAGCTGAAAACGTGATGCAACTAAACAGGCAATTAGCAACTGAGTGTGTATGCTTGGTTGGTAGTACGTGTGTGTCCTCCCAGCTGTCAGCCCCATGCTCTACTGGGAAATGATTTCTTGATTGACTGCCTGGTTTGCTCTGTGTGTCGTGTCTGTCTTATCCTGCTCCTGACCTGTCAATCAATCACACGGTTAGCAAAAAGGCTCCAATTAAACTGAAGGGAGGGCTGTGCTATGGGGGAAATGCTCTCTCTGGCGAACGAGAGAGGGAGGTGTGCTGCCACAGCTCCTGAACAAGCCTCTATTTGGAGAGAAAGCCCATAAAATATATTGCTAACTCACTGATGTGTGATGGAAAAACACAATTTCTCTCTGTGCCTTAATAAAGGCTACAACTGAAGGGAAAAGCACATCGATCCAGTGACAGACCGAGTGGATTAAAACTTAATCACCTTAGCATGCCTCTACTTTTTGTTTCTTTTCACAGTAGACCAATATAAGAAAAAAAAAGAAGAGAACAAAGTGGTATCAGTGTGTCAAGCAAGCGACCTTTGAAAGATCCAAGCCTATTATTTAGAAAGAGTACCAGTGTAGATATAGTAGCGATTGAATTATTTGACATCTTTGTTACAGTACGGATATTAGTCCGTACCAACATTTTTCCCCATTTCCCAACAAAAAATTTAAAGTCTTCAGGGTTAGACATTACAGTTACTAAACTATTGATCTTTTTTTGTGCTATTTAAATGAACACCTTTTTCATTTTCCTCCTTTTCTCAGATGCGTTTCTACTTCCACATGTCTGGAGATGGCATTGGGACTCTCAGTGTGTTCAGCAAAAGTGAAGGCCATCTCCATCTCCTCCTGACCCTGACGGGAGATCAGGGCAACTACTGGCAGATGAAGGAGATCCCGCTGAGCAGCTCCAGGGACTTCCAGGTCATGTTCGAGGGCAAGGTAGGCCGAAATCCAAAGGTTGACATCTGCCTGGATGACATTACCTTCTCTCCAGGATGCCTTCTCGCTTCCTCAGCTACATCGCCCGATAACACTCCTTCACCTCCTCCAGGTACGCAGTTCACTTTATTGGACATATGTTTCATTTCGACCTTGGCTGTTTCTTTCCGTGTTATTGTACACCCTCCTATCATTCACAAAAATATGAAAAACTGTAAGCCACCAAAAACTACATAGTGCATATATTGCTTATAGTAAATAAACTAGAGCTTTCTATAAATCACAAACGTTTTACATCATGGTCTTCTCATGTGACGTCACATATTGCTCGAGAGTTGTCTGCCATATTGTACCTGACACAACCACCAGACGTAAGTGGAAAAACATGTATTCCCTGACTGGTTTGTGAGTGGTTTTCTAATAAGAAAAGCAAACAGTAAATGCAGAATGTTCAAAGCATTTCCTTTGGTCACCAGCAGATTGCTGCTTTTCCTCAAAGTTTGAATCACGTGGATTTGCCTGCAGCTACTCTTCAAGCGGTAGAGCAACGGTGAAAGGTGTGACACAATCGAGATACAGAGATTGTTTGCCTTTAAAGTAAAGGTTACTTTTGATGCTTGTTGACTGCAGCACTGAGGCACGACTTTTACTGAATCCTTGTAACTTTGCTGTTTCCCTGTTTCACCTATCAGGCGAAAAGTCTCAAAATCTGCAGTTGCAATAACTTTGGCAATCCTCTCTTTTTATAAGAGAGGATTGCCAACACTGGGGTAAAAATGTGGAACAGCTACAAATACTGCTGACAAGAACCTCATCTGCTCGTGGTTCTTAGTACTCATTAGCAAATATTAAGGCAACAAGCTATACTGCAAATATGGCTAACATAATATGCTTATGACAAGTACTACTGTGCCATATTCATGAATACTGTAGTTTAGACTATTTCATAAGTGAAGGAAAGCATAGCATAAAGCATAAATCTCTTTCAAAGCACATCTTATTGCATGCCATAGCAGCTGACTCCACTTTTCAAATTTGATCCCAGTTGGTTTACTCTCACGATTTACACCAAAGTTCTTCTAGAAAACAAGTGTCAGTACTCTCCAGCCATCTTGGTAACAGCTTCAGGCAGAAGCTGACTACCGAGCAAACGTCATATAAGTTATGTACAGAGAAAGCCCAGAAAACTATTTTATAAGCTTATCTCCATCTTTACTATAACAACAAGTTGGTATTTCTGCCAAAACAGTGAAAACGGCTCTGCTAAAAATGTGCCAGTGCAACAACACAACAGGCTCAGTTTTTGGTCTCTATTGGCTCTTTGGGCACAGAGGTTTGACATCCACCATCTTTTCCATCATGTCAAATGCCTCCTGTGAAGAATGCATTAATATGGGCCTTCAAATTCCAGTGAGACATTAAATAAATGTACTCTTACTAGATGAAAGTGGTGAACTCTGAGAGCTTCAGTGCAATATTAACTCAGGGGCCAGATCTCACAGTTGCAAGCACTTAAATTCAACAAGGCGCTCACCTTGCCAAACAAGAGGTATTGCAATAAATGCCTGGCATGTTTGCTCTGCAGTCAAAATTAAAGGACTGCATGTTTCTGCAAAAGACTGAATGACCAGACGAAGGCCAGAGTGTAGCAGGAAAAAGCTGTTTTTATATTATTGCTTCTAAAAGACCCGGCTATTCTAATAATGACTTTTTAATTCCGCCGTGGCAGGGCGAATTCTGGGACTGTAGTCATTTTCTGTGAAAAGCTGTTTAACTGTTTCCCTCTAGGGCTGCTTTATATGAGGATTTTTATCACAAAAGCTTAAAGATCACTGTCATTGAGGCAGAACGGAACTGCAGAGCCCCGAGTTCCCAATTAAACTATTTGGTGAATTTTCAGAAAAGATTTCACTAAGATGTCGATAACTACAGTTTTGATTACTTTCACCTTGATAGTTTGCTCATATGGGCAATCGGAGAATTAATAATGGCTCCTGGGTTATTATAACACCACCTTCATTTGGAGGTGAAAACTGGAGTTGATGAGGACTGGATTAAAATGAGCTCAAAAGCTCAACCAATCCAGATTTAGAGGTCTTGAAAATAGAGGTGGCCTATCAAACATGCTGGTTTTCTTTGGACTAACATTGTCAAACGTTGCACATTTCCATTTTTAAGCTTTTCGGTATCTTCGGTTTTCCGTTAGACACTCGTCTTAATTTAAATTACTTATATAAAACATTCCTTTCTTGTTTTTTTGAGCAATTCAACAGTAACATCCAGTTTAAGCTGGAGTTTTGCTGATATAAAAAAATAAGATGTTTTGAACTAAAACGAACAATCTAAGGAGAAATGCTCTGAAACGTTTGCTCACCTCGGGGCTGAAGCTCTGACCAAAGCGAACCCATCATAGTTTGAATTTTAGACTAGGGAGATGTTCAGCATGTAGAGGTTCCTCTGCATCCCTTGCATTTTTTATGAGCGAACCCTTTAAAAGGCAAGAGAAAACAACAAGAGCTGATTTATCGGCATTGTCACTGTGGCTATAATTGGCCTATTAAACGTACTGCCTTTCCGATGCAGCTGATGTCGAGGGAGAAGAGAAAATCTGATTGCCTGTGCGCAGAAAGGGATAAAAACTGTGAAGCTCCCTGTCATTTTGAGCTGTAGAGGGTTTGTATCCAGCTGCATGGTGATGTGCAGGATTATCCTTACAGCTGTCTCTTTCTCTTACCTCTCTCTTCGTTTCACTGTCTGTTTGCATTCGTCTCTTTCGGTGCCTACAGTGAATAGCTGTGCTCCAATATTAATCAGACATTATTAGAGAAGTAGTGTGGTGTCAATAAGAGTCGCTGCAGGTTTGCATGCTAATGATGCTTACCTTCAGCTTACTCCACTGCTCTGCTTGGTGATTTTTCTCATACTGTTGAGACTTAGAGGAAACTTTTATATATCCATCTTTAGCATGCAGCTCATTTTATATAGTTTCCTCTCATTATGATGGTTTAAAAAAAGTGCATGCGTTTTAGGTTTTATTTAGAATAGAATAGAATTCAACTTTATTGTCATTGCACATGTCACAAGTACAAGGCAACGAAATGCAGTTTGCATCCATCCAGAAGTGCTTTAGCCATGATATAGATATATTACAAAATTTATATTAGCAATAATATAGATATATTACCGAAATGGGTCTGTTATAGGTATGAGGGTACAAAAATGGGTCTATTATGGGTATGTTACAATGTACACGGTATGAAGGTATGTTATGAATATGCTATAACTATAAGTATGTACAGGCTGTAGTGGGTATACAAGCTATGTACAGGCTATGAACAGGATATAAATATAAAGCTATAGAAATATGCAAGTTATAAACAGTTGTAAACAGTTGTAGAATTATAATTATCGTATTGTACAGAATGATTGTTTATACAGAATTATGCAGTAGTGCAGTTAAGATAAGTGAAATATGTGGCTACTTTATTTATTTAGCTTGTCTAAAATTATTTCATTTAAACTTGAGAAGGTCACTCATCCTTTCAGACTGAACGTCTATGTATGCTGGAATGGGAATCTATTCTGCTTTTAATTATTTTCATAGATATTAATTACACTGGTAGACACTTAAAAGTGGTCGTCTGACACTCTGTGTTGGCCTTGTGACACTCTGGTTGCTACCGTTCGCCCTCTGGCAGCTGGTATAGGCTCCAGTTCCTCTTGCAGCACTGAGTCATATAAGTGGAAGAAAATGCATGGAAAGATTTACAGTTTACACTATGCAATATATGTTAAGGGCTTAAACATAGGCCATAAGGAGCTGAAATCCAGTGCATAGGACTAGTTTGAGACATATAGCAAAATTAAAAGGGTCAGAAGATGCTTTTTTCCCCCTTTAAACATGACAGGATAATTTTCTGAAAGAAGAAGGAAGAAGCAAATAAAGTAGTGTGAAAACAGGAAAGAAAGGCATTGTAAAGAACACAGTGATATGAAGTGTTTCTTGAAGGTTAAGTCAGGGAGTATCACCGCTGCCCTGACAGTGAGGTGAATCCAAGTGGCCATTAATGAGACAAGAGGGAGAAGACTTGAAACAGAAACCTTTTCTCTTTGTGTCTCAGCAGCTGCAGGCTGCAGAGGACGTACAGTAATACTGATGAGAGCAGAGACAGCAGGAACTGTAATTATATACTGCTGTTCCCTCGGGAGCTTTTTCTTCCACAGCTTCAATCTATATAAAACCATCACACGATGGAGCAGAAAGACCGACCGCTTTTACTCTCCACTTGCACTTATTTTATAGCTCTGCCTGGAAAAAATACCCAAAACTGTAGAACAACACACATGAATAATGTTAACGTGGAGTTCTTCGTTTGCATCTGTAGACTGCATGTAAATGTGAGCGTGTGTAAAGGAGAGACAGAACAAAATGCAAATCAGATTTGAGCCGATCTTCTTCTTCAAGTCACTATTGTGTTGAACTTGCAATAGAACTGGGAAAATACAAGTCAAATAAGTTTTCCATTAAAATCCTTTAGTAAAGCAGTGAAAGCAAAACTTTTAAATCTTTTTTGTGGCTCTTTCTGTAAAAGATAAAAGCTGCAAACTGGAACATTTAGGGTCATCTACTCTTTAATACTTGTGCAGTCAAGTAAGTGGCTGTGTGCAATGTTCGTATTATGGAAATTCATTCATAAAGGTCCACATTTTACAGTAAAGTGTTTCTAATTAACAATAAATGTTATAAATATTTTAGATAAAAACAGGACAGTTTTCCAGTGAATTATCTGAAACCTGGGTGTCCTTCTATATTCAATAAACCTTCAATAAACGTCCTATCCTGAAATAATTCACTGGGATTTAAACTTTAATGTTGAACCTGAATGACATTGCTGCACAAGGGGGCAGCATGCCGCTCAAGGCGCCTGCCCACATACTGTATGTAAGTAAGGACAGGAGCAGCCTGGTGAGAAGGTCACATTGCCAGCAGCCTTCGAGCTCTTTGAGTTATCCAAGTAACAAGATATAAGCAGGAATTAATGAGGACAAATGAATTAGTGTGCATTCACAGGAGCAGAGCGGTAGCCACTCCTGTGGGTTTAGCAGTATGCTGTTAGCTGATCTTTGAAATAAATCCACCTACAGGCTCAGTATGTAGCAGAGCAGCTGGGAGCTGTGGCTTCCTGCCTTCCTATATGCCTTTGTGGGGCACATTGCTTCTGGTCCTGTGCATCTGAAGAGGAACAAAGGATTAGGAAGGACTTATACCCCTTTCTCTCCTTTAATTACAAGGACCGCCCCTCTTCATCACGCCTCATCTCTCTTTGTAACACTCCCTTAAGCTAAGCACTGACCCCACTGGAATGTTTGGCTCCAAAAGAAGCAGATTCCAGCCTTCTCCAGCCACCAGATCATACAGTGTTTCATTCTTATAGCCCCATGCCCTTTTGTCTTCCTAAGCCTCTTAAAGAGCCCCCGATGCCACATGCAGACGGTCCCCCTCTCTTGAGTTGACTGCTTACGCTCCGAAGTTAATGCTCAACTCATGCGGTGCTGTCTAATCTGGTGAAGCACACAGTAGTTATTTTGCTGAAACTCCTTTAGGCACAACATTTTTATTGCACTTTGTAATTCATAACAGAAAAGCTGGATGTTTTAGGAAATGCACAAATTGCTTTACTTTAAATATTAACCTGCGGCAGCAGCCTGCTAGCTTTGCACATGTAAACTTCTTAAATGAACATACATAATTAACATACAGTGTCTGGAAAACAGTTTTCAGTTTTGCAAACGATATTATTTCTTGGTGAGAAGCAATGACTTCCTGCAGTCTGGTTCTTATACCTGTTTTGTATGGATAAAACAAAAATCATATACAGTTCATATATACAGTATATATGTGATAGCAGTACAGACAAATATAAGAAGAATATGGAGATGAAGCTCGACACTGACCTTTACAGTGCGTCGATCCAGAGGTGGTGTTATTTTATGGGACGCTCAATAATAATAATAATGACAATAAATTTTATTTGTTGGCTCTTTTCAAAACACTCAAGCTGGCCTGACTCCACAAAATTAACAAGATCCACAAAAAACACAATAGCAAGAAATATTTAAAATCCCGGAATAATAAAAATATGAGTTATAGTTTATATGCTGAACAGTTTGGCTTTAACATGTGATTGAAAATGTGTAATATGGTCTGGCTGATGGAGGTGAAGTGGTAGTGAGTTCCAAAGATCCAGGACGACTGGCGACCTGTCATATATTTTAGAAAAAGCATGCTACTTTACATTTAAGAACATTCGCGTCTGAGTTGTATTTCTTTTTTTTTTTGTTGTTTTATTGTCAGGGTCCTGTCCTTCGGACTTCCTGCCTTGTGAAAATGGCAGGTGTTTCGCTCCATGGCAAAGCTGTGACTTCACGGATGACTGTGGCGATGGAACTGATGAGAAGCATTGTGGGACTTCGTGCACCTTTGAGAACGGACGCTGTGGGTGGAAGAGCTCCCTTGCAGATAATTTTCACTGGGTGCTGGGCACTGGGTCTGTCCAAAGCATACGGCCTCCGTATGATCACACGCTGATGAATGAGTATGGTATGAGTTTGCATTTTCTGGTACAGTATGAACTCTGTACACATTTAAAGTTGCAGGATTTTTCTTTTTACCACCGTTTCTCATTAAAAAGAACGATTCTTTAATTACCGTTGCATAATTTAGCAGGTGCATCTGTGCTGTGAGTGGCTTTGTATAATCAGAATGAATGATTTTTCAAATTTTACCTGCTTGGGCCAAATGGCTCTCCACCATGTTTAATTCACGCTTTTGTAACTTTAGAGACAAAATCAATGAGTTTCTTCTCAGCATGTGAAAGTGCACCAGGTGATTTATTCAAGGCTAAAATTCCACTTTACTCTGTGCATGCCAAAAAAGCAATACACATAAATTACTTATCACTTAAGCTAATTTTTATTATGCAGCCTCCTGCATGTATCTCCTACTTTGATACTGATCCAAACCAGCACCTCGTGGCAACCCAGCAAACATGGCTAATATTATTCCCCAGTCAAAGCTGGACAGATGCTGATGTTTTTCCACATATCATACTGGTCCACTTAGAGCCTCAGATGATTGCAATAAGAAACAAATGCACATGATTTTGTTTTTTAATATGCCATTTCATTGTTATCTAATTTGTTTAGCAATTAGCAATGCAATTATGCCATTTGAGTTTAAATTAGCTGTCATTTGTTGCATAGCCATCACCTCCGTGCTTCCCAATGTTCCCATTATAACCCTGAGGTGAAGCTAACTGATCAGATAAGAAATGGACAGCAAAGCAGGAGATCTTTTTATTTTGTTCTAATCATTAGTTAGCACACTCGCTTGGGAAGCAAAAGATTCCTTTTTTGAATCCAGAGGTCCAAATCCCCTTGGGGTTACTTCATGAAGAGCATCTGGTGAAACACTGCTAAATAAAAAAAAAAAAAATGCAGAGCTTCTGACAGCATCTTTTTTTATTAAAAGGATAATGCATAGCAAATCTTGCACACAAACCTTCCTTTACTAAGAAGTCCAAGATGCCTGCTGGATGTGAACTTGCATTTAGAAACTATTTTTAAAAGTCAGATTGTGTGCAGAGAAGGGATTCCCAGGATGGCTGCAGCCTTTCCAGCCTCCACAAAAAGTAGAACAGCTCAAGGAATGCAACAAAAAGGCACATACCTTGACCCGGCCTGCAAACTTTCCAGACCCTGATCTTATCGAGCGTTTGTATGCCCTGACTGATCCATGGAGGTCTCATCCCCAAACAAACTTAACCCAAAAGATGTGCTGCAAACATTACAGTGACTGCAGGACACTCCCGTCAGAGGTCTCATGTCCACACCCATTTGCTCTTAAGGATGTGCAAAAGATTTCAAATGTGACACGAGCTGCTGTTGAAGCTAAGTCTGCTAGCTTGCTGCCTGACCCCCGTGCGTGCTGTGACATGCACACGTAACATGCCGCACTTTCCTCATGTCATTTACCAAACACACCCTCAAATTAGGATTTAACATCTGCCGATTTCCCATCTCCCTCTCTTTGGCATGTCAGCGCTCCTGTCCTGCATCGCCAGCATCCTCCTGCAAGCTCTGGGGGCAACTTTTCCCATCACTCTCCAATTTCTATGTGTAAGATATGTGCAGGGAGTGATGAGCTCAGAGACATATCTGTTGCTTTAATAAATCATTTCAAACCTTGCCAAACAGAATAACAGTCACAGCAAGTGTGGGTAAACACTACAGGAAACACTTGCTAAACAGCTTTTCTGTGAAGAAACAAAACAAAAAGCTTTTTCTGAGTCAGTTTACTGTGCAGCCAGACAAATAATGTTCTAATAAAGAAGTCAGTCAGCAATAACAGCCGTAACCAGACAACAACAGAGCAGAGAAAAGGGAGTTTGTTACAGAGGACGAGGAGGAGGAGGAGGAGAAGAAGAATACCCTGCTGTGGCTTCTTCTCCCATTACTTTGTTATCTGCAAAAACACCAAAAATGAGGATGTCTTGCAGAGGCATTCATGTTTATTGCAAACTGTGGTGAGAAATATATTACATTCCCACTAAGTGCTTCACAGTGAAAGTCTTAATACAGTTCTGATCTAGCTGTGGGAACACCAGATTACATGCTGCATCATTTCTTGAAAAGCCAACTTAAAACCGACTGGTGGTCGACTGAATCTTAATATTCTGCTGAAAAATGTAGACCATAAAAAATTGAGTTTGATTCCTTGAAAATCAGAAGAATTATAACTAAACTTTAAGTGTGTTTAAAATATTCAGTAACAGCGATACAAAAGCCATAGACTACAAAAAAAAAAATGATGTAAGATTATTATTATTAATGTCGCTAATGCTGAGTGCAAAGACAGATACACTTTCTTTATTTTTCATTCATTCATTTTCCTGCTTTCTCCTTTCTCTACTTAACTGAGAACGTTTGAGTGCTCCCCTGTGCCAAAGGCAGTGAGACATTAGAAGATGTGTCAGAGATTACCCCGTAACTCCTGGCCCTCCTTCCCCCAACACGTTTTGTGACCTTCATGTGATTTGTCAGAGCCACCAGCGCAGAGATAGTTTTCAACCTCTGTGCTCACTTGCTGGCTCAGTGCCTTTCTCCTTCATCACTTTCCCTCATTTCTCTCCCTTTAGGGCATTTTGTCTATTTGGAAGCAACACCAGTGGGACTGAAAGGCGATAAAGCTCATATTAGAAGCTCTGTGTGGAAAGAGTCTAGCGCCATCTGCAAGCTCTCCTTCTGGTACTACATTTCCCACAAGGCCTCGGGAAGCATCCGGCTTCTGATCAAGGTAATGCATCTGCATATAGACAGAAATGACATCAAATTAGTGCAGCTGTATCGTGGTGTCTGTATTTGTAAAAAAGACAGGTGGTGTTTGATAGAGGGAGGTTGTAGTTGGTTCTGAGCATCTGGGAAGATTCTCTCTTTGGCAGCTTGCAGTTCTTCTTACCCATCAAGTTTCTGTACACATGGCTGATTCTGAGGGATTAAAATTTCTATTTGGACTTTTCTGCCATATAAACTCTGGTGGGTTTGGCCTCCATCCTCTAGTCTATTTACTCTAAACTTTATTTCACTTTATCAGGTATGACTCAAGCAGAAGGTGCTGCTGCTGTGCTTGACAAGATTCATTCCTCTGCAGGAAGGTGTAGCAGATCATTTTTCTGCATGTGTGGCACTTCAGGAACTTTTTATGCCATCTGCAACAAAAATGCTAATATAAATGTATTTAGTTATTTATTTGTAGTACCTCCTTTTTCAAACATTTACATATCATTGCTCATGCAAAATAAAAGGCTGTTCAAGTTCATTTCAAGGAGGATCCGCATTCAAACACACATGGCAGACAGATTTTGGTAGGAAGCTGAAAGAAAGAAAGAAAGAAAGCAAAGCAAAAAAAAATAAAAAATACCCAACCAAACAAAACATCCAAAGAGAAAAGCCATCTAATGGGAGCAATAACTGAACCAGAGCAACTACGAAGCCCTGAAAAAAATTACACACTCCAGAGAGCAGGGTAATAAGGAACAAGAGCAGGCAATCGCAAGAGCACCAGAAAGAGGAATAAAACACCCTAATACGCATAGGGAAAGTGATTACACAAATAAAACAGGAAATGACTGCCAAAAAAATGGCACAATACTGGAATACATATGCAGAGGAAACACGTAGAGGAAACAATTAAAAACTCAGGCAGGGGTAAACAACATCAGCAACGGGAAAAACAAAACACAAGAAACATGAAGAGAGAAACAGAAGAAAAGCAAACTGTGGCTTATGCCTGTCTCTGACATGTTTCTGCTACTTTAACTTTTAATTATAAAAATATAAACATACAAACACATTTGAGGTGTCTTTAGAAAATAAAAAACACTGCTAAGACCCTATGGGAATGTGGTGAAATTTGTGTATATTGTGTATGTGTGCCTGTTGTTTCTATATAGTTCTTTCTAATGGTAATTTTAAAAACCTACTTTTATCCCTTGCTGTTTGTTTCATTGTTCTTCATTTGTGAACAAAAACTAAAACACATTGAATGATTGTGGCTGCACATTAACAAAAAAAAACAACCTCGTTATGTTACTCATTCACTGATCACATGCTTGGATGGACACGTTACACTTACTGATGCTGTTTTTGTCTCAATCATTAGATAAATAGTCTTTGCTATTGATTGTACATTAAAGCCTGCTGTAGACTGGATACTGCTATCATGATGGGATTTGCCCAGTCCCCCAGTCATCCAGCCGGCTGTTGGATTGATTATGAGGCTCTCCGAGAGGCAGGAGATGATAAATGCATGTGGACTATTTTTAAATGTGCACCCTCTTTCACATATGGGTTGAAAATGTAAAATTTGGCCTTTTAAAGAAGGTCAGCTCTGTGCTTTAAAATGAGGTGCTGGACTCATTTACACTTAGAGACACAGACGTAGTGGTTGGAGAGTTCAGAGGCCCTCTGTGTGTGTTTGTGTGTTGGTGGGTGTCTCTGTGTGTGTGAGGGAGAGAGACAGGCAGATAAAACCAAAATGCCTCAAGTGTTATGTGGCTATAGCTTCCTATGACACATAAATGATGATAAGTACATGTATGACCTAGAGGGTTCAAAGACATAAGCACTTACAGATTATTGGTTTGTGCTATAATTTACAACATTAGAGCACTTTTATAGTCCGGATGTTGCAGCTACATAAATACTAGCATGCACACACATTTGCACAGGCAGGGCAATAAAAACACACAAACACGCTCACACTCTCTGCAAGCATCACAGTGTAAATATAGTGTATACTATGCATCTTTAAAGGGTGACTGAACAACAAAAAAGCTTATGATAATAAGAGTGAAAGGGAGGGGCAAGCCTCCCCCCCTCCCATGAAGTTCACAAGGGGCTCAACAGGCGGCTCTATTTATATCACCAGCCGTGTGAACTGCTTCTTTTAGTCATTAGTCATCACACTAATGAAGTGTCTGTCCTCAGCAGCAGAGCAAACTGAATAAAGATGGGGTGTAAGAGTGAGTTAAGTAGCATTAATGTACCTGCCAATCTTCAAACTTCCAGCAACACTCCTTCTAATGTGTCTACATCCATTTATGTATGTATGTATACATGCATTCTCCTATGAGATGATGGATGATGTCCTAGAGGATCTCCTCCGAGATAGGACCAGGGCATCACTGATCTCCTGGACAGTCGGAGGTGCAACCTGGTAGTATCGGAAGGACTGAAATATATAATGTCCCAGAGTTGCTCAAGCATTTTATCCTGATATCTAATTGCAGTTAGGGTGTAGAGGTCTGTGTGCACCTCTGTTTCTCATTGTTTGGTCAAAGGCAATCACACCAGTGGCCTGGTGGAGGTCATTTTGTAGCTTTAGCAGTGCTCATCCTGTTCTTTCTTGCACAATGAAGCAGATAACAGTCCCGCTAATTGGCCTATACAGATCTGTAGTAACCGCTTGTCTCCATGCTTCTCAGACTGAACTGGGAAATACAAAAAAACCTTTTGGCAATGACACATGTTGATGTGCAGTCCTGGAGGAGTTGGCCTAGCTGTGCAACCTATGTAGGGTCCAGGTATTGCCTCGTGCTACCAGTGGTAACGTTGACCTTAGCCACTTCCTAGTGGGCGGGTCTTAGAGGGAGACAGAAACTACAGAAGGAGAGTCCCCTGTTTACAAAGTCGGGCCTTTTTTTCTTAATTTTTGCCTTGTGCAACTTTAAAGTTTAAACATTTGCAACTTTTTGAGGGGTCAGGGATGAGATGGGGCAATTAAAGTTTGGTGAAAAAAAATAAAGTCTGGAACAGAATTAAAACAGAAATGGGACTGTGCTAACAAAGGAAAATAATGTAATTCGTATTTTTCGTTATACCCCATTTCCTTGGCTGTCTCAGCAGTATAAAAGTTTCATCTTGGAGAGATGAACTCTTCCTCTTTTCATGGAAGAAATATTTTACTTTCCCTGCTGTGTATTTTTCATAATAGGCTGTTTGTTTGCCTTACTGACTGATGCACTTTGAGTCAGCCTACCATAACGATGACAGCAAAATTACTACATAGCTAGCTGTTTGCTCATTAATATAGTTATATATGGTGTTGTGGGTTCAGATGCAGCCTGCGATTATGGTGAGCCAAACATCTGCCGGTCAGCCACAGAGAGGACGTTCTACTCGAGTAAAATATAGCATGACGAGGCTAATCATTTGTGCGTGTTTCTCGTCACGGAAACAATATGCAAATCTGTCCCTGGTGAAACATGGAAATATTTTTTTAAGTAAGGAAAGACTGAGTGTAAAGAAAAAAAACTTGTGATTTGACTAAAAGGTAAGTTGACAGAAAACAGCTGCCAGCAGTTTCATAAAATGAAAAAGCCATGAATACAAATTGGATTTTAGTTTTGTGGAACATTCAGTATACGGTTAAGACGTCAAGGATTTCACAGTTTCAATAAAAGAAGCTTTTTGTTGCGAGCACAACTTTGTTTCTTTCTTCTGTTTCTTGCATCCTGACTTTTACTGAGGGATAATAAAAAGAAATTATGCAAATGTATATCCTCTCTTCACTTTGAGCAAACCGAATTGGCGGCTTGCGCTGCCTTGTCTGCAAGCTCAGGAAATGAAGCTTCAAATTGATCGAATAAATGCCTCGACTGATATGCCACCCAGGCATCAAATGTGAGCTACATATGCCTGTAACGCGCGCTCGTCACTCGCTCTCTGGCTGCTTTTATGGATTGGGCCTTTACTCCGTGGCATAAATCTGGATAAGTCCTGCTGCAACGCTGCCTATTAATGTACGCTCTACTCTCACAGTAACAAGATTATTTCAAGCCAGGGCTTCACTGGCATAAAGAGAGAAGACAGTCTGTGCAAGCCTCACCCAAGGGTGCATTTTAATAGGCTTTCCAACTGCAGAGTAGAAAGTGACATTGCTTGTCCTCTGCGTTTGAGTATATTACACCAGGTTTCCTTTCACTGCAGTCGAGCCTCTGGTCACATATTGCCACCTCAAGTGCAGCATGTTTGCTGCTTTATTTTGTTAGGGGTGGTGTTTATTTCACACTCCTGCGACTCATTCCCCACTGCAGCACTGCCCTTAAAACTGAATAATTATGTGACGCTATAGACCTGCAGTTTTCCCATCACCTTTACAAAGAGCAGAGGACGAGGAAGCCGTCGTAAATTATTAGAGCTACAGCAGTATTAATATCAGACTCATGAGCTTCTGCAGAATAGGTAGTTAAATCTATATGCACCCCCATTAATGCTCTTCTCCGTACTGACCTGAACCTAAGATTGAGTTTCAACTATAACTGATATCCTAGAGGCAGAACAAAGCAGAATATACAATACTATGCAAAAGGCTTTATATATACATATATATACATAGAGAGATACATAGATAGAGATATAGAGATATAGATTTATATAAATTTTTCTAGGAAAATGGGAACCATTTATTCAAGGACTGTATTCTTCATGGTGTGTAGTGTGTCCTAATATAGCCAATGACTAACGGCTCTTCTGGATTCATCTTGTTGGTGAAAGATACAATTTTATCTATTCCAAACTGGCTTATTTTTGGTATTTTTCAAAGATTTAGCTGAAAAATAAAGAAAACTAATTATATGTTTTCATGGTTGCTGTAACAAAGTGCCTAAAAATACCAAAAATTGGTTCTTTGCTAAGTTGTATATACATAATACTGGTTCATCCCTTTAAATGATTCATCAGGTCAGTGTTAAGTGGCTCAACAAACAAATAAAAAACATCCATCCATCCATCCATCTTCTTCCGTTTATCCGGGGCCGGGTCGTGGGGGCAGCAGCCTAGGCAGAGAAGCCCAGACCTCCCTCTCCCCAGCCACCTCCTCCAGCTTCTCCAGGGGAGCACCAAGGCCTTTCCAACCTCAGCTGGCTCCTTTTGATGTGAAGGAACTTCTCACCCTATCTCTGAGGGAGAGTCCAGCCACCCTTCGGAGGAAGCTCATTTCTGCCACTTTTATCCACGATCTCGTTCTTTCGGTCACTACCATAGGTGAGGGTAGGGATGTAGATCGACCGGTAAATTGAGAGCTTCACTTTTACACTTAGCTCTCTCTTCACCATGACCTTGGGGAGGTTCAAGGACTGGACTGAAAAGGAGTAAAAAAGTAGATCAAAGAAAAAGAGAAACTTTGAAAGACCTTCGGAAGGTCTGGAGAAGTGCTGCTGTATAAGTTTTGCTCCGTACCTTATACAGTAGATGTTTGGGTATTTTTCTTAAAAGTTGTACAAAGTCAGTCTTGATCCATACTGGCTTAGTTTGCCAACAATTAGCTGCCATTTCTTACACTTCATTCTTATTCTTGGCTCAATGCTTTTGCAGATCTAACCCCATCAGAGACTCTTCAGCTACACCAACTCCAAGCGGTTCCACATTCTTTCAATAAAAAAAGTTTTAAAAGTGGCCATGTGCTGCTATTTATTGTAGATGGGCGAGTTATTCAGACACGCTGTTGCCAACCTAAACACTTATACCACATCCCTGATGACGTTACACAGTTTGAAAACATTTCTGATAAACCAAGCATGTCATTTTTGTCTTGCTAGCCCACAGAAGCGTTCTGCTAAGCAGTCTGTTTTGCTTCATTCTGGTCCCGTTATTGAAAACAGAAAAGGTTTCAGCTAAAATCGAGTGGGGCTGGTTAGACATGCAGTCAGGGATTTGTTTCATCCCCTTTGGCCGAACAAGGAGCAACAATGTAACCATTCATCCTCAAATGAAATACTCAAATAAAAAGAAAATCTTCCACAAGCAACATACAGATGCAGATATTTTATGGGAAGGTTTTCAGCTTTAAGGGTTTCGTGTTTGAACAAAGACGAGGATCACATTAGATGAACAAATTCAGGAAATGATCTGCAGTACTTTACTGACGTGGATCATCTGCCATAAGTACAACATTGTATACAATAGCAAAACACGGTGTTTTATGCACCACCGCTTCTATTTAAGTAAACATTTTTTCAGGCTGAACACGGATCACACTTCTTTCTTAACCATCACAGGACCATCGTCCCCACAGTTAATGAGCCCAAAGACTTCAGGTAGTTCTATCTTTTTATTACATAATCTAGGTGAGAAATCTTTAAGTAAATAATCCCAAACATTCATGCCGAGTTTTAATTTCTCAGGATTTTTTTTTTACTCATCTTTAATTATACTTAGTTACTTTATTTGTCTTTGTTGGCTTGACCGGAGCATGCAACAACAATTTGAAGGCTTTAATTTGACATTGTACTCTTGTTGATACTTTTTGTCTTGATATATTTATTCTTTAGTTTCTCGAGTTTTGTTTTTTCTTTAATCCACTTCATCTAACATTCAGCATTACTTTTTAAAATCGGCGTATGTAGAGTACGGTTCTGTTTTATCTTATCTGAACTACACTATTGTTAAAATTCCATTGCATTTTCTACTACCTTCACCATCACCTCGCTAGATCCTGTTACTCTTATGCCCAAAGTATTTTAATATGAAGTGAGAGAACTTTATAAAAGTCCCATTGATGCTTTTGACATGACAATAAAAACCAGCGATGAGATGCCGGCTCGTCAAAAGGCACGTCCACTAAACCCAAAGTCAAATTTGCTGTTTCCAAGCTGTATTAGTCATGATTTAGTGCCTGGCAAGTGCCATGGGAAAAGGCATAGTGGGCTCACAGAGGAATACACGTCAGTTTGTCTTTTAATATGTTCCATATGTGACATGAGAGAAATCTATTACTATACTCAGAAAGCAGGGTTTAAATGTGAGTCGCAGGTCTCAAGGCGGGGGAATTATTAATACAATGTTATGCTAATGCTAATGAGAGTTTAATGACTTCTCTTAGATGCCATTCCCTTTTTCTCAGCAGCAGCACTCTGTCCACATATCTGATTCAGCACGTTTTGACCAAGAAGTTCTTCACTCTCGACATGAGGCTTAAAGCTTGAAAAAAAAATTTCTGACAGTAATGACTGCTGTAGCTCTTTGAAATGAGACTGCAGCACCATAGTATGTGAAATGCTACCACATGAGCCTCTTTTTGTTCATCGCTGCTCTTCTCCACAGATGGAGAATAATTTAAAGGAGGTGTGGAATCAAACGGGACATCAGGGCAATAAGTGGAACCGAGCAGAGATCCCCCTGAGGAAGCTCAGGAACTTTGAAGTCATATTTGAGGTGGTGCGCCTAAAGGACGTGAGCGGTGGAGCGGCCTTAGATGACCTGGAGTACATAGACTGTGCCCCAAGTAGGTAGCATGCACAAACAGTACACAACAAGTTTTGCATATAGACTGGACTACAATAAAATAATTATGAAAAGCACTATGAAGGCAAATTTCAGGTGAAATTGGGTCACTATAAGCCCATGTTTCATACACCTGGGGAGATTAATGACAATATTACTAGCATTTCTATTACTGCTCATTTTGTCACTGATGGTTTTGCTCCAAACAATTGTTTGTTCAATATTATTATGATTACATGTCATTTTTAAATGTACATTTAAAAAAAGCTATTGATTATATAACGCTTTTGAACACTAATTTAAAATGGGTTGAACCAGCATCAAAGCATTTGTGGACTTTAATAAAAATGTAAAAGTTGTAGTGATGTAAAAATGAAATGACATAATTAGTTATGTCAATTAAATGCCTGCCTACAATTATGAACGTGCAAGCAGGCATTTTTTTTTTTTTTAATTAAATTTTTTTTTAAAGATGCTTTTGGCAGATATATGGAAAATGACTGATAACCAGCAAATTCTAGCATGTTTAAATTGCATGTTGCTGTTAGCATTTAGCTTAAAACAAGCGACCTGGAGAAGTGATTTGGGTATTTCTTTTGTTATTGCAGTTAATTTAAAAAAGAAAATGAAGTTAAACACAAAAAAAACATAATAGGTTAAATACATATAATGGTGTATATGTAAACAAAGTAAAATTGTATTATGATTATTCTTATTATTAAAACAAATATCTTAAAAAGGAAAAAAAACTTAACTGAAATACAATAAAATAGAATTAGTGAATTTTAATTAGAAGTAAACTATTTCAAAATCGGCTAAGCAAAAGCACAATTTAACCAAATAAAAAACGACCGTGGATTCTTGCACCAATGACAAAAGACAAGGTGAGAAATATTGTGACCAATTATTAGGCACGAAGCAACGGGCAAAGACAGAATTGTGTTAAAAGCTGCACAGTCGAAAGAAAGTAACGCACACCTTTATCTTTGATGGCAGCACACATCTGATAAGCTTATTGTCACAACATTTGCTCCCATTTAGAATCACGTTATTTTTTGCCACTTATAGTCATGATCGAAAAGTTGGAAGTGCTGCATAAAGTCGTCTCCAGCAGATCCCAAAGATTTTGAGCGGGATTATGATGCGAACTCTGTGGCGGCCAATCCATGTGTGAAAATGATGTCTCACTCTTTCACAACTTGAGCCCGGTGAATCCTGGTATATTCATCCTGGAATATACAGCTGTCATCAGGGAAGAATAAAATCCATTGATGGTAAAAATGTTTGACTCTGTCTTCTTTTAGTCAGCTGACCTCATTTTTGGGAAACATAATGTTCCTGAATCTAAACCTCCAATGTCATCAACGTCTCTTACTTTTTTTTACTTAGTTAAATCTAGTTGGGCTGGACAGCGTATTTATATCACATATTATTTATGTACATGTATCTGCATCTGCAGTTTTCAATGGTATAGTTTACAAGTAATTTACTAATTAACTGTGAATTGCAGCCAGCAAAGGTAAATGATAAATAACGCACTGCAGGCACTATCGTAGGTGAGCAGAGGAGATAGGAAGGGTCTTTAAATTTCATTGTCCTAAAAAAAGGAGCAGTGGAGAGGAAAAGTTTCAAAAGCTGGAAATCTCACCACCTGGTAAAGTAATCACAGGCTCGCTGGCGCTCGGCAAACCCCTGCACATATATTACCGTCGCTTTGTGCACAGTGGCAGTGCAAATCTTTCTTATTGCTTCTTAAATTTAAAAAGCAGCTTCAATTCAACTAAACTTTTAAAAGCATGAGGAAAATGTATTTTATTAACTTTGTGTTCATAGCGGCTCGTGTTTGCTGAAGTCTGGAGAATAGCCGTAATCTCGCCTTTAAAAGAAGCTGGACCCATGAATCAGTCTCTTTGTAAATGTGAGATTAAAGTAAAGCAATGCATGATGTAAACCCGCACCAACCCAGGTGCCTTAACACAACAAAATAAATAATTCCAGCAGTTAGAGTGGTTGAGAAAATAAAAACTAAAAAAGATTTCAGCCTGAATTTCACAAAGTGGATTCAATTGTTTTCAGTTTCTCTCTAGCCTTCCTCTCTGCTTTCGTTTTATCAAAGTATTCTTCCAATAAGCTTCATAAGCGCGATATAACTATGCTGTGAAATTATTTTATGATCTTTCCAGCTGATAGTTTGGAGTATGAAATTGATTCTGCCGCCGGCACACTCAGAGAAAAAGAAAGGCGGGTCTCGAAGCGAGAGGAGAGTTTGATTGTCTTTGGGACGACAGTCGCTGACAGACGCCGTTTGATATTTATGTTTGAGACAGATGTTGTACATTAAACAGGACCTGGCACAAGGCTGGGCACCAGGGGGGATGTTTCCTGCTCTGCCGACTCTTTTCCATCTCCATCTCCAGTGCACACGTATAAACAAACACACACAGGAGAACATAAATACTGACCTGCAGATCTAAGCGGAGGCATAGATCAAAACAGACTGCAGACACACAAGCAGACAAATTGTCTGTCCAAAGCCAAATGACACAGACAGACAACTTCCATCAACTTTGAGTGCTCGCTAAAATGGATTTTCAGTTTATTATATGATGGGTTTTAACCCCACTGACCTCCCGGAATGAAATTCAACTCTTTCCTCATTTCACTCATCATTTAATGTCGCTGCCTTTGAAGTTTAACCATGCACACACACACACACACATCTGCACAGACGTGGCTAATGTGTGTGTGTGCTGTCTGTGATCCACCTGATTTGTTTTCCTTGCTCTCTGTTCCATCTCAAACAAGGCGGTGCAGGAGGAAGGGGGCTTTGATTTCCCTGACAGGCCTTTGTCTGCTTTTGTTTACCTTCTTCTCCGCTGCTGTTCTCTGAGCACAGGAAGTCTGTGTTTTATTAATAAATTGTTCATCACAGCATTTTATTTCATGTCAGATTTAATTTGTCTGGATTTGAAAATGGGGATGAAATTGTTGAAGAATAATAGAAATTATGATTTTTCATTGTAATTATCTGTGTGTTTTAGCCACTGTGGAGGCCGTTGGTTGTCCTGCGCCCACAGATTTTGTGTGTCGCAGCGGCCACTGCATTGAGTCCCACCTGGTGTGCGACGGCAAGGCCGACTGTGCTGATGAATCGGACGAAGCTGACTGCAGTGAGTAGAAATGATAAATAGGTCCCTTTATGGAGAGCAGAAGGACAACTTTGAAACAGGACTGCAAACTCTTTCCTTTCATCTTTCAATTTCTTTCTTTCTGGCAGACAAAATAATTAGCTCGCCAGGTGCTTGTAGCTTCAACATGGAGGGAGACCAGTGGAAAGAGAGATGCCAACTTTCTCAAGACCCTGATGATGACTTTGATTGGAGGATTGGTTCCAGTACTGAGACACCAGGGGCTGGGCCTATCACCGACCACAGCCAAGGTCTGCAGCTGCTCTCTGCTAAAATCTTACCAAAAATATGACCATACACAACAAGAAAAATGTGCTTTTACTTCTGCTTTCCTTTTCTCAAAGTAAGTCGAGGGTTTTTATAATGGCTTTTTGGGTGGTTGGCTGCAATAAGGTCTGAAATTAGCACAATGTGTTGTTTTACGGCATAAAATACATAGAAGTACTCCACTAATGTATTTTTAAGTTCTTTTATGTAACCCACAGAAGGCGCTCGCTAACCAACCACACAAAAGTTGTTCCATTTATGCGTCGAGGTTCATAAAAGTAGAATTTTTGAGCATCATCTTACTGAACAAATAATGTATCATAAACTGATTTTCCCTGAGCTTATTTCCTTTAATTATCCAAAAAGTCTATAGAAAAGCCCACCGAGGGGTAGTTTTATTCTGTTTTCCTCATGTTTGGCTTTGTCTGAAAAAATCCTCCATCCTCGTGTCACTTACATGATACCCAGAATTACAATATGAGCATCTTCGGATCGGATGCTTCTGCCAGCCTCCTAGTTTGTTCCTGTTAATAATACTGGCAGAAAAAACAAACAATTTCTCAAAATTAGGAGCAGACAACATCTGCATTCTCCTGACATCCTCCATGTTTTCAGCTCTCTGGCAGCGCCTTTGTAATTACAACTTGACAGCTGGAAAATAGGACTGTGTGACACCGACATGAAGGCAGGGTTAAAAATACTTCCTGATCAATATCAGTCTGAGTCAAACTGAGCTTAACAGCATTCCTGCTTATCATATGAAGCAAAGCTGCTTCAAATATTGTTTTTTAAACGGATTAATTGAAAGGTAACGACACTTTGGCAACAATTACCCACATTTATGCGAAGCAATGTTAATCAAAATTTCCGTAAGACTTCAAGGCATCAATAACTCACCAGCTGAAAATACATTTGTTGACTACACCTGCTCGACTGCTTATTAATGCAAATATCTAATCAGCCAATCACATTTCAGCAACTCAGTGCATTTATGTATTCAGGCATCTACTATTAATATTAACTTGTGTACTGATATGCTGTTACCCAGGGATTAAATCAGTTATTGCTGTATGTGAGCAAGTTTAAATATGAGTAAACTGGTAAATATACACTTTAGCATCTCTCCAAGATTAAACTGGAACTCTCCCCTCTCCTCCATCCCCTTGTGCACAGATGTGCACGAGTGCACGTCCACAGATCTGTCTGCTACAGCACAGTTAGCAGCTATTGTTTCTGAAGACATGAGCAACATAAAATTGTACCAATTGCTCACTCCTGTCTCAGGCTGTGTAAGGGGTAGAGAAAATGAGCGAGTGGCTTCTCCAAGCACGCCCTTTTTATTTAAGGCCTTGAATGATGACGGACCAGTTTGAAATGAGGACGACAAGCAGCATGAGTGGAGCGCACGGATGAAAACTGTTAAGGAGAAAGTAAGGAGGTAAAGAAACACACACAGCAGCAGCTATTTTGTCCCTGCATGCCACATGAGAGCCATAATGCTGAGGACAAAGCAGCATTTTTCATGGGTGACAGTGCACTCAATGAACCAGCTGTTGTCTTCTGAGTTGCAGCTGTAACTCCACCTTGTACTGGCTGTCACTAGGTTGCTATTCCTGATCGGTCATTTGAGGTTATTGATCGGAAGGATGAATGATGGGCTGGATGGACTCGTGATCTTACAGCTTAAAAACACATGGACAAAGGCATGACTCTGCAAATATCCTGTCGTTATAGGATCAGGTAATGGAGCACATGCGTGTACACGTTCTTGGAAAACGAGCTCTGCCTGGATAGATGCACAGACTTTGTTTTGACTTTTATGATTTGATTCACTGCAGCGGAATCTGTGTTGTGGGTGTGAGCAGGTTTTTTTGTGCACTGTGGATTGTGATGGCCTTAAATCCCCCTTAACTCATGTGGAAAACTCCCACTTTGTTCTGGCACCGCACACATGCTGTCTCATCTCCAAGCCTAGCCGAGCTGAAGAAGCTCTCTGCAGCTTTTGGCTGCAGGATACATTTAACGACAGCCTTCCTCCGTCTAAATATCGTGCATATTTGAACCGGCAGAATAAGGTTATTGGATTTCTTTCCTGCAGCAAAGCTGAAATTTGATAGTTGAGCTGGGTTTGGCTGTGGCTTTTCTTTTGCCGTTTCAGCTTCATCGTTCATCGCACTGAGATATTACTCATGCCTTACATAAATGTTCTGCAATTGTAAAGTACTGCATTTATCTCCAAAGGTGGTGGAGGGAACTTCCTGTATATAAACTCAGCCATTCAGCACGAAGGCGATGTTGCCAAGGTGACAACCAGGAGTCCATTTCCTGCCAGCATCGGCCTGTGTCACCTGCGCTTCTGGTTCTTCATGCATGGTTCTGATAGGATGGGAACATTGAAGGTGACCTCATCTCAGACAAATTTCTCTTCTGTTTGCTGCTTTTGAGCATCAGGCTTTTTTTTTTTTTTTTTAACTGTCACCTGCTAAGAAATGATCCAAAATGAAGGCTTAATTTGGATTTGTCAGAGATTTCTTTCCTCTTTTACTCAGCTTATCAACATATTTTGCTCTGCTTACTGTCAGTCACCTGATACCCAAAGGAGGGAATGAACGTCTTTCTTCCTGCAAATAATCCATCAAAGCATGTCAGGTTACAAACGTCATTATCATATCAGTCTTTTCATGTCTTTTTAGGTCTCTTTGTTAAATGGGTTAATTTCAAAACAACAAACAATAAGCATTTGCTAAAAGCCCTACTTAGACAGGAAGTGTACTCCATGCGTAGCCACAGATGAGGCGCTTACAAGAAATCTACATGAATTATAAACAAAACTACTCAAAAACTCACAGCTCTAAATTATGCATAAATTACTGTATTGCTAATCAAAAACAACTATTAAACCTTCAGAGTTTCCACTTTTGAAATAAGCCATCAGAAAGTATTGTAAGGAAGGATATTCTACGGTACTTTAATTGAGTTTTTCCATTTCGTGCTTCTTTTTGCTTCTGTTCCACTACACCTCTGATATTGAAAAGTGTATTTTTAAATTGAAACTCAACTAAACAAAGGAATACTCTCCCATAAAAGTCTGTTTTAAGAGACGATACAAAGGAGGTCAGTGATTCAGCTGACCTGATTTACTCAAGCAGACTGTTGGAGAAGCCTTGACTGAACATGCTTTGTATGCTTTAGTTTTCAGCCAGACCTCTGGAGCACAAAACAGACCACTGCCTGAGGACCTTAAAGTGCAGTGTGTGTATAAGAGATCAGAGATGTAGCTGGAAAAGAGGCCGTTCAGGTCTTTGTACTAATCAATAAAATCTTAAAATACATTTTAAAAAATGATGAGATGGTGTTTTTAGTTTTGGATCAGTTTGGCAGCCAAGTTTTGTAAGTGTACAAAGACAAAGGTCTCTCCATCTTTACAAGTTAATGTCAAATTAAGGTATGTTAAATAAAGCTAACAGTAAAGTACCTTAAACCTGTCTTTTTTATTGATGAGCAGGTAGCAACTACTTTGGTTTTGTATATGTGTGTGTAGCTGTGTTCCAAGTTGTTAGTTAGTTGTTTAATAAAACAATTTTAAAATTATGCTCCAATCTAGAGTAATTTAACGATGATTAAGCAGCATGTGACTTTGTAGTCAAGGTGCTACCCTATGAGAGTGAGTGTCCTCAGTTTCTCAGCCAGATCCATCACTCACTTATTTCATTTCATTTACAATTTTAAAGAATAAGAAGAAATAAAGGAAAATAACATAAGATGACAGTAGCCAAATAACTCAGATTAAAGTTTCAAATCAGAACCTCATAAATAAGTTAGGCTCCAGCCACACAGTCCTAAAGTTAGTGACAGATTGGCGACCCCCTGGAAACCACCAATCGCTAGGGGAGAAGGTTGTATTTCCTGACCGATTGGCAATTGGTTGTCCGATGCTGGTCTCAGTTGTCATGTGAAACTGGTCACAAAGAATGGCCTGTATTTGGAGTGCTCCAATGAAAACCTCCTCTCAGTTGCTTTGGTTGCTAGCAGTGTGTGAAGATTATCTGTAGTTTGTTAACAGAAAAGCACTACTTTTACTCGGAGAGCCAACATTTTCCAGCTTATGCCACACTTTTTCCAAGTTTCACTACAGCTCCATAGTTAGTTTGTGAGTGTTTGCAGACAAGTCTTCCCTGAAAACAACCAGCAACCACAGCAATCTGCCAACAACCACTTGTTAAATGATAGGAGAATATGCATTTAACCTAACAACCATTTTGTATTATTGTTGGGTCTTACCTCACAATATAAAACTGCTGTTGTGATTTGGCGCTATGTAAATAAAATTGAATTGAACCAGAGGATGTTTCAATTCCATTTTCAAGAGGATGGCCTATGACTGGAGCCTAAGCTGGCTGCAGTGAGAGAAGTACAAATAATCTGGAGTTTTTTGATGCAGCACACTTTTTGAGACCAATTTTACCCGGCAACAGCTAGCAACCTCCAGCAATCACTTGCCAACCAGTTGGGGAATACAGTTTTTTCCCTTGTGACCAGAGGTTTTTAGAGGTTTGCAGACTGGTCTTAAGACCTGCATGACTGAGGCCCTCAGTAACATCACAGTGGCTACAGACATCTCTTATGTACATGTTGCACGTAAATGCATAAAGTATGACACACGGAAACACTGAAGCTTTATAGCGCTTCTATTACTAGTACTCCAATTGTTTATGTTTTTCTACACTGCAGTTCTACTGGTTTTATTTAAGCAAAGAATGCACATACTTCTATTGCATGTAACGGTGATGTGTAAACACCCTGTCACCACTGAAGGAAAAATGTTTAAAGACTGAAAAAGAAACTTTTTTTATGTTGTTTGTTTGATTATAATAAATTTTGTATGGTGATGATACATGTTCTCACTCAAACATATTGTTACACATCAAATGGAAATGTCACTTTGTGCCACCTGACCTCACCAGGTCTTTACTGTTGGACCCAGCGGTACCCGTCTGTTGATGTGGGCAGCCACTGGAAACCATGGCAGACAGTGGACATACGCTAATGTCATCGTGTCCAGCACGGTACCCTTCAGAGTGACCTTTGAGGCCCAGGTGGGTGGAGACATGTGGACAGACATCGCCCTGGATGACATTTCCTACACTGCAGAGTGTATAGTTGGAGGTAAAGACCTGAAAGTTTTTCGCCTTCTTTGCCCTTCTATTTAGTTTTTCCTTATTTCCTATCCTTCTAGCACCCTTCTCATTTTTCATTTCATTTCCTCCAGTTTTCACATTCTCCCATTTCCCAATTTTTCCCTGTCCTCCAACATCTATGCTCGTCTCCTCAGTTTCCATATAAATAGTGTGAACCCTCGGGGAAAGTGTAGTGAGTTAATGGAGCCTGTTGCCCTGTAGGTCCATATGAATTCAATGCAGAGAATGGGTCAATGCCAAGGGACAGCATGGAGGGCAATGGGGAGGAAAAGCAATTACATTTATATTGTGTTGTTTCCTCACCCTCACCATTCTGTCCTCCCACCACCCCAAACTGTTTCTTTCACTGGCTTTCTGACGAAGCCTCTGTGGTCTCAAAAAAAACATTAACATACTTTCAAAAACGATCCTGGGATTTATCAATGGGGGATTTTTACTGTATTTGACTGAAAATCAAGTTTATTTAACCCTTTTGCATGCATCTCTCCACTGTGATTTTCCACCTCAGAACCTGTGACTCCTCAGCCACTGACTTGTGGTGTGAACCAGTTTCAGTGTGCATACTCCTTCCAGTGTATCCCAGAGAGCTGGTTGTGTGACACGGAGCCCGACTGTGCTGATAAGTCTGATGAAGAGCATTGTCCCACTGTTGTACCCGGAACTCTTCCTCCTCAGGTCCTTTGTCCTCTTGGTTATTTTCAGTGTTCAGATCATAACTGCCTCCCGTCCATAATGCGCTGCGATGGAGTCGTTGACTGTCCCACAGGAGAGGATGAATACAGCTGCCGTAAGTTAGCACCTCTTCATTTTTCACTGAGGATGAATGGCTGGAAAACTGAAGTGCCTTCTAGCAAAAAAGGAAATAATTGGCGGTTTTACCCATATTTAAACAAGATCCCATGAATTCATGTTTAATAAGTAACAGATGAGATGAAAACCTCTCGCAAATTCCCCTAAACATGTTTCTGATAGAGCTTAATAGTTCAAAAAATCACACGTGTTTACCAAAAACAACTTCTGGATAATCCACAAACCTCACTGCTTTCACTGGAACTACTGTCCACTGAATAAATAGTCCCTTTAAACTGTTCACAGCTTGTGCTGTAATGACAATGACTGTTTTCTCAGTTTCATCATCCAGTGTCATCATCCAATGTAACATCTTTGAGATTTTTAAAAACAGGTACAATATAAAAAGTGTTGGGATAAAATCTTAATGTCTAAAGCAAACGGCAAAAAATGCAATGGGGTTACAGTATATATAGTAAAGCTGTTTCCACATAAAATGATAAGCCATTAAACCTCAGATTTATAAAAGGTTATCACATTTTCCATTAAATTTCCATCTTAGTGTCATGGGTAGCACCTTGATGCAGTGGTTAGTCCTGTCAGCTTTGTGGCTTTGTGTTTGAACCATCTTGGGCTCTTCCTGTGTTTAGTTTGCCTACGTGGGTTTTCTTTGGGTCCTCTGGTTTCCTCCAAGAGTCTAAAGCAATATGTCTCATTTGCAGCATGCTCCACTTCAAAAGCTGAAAAAGTTCACCCCCCCCTCCAGCTTTATCTACAGTACTGTGCAAAATTCTTCAGCCACCCCTCATTTCTTATATGTATATATATATATATATATATATGTATGGGAAATGGTCAGAAATTTATTGAAATATCTGCAAACATACATGGAAATGCAAAATATAGGACAAAAATATAGTTTGTAAGAGTCTAACAAGCTTAAAGTCAGTATTTTGTATAACCGCCTTTATTCTTCCTAACAGGCTGACCTCTCTCAGACAAGATTTCTTGTAGTTTCTTTAAGTAATCTTCAGGAATAGTTCTCCAGACTTCTTGAAATAGATTTAAAGCGCTTCTTTGTAAGTTTCTGCCTTTTGTCCTGTTCTCCATCAAGATGACCTCACACAGCTTCATTAACATTGAGGTCTGTTCTGGGGAGGCCAATCCATGACCGATACTGTTCCACTGTGTGTTTTTCCACCCAGGTGTGCTTTTACTGCATTAGCTGTGCATTTGGAGTCATTGTCCTGCTGAAAAATGAACCCTGTTGCTAATCAGACATGTGGGATCAAATATCTGTGCTAACTTTCTGCCTTTATGAGTTCTTAGTTTTGACAAGATCCTCAAGACCACTGACTGAAGTGCAGCCCTAAACCATGATAGAGATACCTTCTTCTGACCTCCTCCTTATATGTTGACAATTATTTAAATCAGGAAGTTCAGTGATGCTGATTTTCAGTCCAGTTCTTGTGTAATTTGGCATACCTCAGCTTTTTTTCCCCACTTCACTTCCTTAAAAATGGTTAGGAAAAAAAGTTAGAGAAACTCCATTTAAAATGTGTGAAAAAGCAACTAATGTCCATAAAAAATGTAAAGACCTTTAGAAAGCTTACAAGATTATTGCTCTAGACCACTTTAAAAATGAAAAGTCTGACTTCTTTGAAGCTAAATGTAAAGAAATGAGGGGTGACTGATGAGGGGTGCTCATGTGGTTACAGGTCATAAGTGTGGATGTGAGCTATAGATATTATGTTCTACCAAAGGTAAAGGTTTACTGGTGCTATACTTAGTTCTTACTTAAACAGAGCAGGTTATAGTGGGTACTGCATACAGATTAAAGACCCTGTTTAATCATTTTTTATTTAGTTTTTAGTACCATAGGTTGAATTTCAGTCACCTCATCTGCACTGGGGTAAACGCAGTAATCGAAGATGTATAACAGGATGTGTGAGTGAGGATCACTGTGGGTACTATGAAGGCCTGTTGAGTTGCTGGTGTGGTCTCAGTGTGGTCTCAGTCCATGCTTTTAAATCCCAACACTCTCAGTGACCTACTTGATTATTTTAGTGTGTGTTATGTTTATATGGGCCTTGGTTAGTGTTTTGTTGTGTTAAAATATGTTCCTTTGATAAAGTGAATTTGACTGTGTATTTGATTGACAGCATTAGTTGTACGGAGCCTGTCGATACAGTTTATATCTAAGAAGAAATGAAAGGTTTGGGAGTTAGAAGCTGGACTTTTTGAATATTTGTGCAATTGCTTGTAGAATATCTCCTTAAAATGCTTTAAAAAGGCAGTGAGCAGTGCACTTCTCCTACTATAATTACGATACACTCATTATAGTCTGTGAATTTAACACTCACCCTCTTCATATTTCCTCATTTTTTCCACCAGCTTGGCTCCAGTGTAAGCTGGGAGAACTGGTGTGTGAAAGTTCGTCTAGCTGTATCCCATTTCAGAGCCGTTGTGACCATTTTGTTGACTGCCTTCCATTCCACTCAGATGAATCCAGCTGCCATGGTAACACGCTTTTATTACCTTACCCTTTTTTGCCATTAACTGAAGCCCTGTTGTATGATTTCCTGACATGTCGCAGGTTGCACTTACTCTAAAGTGTCATTTCTACCACCTCTGTGTCACGTCTGTCTGTGCATTTAGCTGTGATCAAATGTCTCTACTTTCATTAGTCACTCCATGCTTTAATTTAGCTTCTTTTAAAGCTTTGATGTCAATCACTGTGACATTTACTTTCAATGTGCTGTTACATCTCAATTTGCTTTGATTCGAATGACACGTCTTTTCTTTGTATCCATTTACGAAAAAGTAATCTTTTAAAGTATTTTCACATTTAATTTAGCACATACCTTTGCCTTTTCTCTATATATTGCCCTCTCATGAGTCAGTTTTCCCTTAAGTGCTTCCAGTACTTCACTCATATTTGCCCATTTCGAGGGACTCTCAGGACATTTTCAGGTCTGGCTGTTTAGTCTTCAAAGCACACCTTACGGTGTTACTGCAAGCTGCCAAAATGTGATCCATTAAAACCTCTGCTTTCCTGCATCTTTGAGAAATAAGCCCAAACCTCCCATTCAGCCTGCATTTGCTGCCAAGCCAAAGTCACTTTATCAAGGGCTGAGCAGCACTTCAGGGTTTCATAATGGTATTTCCAGCATGATGATTATTTAAAAGGCAACCCTAATAACCCTCATACAACCTATGGAGGCAGGAGCAGTCATCATCAGACAGATTAGGTGGGCGAGGGGAAAAAAGCATGCTAAAGTAAATGGTCTGTATTTGTACAGCGCTTTACTAGTCCCTAAGGACCCCAAAGCGCTTTACACACCCAGTCATCCACCCATTCACACACTGGTGATGGCAAGCTACATTGTAGCCACAGCCACCCAGGGGCGCACTGACAGAGGCGAGGCTGCCGGACACTGGCACCACCGGACTCCTCTTTCACCATGGACATCAGTACAGATGAGAATCAGTCCTTCGGCTATTACTCAGAGACCAAACGGCTATTTTAAGTCAAAGATTCCTCAGTGTTCAACACAAAAGACATTTCTTCCAAAACAGTTTTACTGTAATGTTCAGACACAACTAAGGGAAGACACTGGCCACGTTAATGACATGCACTGTGGTGGAAAGCAAATTGAAAAGACTGGAGTATTTTAGATATGCTAGCACAGTCTTGGCTCAACACCAGACGTGAAGTTGGTGCTTCCTTCAGATAAAAATCATGTGGGCAACTTTATTTATCACAGCCACAAGAAGAAGAAGAAAGATGGCACTTAGGGATCACTCTCTTTCTCTGATGCACCTTGAAAAGACCTCATAAAAACTCTAAGATGTTTGGAGTGACCTACCTTGAATAACTGACACATGAACTAAAAGCAAATGGTTGTCTGACATTTACTAGTAAATAAAAGCCATCTGTGTCTTTATTTTTGAAAACATACTCACTTTAAGTGGCTGGAATGCATGGTCTCTTAACTGCTCATGCTCTCTGCAGAGGTTAATGGATGACACTCAACAGTACCACCCCCCCCCCCCCAACATATTTGACTGATTTCATCTTCTGAACAGCCACATGTCTGTTTCCTGTCAGATGAGGAGAGAAATGGTGGCTGCTGACAGAGTACAGTGAGGATTTGAGTATCCTGCCTTCTTCGTACAACGTGTGGTGATGCTGCATTTTCTTTTCTTCATTTGCAGAATGTCCTCCGATGTATTGCATGTATCACGGCTCATGCCATGTGATGACACAGGGACCTGTTTGCATGTAAGCTGAACTTCACCCAGACACACACACACAAACATGCATTTATAAGCAGACTAATACACAAACTCAGTCACATTCATTAAGATGCACAAAAGAAAGATAAGTATCTTGTCTGTTCTTCCCACTCCCCCTCTCATCCTTTATCTGTCTGTGAGCTCTAAAACATGGAAATCCCATCAGTCTTGTTTCTTTCCTTGGAAAAGACACGCTCCGTGAAGCATGTGGGAATCTGCTTATCCCCTGCAGATTAAGCAGGATGGTTCTTCCTTCATTTAACCGCAGCATAGTGTTTCCTGGGAATCTCTGATGGGTTCTCCTGGTCAATATTTAATCGTGGTCACCACTAAGAATAGCTATAGCGGGTAGACCCCCAAAAAGCCATGCATCAGATTAACCTGCCAGCGTAATACAGCCGTCTACCTTTCAAAAACACATTCAAGACAGACACTCTGTTGGAGGTTTTTTTTTATTAAGCCCGTGAATCTAGCTGTCTGCATCAGCAGCTTGGAATGTCTCCAATGAGATTTTTCATTATAAAAGAAAGAATGCAATTATAAGCCTTGGTGCTGGATCTGCTAACATCATTATGCACCAGTGAAGCCTTTCTGGGAGATTCACATTTCCCCCATTCTCTTTTCACCAAAGGTTAAATTCTCCAACACATGAATGTGAATCATGCAGCGGGGTGGATACACCTTCCCTAAAGTCACATAACTAACTGCACGCCATGTCAACAACCCAATAAGTGTCACGTTATTAGAAAAGCAACACCTTCAATTGAAATTAAATTCCTGCATGATATGAATTTGTGATGGAAATCTCTTGTTAAGACAAAACTGAGAAACTGGATTAATCCAAATGTTGGTTTTCAACAACTTCACTTCCTTTTAAACCATTTTTACAGGAAGGTGGAACTGCTGCACAAGAGCTGCACACTTTGAATGCTAAATAGCCCATACTGGCTTGTCTGCTTCTTATCTAACTTGCGAAGATGAACGCACGTCTTGTCGTGCACATCCTGACAAAAAGCGAGCTGCTAATGTCGGTTTGTAGGCTCGGCGACACGTACAGAATATAAATGTACCCGCAGGTATCAGTCCAGACAGGTTAGATGCTGGTGTGGTCTTTGCTTTTCAGTACTGCTAACAAGCTGTCTGCCCGTGACATGTGGGCACTACCGCAAATTTGTTTACTTTGTGTCCAATTTCACTGACAGAGCTCAGCTGCTGTCAATCAAGTGCACCCACACGCCTGCCCAGCGAGCAAAAAGGAGAAGCGAGCATTTCATCTGTTTCTCCAGACACCTCTTCTTCCTTTTCCTTCCTGCTTTATGTCAAAAGATTTTTTTGTTAATGCTTTTTGTCTCAGAGATGCTGCCTCATTTAGTCCTCCTGTGTTTGATTCCCCTTTCCTATTCATGTCCCCGTCCAACATTCCTCAGTGCAGCGCCACCACCACCACCACCACCTCCTCTCATTATGTAAGAGGACCTTACCACCGTCATTCACACTGCAGTGTGGTATGGACTTCCTGAAGCTGTTCCAGCATTGATAACAGCCCTGCTGTAGCAGAACTCATGGCCAGCACCTCTGGCTCAGTATTTGCCTCACGTTCCTCCACTCTGCTGAGCAGGATCCACCAGGGAACCAGGCCAGGAGCAGCCCACTGCCACGGCTAGACAGTCGCACAATATGCACGCTGACCCCCTCTGAATGATAATGACTCAGTCTGGCTTTGCTGAGAGCTGTGTGTTTCGAATTAGAAGGTCAATGTTGCTCTGAAATCAAGCTGATACTGAACAGATGTTGACTTGGAGCAGAGTCTTAGATTTGAAAAAGAGGAACTTACTTTCTTTCCAGATGCAGCTCCACAGACCGGCCAAACAATTCCCAATTAGCCTGTGTTTCCATGCTTGATGTCCAGCAGATAAACCTTGCACTTTTTGTCAAGATGGAAAAGACGCGTATGTTAAAAAAGCTTAATAGAAACTGTCAGGATTATACTTCTTTTGTTTTAGTATTTGATTTTATGTAGCTTCAAAGTCTGAGGAGGTTTTTTTTACATTATCCTGTTCTTACCAAAGTTTTGATCTATGTCTATTTAATTAAGTGTTATATGTATATGTGCATGTGCAGTTCATTAGTAATGGATGACAGTGCCACTAGTTGCTTCATTAAAGACAAGAAATATAAAGACATATTCAGGTATGCAGTGGTTCTTAAAGTGTAGCTCAGGGCCTCCAACCCAAAATCTGATTATAAAACATGTTGTTGTGCTGGATTATTAAAAGAAAAGAGCATGATGGAGATCATAAAACAAGCATATTGTGTTCATTTATTCCTCTTATCTTTGGGCCAGTAGAGACTCACATTTGGGAAGCACATTTGAGTCAGACTCCTCATCATGTGATCACAAAACGGTGCTACATAAAACAAGACATATGGTTTCAGCATCCGTGTCTCATCTTTCGTTTGTTTTTCCTTGCGTGGTCACAGCTGTCAGCCGGGATGGACAGGAAACCGTTGCCATGTCAGAGAGAAACCATCCCTCTCCACGTCTTCCCCGAAACCAGAGGACACGCAGATGGGTAATAAAGAAGCCCACCTCTTCTCTCACCTCTATTAAAATGACTCGCCTGAGTGTAATTACTGCATCCTTACTTACCCCGTTAATGTCACTGCAGTTCCTGTGTACGTTGGCATCGGCATCGGGCTGCTGCTGCTCGTACTCGGAGTCGCTGTGTGTGTTCTGGCTCTGTGCAAGAGAAAGTGCCACTTAATGTGAGTTGGAGCTGCATTCGTTCTGCTGTTTCACTGCTGATCCTTCGTGTAACGATTATGTTCATGATAAATGTGTTGATGAGTTTGTCTGCCGGCTCCACAGAAAGCCCAACCTGACGGACTACGGGGTGATGGATAACCCAAATTTTGACCGGAAAGCAGAGGTCAGCAGACAGAAATGTCCAATCAGTCATGTTTTGAGTAACATTAAGTTTCTCAGCCACACAAATCAAATATTTCTACCATTGTTCTCACATTTGTTCAATAAGTGGATTTAATTTTAGAAGAAGTCAGAAGGTGCTCGCCAGAAGCCTTTCTGCAAAATTAGATTTTTGATTTAGGATCATTGATTTTGCAGTTTGTGTGTCGCTATGAGTTTGTATTTCTCCGAGTGTTGTATGTACACACTATAGTGCCTATACAGCAGGTAGACACAATAACCGAACTATATAATCTGATCAAATGCAACAGCACAAGCTGCGATGCCAAAAATATCCAATTTAATCAAGATCACATGATGAAAGGCTTTAGAAACTGCTTCTTCACTGGCTTGCATTACCTTACACGGGCGCTCATATTATTGTCCGCCCACTGTGTGTTTTGTTTCCTGCAATTTTGATCTCTGCTATTATTCCTGCTATTAATGAGAAAGAGCCAAGCGTAGGACATGATGCAAGCACAGCTCTTCCATTTGGATAATGGAATGAGAGACACACACAAACACACTTTGTTCTTAGCTACACGGGCGTGTCACCGAGTAATACAAGTCAGAGTGATGTTTCATTGCTCTGATGACTCTGGATTAAAACTTTGCTCTGTGCATGTGGCATGTTTGTAAGAGTTATAATTCATAAACACATAAACACAAATGAATGTGTGATCACAAACCTTTCATGTACAGTTTCGTCATCATTTTATGAGCCATTTTTCATCTTCATGTACACGAGAAAAGAATTTATGTCGATGAATTCTAATCAGTACATTATTAAAGTGCATGTTGAACACACACAAGCACAGCACACAAAATGTGTTTAACTACACTCATTTTTCTTACTGGCAATTTTAAGTAGAGCGTTGTAGCGCCAAACCAGTATATCCATGACAGATCCGCTTCAGCACTTACACAGCAGTGGAAACAGTCGGTGATTATTCCACCTCTGCAAGACGATGAAATATTTTATGGAGGTTAAAGTTGTAATTATGTACACATAACAAGGCAATTTGATTTTAATTGCGCTTGCATTTCATGCACTCTCGCACATTAAGCCTCATCTCATTTTAAACCCATGTACATGATTTTCGTTACCTCAGGATGAAAGAGCGGGCGGCTGTCCCAGTGTGAACCCCAGGAGGAGTGATGGTCACGGGCTTTCCATCAGTGTCTACCCCTGGAGGAAGGAGGTAGAGGTATGGTGTCTGTACACAGCCTTTTGGCATTCACTCTAATTTCCTGTGCAGAAATCAGCACACAGGAAATGATATGTCTTTTTTTGTGCGTATTCATACATACAGGGTCTGAACTGGAAAGATGCCAAGCTGTCCTTCTCCAACCCCATGTACCCTTACCCCCCTAATCATAATGAGGCTGACAGCAAAACCTCTGATGCATAAAAACAACGGACATCACATTTATTTTTTTTAAAGATATTTTTTGGGGTAAATGCCAACTAAGAGCATTGCAACAAAACCATCGAGATGCAGAAAACATGGAGACTGAATTGTGAATTGTGCATACACCCTTTTGAGGAGTTCGTCTTGACCCACTGCACTCAAGTCCAGAGTGGGGAAGAGGATGCAAACGGTGACATGGATATATTTCACAATACCAGCTCGACTTCATGTGATACTTACATGTTTAAATAAAGGTTTAAAGCCCACAGAATAATTGATTGTTCAATCTAAGACATGCACATAAATATGAATAAACAGCACTGCGTATTTATCCACAGGAGTTCTGCTCTACGGACACCAAACTCTCTTGGTGAGACTTCAATGAGAAGATCAATAAGACTTGCATATTGGCCCAATTAAAATAGCGGATAATGCCGGAGGCTTAACTTGACTTTAATGGTTAGCATATCTGCTGCTTATCTGCTTAGTATAAAACACAGGTTATTTCACTCATCATCCTTTGCTTATCCAGGCTTCAACCATCCGGTAATTCTGTGTTGTGGGATGGCTGGAGACTATCCCAGCTGTCACAGAGCCAAAGGCATGACACCCTGGATAATCCATTTTAACTGGCCTAACACGGAGAGACAGACAACCATTCCCACAGACAATTTATAATTGCCAATCAACCCCCGTTTAGATTGTGACACAAAGTTGGTGTACCTGGAAAGCAGCAGGCATCCAGCCTGAATTCGAACCCAGGACCTTCTGCTGGGAGTCAACAGTGCCCCCCCAGCCCTTTTCAAAAGTATTCCCCATAAGAGACAACACTGTAGATGTAGGAGGTAACCATCAGTTGATATGTTTTGGCACTGAGTTGAGCTGTTGTCAGCTGATTTCAGGGGTTGTGGAAATGAGGTTAACCTAACACTGTGTTAGATATATTTTTTTTTAATCTGTACAAAAGCCAAACTGTTAAAAAAAAAAAAAGACCTACATTTAAAAGGTAGCTGCTACGTGTCTTTTATCCTGTTTTCCTCTCCTCATCCCCAACGAATTGCAGCAGATGGCTTTCCCTTGTCTGAGCCTGGTTATGCTGGGAGGTTTGTTCCTGTTTAAAGGGAGTTCTTCTTTCCCACTGTCGCCAAGTGCTTCCCCAAAGGGAGTCGTTTGAATATTGGGTTTCTGTGTTATTGTAGGGTCTTTACCTTACAATAGAAAGCAACTGTTGTGACTCGGTACTATTATAAAGAAACATAATTGAAATTTAACCGACCACAGTTTTGTCTTTCCTGCAAAGATATGAGTAGTCATGATCCTCTCCCCAAAATCGTGGCAAGAAAGTAGATAACTTCAGTCATTGTCATGTTAATCTATTCCATTAAAAAGTCTCAAGTATGCAGAGACAGTTAAAAATATTCTTTTTTTTAAATTGCTGTAACTCTAAGTCTTAGAACGGGTTGTGAATGGTGATTAAAGGGTTTTTTTTTTTTCATGTTGGCAAAAGCAGAACACATCCAGTTGACTGAATTAAAATGCTCTGCTGAACAACAGCCTCCAACAGGCTGGAGACCCGAGTTCATTACTGATCTTTTTAAATCCTCACAAGTGCAAATAAAATAGTTTGGCCCTGCTTTATTTGCAAATTAAAATCCATTGCAAGTTGTCGTTCTCTGGCTGCTGTGTGTGTGGTGTGAAGTGAATCTCTAACTCTCTGCATTAACCAACACAGGACAGCTGGATCATAGATATCCAGTTAAACCGGTCCAGTTATAAATCTGATGAGAGCTCAGGTTTGCTTTCTTTACGTGTGCCATCATAAATAGTCTTGTCGTATCTGACAGTCATCACTTTGATTTACAAGATCAGGACATGTACAGCGAGCATGCTGAAGAAAGCATGTAGGCAGCTTCCCAATTCAATTCAATTCAATTTTATTTATATAGCGCAAGTCTGTCATTTACTTCTTGCCAAGAGTCATGTGATATGACCGATCCCACTCTTCTTGCTGTTAAACATGCGGTTACCCTAGCTTAGCGCACTTCCTGGTAACAGATTGTTTAATCTAGCGTATGGGCATGACTGTAGAAAAGCTTGTCTTTTCAAAAATACTAATAATATAAATGTCAGTGACTTTTTTTAATACCCTCTCATTTATATTGTCATGACTACAGACTTAATAGGCTGACAAAATACTTGTTTTTTTTTCAAGGTTTTATTTTTTAAAGTTTGCATTTTGTAATTTTCTTATGGCAGCTTTTATGAGGAATTTGAACGATGATGTACATACCTCTAAAGCCAGTGCAGTTGTCAGGTATATGTGTTGGTAACCACAGCCAGAGTACTCTGAGCCTTTGCACTCAGTCTAAGCCCATCAAAACAAACTCCCACCCCTTCGTACTGGTTCAAATTATGAGTCTTTCATTTTTAGACTTTATATGACCGCAGTCTCCATTGTCGTTACTGTTTAGTCTTGTTCTCCATCAGCGCAGAGTCTTTGCTGAGTCTGTAGGTGGCTTCTGGGTCAGAGATTTATCAGAGGGCCACAGGATCAATTTCATTCTGTGAGCTGCTCCTCTATTTTTATTGTTTGTGCCGTCGCTTTAGACGGCTCACTGCCTTTACTATAGCACACTGTTCTGCCCTTCAGAGCCAAAAAAGCACAACAGGGGTTTGGTCCCCAGTGACTACAGGCTGTTATGTTATGCCGATGCAGAATTTATTTACTCATTGTATTACTTACTAATTTAAAACAGCAAAACAAAAGAAAAGCTAAACATACTGGCTATTTCTTTCAAAATTTTAATCTCTAACTAAAAAGCATTTGTTTAGAAAGGCCAACAGATATTGATCCCTGACTTAATGAAGCAGCAGTCAGGCTAACTACCAGACTGAGATTAAATAGTAGAAATGATAAAAGATTTAAACATATTGTGAATGCTATGAGACGTTTAGGCATGCCGACAGAAATTATGCCACAGGAATGTAAAATTTCTTTATATAAAAAATTGAAATTGACTAAAGACACGTATAAGTGGAAACTAGTTTAAGAGATGGCAAATAGATAATTTGATATCCCTGATTGTACTCTGTGATTTGTGAATGCGACTGAACTCTTGACCAAAAATGATTTCAGAAACTGCATGTAAAAAGCAAGAGCTCCTGAAATTTTTGATATTAGTAAACAAAAAAATCACATATTTTTGCATATTGAACCTTTACCTTTGCATTAAATTTCAGATTTCAATATATTGTACTGTGTACAGAAATAATAAATCCAGTCCATGAACACAGCCTGTCCAAGTGAGGCTAACGGAGGATATCGAGTGACAGTTAGCCTGCAAAAAATAGCTATGGGTTGCCTTTGCTAGAAACTAAAACCAGTTTAACCTTTTTTTTCTTTTCTTTTCTTTTTCTTTTTCTTTTTTTTTTTTTTGCCTGTCCCGTTTGGCTCTTTTGCCATCAGAATTATTGTCTAAAGGCGAAGAAAGATGCCCAACGGATTTACTTTACCAAATGGACCGTCCCAGCCTTGCTGTAATGGTCTATTTGATTCACCTTTTATTCTTTATTTTATTTTATTTTCGTTTGCTAAATACGGGAAAGACTTCACTGGGGAAAAGTAAGGGGAGAAAGAAAGAGGGAAAGAAAAACAGTGGGGAAGAGGGACGGGGATATAGGGCAAAAAACAAAAACCAACAAAATAAGCAGACAGAAAATGCACATATCAATCACCTGGATCACCTGTTGAGAAAGAAAAAAGAGAAAACAAGCAGAGGAAAAAAAAGAGCAACATAATAAACAACATCACGATGATATATGGGAATATAACAGTAAATACTAAATATTAAACATTATTGTGCAGCACATAAGATCAACAGAACACAGTGTTCTTTGAGGTAGGAGCCAAAAAGGGTGTAGTTTGTGTGTGTGAGCACCCGTGTGTACACCTGTCAGCATGAGCGCGCTTGTATTTAAAAAGGTTCCTTCATGTAATGATCTGCTTGAGGGTGTGGGGAGCCACAGCTCCGTCCTCCAGGGCATGAAGCAGGTATGGAGGAGATCAAAACTCCAGACATCCAGAGGCCCCCAGAACACAAGAGACCAAGGAAGACCAACAGAGGGGCAGCCGCGCCACTGTCCCAGAAAGAGCTGAGGAGAGTCCCAGATGAGGGCTCACTCAGCAGCCGCGGAGCAGAAGCCAGGGGGGGGGGGTTGCAGTGACACGCCCGTGAGCTCCGCCGGCAGCCAGCTGTGCCTGAGTGACCGAGCCCCAGGCCGAGAGGTCGGGGGCACCCCACCCCCGAATTGGCCCGAGCGAGCCCCAGGCTCCAGGCCCTGACAAGCAGCCACCAAGGAGTGAGCCGGTGTGTACCTGGACGCCCACCCCCGGACACCAAGAACCACCAACGCACCGATGTCTGAGGGAGTCTGCCACTGGCAGGGGGAGTGGTGGGGGGAGATAGGCCTCCATACCTTGGAGGGCCTGAGATGTCCCCAGAGAGGTGGCATCTGGTACCCAACTTACATAGAGACACAGACATACAGGCACACACAGATACAAACATCCATTCCCACCCTCATGCTCTCATATGCAATTACTCAACACTCACCCAACGTGGAGACAGACACAAAGAGACACTGTACACACAATCACACTCCCCAAGCGTACTCTAAGAACCGGGTCTAGGTACCCTTGCCCCAAAACCAGTTTAACCTATTGATCCTTAGCTGTAATTACTTCATAAATCAAAGAGTATCAGTTTTAATTATTAGTCCACATCGGGTGAATTATTTTACAAATAACTAATGAGGTGACAGACTTAATCATGACAGGAAAAAAATGGCTAAATTAATGCTAACTACCATAGCTGAGAAGAAAAAACAGATGCAGAAACACCTCCAAAGATTAATGTATTGATTTTAATGTGCAATATTAACTGTTGGACAGTTTAATCACTTTTTAATCACTAATTTGTGTTAGTCGGTAATTGTAGATTTTCCCCAACAAGCCACACAAACGCACCTCCATCTCCCTCTGAATCACAAACATCCCCAGCTCAGCCTTTTCACGGCCTCTCCATCAACGTTTATTTGTCTCACTCTGCTGACTTTTGACCTGACATGACAACAATCAATGCCCTACACAAAAACCTTTCCTACTAACATGCCACCACATGCTCGCGCAAACAAATCTGCCTTCTACTTGCCTTGCCTAGCACTCTCATACGAGGGCCTGCTGACAGGGAATGTGCAGCTATCTCTTTTTTTTGTCCGGGGCAAGCATCTCTCTGGTACTTTCGTTATTTGCGCTTTTCAATAGCGCGCAGGAGAGCTGCTACACGCCACCAGCCTTTGTCCTTGTGTTGTTGCTGAAGCAACGTTAGTCAGCTTTTCTCACCGGGGCCATTGTTGTCACACTTTTGCTAATCACCAAGCAGAGTCCATCTAGAGGTCACCGTTTTGTTTGTGTACCTCTCCGCTTCGAGAGGCCTACACAGTGAAAATGTTCCTGCAGAGTTCCTGTGATAGCCTTGGAGGACACTTTCTGTCAAAACACCAGCTGACTTGTGCATCATTTGCATACCTGTTCAGACATTTCCGAGCTCTCTCCTCCTGGGCTGTTATCCTAGATTTGTCTCTCACTGCAATTGTGGGCTTGAGGTACCAAGTAACCCTGTCAGGCCAAGGTGAAATTTATCTCTTTCCCTTATAAAGATGGCTCAGAATTGGTTCTCTCATCCTCTCTGGCTGAGTGCAGAGGAAATTGTCTGTTTCTTCTCAGTAGGAGTGGATGGCGATGAGCCCAGGGGGCCATCCTGACCGTTCATCATTGAGTTTCCAGAAAAACCTCCAGGTCTGCATCCACAGACGGCTGAGGAATGAAGACACTAGCGGGCTTTTTCTGATTGGATCTCTTGTGGTTTAGAAGCACTGAAAGAGTTTAATCTACACTTTAACTGCCTCCTGTGTTGTACAGTAAAGCTTAATTATGACTTGAAAGAGGAGTTTTATGTACCTTGTACAACCGATTACACCGTTATTCTGATATGCAGTAAATGTCGACCTGTCCAGTACATCGATGCATTACTGCTTGCTTAATTAGGTTTCTTTATACAATATTGAAAAACATGTAACATGTAATAGTTGTACTGCAGCAGGTTATAAAAAAAAGCCCTGCAACCCATTTTTTATATTTATCTTCTGTGTAATCCTTTCAGTATTCAGAGGAGCTTGCAACTAACCACACATTTCTCTTTGACTGAGATAGTAAAGACATTTTTCTAAATGTCAGTCTGAACAATCTGATGCTCATTGTGGTTATCATGTTGGGGGGTGGTGGACTGTTCACAGTGACAGGATCAAAAAGTTATTCAGACATTTGACAGCAAACAAGCTTGAAACAGAAAAAATGTCACCGTATTATTACCTATTGGAAAACAAAGTAGCAAAACATTATTGTTGAAATATTTGCACATTTATGGTCACGGAGCAACTCTTTCTTGCTGCAAAACTCCTGATTCATCCCTCCTCTAAGGAGCCAGACTATCTTCTAATGTTGGTCTTGAGCAATCATTCTCCAGGCTTTCTGAAGGTCAAAGATAATGCCAAAGATAACAGTTTTACAGTCTTAAAATTGCATTTTTTGTACAAACAAGATTATCCCCAACATGAAAATTTGGCATATTTCACCATAGTGTGCAGTGTGACCTTACAAAATTTAGGAAAATGGACATGTGGTATGGCATTATGTTTGTGCCACTATTCTGAGCGCACGTAAAAAAAATTGCAGGTGCAAGTGTTGCATTTTGAGGAGAAATTAATTTTGAGTGAAGAAAAGCTAAATTTGAGTGAACAAAATTCATTGCTGCGTGCAAAAAATGTATTTCAGTGTTTGCTGGTATCCATACACACACACACAATAGCAGCCCCTCTTGCTCAGTTTTTGCACTAGCGCTCGCTCGCAATGTGTTGCTTGCGCTCTCAACATTTCTGCCCGTGCGCGCTCAACTCTTTCTGTACACCGTTATATTTGTGCCACAAAACCAGCCAATCACAGACTTGGATGCAAAAAAAATCTGATTGGCTGTTTTCGTCTCCAATCAGCTCAAAATGACGAAATATCCCAGAATCCATTTCGTCCAAAACTCAAACGAGGCAGTGGCGGAGGAACACAGAGTGGCGGAGTTTGAAATATTACTCTGTCTGGGTCACAAAATAAACTTTTAAGATATTTTCATGCGAGAATGGTGCTGTGTAAACTTCAAATATCTGATCGATTTATCAAGACATCACATATTTGCATAAGTGCTCTAACGTTTTCGGAGATGCCTGTTACCCACCAGCTGACCGGGTGGTCACTCGGGTTAAACATAATATATAAGGCTGAACTGACAAAAAATCACCGACTACACCACCAGGTATTACAGGAAAAACCATAAAGCCTTTGAACTAAAACAAACGCTGTTGTGACAGTGACGTACACTGTCTTGTTGGTATATATGTATGATTTGTATCACTTTCATGTTTCCCTCTCACCACATATCCAAACCGATATCATGGCCAGCAGCTTTTACAGCTGTGGCTCCAGAAAACATCAGCTGATACTAGAAAGTAATATTAAATAAATTCCAACAACAGCTTATCAAGCTTGAACGTGCTGCTGTTGTTTAGCGCGACATCCGCTGATTTCCTCTTTCTGGCGCAAATTGGCAAATTTAGCTTTTCTTTGCTCAAAATAAATTTCTCCTCAAAATGCAACACTTGCACCTGCAATTTTTTTTACTTGCGCTCAGAATAGTGGCACAAAAATAACGCCATACATGTGGAGAACAAAAGAAGAAGTGTGAGTCAAGACTTGCACATAACTCACATCCCTTTATTCATTCTCTTCTTAACTTTTGATTTGGTCTCCGTTGTCTTTTGGTAATCACAGATGCGTGCAGCAGCTGGCAGTAAACATTTCTGGTATGTAAAACAAACACAGAGAAAAATGCACAACAAAAACCTTCTTATAGAGATAAGTGGAGCTGCAGAATGACGTCATAGTGACTCCTGTTGCAGTGATTACGGTTGCTTTGAAAAGCAGACTTCAACAACCAGCTTATCCACAAAATGCAGTTGCAGCAGTTGATAGCTGAGGCTTTAACCTGTATTGTACAAAAATACAAAATAAAACCACTTTTTTTCTTGCTGTCTTTCTTCTGTTAACTTCCACAATGTGGCCTTGACAGCTTCTACTGCACAGAACTCGTAAAGAGAGGAAACGCTGATATTATATTTTCTTCACATCACTCCAAATACCACTGTTCAGTCACGTTGTTTGTTCGGGTATTCTGCCTCTGACATCTCATTCCTGATGAGCCGTACAGTTTGTCAAGTCTAACCAGTCACAGTTCAGATGTTATGATTGCCCCGTGAGGCCTCACAAGATCACAGTCGTGTGAGATCACAAGCTGTGTGGTCAAATCAGCTTCCTCTGAGGAACTAAAGGTCATTACGTTTGCAGCTAAGCTCTGTAGCAACAGATGAGTCATCTCCTCTTTTATTTATGTGACTGTCTGCATTTATGCATAAAGTGTTCTTACAAAGACTGCAGTAATTTTCTAATGATATTGTAACTCCCAAGCTGGCTATATGAACTCGCTGCTGGCTTGCAAAGCTATTCAGACTGCAAGCTGGTTTTCCTCACCAGATCCTGATTAATTGATCTGATTGGCTAAAGATAGCCTATGGTTGAGAGATCGATGCTTTATCCAAACACCTGCAAGCTGTTTACAGGGATGACGTTCATATATTCTTTAAAAAGAGTCCATGTATAACAAACCATGTGACTTGCAGGAGGAGGATCTATCTATCTAATATGCACATGAATTCAGTTAGATTTTTGTTTAATATTGGTCTAGAAAAGGCACTTTTATTGTTTTTTGGCTTTGGTTTAAAAACAAAAAAAGACAAAAACAACTCGCTAGTGGATGCATGAAAAAAGTGGAAAAAAGCAGCCGCCATGTTTATTTGTGGTCAGATGGATGGAAAGGATGGGAAAGATTGCCATAGTTACCATGCTTAATTTAACACACACAGCTGTGTGACTGTAGAGATGATCTTACTGATCAGTTGTTTTGACTGAACTGTGGCAGCCATGTTTGTTTGGCGCTTTCTTATTATGAAGTGTGAAAAGTACAAATCCACCAATGTGTTTTCACAGCCTGGACGTTGACACGGTTGCCCCTGTTTACAAGGGGGACCTAATCACATGACATAAACATGGCTCGAAGCCTCTGCTGCTCAGGTGTAGTTTTGCGGTCCGGCCCCGCTCCCTAACAGAGCAGGAATGGACCAGGATGGAGAAGACGTCACAAGAAGAAGAAAAACAAGCATAAACAGTTTCTTTATTGAACTTTTAAATTGCATTTGTGTGCATTTCCAGGTTTGTTTGTGCCACAGGCGAGGCTGTCTGTCTGATTCATGTGATTATAAGTTTCCTGCTATCCAGGCTCACCACTTCTAAATACGACTGTGCAATAGAGCAAAGCATTTTCAAGTTTCCACTCAAAGCAAAGCGCAATTATTGTGTGCTTTCGGGTCTCCTTAATATTTGCAGCGAGACGGAAAAGGTAATAATAAGCAATGCTCTAATGGAAAGGCCAAAACAGAGCGGCGCTTGTTCTTCTCAGTTTGTTGGTGTCTGACTGCCACACGGCCTCTTTGTTCTCCGCTTTTTTAAGTGGCCAAACATCATAAATGCGTGACATGCTGCGCTGCAACTCAACATGTGGGGACCGTCTCTAGGCACAAACACTCGCTGGAAAATTCACACTTTCCACCACCCTCAGACCAGCAGCTCTTGATTCCTCCCATTTCACTTCACTGATTTCGTCACAGACATTTTGATGCTCTTTAAAGTCCCCCTGGAGAGGCAAAGTGTGGTGTGGTGTGCAGCCAAGCAAAAGTTCACTGAGTGACTGTGTCTGATCCTGCTTTATGTCACACTGGAAGGGGTTGGGGGAAGGGGGGGTGGTGGCTTAGGGAGATACTGAAGGAGGATGCTGTGGGAGATTTTCAGAGTGGTCAGCTTGTTTCTGCAGAAGTTGGGGAAGGGGGCGATTACAGCAGCAGAGCTGTGGCTGCTCAGACTCGAGTGCTGTGACGATTAGAGCTGCAGAGCATGTGTAGAGCCTCGGGAGCTAAATCACATGGCATGGTGACACTGGACTGCATCTGATTAAAAGATGTTTTACGGCTTATATGGCCACACTGCACGTGTCAGCAATAATCTCCTTTTATGAGGGAATACATCACAGGGCAGCGCATTGTGTATCCCTACCTGGGTGGGATTGTTTGTGTTTGCGCTGCAGTCACTTGATGTAAGCCCCTGCAACTGGAGAAGGGGTGTGTGTTTGAACCAATCGTGCCGGGGGTGATTGGGATTTATCTGAGGAAATGAATGTGCCACAATCGTGGACAGGTGCTGTCAGCAGAAATTTATTTGAGTCTTATAATCATAACAATGTCTCCTACAGCTGTTTTAGAGGAAAGTAGAGAAAATGCATGTCAAAACTAGAGATGGCACGATACCACTTTTTTATGTCCGATACCGATACCGATATCATAAATTTGGATATCTGCCGATACCGATATGAATCCGATATAGTGTTTTTTAATCAACAAAACTGTTTTTTAAATATCTTGCTGCATTTTGTATAAGTTCATACTCAAGTTTAAAACAACAACTACACTAAAGCTATTCTGTTATACCTGTATGCAAAAAAAATATTTCATAGTTCAGCAATACTGATCAATCTGATAAACTTAAACCTACACCATCCTCCCTATTCTGGTATTTTAAAGAGTACTTAGCATAAATATTAAGCAACCTAACTAATAGGGTTCCAACTCCCAGCAACAATAAAAATAAATAAATAAAAAATAGGGAACCACCCCTCACGCTCCACCTCATGATGCTTAATCGACGTAATCAACCTTAATTTGATGCAGTGTGAAAAAAATTGCACAGAAATCAATTATTTTTCAAGAAATATTAAATAGATTCAACATCTTTCTTCAACAAAATTGCAGACTGCACAGATGGTACCTTCCCAAAGGAAAAAGTACTATAGCTTACTAGGTATATTAGACTTAACAGTTACTATATGCAGTAATGGACTTCTATACATTTTACATCAGATTAAAACTTTGGGTGTAAGATTCAGATAAATATTAAATAATTAAAAGCGAGACATTTTAAATGAGAATAAGAAAGAAAAGTATGTCTTTGTGCCCCCTTTTCCCTGTTAATGCCCTATCGGCCCCCCCCTGGCTAAACTTTGCTAGATCCGCCCCTGCACAGTTACCAGCGTCAGCTACGTAGAAAAAGATCCTGGTGTAGAAAGTAATATTAAATAAATTCTAACAACAGCTGATCAAGCTTAAACGTGCTGCTGTTGTTCAGCCGCTGGTTTCCTCTTTCTGGTGCACAGTGGGCCAAAAGCAAACTAGAGACACGGACTGGCGACAGAAAAGCCGATCAGCTGATCATTAACATTCTTCCTCTTTGTTTTCAGAGATTAGTCATTTTGTTTTTGCACGATCCCTGAAAAGTGAAGTTCTGGCACCGAATTTAAGATCAGATATAACGAGGATACGTAAGACGGACGTTCTAGTCAAAACATTCTTCCTCTTTTTTTGTCATTTTTTTTGCACATCCCTAAAAGTGAAGTGCTCACACAAATAACAGAACTAAGCTCTCAAAAGTTGATTCTGTTCATCTGGATGTAGAGTTTTCAGTGGGAGAAACGTTTCGTCACTCATCCAAGTGACTTCTTCAGTCTCAGCTGACTGCAGGTTTCCCCAATCTTATAAACAGTACATTTGCATAATGGCTGAAACTATCACCGCTGATGAACAACCACTGATCAATGGCCATTGGTACCATTCACAGAGAGTTGGGGAATGGCTGCAATCACAGCATTGTAAGATGGTGAAAGATGTACCCTTAGGCCCCCTCCTCAATTCAGAGATGGGCTTTCCCTTATCACATAAATGGCCTCCATTTATGTGAAAAGGGATCCTTCAGATCCTTCAAAACTAAGCGTCTGAAGGATCTCTCTACTACAGGACCAGATCAAACAAGTTAAAGTACCAATACTAAATAATACAAATTATTACAAAATACCCTTACTAATAAAAATAGGTCTAATAAAGAAATATCCAGATTATAACACAAAATTGAAATATAAATAAAGTTGATCATGGTACCCAGATCAAAATGAATTTTTGGCCCAGATGTGCCCCACAGCTGCAGTTTATGGGCCACACTGGCTTCTGCATGTCAGTCACATGCCCACCAAATTTCAGGCCCACACGATACAATGTTCAGCCTGGCTTGCTAATGATTTTGGGCCACATAAATGGCACATGACAATACATCTGCAACACATTGCATTGTCAGATAGTTTAGTCTCTTTCTTGTACTGTATTGGAGCAACTGTAACCCACATAATTTCCTTGGGGATTAATAAAGTATGCTGATTCTGATTCTGATGACACATGCCACTGCCGTACCTCAGTAATTCTTATTCTTTCAAAACAATTAATACACTAAGACATATATATTAAGATTTCAAATGTTAACTTTATTTCTCTTTATTTCCAAACTAAAGTCCATCAAATACCTTACCTGGAACAGTTTCTTTCTATGCCATTTTCATCACACACTACTTTTAAGGACATTTCACATGTTATTTCAGTGCAGTATATGTTTTTGACATGAATCCAAACAGGTTTGTCCCTATTCTTAAAAGTAATAAAGACACTGAATGAAAAAACTTCACTGACTGCTGTGAGTTAGGCAGTAGTTCACCTCCTACTCCTGACCTTTCCTGGTAGTTTCTCTTGCAGCTTTAACTGTGGCTTGCTTAATGTCTCAGGGAAGTAAACTAGAAGATTTTGTGACACTTCACCAGTTTGGCCCAATTAAATATGTTCAGTTAACAATTTTCCGTTTGTCTTTGCCATATCATCATGACGGTACAGCTGTCAATAAGTTACTTTGATACTGAAGAAGGATTAAAACATGATATCTGGAGATGTGGAGTTATTGCACGTGTCTCATATTTTTTACTGTTTTCCATCTGTTTCATTTCTTAATTATTTTATAATTGATTATCACGTTTTCAGAAATATTTCTAGAGAAAAAAGGGAAAGTGATGATTCTAAGAGAAAAATCTGATTGTTTTAGTGCCACAGTAAAATGTATTTAGTGCAAAAACAAATCCCCATCTCATCACTGTTGCACTATTGGCAGATGCTGCTCTGTATGAATCTAAGTGGACAGGGAGGCTAATCAAGGTAATGACTAATTACTGACAAAGCTATAGAGTTAATTGGTATTTATTGATCTGTTTTGTTTAAGGGGCCTGAGTTGTGCAAAATATTTATCCTCTCAGATTTTTACAACTGTTTTCATCTTTTTCTCCACTGAGGTTTGTAGGCACACACACACACACAAAAAACCTTTAAATGTTCGAGATGCTTAAAGCAGCCAAATGCATCATAATGGGGTCCTTTGTGCAAAAGTGTCTTCTTTATATTAAGCTTTTCCGTGACTCTAGGGCAGCTTCTGAATTCCCACAGCGAGTGTCTTAATTGGAACAAGCATGTGGTCCAAGTTATCCTTCCTGCGCAAGAGGAGTGCCAACTAAGCAATGAGAAAAGAACAAGTATAGTGAGCAGTCCCGAGAGCAAAGAAAGGTGCTTTGGAATAAAAGAAAAGAAACCTTCCCTCTCATGAAAGGTTTCCAAGTTCTTGCCCTCAAATGTCTGTTTCTGGGAAAAGCGAAAAACACACAGCCAAGAGAGGGATCATCATCAACGTACGTCTTCTGGTTTCGCATGTCTGGATTCAAATGCTGTGACAATCAGAAAGTAATATTTTTCTATGAATTACATTTAGCTATTACCACAAATCATATGTTTTGGGGGCCGAAGAGCCTGCGGTGAAACAGCTCAGGAAACATATTTAACGTGTTTCTAGCAGCTTGGTGCTTTTATAAGTCGTCCTAATTATATTAGAACCGCTTTTTGACATGTAGATAGAAAATTATAGAGCCTGGCTGGTGGAAGATATTATCAGCTGATATATCTGTGTGTGTGTGGGTGGGGGGGGATTCTGAATATAATGAAGGAAAACATCCTGGTGTTATCATGTAGTTTGAAACATGAAAATCAGAACATTACCTCCCTAAAAATTGGTCCTGCTATTCTGTTTCTGAGACTGTGAGGCTGTAAAATCTGATTTTTCAAATATCCTGGATTTGTGATTTTATTCCTGTTTACCTTTTACACAGCAAATCAGTGCATCCATCCATCCATTTGGGTATTTATATGGATACTGATCCCAAATGCAGCAGTATTATCAGAGACACCAGACCAGTGACGTTCCAACCTTCCTCTCCCCGGCCAAAGCTGAGGGGCTTGGGGGACACTGCAGAAACCAGTATACAGATATGACTTCTTTAGCGTGTCCTGGGCCTCCTCCTAGCAGGAAATGCCAAGGTGTCCAAGAGGCAACCTAGTCAGACGCTCAAACCACCTAATCCAGTTCTTTATTACGTGGAGAATTAATGGCTGTACTATCAGCTCCTCCCAAATGGGTGGGCTAATGATCCTGCAACCAAGCTCCTCGTTCTACTTTACTAAAAATTAAAATCAGTGCATTTTGATTTTTGCTTGTAGTATTTTGCAACTTTGTTTACCGGAGATTTAATACGGAATTTTACCTCTAGAGCTAAGATCTAACTGATGCTTAAGCTTAATTAAGTGTAATTAAGTAACATCACTTTGGAGTTAACGCATAGCTCATTTTATTTATCGGTTATGGTTTCAAAAGTTTTCCACATATTTAGTCACAGGAAAAGATAATGTGCATTTAAACAGAAAAAGTCAGGTTTCTATTTCATGTATTTTCACCATCAGTGAAGAAGTAAGCTATTTCCAATAGAACAAAAGTGTTAATGTTATGTATCTGAAGAGGGCGCTCTCACAGTTCAATCACCTGAGTCTAGGGGAAAGGTGAGCGATGGGACAGAAGTGGAGTCTACAGATTTTTCTTAATTGAAAGAAATGCACGAGGAGGAAAAGAAGTAAGACGGACACTAAAAATAGAGCCAGTCTGTACTTCTGTACAGCCAAAGTCTGCTGTGTCTATTATTGCTCCATCTTTCATAAAAACAAGCCCCTCTGAGTGAAAGTCTCTTTTGTCCACCGGGGAGCCTTCAGTCGACAAATGCGTCATCCTGAACCTCCAAAGTATTTCTGCTCGCAATATTTTCCCACGTCACTCAAATACCTGCCTGTGTCCGCGACAGCTCGCTGGGTTTGCCTCCCCAGCTTCTGCACACGCGGAGCATCAAACAGAAGAAGAAGGGTCATTGGCTCTGAGGAGTTGATGACGGCGAGAGCGCACTCTTCTCCAGGAGCGCATTTTTAGCCTTTATTTGTCTGACTAACGCTCTGCATCTCCGTCCTGTGGGATGACATTACAGTGCAAGGACTGAGATTCGTATTTATGCGGTCACTTTGTTTGCTAGTATTTATTTTTGCTTAATTTTGGAGGCGGAGAGCGCGTTTACTGTCCAGGAGCGCGCGGCGTGGCACACGCTGGAACAAAAAAACAGCTCAGTGCAGCGCAGGCAGGTTTCCCTTTTAAAAGCAGCAGGACAGGCAGGAGAGTTACGGAGTCTTCTCGGGGAAGCGGTGTCTGTGCGTGACAGAGACGGACTCTAAAAGAAGACGAAGAAGAAGAAAAAAATCGGGATACTGAGCAGAAATCGGCAGCGGGAACTTGGATATGGCGCCTGTGAAGATGTTCGACCTTTTTGTTGGAGTTGTTTTAGTTTTGCAGTGTGTGTGGAATGTGCAAGCCGAGATCACAGCCAGTAACGGTAAGAAGACCACATTAGCCATCAGGCATTAACCTGCTAGGACCGAGTTGAGATCTGTGCCTTAAAGAGTCAAGTTCGTGCATAAGTCTCCTCTGCAAAGCGTGCAGGAGAAATGATGCAGACACAGGTGGACTGCTGGTTAGCCTCTGCGTGAGATTGTTTTACGCGCAGAATTCATTGTTTGCTGCTGCAGAGATCCACTTGTGTGTTTTAAAAAAAGAGTGGACAAACATCCTGTCTCCTTTTTATTTTAAGAATTCATTAGCCTAAAGAAGGCTGTCATGACCCACTAACTTACTCCCTTTCGAGTAGACTTGATCTGATGCTAATTATCATAATTTCCCAACTACTACAAGGTTCACTTAATTGCTTTGCTTTTCCTGCATGTTCTTATGCACTGCCTCCGAGCTCGGCTGATTTTTTGTGTTTTCGCATTAATTCAGCTTGTGCAGAAGCACAACAAGCTTCCTCTTCCTTGTTCTTCCCACTCTGACATGTAAGGTGGAAGTGTCAACCATGTGCAACTTTTCACAGTTCTTACTTTTATTTAAGGTTCAGGTTGGATACCTAGATGTTCATCCTGTTGATGTCCTTGATTGTAAGACAAAGTCCATACTGGAGAATCAGGATTCCTGTGCAAACAATATCCCTACTGTAGTCCACCTGAACCCCCCAACAAACACACACACACACAGACACAAATCTGTAATCTCAGCCCATCCCACGTCAGTTTGCCCTCGGTGGGAGAAGTTCGTGCCAGCATCGGTTCTGTTCGCGCTGGCCAGCTCGTGTTTCCCAGGGCTTTTTTATTGCTGGCAGCAGATCTTCATCACGTATCAGATAGTGGTTAGAGAAATGTTCAACTGCTGACAGTGACTGTAAATTCAACTCGCATGTGTGTGTGAGTGCAGACCACAGGGCTGTTTGGCCCTGTTTGGGAGAGAGAGAGAGCGCGATGCTATCAGCTGCGTGTGTGGTGGTTTGCACAGGGGCATGCACGTGCTGCTCGTGTTTTTTACACTCTCACACAGTCTCATTTACGAATCCTGCCACACTCCAGGCTCAGAGCTTAGATTAAATTTTCGGCTCATTTCCTTCGCCTGGTATTAAAGCTTGTTTTAGAGGTAGACAGATTACAGGAATGCCCACCAAACCAGCGCTACACTCGGAGTCCTTCATCAGTCCATCTCCTGCTTGAGCTGGATGCAGCAAAACTGTATGTGGGACGGTATTTTTAGATATCTGGGTGAGGTGCTTCCCTTGCCGTGGGCTGACCTCAAATCCGCTGGAAGGAGCAACCCCTGCCCTTCTTTAGATAGGCCTGTATTAAGAGAGTGCAGGTGGACTCTTCCACTCTCTGTAGGTCCTCTGGGATGATATAATGCACCATTCACATTTAGAAAAGCTCGCAGGCCCTCTGAAAGTGGCTGAGCAACTCCACTAGAAGCTGAGATCACAGCAATGGTGGAAACATTCCCTTCTTCTTTATTAGTTAGATGAGTTGTGGAACACATCTGGGCGAAATTACACAACATCCTGTGAGTGCATTAGGATTTGTTTTTTTTTAAAAAAGCTTTCAGTCTGTGGCTCTGGATGTTCACCCAGAGATACACTCAACAGGGGCACTCTCAGAAAATTGACACTGATTTTGGGGTTAATTTTCACTCTGCTGCTTTTCTCCGAGTGGAAAAAGAGATGTTCCACCAGAGCCTGGAGAGTATCTGCATGTGCGATAGGGGAATAAGAAGGAGAGCGTGAGAGAGAGTCTTGACTCATGTAATGATGTGGTCTGATTTAAAAGCCTTTGCTGAAGGCTGTTAATGTGCTAAGATTGCGGTTGTGTGTGGAATTTCATTTCGTTGCGGATGCTGGGAGTGGGGTTTCTTCACGGGCTGGAAGAGGCTGATAGAGGGTTAAAAAGCTTACAGGCTGCAGCGACTGTGGACGTCTCCAGCTCCAACATGACGCTCCTCATCCATCACGCTGCCAGCAGCTGCCTTTGCAGTCCTACAGGCGCACACTCAGAGGCACATTAAAATGAGAGCTGTGAAGAAAAATGCATGCTGGCCATCAAAGACTTTCATGCCTTGGTTTTATTCTTGTGGGTAAAATACCTAGCTATGTTCCTAGCTAACAAACCGCATATCAAAGCTTTTATTGACGACCTCTGTGTCCAGAGTCACGTTTCTTTCTCTCTGTCTCAGACACAAAACAGAGATTACAAGTTTGAACATGCGAGATCTCAGGCACATCAGGTGCTTTAAAATCCACCTGTTTTAAGTCCTTTTCAGTCTGTGCATAAACAGAGGTGAAGAAAAAACCTTTAATTCTGGGCTCAGGAGGGAAAGTTGGAGTATCAACAGTATAAACAAAGTCCAGTGGAAGCAGAATAAAGCTGAAACTTTGGAGATAAAATGATGACACATGAGCCTTCTCTTATTTATTCCAGTATTGGAATTTAGTCAAAGTCATCAGAGGTATATGCACAAAACTCTCCTTGATGCCATTACACTGTGGGTCAGGGCAGGTCTCACCTCCAACATGTGCTTTTTTTGCACATGCTACTGTTAACAGAGGATTTATACTACTGTGTTAAATCTGAGCTGTAGGCTATGTCATAAACACAGACCCCTTTGAAACCTTAAGATGTGAGCTATGCCACGATGCACACCACAGTGGAAATGTACTGTAGGTGTTTGGCATGGTCAGTGCTGTCAGTTCCTTCCGTGCATATCCAACTTATTTTTTTGCCACAGGTTTTAAATTCACCCGTAAGAAAATAACATCGCCTCAATATGAAGACACATTTATCAGCAGATTGCTGGAGGGAGATTGCCGAAACTATTGGAATATAACTGCCTTGAGGCGACTGTTGTTGTGACTTGACGCTATGTAAATAAAACTGAATTGAGTTAAGCTGAACTGAATATGGGGGAATATACAAAGAACTGAAAAATGGAAGGACTCTGAAAAAAAAGAACATTGACTAAAACAAAAATAAAGGGCCCAGGAGGGAAAAACAAACAAGTAGAAAAAAATACCCCAAAGGATATTCTTTATTTCTGGTACCACATGAAACACTAGCACATGACCACAAGGTAATTAACAGCACGCACAAGCATGAATGCTGGGTAGGGTAAAGATTCACCACAGCCCAAGTCCAAATTGGTACAAAGATGCAAAGCAGGTTTAATGTTGAGAAGGATGATTCATATTTTGAATTTATTTAATTTATTTCATCACCCCAATCTTTTTCTGAGCCTAATCAAGAAGTTTTTCGCCCCTAAACCAGACGCTAATTAAACTGGAAGCAAAGACTGAGCTAAAATGACAACAGTGTGTAAAAGCGGTGTTGCTGTGGCCACAATCTTGTGACAGATTGTCATTATTTGATGCCTGTGGCCACTACTAAGTTGTGTCTTACAACACTAGTAATGCAAATTCCTTTGCATTTGCAGTGTTGCTACATTTCCCTCTTCTCTTCGTCATGCTTCGGAGGTGATTCCCAACACAAACTGCCTGCTGATTCAAAGCAGGAGATTCCAGCTCGGTCTTCTTTAGTTGTTCTCCTTCTTTAAGCCTCCTCGGAATCTCGCCCCCACCATTTCTCCCTTTTTCTGACATTGCACATTTCAGAACGGACAGAATGAGCTAGCTTCTTTACCGGCCCCACTGAATGACTTGCTGAAAGGAGCTGCTATGAATGGATGAAGGGGGTGGGGGTGGTCTGAGGGGGTGACAGACAGGGAGGGGCGGCGACGGCGGCTGGGTTTATTGTGCTGCCCTCTATGTGGCAACAGCGGGCCATGGCATATCGTCCCACCCACCCCCGCTTAGTAGCATCCAACAGCAGCACCAGGTTCTTGCATTAGTCACGCCTGACCCTTGTCGCTCAGCCCTCCGCCCCTTTTAGTCCGAGGAGAAGCTCACGCTGATGGCTTTAGAGGGCTGGAGAGCCACACGGAGTTCAATAGGCTCAGAAACAAAAAGCAAAGAGGCCACTAGTTAATGAAGCCCAGTGCAGTTAAGCTACTCTTTAAGCTTTTTTCTTATTGGTTCAAAAGTTCCTTTACATCCAGTTGTTAAAACATGCTGCCTGAGCTATCACATAGTTTTAATGATTACTGCTAGGCAAGAATCATGTCTGTAGAGTAAGCTTGAAACGGTCAGATGGAGGACCAGGAGATTTGTGATGGTTGAAGCTATGCAAATTTGGATGTCAGTGAAAGATGACAAGCATTTTCCAATCATCAGAAACATCCCCTCTCTGCAGATGATTGCAGCCAGTAGACCACAGTAAGGCTGTTATCTGCTCCTCCCTTAGACTCGGCTGAGGGATGTAAGAAATAGATCATAAGCTGAGGAGTGGAACAAGCACAATAGTTTTGATTTTGGGTAGGAGGAGTTGTGTTTTGCATTGGGAAACATTTGAGAGGATAACCGAGAAAGGGCGGAGGCCTAGAAAACAGGCACTTGCCCATCTTTTCTGACCGTCATAGTGAAAGAAGAGACAATAACAGCAGAACAATATCAAAATATGGGACTCTAAAGTGTAGTGAGTGATGATTAATAGCTGAGATTATAGGAAGGAAAAATAAAGGGTAGCAATAAAGGAAAACAGTTCCCCTGGGCACTCTTCTGCAGTTACATATTGTCAAACTAATGTTCTGCTCAGACGTCCAACAATCATTTACAAGTGACTAAGTGTTTGCATGCCTCATTTGCTTCTGGATCAGTTTATTTTCCCAAAAATCTAAACATGCTGCAGTCCATGCACTGAATTTCTGAGAGGAAGAAGTTTGGATATGATAAAAAACAAAGTGCAACAGGAACAGAATGAATCACGGCGTGATTGGAAACTTTAGAGATGAAAAGTTGTGGAAAAAAGTCTTTTCTTATTCATAAGGCATAAAATATTGATGTTTTGTTAAATTTGGCACATTTAAATGCACTTAGGACTGGCTGGGTGAGTTTTGTATATTTGTACAGTACATCTAGAGTCATTGCAAACTCAACTCTTATCGGGCCTTAAGCCAGACGTTTTCTGTATTTAAACCTAAATAAGCTTCTAGGGAAAGAGAAAAGTAAGAGCGAAGCACCCAGGGAGACATGGACCAACCTTTTGGCTTAGAAACCTGTGACTTAAGCTACTCTTCTTCCAGCTGAGGATCATGCAAGAGATGTAATTTGGTGGCATGCAAAGAAGCATACATGTTATGTTTTCCTGAAGTCAGCCCACTGTCTTTGGTTTTGTTGTGTTTCTGCATCCAGTTCAAGATGCATGGTGGTCATGGAGTGAATTCAAGGATGTGTATATATATATATATATATATATATATATATATATATATATATATATATATATATATATATATATATATATGTGCTCTAAACCTGGTGTTCTAGGAAACATATTTTGTTTTACACTGATTTCATTCCTCCTCATAAAAGCTTCACTAGTGCCGGTTTCATCTGGTTGTTCTGCTGCAGTTAATTGACTGCAGATTGGAAAATTAACCCCAGCAATGACTCCTGATGTTTGTGTAATGATAGTGGAAGGAAATGTGTATCAATTCACAGTTGCTTTGCAGATTTTCCAGTAATTTGGTTGTAGCATTGACAAAGGATCAAACATATGTTAACCAGACCGAGTTTGTATTGACAGTCTACAGATTATTATACAGTATTTAGTGGGTGGATATAAAAACAAATCTTCTGTCATTGTTATAGAATTTATTTGAAGGGTTTTCTATTCATTGCACATTATAACAACCAATGATGTCACTTTTCGACCGAGGCGTGAAGGTGTAGCATTTGCAACAGTTGACTGTCCTCTGTACAGCCCTGCACACTACTCCATCCAGGATCTCAGCCAGACTTTCCATTTCTTCTGTTTTTGGCCTTTCCAGGACAAAATGCCCGGCTTATAAACAGTACTTAAGCTGTCAGTTTCAGTCTATGTTTATTTTGGTACTAGACCATGTGAGAATTGGAGTTCATGGAAGATTTGCTGTTTGCTTTAGTGTCTGTTGTAAGAGTGTGTGCCTCCCTGAGTGTCTGTGACTAAGATTGAAAATATCTGCAGCTTTTTTATGTTTCAACAACTTTTTTATTAACATGTCCCAAGCTTTAGGGTACTTTTAAATAGGAAGTGAGCCCTGCGTTCTTTCCACACACCAGCAGGTGAAAGACAAACAGAATGACAACGTGTTTTCCACTTTCAGTCTGAAGTATTAAAACTATCCCAGCAATATTTTAGAGATGATGAAATCTGCCTGTTTGTTACTGCTGACGGCTAACTTTGGATCGCATCAGTATTGGAACTTATAAATAACAACATCACGTGTTGGATTCTACTTAGGTTCACAACGCAACTACACTGATATCTAAACTGATATATAGTCCAGCCCGTCTACGTGTGTTTTGCGGACTTGGAGAAAACCTTGGAGAAGACCACTTCCCCCCAGTGAGGGCTTCAGGTACAGAGTATTGGACCTATTGTTTCGAGCTATCTATTACCGATATATAGTATGACCCTGGTTTGCAATGCTGACAAAATGCAGTTGTAGTTCTGTTGGTTTAAACCAATTATGAACTTCAGCTTGCATTGGGGCGGTTTGCAGTTGAGTGTGGTTCTAAGCTGGTATCCACGCTTGGTTGGGAATGAGTTGCTACCCCAAGTTATGGACTTTAAGTATTTCGGAGTCTTGTTTGTGAGTGAGAAAATGAGAGAGATGAGCATGATAGTGAAGCTTTCGATTTACTGGTTGATCTATGCTTCTACCCTCACCTACAACCACGAGAGGAGGGTAGTGACTGAAACGATGAGATTGCAAGCGACAGAAATGACCTTCTTCTGGAAGTTGTCCAGGAAGAGTAGAGTCCCCACTCCTCACACTGAAATTGGCCAGTTGCGGTTGTTCTGGCATCTGCAGGCTCAGGTCTGTACTGTACTATCCCTTTTATTCCAACCATGAAACAAGAACAGCCACCGAAGGTATAAAAGTTTTGTAATGTTTTTGTATGTTTGTGTTATCCTAGAAAACAGCTGGCTGACTGTTTTTGGAGGCTGCTCGAAGCCTTTCCTCGATCGCCTTCTGGTTTATGTCCCTGTAAATTATGTATGAGTGGACTGTCAAACTGCAAAAATTCAATCTTCTTGTGTTTTTTCAACTAAAAGTAATGTGTGGTCTCGATAAACCTTGAAAAATAAAATGAGTCCCATACTGCCTCTTGAAAAGCTGAATGTTTTTCTATCTTGGAGGAGGTGCTCTTGATTCATGCAAACGAGCCGCAGTTGTCTCCCAGGACTGCGTACACCTGGCATGCCGCCACGCGACCCACCTATTGAAACTACACTGATAATTCTGATTAATTAGATGAGATGGACTGACTCCAAAACTCTTTTCTCCTCTTTACTGTAGACTCAGTTTCTTCTTGTGAAATAGATCGTGACAGAAAATATCAATGTACAAAACAAATATAGTTATGAATGAATTCCACAAAACATCCAATGCAACATATTTTATGTTGACGCCCCTTTGCAAACATGCATGCTGCCTTTGAAGTAAATCTCTCCCATGTTAATACATTCACCTGCACAGTGTTGCCCCTTTGTTTTTAGTTTTGCACTTTTGCAAAGGTTTACTGGATCATCTTTTTTTCTTCACTTTGTTTGAGGTCTTCGAGGGGTTTGGCCTAATACAGGCCAGCAAGTCGCTGGTATTTAAAGTCAGGTTTTGAGTGCTGAATTTTATGTGTAGCATAACATAAAATGGCCGGCTGGTTGTCAGTCAGCTGTGGGGTCTGTAACAGGAGTCCTGTTAACTAAAACCTCATATAACATCCTGAAAATGTAATGATGGGAAACACAGATGGAGTGATTTCATGCTTGACACTTTATGGCAATATGTCTTTTTATTTGTGTCTAATGGGAGTAATTGCAGAAATTAATTGCAGGTGTTACAGAATCATGAAATCTAATTTTCCCTTCAAAAAAACATATCAGCTTATATATTTACTCTATTTGTATACTGTAGCATCGTGACCTCTCTCTGGGCCTTTTTTCCCCAATACATAAAAAACCCTACCAGTGCTCATAGTATAACCTAGCTGTGTAAAATAAGAAAACTGTATGCATCCTGTATGCACTGAAATGATGCAAAGATATGATGCACTCAATAAGGAAGGTTGAAAGCAGCAGCTCTCCAAAGGGGAACAAAGCATTGCATGCATTGCTATCATGAAGGAGAGAAGAGAGTGTGATGTTTCAGGCGGTCCAGGCATGCTGAAAGAAGATAAGGTGTCAACCCAGCCGAGCAGCCTGTCACACCACCCTGCAGCGGGCTTCATATCCTCCACCCAGCAGGAGCAATGGTTTAGCTTTGTCCCACTCAAGCAAGTGTCACTCACGGGGTTCATGGCATGCTGCTTCATGCCTTCGCCTCGCTCAGTGTGCATGTGTCTGTTAGTCCTTAAGCAGCAGTTTTCACTGTTGTTTTGTTGCTTTCTTTATTTTGCAAAAAGCAAAACCTTTCTCACACACACACAAACACACACAAAAACCTGCACTTGGTTGGCTTGATTTACAGATTTAATCTTGTAAACTTAGTTAGGTTTCAAGGACTGGTGGAAACTTTCCAGTATTTTGTTAAAATAAAAACTAGCTTCAGTTTGGTTCTGTGGCACCAGTGTTTTTGAATCTTCAAATTAACCTCTTACTAAAATCATCTAGTAACATCATGTTCTTCAATTAGGTCCGCCCTTGAATTGAAATGGTAGTCATAGGGTTTGGAGGAAGGTGTCGTTCTTCATATTTATGAAAACATCCATTGAGCCGGCATAGGGCGAGAGGCGAGGTGCACCCTGGACAGGTCCCCAGTCGGTTGCAGGGATAACAATCTTTAAAAGCAAAAGTCCCAAAAACGTGCCCTTATTAGCATATATATTATCACTAGTTTACTACTTAGAGTAGTGATCAAGTGCTACCATGGTAATAATGATCAGTCATGTGTGCAGTGCTTTACTTTAGTAACAGCAGATTTTTCAGGAATGCACTCTTATAACTGACCACTGCACTAAATTCAGCAATCACACTAAAGTTATTAATCGATTGCTAGAAAAGCTGTGGCCACATTTTTCTGTGAAGTGCGGTTTGGGATGGTTTTAAGCTTTACTCCCATATTTGTGGTCATACCTAAACATTAACAGAAAGAGCTTGCGTGGGTGTGCTGTAGCTATCTGCTTTCAGGTTCGATGTGTGGTGCGTTCAGAGATATGTTGGTTGGAACGTGAGTTACTGTTGCCTTCCCATCAGTATGAAGCAGTCTTACGATTCTCTTCTGACGTCTCCCAACAACAACCCAGAGAATAACACCTCACTGGATATTTTCTCTTTTTCTGACTATTCTATAAACCCTAGAGATGGTTATGTGGGAAACTCCCAGCAAATCAGCAGTTTCTGAAATGCTCAGACAAGCCCATCTCGTACCAAAAACCATGCCACGTGTGAATCCCCGTTCTGAGTCTCCATTTGAAGGGTTAGTGTTAATATTATCGTCTGAGAAATATCAGCTAAACATATGCTATGTTAAGCTAACAGTTAGCTGAAAGTCTGGCAGTAATGTGCCATACTTCCTGCCCTTGCTGACATAATTTTTGCCAGAAAAGGCCAAAAGGCCACATTTTTTCAGTGATCGCAGTCACATTAAACATGCTGTTACTGTTCTGTTTGTTGATTGGTTTATTAAGCTAGCACACTCGCACCAAACGGCATCAATTGCAGGCTCATTCGTGCCGTTGTTTTCTCCCTCCTCTAATTTACAGCTGTCTGGTGTAACATGTATCTTTTGCAGTTATTATCCTGCTAATGCTGCACACGCTTAAATCTGTTCAATCAATCTTTTTGAACTGCTCCAAGTAGGGCTGCACGATTAATCGTTAGAAAATCGCGATCTCGATTCATACTTATGTGCGATCTCATTTCCAAATGACAACGATTTAAAAAAAAAAAAAAGACAATGACGATTGTACCGCATTTTTATCCGGGACGTAATCTGCATGAAAACAAGCGCTCACTCTTCCTGCTCAACAAATGACAAGGGCGGAGCCTTATACCACGTGATACAGAAGCTGTGCCGTGTGATGCTAATATTAGCAGGGAAAAAACAACGGAGAGCATGACGAGCAAGTGACAGGAGAAAATCCGTCCCGGTCAACCACCCAAACATCAATAACGGGAACCTTATACAGCGCTTCCCTATACACGTCGAACTCCCGCAGGCACAAAGAAATTACGGAGGCTATCACTTATCACCTGACCAAAGATATGGCTCCCATCAACACTGTGCAAAACGAGGGATTTAGGAAAATGATCAACACCCTAGACAAACGCTACACAGTGCCGTCCCGCAACTATTTTTCTATTGTTGCACTACCTGCTCTATACACGCAGCGTCGAGCAACGGTGGAGACGGAATTTCAAGCAGTACAACATTTTGTTGTTTTTATGTTTATTTATTGTTTTTATGTTCAGTCTCAACTGTTACGAAGTTGATGTGCAGTTAATAAGTGCAATAAATATTTATACTGGAAAAGAAAATCGTGAGAGAATCGTGATCTCAATTCTAAGCCAAAAAATCGTGATTCTCATTTTATGCAAAATCGTGCAGCCCTAGCTCCAAGGGAATTCTTGCAGACACTCATTTAGTCTTTTCCTTGCTGTAGATCCAACAGCCCTGCCTTTGTTAGTCTGCCCGGAAAGTGTCTCAGCCTCCCCGATCCAGAAGTTCCTCTTTCCCCACCAAACTCATCCTGACAAAGAACAAGTATGCCCCGCAGCAAGTGCTCTTCACAGGACAACACAGACTGCAAGACTCTGACAGGTCGTAGCATTTTGGAGAGGAATGAAAAGGTTTACAGCCACCACTTTAGTTCTGAAAATAGATGGCGACTTTGATGATGGCAGCATGTTTTTTTGTTTTCCACCTTGCATTTATCTCTATGGACTGAACAAATCTTTAGGATCTGGCTTGCTGTTTTTCTCTAGTGAACACGTCATTGTTATACATGCTTTGAGGCATGTCTTTGTGGGTTCAGTGCAATTTTTTGATGCCTTACAGTAAACACCAAAGAAATTGAAACTGACTCAGATGCTGGATCTTTATAGTCTCCGGGAATTAAAATTGGACATCGTCATCTGCTCCTGTGCTTGAAAGAGAGCAGTCAGCGTTGTTCTACAGTTTGTTTTGCTTTTCCCCTGTCGAGTGAGTCATGAAGACTAAACTTTTGTAACTCATGTGTATGGCTTTCTTCTGGCCATGGTGTTCATCACTCGACCCTCCAAGAGTCAGGGTTGCCAGGAATTAGGAGGATAAGGGATTGTTCTCACAGGCCAGTAGAAGTTTCTGGAGGTCAGGGTGATTTTTTTTTTTGTTTGGACAAACTTGTTCCAGAGTGTCCCAGCTGTCTGGCTAACTAATTTTGGACTGAGCTCATACTGAAGCTGTAAACAGGAGGCTGGTCTTCTTAGTGGGAGCTACGGCACATTTCCATCTGTGCCCTTTTTTTTAAAAAGAAGTTCTTGGGACATATCTATTTGACTAGTGCATAAAAAATTAGAAAACTCTTCTCACAGTTCTTGGAAACAATGGCACCATGCCCATATTTTCCCAGGGAAACATGCCAGACAGTGTCCAGTACATCTTTAAAAGGCTACAATACCAAACATGCCTCTATTGCAGGGAACCAATTTAAACATTGAAATATCAGAGGAAATTGGATGAAGTGACCCCTTCTCTTTCTCTGACCTGATCCAACATGTTCAAAGATATCAGTGTGACTAAACAAAAACGGAACATTAAAAAAAAGGAAACACGTCAACAAGTGGTTCTGGTAAATGGTTTAGTTTGTGCCAGGTGTTCAGGTTTCTGTCCCCTCGCCAGTGTGGACTAGCAGAGATTTACTGGCAGTGCTCTGCACAGAGCCAGGAACAAAGGCTTTCTTTGAGTCTTTGTGGTGATAAATTGCAAAGGTGTTCAAGCTACCTTTGTGTGTGTGTGTGTGTGTGTGTGTGTGTGTGTGCGCGCACTGTAAATGGGAGAAAGAGGGAGAGGCTCGTATCAGTTCTCATGCTTTTCTCCAGTAACTAGAAACTCTCAGGTCTTAATCCAGAGGTCTGTCCTGCACTAACTCTGGGAGTTTATTGGTTTTTGGGGGGTTTTTTCCCTGTAGCTTCTAGCATGAGAAAGCATGCTGGTATCAGTGTAGGTCTGGGTGTGGTGAAATGTACAAGTTATGATCAAGAATGCAACAGCACGTCATTATAACAGCCACAATTGCTCAAAGTCTGTGGTTTGGCTTTGTGAGAACCAAGTTGGCTAGTCTGCAAGCCTCAGTCTGACTGCTCTATTAAATACAGGTATTTGTATACATGGGTGTGAATATATCTGAGAATATTTAGTCATTCTCTTTGCTGTCCTTTTTTCCCATGACAAAAACGACAGAAGATGAAGGGAAGTGAAGGGGCAACTCAGTAATTTCCTTCCTTAAGGCTGATGGGTCTTTAGTCTTGTCGCTAAACACAAAGTATTCTCTCACTATATGTCACTGAGGATTAATGCTCTTCAGATCTGCGACAATCCTGCTGAAGTACTCTGTCACCTCTCGAGGACTGCCGAGCCGCTTCACGTTTGAAATGTATTACCACTTTTCAGCAGCAACATGTGCATTTCGAACCTATAAAGTAATTAATTGTAATTAATTGTAGGCAGCTAAAGCCTTGTCCAAAGAATGTGATAAACAACCGCTATTATGGGGGGATTCTTAGAGTGGCGCTCTAACTGCATCATAAAGAGGTAATTGACTCCCATTTAAAGGCCTTTGTCTCCCGTGCCCCAGAATTGACTAATTAAATGGCAAAGAAATTAGTGCGAGCAGTTTAATTATGAATATGTTATTCATACCAGTGTACAAAGATAATACACATGCCCCTGTCCCAAACGGGCTGGGTGGCAGTGACACCGTGGAGGCAGCATGAGTGACAATAAAAGATTTCCACTCAACTACAGGGGCATACACGTGGAGGAGCTCTGGGGTGCAAAAGACAAAAACATCATTTTAGAAAACACAATGCAAAACAGACAACGCAGCACTAAAACAATCACAGCAGTTAAACAGAATACACAGAAAGATTAAAGATCAGTAAAGGAAGATTTTACACGTTTGACACAACAGTTTCAACAAGAAGCAGCATTTTAGACACTAAATACAAAATGCATCACATAATTTTATAAAATATAAAACAAAAATTCAGAACACATTTTAGGAAATTAAATTAAAAATGAATAAACAGTTTCTTTTTTAGGAAAATGAAATCACAGGGACAAAATTGAGACATTTTGCAAATCTGTGTGTTGTTTTTATTGTATTTTCTGAAGAGTTTTGCACCTAAGGGCCACCTTATTAAAGTTAAAATAGACAAAAGCAGTGTGTTTTTCAATACCCAGTCTCTTTTTCTTGTTACTGTCTGAGACAGAGGCAGTGTGGAGGGTTTTATCGTTGAACTGGTGTCCCACAGAAACCTAAAAATGTTACGTGACTCGGCTTCAGGAGGTCCAGTTATTGATTAAATGTCTGGCTGGTTCCCCGTGCACCTGAAGGCCTCTGCTATCGCAGACGCTTGAAGTGGTCAAGATGCCAACTCACTGTCCATCATCGCAACTGAAACCTGCTCGCTGCCAACCCAACTTAATCTAAAACCATTTATTTAAGTCATAAACTGTGAGGATCTAATTTGACGTCTATGATGCAATAAATATTTCTTTATTTTTTGTCTTTGACTTGATGAAATGAAAGACCTGCCTCCCAGCACATATTGAATGGGGGTCAAATATAAAATCCCCTCTATCCAGGGAGCTGCCAAACCACTGATATATGCCCGGAAAATCCCATCCATCAACGAGGAGCCAAAATTGAAATTGAAGGGAGACGATATGATTATAAATGAGTTATTTGATGCCCTTTTTGCCACAAGCCTGCCCCGCATGGCTGGCAGGTGTGCTGGTTTTCTTTTGAACACCCGTTTCTCAGCCCTTCAATAATCTCTAATTTCTTTGCTGTCAAAGTTTGACTGTCATTTGAAGCTTTATATAATTTTTAAAATATCATAAAATGCCACTACATTTTTTTTCACTATTATGCAAAGACTAAAAAGCTGTTATGGAAAAAATGAGCCAGCAGAGAAGTTCATGTTTATATGGTGTGTAAAAACAAAAAAACAAGCTCAAGGCTTCTTTTGTCTAAACGGATGTGGAGCCACATGCTGGGGTTACAGAGAATCAGATCAGAGATGATGATCGGTCCATCGGATCATACGCTGAGGGTAATTCTTTGTTTGCACATCATCATTAGGACAGAATGGGAATTGGAAATTTAGTGAAAGGTCAGAACCAGCTTGATGTGCCTGCTGTGTGTCTGTGCACAGTGTATCTGAGTCCAGCTTGTGTTCAAAGCTGTTGAGCCAGTTGCAGCTGTCAAAGTGTTTGAAGTGTTTTCTGAGTTATTGGGATTGGCCTCTGCAAAAGGTAAGATCCTCTTTTTAATTAAAAAAAAATCCCCTTTGGGGTGTAACAGTTCATCAGATCACTGTAAGTGGACACGTGTGGGCGAGCCTAAAATCAGTGAACCTGATTTGGATCCCAGTGTAACGTACAAGTGCTAAGGCAACAGAAAATCAAGCGCACGAGTCGAGTTGGCCTCTATCCCCTTTTGTCTCATAGCTGTTAAAAACACAGTCTGCAGGATCTGCTGACATTATCATCATTAGCAAGTTTAGCTGACTGTCTTCCAATTTTTGAGTTATCTTTTTAGCTTAGCTTGCCAGCCTCCCAGTGGAACAGAAACTTTAATTCATGTCTGGTGCATCCTCCGAGATCTTGAATATTTTAAAGGCCAGAAGGTTTCACTCACTAACAGCGGGTAGCCAGTTCGGTGTGTGCTAACTTAAAAGCTTAAAAGTAACCCTCATGTTCTTTGTTGCCAGTTTAAACTAAAGTGAGCAATTAATGGAGATTTGAACCTTGTGAATTATCACTTCTGAAATGTTTGAGGACATAATTTGAAGTGAAAATGGTGGAAAGAATATTAACTCAAATGTCAAAATAAGACATGCAAATGAATACCTCTTTATACCTCTCCATCCATATCCATTTATCCATTTTCTGTTTCTTATGCGGGTCTGGGTTACAGAGCAGCAGTTTAAGCAGATAAGCCCAGACCTCCCCTTCCTCGACAACCTCCTCCACCTCATCCAAAGGACACCAAAGTGTTCCCAAGCCAGCCGAGAGTCATCATCACTGCCTAGGATGCACCCAGGAGGTATCCTAATCAGATGCTAGAATCACTTCAACTGCCTCCTTTCGATGTGCTCTACTGAATGACCGAGCTCCTCACCCTGCCTCTCAGGGAGAGCACAGACATGCTTCAGAGGAAGCTCATTTCCACTGCTTGTATCTGAAATGTCATGCTTTTGGTCACTGAAATAATATTTTCACAATTTCACTGCTTGCCTTATATATCACATAGATTTCACTCTCCAAAAGCAGACATTTAACTAAAGTCAATGGGGACTGACTTCAGAGGAGCCTAGCCATCGCTTTAGTTATCAGTAAACCATGGAAGGTGACATTTGTCCTAAACTATATAGATACGTCCCAAATAATCTTTAACTATTCCCACGCCAGCTGGAAAGAACCTCAAAAGTAAAATCTTAATTCATAGATTGATGTGATACAAACAGACACGTTAGAGGCCCTGAGGTAGACTCTTTCTACATCAGTGGGGCTCAGGGGCTCCCGCTGCTGCCTTCTTATTAAAGTTAATGTGCCACATGTGATTAGCTTTATTGATAGCTTGTCCGTGCTCCTGTGAGTCGCCCCAAAATGACCCTGAGCGATGTGTTTTTAATAAGCTGGAGGTCGCTGTAACCTGCTGCCGAGAACGGAGGCCACCTTGCCTCTTGTCGCATCTCTTCCTGGTGCACACGATGGTGGAGAACAAAGTACAGCTGCAGGCATTCACACATCCTCAATGCCTTATCTCATGTTCTGCCCTGTAATCTGTTTTCCACAATCTCCCCGTCTCTCATTTCCCCTCCCACCATTATTCTCATTTCTCTTACTGCCCCACTTTTCCATACGTGTGAGTTGAGTAGCTGGCTTAGTGTTTTTCAGCTGCGTCATCCAGGTTTGGTTGTAAAGCCTGTCCTTCACCTGCTGCTGGCCTGAGCTGATGAAGAGTGCAGAAATCAATAAAACAATAATAGCGCTCTAAAGAAAAAAAGTGATATGAACTGATACTGAAATTACAGCAAAGTAATAACAGCAACAAAACATCCAGTCTGAACTGAACAGAAGGGGTAAAAAGTCACATGAATCATCATGTTTCAGTGTCGTCTCTTGTCTGTAGAAAATTTCCTACAAGGTTTTTGGAACTTGGACAAAGATCGAAAGCAATCAGTAATGATAAATACAAAGTTTACACAAAGACAATAAATTTTAAAAAATCATCAAGAAACAGCAACAAGAGGAAACCTAAAGCATGAAGAGCTTCCTTTCCTATATCCATCAAGAAAGAAGCCAGATTTAATTTTCTCTAAAAAGCCATAAAAGTGAATAAATGACCTCATTCTTTATGTCTGATAACGCTCCTGAAGGATGCAAACGCATTCTGTCAAGAATGCTGGGAGTCCAGGAAGATGACTTTAACTTTCTCTACGGCCCTGAGTTGATAAAAGTTGCAGGGATCTGATGAATTTATGTTCTGGCTCTGATGTGAGGACCAACAGCAGCTTAACAACAGTAAAAAACATATTTAGAGTGCATGACATTTAACTAACTGCATATCTTTATTAGACAGAAATACCCCCACATCAGTGTTAAAGTGCTCCAACACATTATTTTAAATCTCAGAAGATATCATGGCTGCAATCCATCTTTTATCCTTTGTTAGAAGCTGAAATACAGGAGGCTGAGCTGCTGATTATGATCTCTTAGAACGCGCTCGTAAGATCGGCTCCCTGGAAATCAGAAGCGTTTATAGATGCATTTAGCTTTTTCAGTTTTAGCGCTCACAAATATTAAGTCGTGAAGTGAATTTGAATATGCAGTTTGAAATTTCCTCTCTGATATCATAAAATCTTCCATGAGTTGAGTCACTTTACTTCAGTGGTGAAGACTGTAGTAAAAGGAAATTGTTATATTCATCTGCAGTCATTTATATTTGTTGGAATGAGTCTGTTCTATGTCCTCCCCATTAAATGTCCGCTCTACTCTTTATGAGCGCATACATAGAGCTGGCAAAGTAGCAGCAAGACCCAAGCACTGTAATGACAGCAGACATTTATCCTTGGAGAACCTGGATTTGTGATGCATAATGTCTTGCACATAACTGTGGGCAGATTAAAGTAACTTAATGATTCATAAAAGTTATTAGCTGAGCCGTCAGCTGATGTGGGCTGAACTGGCATCATGCGATCTGCTGGGATTATGGCGAAGCTTGACTTTGTGCCCTGCCTGAGCTGACGCTTTGTTGTTGGTGGGTTTTTTTTTGTTCTTTTGGAAACGCCTTTGGATGCAGTTTAAATCCTGCCCAGCTGTGGTCTAGTTTATCCCAGCGGTGATGGTTGGGATTGAAAACAGAGCTGTGTCCAGACTGTGTGTTACTTTCAGGAGAAAAATGTCATATTCAGAGCTGTCCAGGATGGATTCATTTATCATCCGCAGAAAAACACTATATTTTCACTGCCAGCTTGTTTAATGGTTCTTTTTTTATTTTGCATGAGCAGCAAACCACATTCACTAACCAGTTTATGAGGTTAACTTGTTCTAGAACTATTTACACAGGTTAGAACAGGCAGCAATTCAATGCATTTAGACATGTGGACAAGGTCGAGACGACCACACAACCATCAGTGTTTACAGGAAAAATATCCATTGGGTGGCATTTCTGTGAGAGAAAAGGCTTTGTTGATATTAGAGCTCAGAGGAGAATGGCCAGACTGGTTTGTGTTAATAGGAAGACAGTTACTGGAATAACCTCTTATTACAACCGAGGTATGCAGAAGAGCATCTCTGAATGAACAACAGGTTGAACTTTAAAGCATATCAGCTGCAGAAGCAGAAGACCACACCTAGTGCTGATGACTCATTCAGATCGCAGGGTAAGAATTAGACTTGAACAACATGAAAGCATGGAGCCATCCTACCTTGTATCAGTTCAGGCCGGTGGACGTGTAATGGTGTGGGGCATTTTCTTGGCACACTTTAGGCCCCTTAGTATTAAACACCACAGTCTACCTGAGTATTGTCCATCCCATTTTATGACCAGTGTACCCATCATCCGATAGGTGTTTCAACAGGATAATGCACCGTGTCACAAAGCTCAAATGATCTTAAACTGGTTTCTTGAACATGACAATGAGTTCACTGTACATTGTACTGTTGATCTCAATCAAATAGAGCATCTTTTGGATTTGGTGGAAGAAGACATTCACATCATGGATGTGCAGCTGACAAATCCGCAGCAACTATGTGATGCCGCCATGTCAATATGGACCAAAGTCCTGGAGGAATGTTTCCACCACTGAATCTATGACGCGAGGAATGAAGGAGTCGGTACTGCCGCTGCATTTGGTTAAAACGGATGGAGTCGGGTGTAACTTTGGCAGCAGTTTACATATCACAGCCCATCTTTCAGCAAGGGTGTCTGCCAACATTTTTGTTTAATAGTGTTTGAGTGCAAACATATCAGAACTGATATATATATAATTATGTTTAGTCTACTAATAACTCTGCAAGCACACACACATTCAGACTTTATGTCAGTAGACGCCAAACCAAGCTGCATGTGAAGCCTCATCTCTCCTTTAAACAGAAAGATTCTTCAGTCCGTTGTTAACGCGTTAGCTTATTGGTTTGGGCTAAAACGACTAGCAGGTAAAGTGTAGTCCAAACACTGTTTCCCCCTCTCCAGCCTACCTGTGATCAGCTAATTAGTTAAAAGGTTGGTACAGTTGCAGTCAACCAAGAGTTTATTGGGTTGACTGCAGCCCTACATGCATCAAGATTTATAGTATTAATAGCCAGAGGACAAGTTCAGTCCAAGCATGTTGTGACTGCTTAGAAGCAAAACACTGTTTAAATATAGAAGTCAGATGACAAACCAGACAGAGACAGCCAGTATGTGCCTCAGCTTGACCCTTGACCTTTATCTCTCAGCAATAGAAGACCTCTGCCTGACTCAGCAGCCCGCTGGCTAAATCCATCCCCGTGTCTGGGTGAGAGGGAGGCAAACACATTAACACTGTGGTACCACCAGCAGAGCTTGGACAAACATGCTACTTCTAGACAAATATGAGAGAGTAGACTCTCGGAAAGGTTTCTAATCGATTAGCAAATACGTGAGCGCATGGGCCGATAACCCTCGATTTTTTTATAGCTGGAGTAAAGGCTTTCAGTCAGCGCTAGGAGGGCTGGAGTCTAATTCCTTTGACGAGAAAACCGATTTGTAGGAGGCTTTTTAGAATTGAAGCATTTTAATCCTGTAAATGTGTCTTGTGTAACTAGATTGCCTGAAAATTTAATGGGACAGCTTTAAAGCTTCAATTTATTTGAGGTTTGTCATAAAAAAAAACAGGGAAATGATTAACATTTGTGCTGCATGTGTTCTTCTGATGAGTGTTGAAAGAAATACCATAAAACTGGCAGCAGTTTAACTTATTGTGTAGCAGGTTTTTTGTCTTCATCTGCAAGTAACAAATTCTGAGCATTCAGAAACAAGTCTCTGTTTACAGCACAAGACTGTTGTCAGGGAAATGCTTTGGGTGGGGCTTTTACGATTGGTAAGGTCGGGGAAGTCTCACTGTGTTTGTGGTTTTCGCTTTCTTTAGACAAAAAACACGCTATGCCTGTTTGTTTGGACTCATTAACCTCAAAACTGTTGCTAATCTGTCACATTTTCTCAGAAGAAGTTAATTTGATATGATAAGTGAATGCTTTCACCTTAAGGTAACTCTAAGATCAGGTTATATATGTAAGAAAGGTACGGCACTCAAGTCACATTACCTTCTAAGTTTAATGCTTAAAATTCCTTGGTATGATTTTTCTGCTTATAGTCACAGCAGCTAATGCTGCAAATTCAGTCAATTTTAATGCTACTTTTGTCCATCGTTACCTTACAAATGTTGTGCTTGGTCATGTCGGCTTGTTTTATTTATTTCTTTTAATTTGTTTGCTGGATTTCAGGCAGATTTTTCCTTAACTTGTTACATTTTAGCGAAAATGTAGCTCAGCCCAGCTCACCAACCAGTAAGGATCCAGGTATCCTTTTGAAGGGTTTCATTTCATGCATGGTGTAGAGAGAATTTTCAGCTTTGTTACTGGTATGCAGGCTTGATGTGCTCCTGTTGTGCAAAGTCTTTGTGATACGCCTTTGTGACTCTCCATCTTCTGCAGAAAGCAGACACATACGCCGGCGTGCTTGCAGTGAAGCAAGAACCAAAGACTTTATGTGAATTCTTGAGCTTTAATATGACTTTTAAATGCAAAAAACTATCATTTGAGTCTCAAGTTAGAATTTAAGCCTCTGTTTCAGCCACTGTAAACACCCCGCTTGTACAAAGGCTGGTTCGCTTCCTGTGATGAAACACCCACTTGTATTAGGTCAATATGGAGGCAGCTTGTGTCACTGATCTGATAGAATTTCATCAACCACTTTTGAACCTTCTCAAATCACAGTCCTCACTTCATCAAGTGAATGCCCTTAAAGGTCCACTCTCTTGTTACTTTCTTTTTTCCCTTTTAAATCTTTGCCTCTTTTGATAAAAAAGGATCTTTTTTTACAATTACTTGAAAAGTGCTCTGTAAGAACCAGTCCATTTACATTTTACAATCTGTAGTCAGAAGCCACAGACTTCTCAGCAGTCGCCTGTTTAAATGTTTGCATACAAATGTGGACCTGAAGCTTTCAGTCTCAGTTGTGCCAAAAATTATAGAATAATATTAGCTTTTCTTCTTCTATTGCATCTGAAAATCTAAAAACGGTAACCTCGATGCTATAACTAAAGATGCAGTGATTGCAATTTTCTTGGCCAATTTCCATTTCTGTGTTCGTTTGGTTGACCTGCCGATACCAATTTTTTGTTAATTCACATTTTTCATTTCTAAGAACTACGGGGAGTGCAGAATTATTAGGCAAATGAGTATTTTGTCCACATCATCCTCTTCATGCATGTTGTCTTACTCCAAGCTGTATAGGCTCGAAAGCCTACTACCAATTAAGCATATTAGGTGATGTGCATCTCTGTAATGAGAAGGGGTGTGGTCTAATGACATCAACACCCTATATCAGGTGTGCATAATTATTAGGCAACGTCCTTTCCTTTGGCAAAATGGGTCAAAAGAAGGACTTGACAGGCTCAGAAAAGTCAAAAATAGTGAGATATCTTGCAGAGGGATGCAGCAGTCTCAAAATTGCAAAGCTTCTGAAGCGTGATCATTGAACAATCAAGCGTTTCATTCAAAATAGTCAACAGGGTCGCAAGAAGCGTGTGGAAAAACCAAGGCGCAAAATAACTGCCCATGAACTGAGAAAAGTCAAGCGTGCAGCTGCCAAGATGCCACTTGCCACCAGTTTGGCCATATTTCAGAGCTGCAACATCACTGGAGTGCCCAAAAGCACAAGGTGTGCAATACTCAGAGACATGGCCAAGGTAAGAAAGGCTGAAAGACGACCACCACTGAACAAGACACACAAGCTGAAACGTCAAGACTGGGCCAAGAAATATCTCAAGACTGAGTTTTCTAAGGTTTTATGGACTGATGAAATGAGAGTGAGTCTTGATGGGCCCGTGGCTGGATTGGTAAAGGGCAGAGAGCTCCAGTCCGACTCAGACGCCAGCAAGGTGGAGGTGGAGTACTGGTTTGGGCTGGTATCATCAAAGATGAGCTTGTGGGGCCTTTTCGGGTTGAGGATGGAGTCAAGCTCAACTCCCAGTCCTACTGCCAGTTTCTGGAAGACACCTTCTTCAAGCAGTGGTACAGGAAGAAGTCTGCATCCTTCAAGAAAAACATGATTTTCATGCAGGACAATGCTCCATCACACGCGTCCAAGTACTCCACAGCGTGGCTGGCAAGAAAGGGTATAAAAGAAGAAAAACTAATGACATGGCCTCCTTGTTCACCTGATCTGGACCCCATTGAGAACCTGTGGTCCATCATCAAATGTGAGATTTACAAGGAGGGAAAACAGTACACCTCTCTGAACAGTGTCTGGGAGGCTGTGGTTGCTGCTGCACGCAATGTTGATGGTGAACAGATCAAAACACTGACAGAATCCATGGATGGCAGGCTTTTGAGTGTCCTTGCAAAGAAAGGTGGCTATATTGGTCGCTGATTTGTTTTTGTTTTGTTTTTGAATGTCAGAAATGTATATTTGTGAATGTGGAGATGTTATATTGGTTTCACTGGTAAAAATAAATAATTGGAATATATACATTTGTTTTTTGTTAAGTTGCCTAATAATTATGCACAGTAATAGTCACCTGCACACACAGATATCCCCGTAAAATAGCTAAAACTAAAAACAAACTAAAAACTACTTCCAAAAACATTCAGCGTTGATATTAATGAATTTTTTGGGTTCATTGAGAACATGGTTGTTGTTCAATAATAAAATTATTCCTCAAAAATACAACTTGCCTAATAATTCTGCACTCCCTGTATAACTGACAGCTTACACAAACAAAAGTCAACTTTTCTTTAATGCAACATATTGTTTTATTTACAAAATAAAATTTTTAAGCTTTACATTTTTCCCAAACTGCAGTAAGTTACAGGATCTTCTCTTACCTCAGCAACTGAAAATAAAGTACTCTGCTGCTGGAAGACATACAGGTCATTAACTCAAAATAAGCTTCTGCACACCCACATTTATCTGGCATATTTTACCTTAGCAAACAAAGGCAGATGTAGCTATTTTATTTAAAAAAAAAACTAAGAATAAATGAGAGGCCCTTACATAATTTTCCATCATGTTTCTAACTTCACCAAATAGCAAAGCATCAACATTTCCCTTTTTCCCCTCATCTCCAATCTCATCTCCATTTACCTCATAACTGCTTTGATCCTTTGCTCATACCGAGGCTGCTCCGAGCTTTGGCTAGCTTTAGCTTTAGCCACAATGTCTTTGTTATCTTTAAATGATCTGTTTTCAGCTGGGGATGTTTTCATGGTGGTCCCTCTGTGGTATGCTTTGGCATATTTTGTGTCTTTACTCGTAGTGAGGAGCTTCCATGCTAACAACATGTTAGCGTGTGACTGTGACTTTGTGTGGGAGTATTCGCCCGCACCACTCTGCCCGAGTTGTGCTTGCATGATCAACATATGGGAGGCTGATGTGCTGGACCAGTCAATTAGTGCATCGCTAACAGTACTGACAAGAGAAGCTGCAGGTTCAGGTGATAATTCTCTGTGGATTCATCACCAGCATGCTCTCCATGCAGATGCTCGCAAAAAGCTGAAGTTGTGTTAGCAGCATAATGCAGTTGTTTTTTTGTTTTTTTTTGTTGCTTGAGATCAGTTTAAAAGTAGGGCTGGGTTCTGGATTTGAAGTTCACATTTCGCTGTTGCCTGTACATGCCTACAGATCCTCAGGTCACATCACTGTAACATGGTTTCTGGCATATAAATCACCTTCTCTGGTCTGGGTGACAACGGGGGATTTTTAGTGTTGCAGCCCGAGGTGCTTGTGTTCTGTGGTAGATTTGCAGTGACAGGCCCCTGCCGAGACATGACAGGCAGCATATCCGGCTTGATATGAAGCTACAATCACGTTGACAGCGAGGTAATGAAAGGCCCCGTCTCCATGACACCCCGGCAGTCCCGCTCGGTGGCGTGCTGAAGTGGATTGCGGAGTGATTGACGGTGATAATTTGACCCCGTCTGTCAGAGCGACTTTCTTTATGGAGTAGCATCACTACGAGGACCCGATTGTCTCGGTGGTCACAGGTTATCTACTCAGAGAGTGGGTGCGCTTAATCTGTCAGGGGTCTGTGTTTACGACGGTCTGATTCGTGAACTTGGAGGGGATGTCCATCTCTTTTTCATCCACTAGCTTTGAGATAATCTGGTCAGATATTGTAATAAATCAGTTCAACAGCATGTTTTCAGTTTAAGAGGTTCCTTATATTAGCTGTCTTCTGTGAAACATTTGGCATTCAGAGTCAAAAAAGGAAAAAGGAAGCTCACACCTGTCTTAAAAAGGAAGTTTTTGGCTTTCTAGAGACACACAAAGAGAAAAGGAAGTGTAGGGTTTAGAGATATAGTTTAGAGTGGGAGCTGTGGAGAAACTTTAACACGGTCTGAGCTCATCCAAACAGCTGGAGTCACACAAGCTTCCTTTCATCCATATTCTGAATTCAGCTGCAACACTCCAATGTGAGACTAATCTTTTATGGCTGTAGCTTTCCAAAGGTCATCCAAAGAAAGCCCGGACTCTAAATGTTGCATTACATGAATTGTGGAGTTCATAGTGCTGTCTTGAAGGTCAAAGTTCACTATTATTTTGTGTCAGCAGTCTCTCTCTATGCTCCCTGCATTTTGTTGTTGCCCGTATAAACAGAATAAACAGTTTCAGTTGACACTCAGATTCTCATGGTTGTAGGCGAAAATAGTCCGCGGTCCACAGCCTCTGCTGATGTCATGTGAAATACAGGAGTCTATTTATTCTTGCTTCCTTTATTTTATTTTATTTTATTTTTTAAAGCTACATTTTCTGCAGATGTCTTGTTTTTTCCCAACCTTGTTTCTTCACCACTCCCTTCTCTCGCTCTCTCCTGCAGATGTCAAAGTTTTTGTTAGTCTCTGAACATCCTTTTCCTGAGTTCTGGATAGTTTCAGCTCTCTGGCCAGGAATACATGTATTTTTTTACTGAATAGCACACACGGCGTAGGTGTTTTATGAAAGATAAGGTGCTCTCACATAGTTGTTTTTCTAAGCACCTTTAAGAAAATTGCTAAATTCTTTCCTGTGAGGTGGGAGAATAAAATCTTTTGTGACAACTTGCTCTAAACTTAACAAATTTATTGCACCAATTCCAGAGAAACTGCAATTGATTCCCAAATTTTTAAAATTAATAAACTTCAGTTGAATTCAATTTTATTTATATAGCACCAAATCACAACAACAGTTGGCTCAAGGCACTTAAATAGTTAGATTAAAATTTAACAATTAAAAAATGGCACCTTTTAACAAAGTAGTTTAACATGGGATTTCTTGCTATTTTGCCAGGACTAAGATGAGAAGGTTAACATGTGGCTGTTCAATAAATATGCAGCTATTCACCAGATAGCTTAGCTTAGCATAAACATCATTTCCCGACCTTACATTTGAGTCTGAATTACATGTCATTTGCATAAAAAAGCTGCTTTGTTTCAATGTCAGTCGTGAAACAGCTGACAGGAGCCCAAGTGCAGATTTTCCAGATACATTTCGCTACAAGGACAAACTTGTCTGTCAAGGTCATTTTGCAAGATCAAGAGAGGCATCTGTGTCTGGCATGTTTCTGCAGGTCTGTCTCTGGGCGGTCACCCAGTTCCCAGCTGACATGCTCATAAACAATGCTGTAGATTCACCACAGCCCAACACACCACTCTACTGTCTTTATAGTCTGTAAATGAGCCAGAAGTGTCCATTATTCAGTTTTACACAGTGCTTGTCCTGTGGGACAAGTCTATACAAAACCTACCTGGCCTCACTTCTTTACAGGATATCAAGTAGAGGAGTTCTCATCCGAGACAAATCACCAGATCTAGCTTCTGCGTGGCTACACTCCCGCTGTGGGTTTTATTAGATTTTCTTTGCCTCTGAATTTGATGAAATCTGATGTAACAGTTCAAAGCTGCATTCATACCCAATCCTCTCTGTGAAGTGAAATGGTATCTTTCCACTTTGATCAATATTTTTTAAATTATTTTTAATACTGGGCTCTGAAACCCGGCGAAAGAATGATGAGAAATCAATTAGACGAACGGTTATAATCTCGGTATCTGCCAAGTATTATGGGTACATTTGGAGCAAGACCAAAGAAAGGTCTTGTTGATCCATTGTCTTACTGCCAGCCAGTAATGATATGCTAATGCTGCAATTATTTTCCCTGTCAAACAACAAACTTTGTCTTTGCACGCAAGGGCAGAACTATACTTTGGCTGTCTTAAAAATAGATGGATTGCTAAAAGTCGCTGCTCAAATGGCCATTATAACGTTATAATAATCGCCTCCTCTTGACAAATTTGGCCTCTCAAATTTTTTAAGAAAACGTGAACGGCAGCACCAGGAGTCTATCTCTCTCTGCCAGGAAGAGCGCTGCACAGGCTCCCCATGTGCGTCTGAGTAATGGAGCCTGTGTTTTCTGCCTGTAAAGCCTCCGGCAGTCTCGCTCCTGTGGCTGAATCCTCCGAGACAGGTGGTGTGAAGTTGCAGGATGGTGTCTGCTTCAGTGTAACAGAGTGACTCAGCCCACCTTCCAGCCCCCTCAGGGCCTTTCCCCCTACCGCACTGTGGCTCTGACAGCTCCACTCCCGCTGTTTCCCCACCTTCATCATAACCTGGCATCATCCCATTGAACTTCGGCCGCTTTTAAGAACCCCTTTTGACATTGTTTGTCTTCAGGATCTGCTTTCCCACCATTTCTTGACATGAAATCCTTAAAAGCAGAAAGCAGAATTTGGGTTTCTCACCTGTGTCAGAGCAAAGCTGTCCATATTCCATCTGATGTGTTTGGAAAAAGCTGAAAGCTTTCAGGTTACCACTGCAGGGAGATTTTCATGTTTTATTCATGTTGCACCCCTTCTTGTTGTTTGTCTATAAGCATTTGCCTCTGAATATGGCCTTGGTGCAGCAGCACAAGTTCTGGGAAAAGTACCCGTGGAGAGTACATTTACTTGAGTACTCCGTAACTGTGAGGCCAAACTAAACAACCTGGGCTTCTATTTTTGAAATATACTCACTGTCCTCATCATCGGACCACAGTGACAAAGTCAATAACACTGGAGTTATTGAAAGCGTCCAAAAAATGCTCACGTTTACTTATAAAAAGACCCTCCACCTTCCAGTGTCCACATTAATGTTTCATATTCAGTGTCTCATCTGTACCGATACAGTGTATTGGCAGCAGAGTGGATGACTTTACAAAGGAAAATAAACCTGTACTATGGGAGAAATATGAAAAGGTTAGACACATAAAATACAGATGAAAGCAACAGACAGGTATGGTGTGAGCGTGTGGGAGAGGAAAAGCAGGAAGGAGGACTAGGAAACAGCTGCTATGTAAATAAAGTTTAAAATCTGATGGGTTATAATTGTCAAATCAGCATCTTCTTTAGAGTTACACAAACTTTCTTGGGCTCAAGGATCTAATGATTAGAACCTGGTGGTCAAAGGACAAACCTCACCTCACCAAACACGCCTTTGACCATGACTCAAGAATTTCTGCACTAATTGTGAAGGATTTTCCCCAACATGTCTATTGGGATGAAATTATAAAGTGATAACATTTTATATCCTGAAGGTTAAATGTCAAGTCTGGAAGGACGGATGTAGGGTGGAGTAAAATGTGGTTATATAATATTCTACTATATTCTAGAATTATGAAAAAAAAAAAAGTAAACAAGAGGCCAGTGTGTTGTGCTTTTTCAAATATTTGACATGCAAAAATATTTTTCAGACTGACTCTAGATCATTCATATGAGACAATTTGGTTTTTAATTCTCTTGCAAATGAAGTGCAAGGTTTTTAGTTCCAATTAAGGATTTCCACTTGACTATTTTGGTACTTTTACACTGAAAGGGTTTGAATGCTTTTTTTTCTCCAAAGATGGAGAAGCTATCCAAGGCTCTGTCAGTGCCGGGGGGTCCTGAAGTTTGATCAGTGAAGCCAGGAGATGCAGACCATGGGCCCCACTGCTGATGGCAGTGTGCCCAGAGGCATAGCATACTAAGTGTGGGGGGGTGAAGCGTACTCGTCGCACTTCAAAGTCCCAAAGTGGGGAGATTTCCAGCCAGAGTAGATTCAGGGTTTAGCTTTCCCATAAAATGTCAAGCTACAGCAACCAAAATACAACTCTCTTACAGTGCAGTTACTACAAACACTATATATATTATATATATTTTTTATTTTACAAAGGTCTTGCACAGCTGAAGTCATACTGGCCAAACTCATAGGACCAAAATGAACATTTTACAAGTTATGCATTGTTTTCTTTTAGGAATATAGATTTATCTCACATATTGGTTTAAACTTTGTGAAAAATAGAAGCATCTGCTAAACAACATTGTTTTTCCTTCCCTGGACTCGAGAATCACACTCTACTCTTACAAATAAGCCAGCAGTGCATAGCTTTCATCTCTAAATCGAGAGAGCCTGGGGCCCAAATAGGTGTGAATATGAATCTCTCACTGACTGATTAGGAGCCTCTCTCGCCGACTGTGAGCCAAAACAAAGGCATCGTTCGTTGTTCTCCTGGGGGAAATTGTGAGGGTGTGCAAGTGTGGGTTGAGATTGCCAAGGTACATCCATCTCTTTACCCAAATAACACAGCCGTTCTTACGCCTCCTCCCCTCTTCATCATCACCTCAGAGGCAGCGAACTAACCGTCATCCTCGCTCGCTGTGTAAGACTGCAAGGGACAAACAGGAGAGAAAGCTGGAAGATATTCGAGAACAAGTGTATCCAATTTGTATTCAAACCCAGACACTTCCAGGCTCTTTTTTTGTCAAAGGCCACTGAACTGTCTGTTTCTATTAAAGACCCTGTGCAGCCACGCTGAGCTGTACGAGACAAACGGCACCAACAGAACCTGAAGTGAACAATTACTCATGCGTCCTCTGCAGGGGTCGCAGATATGTTTGGATTGGATCGATAGGCATGTTTGAAGGATCGATGGGGCAAACCGCAGACACAGGCAGGAGCATCTTAGTCGGCTAATTTCATCCTCCATTAACACCAGTTGGACTTTTTACCACAAACATGAATGTCAGAACGTGCAGCACTATGACAGGACAGCATCAAGGCTGCTGAGGTGAACAATATGAGCGTCTGTCCTGTGAGAACGAGGAGCAGGAGGCAAGCAGGAGCACGAAGCCCTGAAAGAGTCTAAAGCCCATCAGCTGAATCATAATTGGTTGTGCACTAATTTTGCAAAGCATTCTGGGACAAGAGTGTAGTAATACTGCGCTAATTTCCAAACAGTTAGTACTTTTGGAGCCAGACACCATGCAGGCTAAAAATTACAATAACTGGGATCAGTGTGCACAGTACAGGCATCGGCGCGTGCTATAGGCCACCAAATATGGGGCCAAAATTTGGCTTCTTCTTCCACCCTAGCTGGCACTTTCTTGCGGAAAGCACTGCTGACCCAAACACTCATACATGTTAACAACCTGCAGCTGCACACATAGCTGTCTGGGGTTTGCATCTGGGAGTGATAACCCAAGACCTTGTCTTTGCTACGCCTACGCAGAACAAAATGAGACAGCTTGACAGTTTTTCACCAAGAAACCAATTAAAATCCAAGTGAAGAGCACATTTCCTCAGGAAATCATCTCTTACGTCTTACCCAGAGAAATTAAACATTTGCAGGCCTTATTCGATTGTTCGAGACAGCTGATAATTTTTTTTTTGCACTTGTCATTTCAGTGACATACAATCACCAGAAAGAATGAAGTGAAATAAATGGGAAAACTAATGAATTACAGAATTAATGAGTTTAATTAAGCTTGCATGGTTTGAAAAGGAGAGAAACCTTTGCGCCTTCATTGTCCTGTCAGAAAAGAAATGACGCAGAGCTCAGATTCAATATTTCCTCAGCTAAATCTGCATAATTAAAAATTTACACATTAGGTAAAAAAAAAAGAAATCAGTATAATGCAAATGAATTGCAAATATTTGCCATTGTTGAGCTCTGATTGATTGGAAGTCGCATAAACGTGATGCCACATCTACTAAATCCTCACTTATGATGGGATTTTTGGAGGGAATCAGCCATCTGCTCTGCGACATGCCGCTGCGTAGGTCTCATTTTCTGCGAGGATGTTGTGTTGTAAACAATATTTAATATTGATTTCCTGTGAGTGGCTGAAGTTGTCACTCCTGAATGGCAAGAGGCAGAGGCAATTACAGTCTGCGACTTGGATGTGGCTCCCAGTTTGTCAGCAGATGTATGAAATGTATGCCGGGTATGGGTTTGGCAGCGATAAGACTGGAGGTCCTCTGTTTCTTTTAGTCTCTGCTCAGTATGTACTGCAGGAGAAAAGAGTCTGAAAATCTATGTTTCCTGGTGTGCTTCTGCGGGATGCTGTGGATTCTTGGTGTATTCATTCTTTTTGTTGTTTGCTAGCTTGTGGGTGTGGGTGCCTGGAGGCCGTTGGTGGGAGGATATTATGGGATTTGGCAAGTTATAAAGAAGTTTGTCATATGTTTTTCCACATATTTTTGTAGAACATAAAAAAAAAAATCTTGGGTATATGTTTACAACGGCTCACAGGGAAATTATCTCAGAGAAAAACATGTGTAATGCATGTTTTTGTTTAATTGGTTTTCTGTTACTCACATTTTGAGTATTTATGGCTTCAGCAAATTGGCTTGATTATCAGGAGTTTCAGAAGTGGATATGAGGGCTGCTTCCAGGGCCGGAAAACTGACTGGCTGTGACAACCACAGTACGTGTTGTTGGTTGAATTTGTCTTCATGAAGGATTAGACACTGTACTCAGAGAGTACTGTAAATCACATAACTTCAATATTTTTAAAGATTTTTTAGCCTTTTTTCGTTTCTAGCAGTAAATGTCGATGTATATATATATACATCGACATTTATATAGATTTGTGTATGTATATATATATATATATATATATATATATATATATACACATATATATATATATATTTTAACTGTTTTTTTTACATAAAATGTGGGACACTTTAGTCAACAACAAAGCACACTGATGTTTTAGATGAAAAATGCTGCTAATAAACCTAGAAAAGAAAATATTAAACTATTAAAAAAGGAAACAGTGTTTCTTTTACAAAATTAATTCATGTCCGGGTGTTCATTAGAGCAAAAATACTCACTATTAAACTGTTTGTACTGAATATTGGGGGGGTTAAGATCTCTGTATAAATACATAAATAAACCTGGGTAAATTCCCAGATGATTAAACATGCAACTATTTTGCTGGCAATACCCGAAATAAGTAAAGAAAATCAACAGCCTATTTATGCAAGATAATTCATAATTTTATTCGGGGGGTTGTATTGGTTGGATCTGATTTTTTTTTTTTTTTTTTTTTTGGGGGGGGGGTGTCATAGCCCCCCTGGAAATTACGCCCCTGTTTTGATCGACCTAAATTTAACAGTGACACCTGTGTTGGAAATCTGGTTTAGTCACACAGACCTAGGAGGGCTGATTAGAAAACATTTGCCACTCGATAGGGAAACATTCATATTCCTGAATGGCGAACGGCTGCTGTCAGTCACTAGGTGAAATCGGTTGCATAGAGCTTTGTGGCGCTTTTGATTACTTCAGTCACAAACAGGATGTTTGCGTGGAAGATACCAGTTTGTCTGCAAACCCTTGCCAACTGCTCTCTGAGTGGCAGTGAAATTATCCGACACAGAAGAGACCGTTTGCCTTTTCAAACGTGTCGGCTTCAGCTGTGAGCTACAACTTTTACTTTGAAGGCGAACATTCTCAGATTCTGGTTTTACTGGACTGTGTTTAGCAGTTAGCCAGTGTTTGCAAACTGCAGGCAACGTAATCAAAAGAAGGTTTTTGGTGAGTCTCCCTTTCAACTTGTGTCAAAAATTCAAATTATATACCAGTTTTAAATCGTTACAGTGCAGTTATCTGGATTTTATTGACACTTTTATGGAAGTTCTACATACATTCTAAAATAGATTAAAGTTAAAGAAATAACTGTGTTTATGTTGTGTGGGTTGTGGACACATCTTACTTTAAGTAACACAGAAGCTTTGTAGATTTTTTTATGATGTGATAAGAATGCTGCTAAACCATCTAAAATAATACAATCAAAAGAAAAAATGCTCTTAATCACATTTAGTGACTTTAGATCATCTCAGTAGATATTTGGGATTCAGGTATTTGTTTTAGTTTGATACTGCAAAGCATTTGCACTCCCAGAGTGTATGTTACTGTAGGATTAGTGACATATGATGAATTCAGAGGGTTAAACCAGGTCCACACTATTTTGTACCAGTGACTTTCTGTCATGCAGAAGATTTTCTTTTTGCAAATATATCTGTTACGTTGCAGTTGGTGAATATCAGCCTGTCTGATATTTTAAAATATGATATTCCTGCCCTCCCCTCACACTCCTCCTTAGACAGCTGGGCTTTTTTAACTGTGGGAAATAACAGGTCCGCTGGGAGAGTTGGACCCCTCTGCATGTGTTTACACAGCACTCAGCCCAGAGAACATTGGAGTGTGGAGAGGTTTGGCAGGGTGGACGGGTGAGAGGCTTGGTGATGCTGATGGATTAGCAGGAAGGATGAGGACAGGCCCTAGGGCCCCTGTCTGGGCTTGCCTGAAGTCTCCAGCTCAGAGAGAAAGTGGGAGGAAAAAAGCACAGTTAATACACCCATACTGGCACTAAATCAGTCTCCACCTGCAGACATACACATCAACACACACATCTAAACACTCTCAGAACCTTTTCCACGCTAAAGAGAATCAATCTTCAGTTAAAAGGGTGCCGCCCACCACCGGGCCTGATATTTCCAGCGCGTGCACATTGTCTCTGGTTGACCTTTCAGATCAATGGCTTTCAGAGTTTACAGTGCTCAATTAGCCTGAAGTGCCTGTGGTAATCAATATGGTTAAAATGATCATAATTTACAGCACTGCCAAAGCAGCCCTCAATATTAGTGTGGCGGTGCTATACAGGAAGATGAAAACAGATTCGGCACTGAGCGATTTAAGTGAATCAGATAACAGTCCGAATCATAAGATGGACAAAAGAAAAGCCTGTTTTTGTTACAGGAGCTTGTTTTCTTCCAGGTAATATAAAGAAAAAGAGCAGAGCATTGTGGACAGCTTGTAAACTCCTGAAAAAAACGCTGCGATGAGATAAGAATAGCAGACAATCTTAGCTTCACTGCTATGACAACTTGTACAGTATGTTCTGTTTTCCACGAACGGCTGTCTGCATTTATAAATTAATCACACGTCCAGGTGCACAGGACTGCAGCCAATGATTATGCCGATTAATTCCTTAATCACGCAGTCATTTGGTCTATGAATGCAGCTATCTTTAATATAACTAAGTATATGCTTTTCAGATCATTTCTGCAAACAGCTGCTCTGCGACCTTTTGGAAAGCACACATAGTTGCATAACAGTGAAACAAGCGATCACAGAAGAATATAGCATACCTCCAGCTTATCCAATTTAGATCTAAAGCTTCTCCTTTGGCAGAAAACATTTTACTGTATGACAATAAGGCTGGCTTTTGGAGGGGGAAAAAGTGAAAGATTAACCTATAAAAAACACATACAGCAATAATGTGATAGAGCATCCTCAAAACTGGTGTTAAAGGGGAATTATTGTGCTTTTTTTTTACCTTTAAACCAACTTTCTTCTCATTGGCTGGTCTTTACAAGCAAAAGGTCTGAACAGCATGTGGGGCAGGACACTATGCTAGCGATATCTTCTCTATTTAGACTGAAACCTGAACTTTTGGCTCGTAGTTATACCCTAAAAGTCCAACGCTTTTGCTGCTGTAACATGTCATAGAGTTTGCTGTGAAAATTGTAAAAGGCCTCACTTTGTGGCAGTGTTTGATTGAATATTGAACTCATTTTTCCGCACTGTGTTAGCAGATGTGTAGCTGGCCTAAAATATACAAGACAGGAATGAGTCAGCGAGTTCATGACCTGAAACCATCTCTGAGGCTAAAGCGACTGAGAGATCAGCTCTCGGAAGAAGATTGGGGAGGCCGAGTGCTCTGAGGATAAGTGAACAAAAAGAGCGATTATAGTGTTGAGTCCCAGATGTTAGATTTGTTGACGTGTTCGTGTCCCTTAGAAACGCAGCTGAAGATCGTGTGAGTCCCATTGTTTGTGAATGAAAGCGTTTGGTTCTGCCTGTTCACCAGTACTGATGTGAGCATTTCCAATTTTAGGCTATGTTAGGCAGGTACTTGAGGACTGTGGGAAGAGTGAAAGGACTTCTTTAGCATTTTCATGCAGATATTTAGGCAGAGTGAGAGATGTTAAGGTTTTTTCTCTCAGTGGGGATTTGAGCCGGTTGACCTGTAAGGATGCAGTCGTATTACCACAGGTAATAGCTCGCGCTGGAGGGAGGAGAAATAATCTGTTGCGGGACGTCCAGTGTCCAGTGATGCATCGCCCCCCAGCCCCAGCTTCTCTCACGGTGGAGTGAATCAAGGCCTCGAGGCTCCAGTGCAGTACTACTCATTCGCAAAGTGGAATGAGAGCCAACAGCCGCGCTTCATCATCCTGCAGTCTATCACTCAATCTCCTGGAATATGAGACAGAAACTGTGCCTGACTAGAATCCTGAATTCCTTAGCGCTTGTATCACTCAGGAAGCGCTCTCGTCTGTGTGATCGTGCTGCCTGCCTGCCATGCCTGCCTGTGTGTCTCTTTGCCAAAGCATTTTTGTGTACACTTCCTACACTGACCAATGCCGGAGCCAAGACAACCAACAATTACATAAAGAAAGCCGCAGCAGTGACAGCAGACTCCATGATGGTTGACTCCAGCACTTTAAACCCTGTGTTTTGGGGTTTGACACACTGTGCTCAGGCATGTTTCTGGGCGCTTTGTGGTTTAGCCTGCTTGGGATTTTGTGTCCACTGTTTTTACTCAGAAAGAAAATTAGCAGCTCCCCACAAAGCCATAGTAAAAAAACAACAAAAACCTGTTATGTTCCTCAAGGTTAAAGCCTTGATTAAAAATCACTGGACCCGAAGCAGAACTGCCTCCTAATTCCGCCTCATTTTCTCTCCCTTTGGCTTCATTCCTTCTTCTAACACGCAGTCCTGACACCTGTCCTCTTCACGGACGCTGTGTTTCCCCAGGCAGTGTGAATGCAATATTAGTCACCTTCTAATTCATTCCCTCCACCTCCTTTCTCTGCAGATTGTAATTAACATGTTCAGAGTTCAAAAATGGGCTTTTATTTATAGCCCCCCTGCCTGCTTTCTCATTTTGGGCGGCATAAAGGAGGGCTCGCTCACAACATGCTCGTTTCCTGGTGCCGGTGATGCCGGGAGCCATTCTGATAAAGTTCATTGTGTCCTGCACAACAAGCATATCAGCAAAAGTCAGAACAAGTTTATATGATATGAGTGTGTCCTTTAGCGTTTTGATTCAAATTCTGAAGCGTATCTTTGCACTCTTTCTCTTCAAAAGGGGTCACGGGCTCTAACTAATTGCTGAAGTGAGACATCAAAATTTCAGTGTAATAGTTACAATGTGATTTCTTCAACAAGCTGGTTATTATGTTTCAAGAAAAAAAATCGTTTTTTATCGGCAGACCTAATCTGAACCTCGGGGGATGTTTGTGCTGCAGTGCCCCGACTTGGAAAGATGTGACTAATTGTCGGCAAAACAAATCTGTGGTGAAACGAAGCGTTCATGACAGGCAGGACGCCAACTTGATGTTCCTCTCCAGGGGGAAAGACATCAGAAATCCTTTTAGAAAACTGGCTTATGAATTTCTTTTAGAGGCTTTTCCGTAAGAAGAAACCGATTTTGTTCTTTTGTTCATCTGCTGCACTATTTTAATTCATGTCCTGACTTGTCTCACGCTCTGATTAGCTCAGATTTCGGCGTATGATATTCGGATTGCGTTCTAGGAGTTCTGTGAAACTGGATCTGTTTAACTTTCTCTCAGCTTTACGACTTTATGTGTTTGCTTAATGACAGGTTGTGTTTTTAAGAGGGGATGCGTAAAATCTGAGACACCGCAGGTCAACAAAGCACACTTTCTCTGCATAATAATTACTGAGAGTTGTATGCCTGGAATTTATGCGCAGCAGTGTGCAGTGATAGTAAAAAGAAATTATACCCTCTAAGGTTTTTCCTGTCATGATATAATAAAAAAAAAATCAATCTGGTCCTTAGTAAGTGTTAAAATTGGGTAAATCCAACTTCAGATGAACGACAACATGTGCCGTATTACACTCTGTTGCTATTTATTCAGCAAAAACTAAGCTGAAATACAGGCGCATTGTGTGAAAACTATGTACATCCAAGGTGTACCGTCACACAGACGGCCTCAGCTCATACTCCAGAAGACTCTGGTTCACAGAAGAGTTGAAGAGCAAGGTGTCCAGATCCTGTGGCTGCAAAACAAACCCATCACCCCTCCACCACCGTGCTGACAGCTGGTATGAGGTGTTTGTCCTGATATGTTGTGTTTGAGTTTCACCAAACGTGGCGCTGTTCACCTCTACTTTGGGCTCATCTGTCCAAAGCACGTTCCAGACGTCTTGTGATTTGTTCAGATGCAACTTTGCAAACTTAAGCCTAAAGCTGCAACTACACTGGATAAGATATGACCATGGAGACCATGGAAAGCTCAACTTAAGCACACAGGTGCTGCCTTTTTTAGTTAGAGAGAAGAGGCTTTCTCTTGGCACTGCCAAAGAAGCCATACTTATTCAGTCTTTTTCTAATTGTACTGTTATGTTAACTGAGGTCTGAGATGTAAGTTTTGGGGTTTTTTACAGTCTCTCTGAGCAGTTAACACTCTGACGTCCACTTCTGGGAATACTGACATCTGCCTTGATTGTTTTCCACTTGTGAATAATCTTCTCACTAAAGAATGATGGATGTGAATTTATTCAGAAATGGTGTTACAACTTTTCCCAGATTGATGGAAAGCAACAATTGGTACATTAAGATCACACCTGAATGCTCCTGACCAGCAAACTGCCAAAAACCTCACCTTTTATAGAGGTGCTCACACTTGCTGATGATCGATCAATCAGGTAATCAAGTGTGCTTGATTAGCAACACCTGTCTACTGTTCACCCTCTTAATTCCTTTGGAAGCAGTAAGGGTGTACTTAGTTTTTCACACACTGCTTCAGCATAATAGTACAGTGCACCGTGTGTGCATTTAAAGGTTTTCTCTGCTTCATATCAGTTTGAATTAAATGTCTTTGGAGTTTGGGCCGTTTATTATACAAATCAAGCAATTTGATGTCTTTTTTTTAATGAAATATAAAATATGACAGTGCTCATGCTCACTAGCTTCTTCACTCTCTGACCTTGTCAGTGTGACTCAAATGGTGTTTAATTTGTTTCAGCAGGTTAATAAACAGTCAGGAAAGTTCTTGAAAGTCAGTTACGTCAAATCCTTCTATTGTTTTAGGTGTAAGCAGAAAAGTTACATACTCCAAAAGCTTTTTCCACTGTGTTTCTTCTTCTTCTGCATTTTAATGACTAGGTTAGTATTCCCTTGCATGATCAGATTTTTGCATATGTTGTTAAAAGTACTTCTTCTGACAAATGTCCCTAATCAGCTGTTGCTAATGAAGAGACAAAGTGAAAGTGAATGGAGGAAAAATTGCATTGTTTTGCTTCCCAGTGCAGAAAGATTTTGATCACATTGTCTGTTCTTTGTGAGAATTAGTTTTGTGCCGTGTCAACAGCAGATCCTTACTTTTTTCTATTTCAACGATAGTTATAGTTGCAGAAAGTTGGAAGCTTCTGCAATAGTTACATCAACTTAATCCATGTGGACCCTGGCAAGCTGATGTGAGTCAGCACAGTTCCAGCACAAAATACTGAAGGTCTTCCAAAGTGCTTGGCAGGGTCTGCGGGTACACTGATAAAGCAGCTTTCAGTGGGCACTAAATTAAGCACTCTGACACCAAGAGATATAAAGCCTAAGGAATCGTTTGTGGATGTGACTTTTTCTACATTTCTCGCTGAAATTATGCACAAACGCAGTGAAGCATTCCAAATCATCTACTTGTCAAGTTTGTAAGTCTCCTTTCGGCACCGCGGCGTCAGGTGGGAACCAAGAGAAAACAAGAAAACGGTAAAACAAGCAGAAACTGAATGAAAGAAAGGGTGCAGACAGGATCTTCATGCTGCGATTTTACTGCCTCAGTGTCTTTGAAAGATTTCAGGTGGAACCAAAAGCGGTTTGTGAATCAGGGATGTTGACAGGCGTGAGTCAGGCCAACAAGGGTGCTCGACAGAGTCAGGGTGAAGGTATGCAGTGGCTTTGAGAGGCAGTGAAAGAAATGCAGAGGGGTAAGATTTCCTTTCTCACAAAAGAGGAATAGCCTCGTTAGGAGGAGAAGCCCCCGTCCTCCTGGGGAGGTTTATTTTAGGTGTCCCTCGGTGGTCTGCCCTCAGTGCCCTCCCAAATCCTTGACAAAAGACCCTGGACAATCAGATATACTGCCATCCCTGCATCACAGTACTTCTGTGTTCACAAGAAGAAATGCAGGTGCATGGGTGACTCATCATGGCTCACAGAGGGACATGCTGGGAAAAGAGCAACCATTTGTCAAGGGCCCTGTGTTGTGTTTATGTGTACTTTGCCAGTTTTCCATCGTATATTAAGGATCCTTTAAAGGAAAATAGATGTTTACGCATCAGTGGAGCGGTATGTGTAGGTGCCTCTTGGATTAGCGTATTTAACTGCTGTTGACGGGATGTAGCCTGGGCTGCTTTGTCCACACGGATTTGATCTGATTAATGACTATTAGGGATAGGATGAGTGTCAGGAAGTATTAGAGGTATGCGGAGAACGAGACAGGGAGTGAATAGGTGGCCACGGAGACCAAACAAGAGTGAGATTATCCACACTGGAAGATAGTTTTGGGAGTTTTGGCTCACTGCCATGAGGACTCCTACTTTATATCTGGAAGTATATGAAATGATTTTATAGCAATTATATGACATTGAAAATAACAATTATGTCATAGCTCAGTGATAAAAGTATCTTATAAATGTTTTCCAAATCTCAGAGTTGTTATTTTTCTTAATATGGAAGTTAAAATTTATGTCTGGGTCCTGGATCATACACCAGGATTCCTGGCTCAGTTTGTGGTCTTTAACTTCAGAGACTGAAGGTGACTTTTTATTGTTCTCCTAAAACAGTTATGTGCAAATTGTGAGGCAGTCATCCCAGACCCATTTCATACTCTTCCTCTGGCCACAATAAATTCTTCCCATGTGCATCAACACCCCACCCCCGTTAGAGCAGATTGGTCTCTTTGCTTTTTGCCTTTGCCAACGCTCATTATAAAGTGAATCTGTCAGCCTCCTCTTTGAGCGAATTAGCATCTTAAGCTTCTCCACTTGCTCTCGCTGCCTCTCTTCTCCAGTGGGGAGAAGAGAGGCAGTCGGGGCCCCCCGACCAGTGCCTCTGGTCGGGGGGCCCCGAGGGAGGAGCGGGGAGGAGGGACGGCAGCGAGAATGAAATGCGAGCGTTAGAGAAGAGACGGAGGGGAAAAAGTGGAAAATGCTCCTTACTAGTTAAACCCAGTGACCTCTGTCTCATTAAAGAGAAGCAACATAGACTAAGAGTAGAGGAATCAGCAGTTCCCCTTGTTCCAAAACCCAAAAAATCTGCCATGAGCCTTTTTTAAACTTTGTGTCTGGATGAGTGCGACGAAAATTAAGTTTGTTACAAATTTACATTATTAGCCCAATCCTAGTCAGGTCACCAGGGGGAGGGGCAGGAGCTTATAAGCCTGAAGGCAAACAAGCCTGAAGTCATAACAGGACCGACAGATGAACAGACGTCCGCGGCCTTCTGTGATGCATCTGAAGCAGAGAAACACTTCAAAGCATTCTTTGTCAGATTTTACTTTTAATCACGTCTGCTGTTCTACTATGGAAAATAAGGAAAAAAATAGATATAGGAAAGCCATAATGTTACAGTATGTTTATAAAACCATACGCTCATAAAAGCTTGGAACTCAGAAGCAGCTGCTGACCTTATAAAAGTGCTCAAGGTGTTCTAGTTTTATACCAACCTGAAAGAAACAGTTTGAACATTGTACCTAAAGGCACAACAACTAGCCTATTAGAATATAATTGGAGTATATTACTGTTTTTCAAATTGAGAGAATATTATATTGAACTATTATGGTGCTCACTCTCTAATACTCACTTTCTACGTGCACATTTTCGCTCTTCTCTTACTCAAAACTCTGCATCTAATGTTTTGCCTGTTATCATGTCCCTGAAATTCAGTTTAAAACCTGCATGTCTTGCAATGCACAGTCAGGATTATTAAGTAAAATACAAATGCAGGATGTTTTTGCATACCCCTGATAGTACTTAGTAATGTGCTTTCAATTGCTTCTGAGATGACCCCTGTGCAGCACACAAAGTCAAAAAAATGACAGGACCCCATCCGAGGAATAAAACAAAACTAGACCCCACAGAGAGAGGCACCTAAAGTGGACTGACACAACAAAATGACTAACTGTGAGAGGGGAAACCGGATTACATATTCAAACTGATGGCTTATTGGAAATGAGACACAGGTGGGGAAAATCCAACACAGGGTGGGGTTACAAAGGACACAGTTACAAAGGAAAGAAGAGCAAAATAGGAGGCGGTTGCTGTGACAGTCTGTGTGCCAAAGTCTCCTTGGGCAAGAAAGTGAACCCTGTTGTTCTATGATTATAGAACAATGTTAGTTTAAAATATAATTCTATTAAAATAGAAGACAGTACCAGAATGTGAGTGAATCAGGCAGAAAAATGCTATATAAAGACCAGTCCACTTACATTTTTAATAACAGTTGTTTTTTACTCTAAAAGCCATGCAGGGACAAAATGTTAAGAGTCCTCAAGCACAGTGCAGAGTGGATGAAGTCAATTACAGTTTGAGTACCTGTCGTTGAGGGATGCTCCAAAAAGAAGTAAAGTGAATATAATTGCAACGTGTCAGACAAAAAGATTTTAATTGTCTGCACCATATTTGGAAATTTTCAGGAATTCTGATATATTTGGTTTACAAAAAACAATATTTTCTCTTTTCAATAGAATTCCAAGGTGGAGGTATGCAGTCTCTGCATTTTAGACAGAAATGTGGGGAAAATTATGTTTTGTCCGGCCAAGACTCAAACTTGGGATTTAACATTGCATTTGCGTGCTGTATCCACACTATGAGTTGCAAACTTTCACTTTCAAGAGCAGAAATTCAGGAGAAGTTTTGCAATCAGTGAGAACAACCTGAGTGTAAGGAGCATGGATTAACTGGTGCGAGCAGAAATACGTGTAAAAGCAGAGTAGTGTGAATCTGCGCATTGCCGTGTCTGAATGTGAAAAACACAAAAATATTTATGTCGATTTATAGATTTATGCACAACATCCTGTACTGTCAGGTGGTCTTCTTCTTCTTCTCTTGCTGTGACCAATTTTTGCACATCTTTGCATGTTACTGTTACCTGTCAGTAAGTGCCATGCTGACCTTGTCCATAAAGGCACCTCTGCACCTCTAATAGAGGTTAAAAACGCCACAGTGAACCTTTAAACTATAACCTTTTTTTTTTTTAAATGCATCTTTGCAGACATCTGTTCACACCACACTGAGGCTTTTCCATCTAAATGAGAAGTAGTTGTTTAACTATATAAAATACAAACTGCACAGTTAGCTCCTGTTGAATTAAGGCAGTGATTCAAATCAGCAAAGCGCTTCATTATGTCACTCTGAGAGAAGAAGGATGGAATAAGGGAAAGTAGATTTCTTATAGTGACGCAGCAGATTGTATCTCCAATCCATCTGTCTCTGGCTCAGATAATCAAGTCGGTGTTTACAGTAACTCGGTGCCATTTCTCACCTGTCACCGGCGTCTCGTTTCAGACCGAAGGAACCGGGATGATTAGCTGTGACTGTGGCCCACTGGTCTGTGTGAAGGCTGCTGACTCATTCCTCGTGTGCATGTGTTTCAGGCAGATGGAGAAATGAGAAAAGTCAACTGACACCGTTACTTATTACATTAATGGCTTGAACAGTCCCCACGTCTGTAATTTGACTGTTGGCTTATTGAAAGTAAAAATACTTTGGTGGTATGTGATTATCGTAGCCCTGAAAACTGACAGTTTTTATTACACAGCAACAGATTTTACCTTTTAGTTTGACTGTGAGAGGGTTTAATGGTTTAGGTTCTCTAGCATATCAATCAAAGCTTATTTCTGGTGGGTTATCATACATCTATCTACCAGTGTTGTTTAGGCAAGGCAAGTTTATTTATATAGCACAATTCAACAACAAGGTGATTCAAAGTGCTTTACAGAGACATTAAAAAATAAAAAGCACGATTTAAAATTGATTAAAAAAAACAGTAGATAAAATCAGTAGTTAAAATGTAAGTTTTGAAATTTAAGCTTAAAAGTGTGGATTTGGTGCTTTATTCAAATGCAGCTGAGAATAGGTGAGTCTTCAACCTGGATTTAAATAAACTGAGTGTTTCAGCTGATCTGAGGCTTTCTGGGAGTTTGTTCCAGATATATGGAGCATAAAAGCTGAATGCAGCTTCTCCGTGTCTGGTTCTGACTCTGGGAACTGATAAAAAACCGGATCCAGATGACCTGAGGGATCTGGAAGGTTCATACTGGGTCAGGAGCTCACTGATGTATTTTGGTCCTAAACCATTCAGAGCTTTATAGACCAGCATCAGAACTTTAAAGTATATCCTCTGACGGACAGGCAGCCAGTGTAAAGACCTCAGAGCTGGACTGATGTGGTCCACTTTTTTGGTCTTATTGAGGACTCGAGCAGCAGAGTTCTGAATGAGCTGTAGTTGTCTGACTGATTTTTTAGGTAGACCTGTAAAGATGCTGTTACAGTAGTCAAGCCTACTAAAGATGAATGCATGGACTAGTTTTTCCAGGTCCTGTTGAGACATCAGATCTTTTATCCTTGATATATTCTTAAGGTGATAGCAAGCTGACTTTGTTATTGTCTTAATGTGTTTTTCTAAGTTTAGGTCTGCATCCATCACTACACCCAAATTTCTCGCCTGATTTGTGGTTTTTAGGTGTATAGATTGAAGTTCTCTGGTGACCTGTAATCGTTTTTCTTTGGCACCAAAGACTATTACCTCAGTTTTGTTTAGCTGGAGAAAATTGTGGCACAACCAGTCATTAATTTCCTCAATGCATTTACCAAGAGCCTGTACAGGGCCTCGGTCTCCTGGTGACATTGTGATATATATTTGTATGTCATCTGCAAAGCTATGATAGTTTATTTCGTTGTTCTTTATAATCTGTGAAAGTGGGAGCATGTAAATGTTAAACAGAAGGGGTCCCAAGATGGAACCTTGGGGAACTCCACATGTGATACTTGTCTGCTCAGATGTGAAGTTACCTATTGATACAAAGTATTTCCTGTTTTCTAAGTATGTTTTGAACCAGTTTAGTACAGTTCCTGAAAGACCTGCCCAGTTCTCCAGTCGTTTGAGTAATATGTTGTGGTCAACTGTATCAAATGCTGCACTGAGATCCAGTAAAACTAAGACTGACATTTTTCCACTGTCTGTATTCAGACATATGTCATTAAACACTTTGGTCAGAGCGGTTTCAGTGCTGTGGTTCTGTCTAAAACCTGACTGGAAGGCATCATAGCAGTTATTCTGTTTTAAGAAGTAATTGAGCTGTTGAGAGCTGTTTATTAATCACACTTTCCTGTTCTGTCTCCTTAGGGGTCCCATACTCATACGTGCAGGAGCAGGCGAGAGATGAGGATACAGATGTTGACGTGAAGCTTTACAGTCACCGGTGGAGGAGATGGCTCCCCCCAAAGCCTCGTAACATGGACAGCAACAGAGCCAGTCAGGAGCAGGACCAGGAGCGTGAACAGGAGGAGCCTGAAGGCTTCCCAGGCCTGGTTTCAGCAGAGGAAGCAGACAACAGCTCCCAGATAGAGGTAAGCAACGATCCAAGGACCAGATCTTATTTTTATCACAGCTTCTTTTTCTTTTTTTCCTTTAGAAGGCTAGGACAATAAGTCAAAAGCCAAGCATCAAGCTTTAAAAGTAAAGCTTGTTTTACTGCATATGCACAGATTAGGCAATAAAAAAAAGCAGCAGGTAAGTGAACCATACTTTCAATTGCTTTAGGTTAGAAGCAACGTCTGGCATGCTTCACTGGTGTTTAACGGCCAGTAAATGCCTGAAGATGCCATTGTTTCAGTCTTGGAGATGCCCAGTAAATGCACTGGTATGTCATTGTTATTTAGGCACTTCCTCACCTTGTAGCATTACTGCTACCGTCCTTACAAAGGCTTTCCTGCAGATGTTGGCATTCTTGGCAGGTTATCTAAGAGTCTTAATTATGGGGGAAATTAAATGGGGGAAGTGAGCGTGTATTTCTGTTGTGGAAGATGCAAAAAACAAGTGTGCTGGAAAGTTTCAGTATTAATTTCCTCTCACGACAAGAAGGTCCTGGGTCAAATCCAGTCAGTGGGTTCAGGTTAGATTAATTGTCAATTCTAAATTGGTTGGAGGTGTGAATGTAAGCTTGAGCACCTGCCTGTCTTTCTGTGTTAGCCCCGTCATAGATTGGTTACTTGCCCAGGCTGTATCCCACCTGTGTCCCATGCCAGCTGTCATACGCTCCCCTGCAACCCTGATATAGAAAACGAGATGAAAATAGATCGATGGAAACATAAGAAACAGCCAGTTTTCTGTTACATCTGATTTCATAACCAGGTGCTTCTCTCATAACGACATAACTTAACCGTAATGGCAAATGTGAAGGAGATTTTGAACTTTTAACTGTGTTTTCATGGGTTTTACAGCTTTTCTAATTATTAAAGACCCCCCACTGACATCCATAACACACCAAAGTACAAGAAGATTTTCTGCCAATTAATGAAAACTTTCTCGAAATTTATACATGTAATTACAAGACAGTCTGAGCAGTGAACTACCACAAAGCTTTTCTGTAACTTTACATATTATTTATCATTTATCAATCTTCCTCTGACCCCAACCGGTCACGGCAGATGGCTGTCCCTCCCTAAACCTAGTTCTGCTGGAGGTTTCCTTCCCACCATTGCCAAAACATTTGCCCAAACATCAAAGTCGCCTGTAAGTTTATATTAAATAATATGTTAATGAAAGATGTTAAAAGTTCTCCTGCAGTTCACAGTTTCTGCATTTTCACTCACCAGCCTTAATTCATTTCTTGTGTTTGACCGACGTCACGCAGTAAATCCTCCTACTAGTATGAAATGAATGAATCAATAAAGTCCTCTTTTGAGCCAGACCCAAAAATACTCTTAGGTCGCTTCCCTGGAGCAATTATAAATCCCCTTACAAGAGTGGATGTTTAGTAATGAAAAAAGAAGACGAGGAGGGGCCTTTAAGGATTAATATTTTATATCAAATTAAGCCCAGCCCTCAGGTGTTCATTTACCTTCTATGTGGGACTGGATCCTTTTAAATTTGACCTCAAAAAGACCAGAACAGGAAATTAACCCAGCCCCCTACAATGTGAATGGTCTGGAGGACCTGCTGGAGATTAATAGCTGCTCTCAATCTGTGTTTGTATCTATGTAAATGAGAGGCATCGCCCGCATACCTTGTTGTGGCGCCTTGGATGGCACGCAGCATGGGGGCGTTCAGCTGGGTTGTAGACAGCTCGTTAAGTTTTCCCGTGGCCTCTAATCATCTCAGGTTCGCAGCCCTGTCTCTCTCAGTGACAAGGGCTGAGAAGCTTTGATCGTCAGCTGTAATCATTCACGCTCAAATTCGTGTGTAAGCACACACACACCACTTTAAATTTCACACAACTGTAAACACGCTCGGACTACAGCACGCACCCGTGCTCCGTTTGTCATAGCCGCGCACATTTATGCTTACATAAGTGCTCGCCGCCACTCAGACATGTCCCGTCTCGTTGTTTTTTGTCTCTCTGAGCCTCATTTGTTGTTGCAGAATGGAAAAAAACAGTCGACAGCACAAACACCCCGTCAGTCCTCCCTGCCATTACTCAGCACACGCACTCCCTCACCTGCCACCAGCACTTTCCTGCCACCAGCAGAGCCTTCATATTCAGAGGGCAGAAACAGTAAACACTGAGCTCAAGGCTTCCACGCGGCAGTGAGCTGAATGGGTTTAAAGACCGTCCCCTCAACGCTCAAACAGCTTTAGCTGTGTCCTTCTGGTGGAGAAATCTACTCTTTGACACTTTAGCAAAGGTATATATCACCACTCAGTGATGGTAAACACATCCCAGGAGTCATTTTGTACCCTAATTTATTTTGTTGCGCAAGTCTTCAAGCTGCTTTCATCTCTTCAAATAGTGATTTACAACCAAAATTACCTGTCAAAACAAATGTGAATCTAAGCCTGCGCTGAAAAAGGTCGTATAGCTGCATTACACTCCAGTCTGTTGAAATTACTGCCTGTCATGCCATCAATTTCTCGCTGTGTTATTGTTGTTCGTTGATGTGCAATAGTGGGTCTTAAGAGATGCCGTTATGCAGTGATTTTGTCAAAGTGAGTAACAAAGACTTGTGGTAATTACTGACGCTTTGCATCAGTTTGTTTAATGACAGCAAGTTTGATGCTCTTTCAAACTAAAAGACAAATAAAATCCCCAGCTATCTTTGTGAAAACCTGTTGGGGTTTCAGACCATATGAGCAATGAAATGTAAAATAATTTTACACCCTATCAGGTCCTGTTTGGTTTTAAGGTTAAAGTAAGAGGTGGAGCAAGCAGCAGTCGTTCTAAGGCCGGATTGTCGAGCTCATTTTACACCATGGGCCACATAGAGCCCACTTTGGTCTTCAGTGGACCAGTGAAACTCCTCTTTCTGTCAATATAAAGAGCATTAAATACATATTTAATCCCTGAAATATCTAAATATAAGAAGAAGTTCAGTTTCAGCCACATGTCTCGGTTTTTCTACATGATAAAGACACGCTGCTGCTGTAACTCTTTGGGCTTAAATTGTAATAAATAAATGTAAAAATTACAGAAAAGGTTCTGGTAGCTTATTGCCCACACTGTCTTGTAATTATAAGGCACAAAGTTTTTGTTAATTTTAGTTATTATAAATTTTTTTTTAATCCGAACTCTATACCCACCTTCACATTTTCCAAAGCTGTCCAGTGGGCAAGTTTGGAGTTTTTGCCGGGCTGCTTGACATGCTTGCTTGTTTGACATCCCTGCTTTAAACAAGAAGGAATCTGAGATCGGCATGCAGCACCTAGGCAGCTCACTCTCTGGGCAGTATTTACCGAGTTTATAGCATTTACAGTTTGGGGTGCAAAGAGGAGGCTTTTGTTATTTTCTCTGCTGAAATTATGCTTCAAATATTTTTGAGCACAATTATTTTTATTGCTTCTATTTATGTGGATATAGTACACTGTGTTGTGTTTGGTAAATATGCTAAAACAGAAAAAAATTGAATGCTTAACCAGCTCTGAATTTATGAATACGATTTTTTTTTCTTATTTGGTGCATTTGAGAGAGGACAGAGCTAGAGTACAAAGAAAACCCAAAACAGTAAATACTACTTGTTGTCCAATTCCACTTTTTTGCTTGTTGTACAATGCAAATAATTAAAAATGTAGAGTTTGTGCTAAAAAGAACTCATTTTTGTGTAACCATTTAAAGTCAGTTTGTCAGTTTGAATAAGAAAAACACAACTATACAACCGTGCAGAGACTCACAAGGCCCCAAACTTTACGTTTTTATGCGTGTTTTATCCAAGGATGGACTGAATGCTTCCCAGTTGAACTCATCCGCATCAGTGCAGGTGAAAAAATCTGTTGATCTTTTTCTTTCTCCTTCCTTTTGAGGTCATTCTGTGCTTTGTTTAACACACAAGTTAGCCAATAGCAGCTTTCCTGTCACCTCTACATGAAGGTTTTAACCACAGCGGCTTAGACAGCAGACTGTCTGACGCCTGAACGACTGTTACTCACTGCAGCAGCTCTCCGGATCATTAACCCAGATTAAACAGCTTCTCTGCTGAAGGTGTCCTCAGGTCACTGTACGGTGGAATAAGAAAGGCAGAATCAAACTGTAGGAACGAGTCAGGGTGTCTGAATATAAGCCAAGTCTCATCAGCAGCTGAGCACACCCCGACATGCTCGCAGCTTGTGGTGGTTCTGTTGTATTTTTCATGTTTGTTATCTAATGGCTACCTTTCAACATGTTATGCAATTGTGGCTGCAGGCACTTGATGTACAACATAGAGTTTTATTTTTTTTCTGTTTTGAAGAACATGAAGGAAACTATAAAAATATATCTGAATTTTTATCCCATAAATCACAACCTAATGGTAACTAATACCATTATTTTTTAATGCACAATACTTCTTTAAATTCCTGTTGTTAGAGATCATCTAAACTCCTCCAAAATTAACAGTATCAATAGATCGTGAGGGAACAGCTGCTATGTATATACATCTTTGTATTGTGCTGAAGAGATATCAAATAAATTTGAACTAAGGCAGTGGCTGTGTTTTCATGTAATACTGCTTTCTACCACAAGGCCATACACAGAGTTCATGTAACTGTTATTTAACCAGGTAAAAGAACACATTTTCAGCGGCGCAAGACGAAGGAAATCGGTTCAGGACTAAAAATGTTTTTGTCATGAAGGAAGAGCTCTGCCTTTAATCAGTGTAGGAAAGGTAAACAGCATAGGCGAGGGCAGGTAAAAGGTAAAACAAGTCAATACACAAGAAAATCCAACATTAATACAACAGAATAAAACAGGAAACAGGAAGAAAAGACAAGTTTATGCCGTGAAAACTTTACATCAGAGTTGAACAAAGACAAGGTGGCAGTGGGGATAGCAAGGCTGGAGGCATTTATACCCAAGAGGACACGTGTGGCACAAAATAGGTGAGAAACAGAGCAAAGGATGGATGTGCAACTAAATGAAATACACAACAAACAGATTTTTTTTAAGCAGGAGGCGACAAAAACCAAGGTTCACATCTCGACAAAAAGCACCAAGAAGGTTTAAAGAACAGCAGCACACAGTTAAGTACACATACACTAGTAAAACACTGCCCCCTGTGGTGAAAGTGTTAAAATTATAGACCCTTTAGTGAATATCCACCATTTTCCATGGTGTCCATGTAACACGGACAATGCTGAGTATTCTTTGACGCAATCTGAGAACCGGTACATAACTACAGTAACAGTCACACAGGAAAAATGCACTTGTGAAATATAAGGCGGTCAGGCTCTCACTTGCTACAAAGGCTCAGTGTTTAATTCCTTCTCATAATTAAAGTTAATATTTTCAAAGTGAAAAAGATAAACTGAGAAGGGAAGACGACCTGTCCAAGTGTGAGGCTTTATTTCTTCTCTGAGTAACATAATTAAAACATGGATGCTTTTGTGCTTTTACCTTCGGGTGAAGATGCACTTGTTTTAAATATTGAGAGGGAAGCCTCTCTACCATCTCTACAAAAATCTACGCTTGTGTCTGATCTGACTCTCGTATCCCTGGAGCCCATGAAAACAAAATCAGCTAGCAGACGACAGACCTGAGCATGTAGGTGCAGCAATCCATCAGTAATCTGATGATCTCTATAAACTGATATCTACATAAATCTGGAAGGAAGAAACAACCGTCTCAGTGCTGGAGGCTTTCTGTTTGTAGTCTGACTAATATTAACATGTTTTTGGGGGGATTTTTAGTCTTTTTGGATAGCAAAAGGGTAACATAATGGCTGAAATGCAATCTCAAAACCATCAGCATTAAGCTTTTTATTAATTTGCTATTCTTTTTCTAAATTTTATCTACATTCAAAAATTTTCAATCTGTTCCCTGGGTGTCCACTGGCTACATAAGAACCCCAGTTAACCACAGAGGCTAATGGCATGTTCATGCTGCCAGTAAAGGGGTGACTGGTTACAGTTAATTTGAGTCTCTGCAGAACTGTTTCCATATGTGTCAGAGCGCCCTAGGTGAGGACACTTTCAACGGTGTATTGGTAGAAAGACAACAGAAGGTTTTTGAGAGAGATTCATTTTCCTCGGGGATCTCAGGAAATACAATCTTTGTAGTGTTTTTTTGGGGGGGGTTTTTTTGAGACAATGTCTGTGTGTTCTGAAACTACAGACTCTCTCCACCTCCTCTCCGTTTATGCTCGGTGGCAGGTGTGCATGATTTCTCCCAATTATGAACAGTGATTAGGGAAAAAATAACTGTTATACAGTGTCTTCAAAATAACTTCACACATCAGCGGTCTGATAAACACCCCCACCCACCCCGTGTAAACAAAAAAAAATGTTGTCAGTTACATGATGCTCAACACTTGTTTTTCGAGGCGCGAGCGAAGTACAGCGAGTCAAAGTCAAGAGAAGAATCCAGTGAAATATGCACAAGCCCGTGAATAATATTAACACATTAACTTTAGAAACACTTCCACAGCAGCATGAAGCTGGTCACACTTTGTCAGCAAGAGCATATCTTAAAAAAAGAAATACAGAAGTTTGGTAAACACTGTTCTTCAAGTGCAGACTTCCTTTAAATGAGATGCTAGCACTCTGTTAACGTTGAGAAAGGGCAGACATTGATTTGTGACAGAAACATGCAGAAGAAGAGCGCAGCCCATTTCCTTTTTTAAATACATAACGCCGCATTCCTGCTTCATTACCCTGCAACACAGCGTTTGCAGTCATTGTTCACCGAGACAGGAGATAAAAAGCATTGCACCTTTTCACCACCTCTACTTCCACTCCAACAAAAACTCAGTCCTAGAAATCACCTCGAGGTCCTGTTCGCATACCAAGCAGAAGGAATATGTAGCCCTGACCTAAAGTGAAGCCATTTTTATTTCTACAACGTAATATTACAAATCTGCGTCATTGGGGCTTTACACTCTGCACAGCATTAAACACCCTCTGTCCTTAGAGTTTGAAGTGAGATTGGAAACACCCTTCAGTGAGAGAAATGAAAGTAACCTCCTCAGGGAGCATAAGTGAGGATTAGACAGCAGCACAATGGATGGATGGCGTGTTTACTGAAAAGGAGCAGATTCACAGAATAGACAATCAAGGAGACAAAATTACAACAAGTAAACATAAGACGACATACATTTGAAAAAGCTCTACTTTGCTTTATTTTACTCGGAGTTTCCTGCTGTCAGAGGCAACATTTCAAACCTTATCTTTATGAGGAATAAAACCGTCAGCGGCGGAGGGCATGCAGCAGCCGCTCGGATGATAAATTGTGCAGACTGCTCCTTTTTCAAATCCCTTATCGTGTTGCGACAACACAAGAGAGACATAAAACTCCTTGTGGTCTCTCTGAGATGAAAATATACACTTATGTTCACATCTGGATGTTCAGATCTACACTGAGCTGATATTTAACCAGAGTCAAGCATGTCAGATTGCCAGCAAAAATATATCCGTTTTTCGGGGGTTTATCCATCCCACTTCTAGTTGTGTGTTTGTGTAGCTTCCTTTGATGTGTAGTAATAGAGGTGTGGTTTATGGTGGAGACATGTTATTGGATGTCTGAGACCCCCCAAGTGCCTCCTGAGGCACTTGGGGGGTTACATGCTTCACTACATTCACTATTTATTTGTGTTTCTTAAGGGAGTCATTCGGTTTGCTAATTTTCATTACTTTGCTCGCCTGAGCTGCAGTTTCAGAACCTGCCCTAATTTGTTTGTTTTGTGTTTCGGTTTGTCGAGTCGGTTAAAAGATTCCCGGGGGATAACGTGTTTGGAAAGAGATGTTTACCGCCTTTACACTGCTCACCGTTTAGACTGTGTAATGCCATACCATCTCAGGCAGCTGCTGCAGCTCATGGATGCTCTTCCGATGAACCCACGCTTGTTTAAATTCAGTTTTGAGTTTCTACCTTGCAGCAGTACGGGTGTAGACGTTTCTCAGTGGGTCAGGCAGCTCGTTGGTTTGTAGTCACTTCTTCAGATGAACAAAGAGAGCCGGTAGTGTGTGTAGTCCACTCTGTGTATTTCTGAGTCCATGGAAATCGCTTTAAAGAGCAGCCCCATCAGACAGTTTGCAAATTAAATTCTACTGTAAACCCACAGATGAGAGTACACATTGAATTATACATTAGATGCCTGGATTCACTTCAGTCTGCTCACTGAATGTATTCTCCATTTGTTTCACTGCTCTTTGAAACATGATCACTAGTCCTGAGTTGTATTTAGTCTTTATCAGTCAGTGTGGTTCTGTGCAACCTGAGTTAAGGCTATAGTTTGGGCCCAGTCCAATGATAATCATTGGATTAAATACTGCCACTGTCCTCTGAGATATCAGGTAACCACGTGAATTTAAAGGGATGGCTTTGATTGTCCACTAGCTGCTTTTCCTACCTTCGGATTTCCACATATGAAGGAGCTGTGGTCAAACTACTAGTGCAGGTATGTGAGATCTGCCAGTAGGATGAGTAGAGGATTGTCAACTGACCCATATGCTGATCTGTATTGTGGATGAACTTGATCTGAACTAACATTATGCTCAGTAATTATAATGCGCATTTGTTCTTTCCAGCCTGTCAAATGTGTAATTGATCGATTATTTGATCGTTAGTTGTAGATCAGTCTGCGAACCCGTTGGCTGTGACCTGTCTGTAGGGATGATGGTTAACAACTTCCTGCTTCTTGCAGTGGTGATTCTTTACATTCTGACCATAGATTCAGATAAACTGAAGGTGAATCATTCTCAGACAAAATCTGATATCAGCCAAATCCTTTCCTTTTCCAAATGAGCTGTTTGTGTGCAGGTGTGTCATGATTAAGGAATATTATTTGGATAACTAATAGAACCCAGAAATTGGCTGGTAGCAGTACAAGATCTAGTCCATTGATTATAAATTCTGCATGTCACTGTGTAGAAATCTGTTTTCAAAATGGAATAGAAATAGAAAATAAAAATATTATTACAAAATGAATACAAAAATTATAGAAATTAATGGTAATGACGATGCTATTCTCTTGATTATTATTGGAGCCAGTTTTGCTATCCTTTGGTTTATTTTGGGTCATGCCTGAGCATTCTGGGAAATGGCCCGGTCCAACATTTTGCATTCATCATAAACCTTTAGTTCAGTTTCCATTCTGCTGTTACAGCAGGTCTGAAATACTCTGGCACAGCCATGATGATGTTTCCCTACCAACACCAGCAAGCTGCTGAAACTAGAAGAAGTGTGGCAAAAAGTAATGGATGGCAACCATTATCTACTGAAGAAGAGCCGCACACATGAGCGATGGCGTCCTTTTAAATGCTTTTTCAAACACGCTTCAGCGTGATGTAACTGTGCACGATAGTGTTGTCTTGGGAAAAAGAAAGCTGGCAGATGTGCATCTTAATCCCAACATATTGAATCATTTATTCAAAGCTCGAGTCCTGCCACAGCAGAGACATGATCACAGTTGAGGGGATTACAGTTTTTAGTGTACTCTCCTCTTATCCTCTGAAAAACCCCATCGAATCACAGCCGCAGCTATCTACTTTTGAATAACAATTTAAAAAACGTATTTTATTTCAGTAATGGACCCAGAATAATCTCAACGTGCTAAATTACTTTATTTGGTTCTACTTTATATTATAGAGTCATTCAGTATTGAAACTACGTTGGCCCAGATATTCAGGTCTCGGTATAATGCAATATTGATGTAATGGGCAGCCTGAGTAAATGCCTCAGACAGAGATGGGAGTGAATCGAGGATGGGTTTTGTACTCTGAATCTTTACAGCAGTTTGTTTTTGTACACGAGATCCACAAAGTGATCCATTATCAACAGCAATTACAGTATTTCTCCATCTCCATCTATTTGTAGTCTATCACTTTATGAAGAAGAGATGAAATACTGGATCTAAGAGACATTTTTTCAGCTTTCACATTCACCTTCTCCTGCTTGAGCTTTTCAGGGCAGCTGATCCACATCTGTAACTCTGTGGGTGTCAGTTTGAACTTATCCCCACTATGTATGAATATACAACTGACATTTGACTTTACACTAATAATACACACATAACCACTGAACCTTCTATTCCACCACATCCCAAAGGTTCTCTATGGGATTGACATCTGGTGACTGTGGAGACCGTTTGAGTACACTGAACTTATTTTCAGGTTCAAGAAACCAGTTAAGATCATTTGAACGTTATCTTCAAAGTAGTCATCAGAGGATGGGTACAATGAACATGGTTAGCAACAATACTCAGGTAGGCTGTGGTGTTTCCATAGCTAAGGGACCTAGCTGTGGTGCTAAGAGGCTGACAGAGTGCCAAGAACCCGCCTACCATACCACCACCCGCCGGTTCTTAGCTAACATGAGTGGCACCCGGTGTGGTCTTCTGCTGCTGTAGCCCATCTGCTTCAAGGTTTGTTACATTCAGATATTCTCTTCTGCTTTCCTTTGCAAGCTGGTAATTATCCTCTTAAATGGTTTTGTGGGAAAATCCCAGCAAATCAACAGTTTGGAAAATACTCAGATGAGCCCATCTGACACCAACAACCATTCCATAAATGGGCTGTATTTGTATAGCGCTTTACTAGTCCCTAAGGACCCCAAAGTGCTTTACACATCCAATCATCCACTCATTCACCCATTCACACACACATTCACACACTGGTGATGGCAAGCTACATTGTAGCCACAGCCACCCTGGGGCGCACTGACAGAGGCGAGGCTGCCGGACACTGGCGCCACCGGGCCCTCTGACCACCACCAGTAGGCAATGGGTGAAGTGTCTTGCCCAAGGACACAACGACCGAGACTGTCCGAGCCGGGGCTCGAACCAGCAAGGCGAACTCCCAACTCTTGAGCCACGATCGCCCCATGTTCAAAGTTACTGAAATCCTCTTTTTTCCCCCCATTCTGATGCTCGGTTTGAACTTAAGCAGGTCATCTTAACCATGTCTACATGCATAAATGCAGTGAGCTGCTGTTATGTGATTGGCTGATTGGGTAATTCTATTGATGAACACTTTACCAGGTACCTATAGTGAATGATCATGTTAAACATGGGAAAAGTTTAATCAGACCCCTGAGAGCCAAAAGCTTATAGATCAGACTGCTCTATCACCCAGTTTCTATGTGTATTTGTCTCTCTATGATATCAAGGAGACGAGGTATTCCTCATACTATTACTATTAAAAAAAGAAATCTCAAATATGATGCACTAGGTGTTCATGAGTTCAACTGTGCAATAAGCTGAACTACAGAGGTCAGCTCAGGGACGCCGCAGTTTAAGCTGAAAACAGAGATGGGTATCTCTTCCATGTAGCTTCTAATAATATATTAAAAATATTCTGCTCCACATTTTTGGATTTATACTGTCACCAGTGATTTTTCAACTGTTTTTCTTTCTGGTGAGTGGAACGTCTAACAACCTCTGTGGGTTTTGCTTTATGAAAGACGTCAGCTGTCTTTATGTCCTGGTGTGCGTTTCAAAATGCAATCGTGCATATGAAAGTGACTCTGCAGTTACTTTACCTTAAAGGGATTTCTCTAGGTTTAGACTTGTCAAAATGTCACCATGACTTAATGCCACACAGCCAGCTTTCATGATGATGTTTTTTATTTTGTTATATATGTGAATGATAGTGTAACATTTGTATGAATGTGGCTGTTTGTATAGTGGGGTAGACCAAAGGGCAAAGTGTTTAGGATGGATTTAAAGCGTTTTTTTCCTTTTAAATCAAGCATAGCCTCATCATCTAATGGCTCGACAATACACACGTTTCTGTTCAAGTCGAGTCAAGAAAAAGCCGCATTTTAGCCCTATTTTTAAACATGTAAGTGCATATGCATACACAAATGAGACCATGAAACGAAGCCTCATTTCTATATCACTTACAGGCTTCAAATGGAGTAGCTTGTCATGTCAGAATGTTGAATGAGATGCTAATTCTTGCTCAGAGTTTGAATTTAACTTTTGGTGCTATCTTTACTTTGACTTGGCTCACTGACAACCTTTACTCTGGAGATGAATTCTGCATGACGAGGACAGGAAGAGGAAGACGATAAAGAACGGTTGGATAGTTGTTATGCTGAGACATATCCAGACACTATATGGTTGATTACAGTCATTTAATCCTGGCTGTCAGCATGTGCTTCACCGCGGCTGAAGCTACTTCTCCCACCGACTCAATGCAAACTTTCCACAACAAAGGAGCTACTATCACACACAAGTTTCTTAAAGGTTTCTTAAAGGAAAACTGGCAGTAAGAAGAGATTTTGCTACTTCTGATTTTAGATTCCTTTAAACTTTAATGGTATAGCAGGAAGTGGTCCCCTTAACCAAAAAAGCAAAAACGCAAAGGAAAAAGACAATGCCACAGGCATCTTAATAAGATCAGAATCAGGAAGACTTTATTTATCCCCAAGGGGCAATTAAGATACAACAGAGCAGCATGACATTGAACATTACGACAGGGCATAAAGAGGCAATAAGAGTGAGATAATAAATACATAGAATATGCAGTACAGATGTCATCCTCTTCCTTTTCACCTCAAGCCTCATTTGCTGAATTCAAGTCAGGCACTTAAACAAACGAGAATATGTATATACATGCTCAATTATTCCCAATATTGTCACAATTACTTATTGTCCTGCAACCCTCCACACAGCTGACAAGAGCCAGCTAAACAACAACATTAGCTGGTTTTAAGCTAACATTATGCCAGCTAATGTTAGGTTCTAGTATGCTGAAAATCTTTCCTTTCCCTCTGATAAACAGTTTGATTACATTTTCTCATGGGGAGTCCATCAGATGTTCATTTCAAAGACTGTTTCACTAACACCTGCTAACAGCAGCTAAATGAGGCTAACAGTAGCTAACAGCAGCAGAAACTACCAACAGTTCTGGATATCCTAAACAATCCACTTCAGTATCACTGGTATCGGTCAAAAGTGAGCTTCTCTGGCTCACTGACCTGTATCAGACTCATTTCACAAAGTTTTACCGCTTCTTCCAGAATAAATAAGCATTGATAGCTGAACTGACAGCCATCCACAGATAGTGAAAAACTTTGGGGCAGATCTGGATCTGGTTCAGACATTAGTAGAAACACGCTGGCCAGCCACAGCATTTATTGGGTACAGTCTAAACTTAATGTTTTTGATCTCTCTTGGTTGACGAAAAGATGTTTGTCCTGTAGCAGCCACCCTAGTTATGTTTATACACTTGAACTGGGAGAAAAGGAATGCTGCAATCTTCTTTTATACAGTGTAACTTTAACCATAAGCACTGTCTACTCTTTTGAAGACAGATGAAGGCTAAACTCAAAGAATCCTAACTGAATCTCGGTTTCTTGACCAACTTTTGGACTGAAATCTAATTAAGTAGAGTTATTTGTTCTTTGTCTTGGCGCCTACCTGTTCGAGTTTCCCATAAAAGCCACCCAAAACCGAGACCAGAGTGGGAGCAGATTTCTCACCATGTTTGTATTTTCCCACACTGATTTTGAGTACTACACTTTACTTGTTGGACATTTTTGTGGATGTTTTAAAGAAACGGGACCTTCCTCTTTCAACCTCCCACCAAAACTATTTGTGTGAGCATTTTTTTATGCTCCTTGTACTGTGTTTGTTATTCTCTTGAGAAGCCCCCACAGCTTCACATCCACCTACACCCAGCTGGACGATGGCGCCCTGCCCACCGTCCCCTTTACTTGAAGAACTCTCCAGCTGGCCCCTCTCACCTCTGAGGAGCCTACATCTCCCTCGCTCTCTCTGCGTGAGGCCAGAAATCATCCTGTGCTGATTAGCAGGAAACTTTACAGCCCTGCATTTGTGTGTTTTACAAGTAGACTTGTTTTCTATTCTGGGAGTAATGTGCTGAATAAGGCTGCCTGAAGGGGCCTTTTTCCCTGACATGGTCTGTCTGCACGTTAATCTGTGATGAAAGGCTTGTGGCAGTATTTGTTTAAATGTACACATTAATCAGAAGTAGCACCACCTACATGACTGAACTCCATTTGGGATTCAGATATTTATCAGTCCCACAGAGGCTTTGCCAGGCCTGAAACATTATCTCCCCTTGTCTTATATAGCAGGCTGAATATTGAATAGCGGTATTAGATTATAACTCTCTGAGGGGAAATATGAATCCTTGAAGCAAAACGAACTGAACAGGGAAGGATTGTGCTTTAATTAATGTTTGTCTCATGGCCTTTTGACAAGCTCTGAATATTACCACCCATATATCAAAGCATCTGCAGAGCTCTGTGAGCTCCTATTAGTCAGATCACAGTCGCAAGTAATGTACATCCAGCAAAACATAAACTTTAACAGTGTTTCAAATAAAAAGACACAGCTGCAAGGTACCTCATTAGACCCTGCGGGAAACAGACAACACGAACATTCTTCTTAATTCTGCACAGGAAACAGTAAAAGCAGACAAGCCCGTCTCGTATGGCCTTGTAAAAGTTCATGGATGGCTCTGTTATTAAAGGCAGCCCTGACTTTGCAGGCTTTTTAAGAGAAAAAGGAGCTGATTGCATTTTTTTGTTGTTTAATTTTATTAGGAAACATTAAAAGCAGTACATGTGCTGAGCGCTTTAAAGGAAAGAGGTTGAAGGAAAGGACGGGGACTGTTATAATCTAATTTAGTGGGTAATTTGGTTAGCTGCAAAATTAAAAATACTGGATGTCAGTGAATTTCCATATGCATGTGTTTTATTTTTATTTAGTGGTAACTGTGTATTAGACTGCAATGAGCTGCACAATCTCTATTTTTAAATGTGTTTATATTCTCTACACTTTGTACAGTATAATAAGGGCGCAAACTTCACAGATCGACTCAGACTCACCCGATGTATTATCTTATTTTCTCTTTCATTCTTCAGGAGGATACACATCACAACTACTACACATCAAAAACGTACGGCCCTTCAGATCCGATGAGCAAGGGCTTGTGGGTAAATATCGACCAGATGGACAAGGACAAAGTGAAGATCCACGGCATTCTGTCCAACACACACAGACAAGCTGCGGTAAGTCAACACACATCATGAGAGGAGATTTACTCGATGTTGGCATATTTAAAGACATTTGATACCAAAAATTATCCATCAGATGTGTGTTTTTCACTCTGATAAATGGTTATGAGCTATAATTTTGTTATCCTGAAAATGAATCTGAGCATTTTAAAGAAAATATGTTTACATCTGAACCTTACTTATGTTGAATTCTGTGTACAGGTGCTTTGATCTGCTTTAGCTCAGTTCACAGATGTTGGTGTTTTTTCCAGAAATGGACCTATTGCTCCATCTACAACTGCTGCTCACTACAATATCTTTGTTACTGTGGAACCACAATTATTATCCAACTTTAAGACATTTTACATTTGACACAGTAAAGATTGCTAGGACATAATAAGACTAACAGTCTTTCTGCGTTTAGTTGGACAAAGGCACAACTTTTGTATTTCTGCCACTGTACAACAGAAGTTTGTGGTTCCTTTTTTGTATATTTTTATATTTAATGACTGAAAAGCATGTTTTATCAGATTGAGATCAGGTGACTGACTTGGACATTGAAAAATGCCCCATTTCTTTGCTTTGGAAACTCTTGGGTTGCTTTTGTGGTATGCTATGGGTCATTATCCATTTGCATTGTAAAGCTCTGTCTGGTCAGCTTTGCAGCATTTGGCTGAGTCTGAGCAGAGAGCATAGCCCTGTACACTTCACAATTCATCCTGCTACTTCTATCAGCAGGCACATCATCAATAAACACTAGTGGCCCAGTTCCACTGGCAGCCATACATGCCCATGACATAATTCATCCTTTGAGCTGTTTCTCTCCTTCATCCTTTTCTCTTCCTATCATTCTGGTTCAAGCTAATCTTGGTTTCATCTGTCAAAATAAGTTTTTTCCAAAACTGTGCAGACTCTTTTAAATGTTTTCTGCCAAAGTCTAATCTGTCCTTCCTGTTCTTGACTATAACCTTGTCATAAACCCTCTGTATTTCCATTCATGAAGGGGATACTTGCTTAGATGTTATGAAGTAGAAATAATTCACCATGCATTTTAGTTGACCCTTTTTAAGAATGAACCAGATTGTAGATTTGGGACATCCAACAAAGCAGACATAACATATGAAGCTGACTTAAAGTGTACAATTTGTCACTGTAAATGAGGAGGATCGTGACAATAACCCCTCTGAAAACAGTTATTTTCTTATCACTACACACACATTACTGGAAGGACTACAGTTTTTTTTATGCTAAAAACAGCAAGTAATTCTTCTTGCATTTTTACCATTAAAAGTATCCCTGCAGTGAAAAAATTAGAAAGCTCCCCTCCCTCCACCTCAGCAGAAGCAGGTGATGCATGCAAGCTGCATACTGATGGAGTCACACAAGGCAGCAGCAGACTGACTGAGAAACAAAGCAGAATTGCAGTAAAAGAAAGAGAGAGAGAAAGAAAAACTGCCCAGGGTGAGCAATAGCTGGCAAGGATACAGAATAGAGGCCCACATTGTGAATTCTGCTCCTTTACCTTCAGCTGGGTGGTGATGGATTGAGCTATCCACTCTGAGGCAAGGTATTCATTTTAGCCACTGAACGTCCCGGCTAAGAAGCGAGGCGTTCTTGTAAACAGCATCGAGGAAAGGTTCTCTGACTTTGTTTTACGAAGTGAATTCCTAATTCAGCGGTCAACTGAGGAATCTGGAGTCAAAAGGAGACGCTGGAATTCTCGGCTGAATAATTTGATTTCATATTGGAGCGAAAGAAGCAGGGAAAACCATCTGTGCTGAACAGATCTGCGGCACAACCTCAGCAGACTAACGTTTTAAACAAATAGACTTTATAATGAAGACAGTTAAAGTCCTGCATATACTCAGAGATCTTCCTTCCAAACTGTGCCGGCTGCCAGCTATTACTCAAAGAAATTGGCTAATAAAGTTGTAAAACAAAATGCAGTCACAGAGGTTAGCTTCATCACCGGAGTGCAGAAAAGTTAAGCTCTGGATTGTCTCTATGGTCTTCAAGATTCGTCGTGGTTTGCCACAGGATTACTCCCTCTGGCACAATCTCTAGGACCATGCATAATATCAGCATGTTCACTGTGGACTGTCCATCTCCATAACACTTACTGGCAGTGTCTGGAATTTAACCCGAGGGATAAAACAATGAATGTAAACTATAATTTATAGGATACATTTTTGGCTACCCTGTAGTCTCTTAAAGATAATTTTATTATGTCTCTGTTCATTTGAAAATATTTATAAATACAATATGAGCCCATCTCTGTGTAAAAGCTTGTTGTTTAAATATTTCCCGTGAGAAATGGTAGACCTCAAGAATCTACAGCCATGCTAGCAGCTCTATGAGGGTACGCTGGATAATGCTTTGAGCTAAATGCTAACGTTAGCATGAAACATACATTGGTAACAGTGATGTTGATGATTTTTGGCTGGTCAAATTTTACCATTTAGAAGGTCTTAGTATGGTGAGTTAGCGTGAAAAGAAATAGCTAATTAGTCTGGATGAAGCACACAGGAAAGCTATTGTTAGCTGTTAAACTTAAAGCATGACTTTCCTCCGCTACGAAGTGACCGGATAGACTATTTCTGCTAACTGTTACTACCAACTCCAGCACAGTGTTTCCTAATCACTGTGCAGCGGCACATACGTGTGTCGTGAGAAATCATCAGGTGTACCGTGCTCTAGATTTTCAAGGTGCCGAATTGCACCTCACTGAGAGGTGACGTGTGCACATTAGTCATGCAATTATTCCTACTAGTATGCTAGAGCAGTGTTTCCCAACCTTTAGGAGCCACGGCACATATTTTACATTAGAAAGATCACACGGCACATCACCAAACAAAAAAATCACCAAAAACAAATTGATCATTTTCCCCCGCGCACCAGGTATAGCAGAATTGGTTCGATTTGACCCCAGTATAGCTTTTATGCTTTCTTGTAACCACTACTCATGCTAGGGCCTTCATCTCCAGGACCCAGGTCAGATTGACAACTTTCTCTTTTCAAATATGTATCTATTGCTATCATGCGCTGGATTGTCTCACAGTTGGCAACCTATTTAATTAGAGCAGGTAGTTGTACTGCCCTCTAGTGGAAGAGAATGTAATTGTTCTGCCCGTTACTCAGGCTGATTGCTTAGAGTACTAATCACACCTGATCATTTCTCATGGCACACCTATGCGCTGTGGCACAGTGGTTGGGAAACACTGATCTAGAGGGTTGAGATTTCTACCGGTAATATGCGTCTTGGGTTTTACCAAAAAGATCTTTTCCTGCCACGCCATTTTTTTTTCTGTCTCAATCTAATAGAAATTTATAGTAAAACGTAAAAAGTGGTCTCAAGTGAGCCTTGAATTTTATGTATGGGTCAGTTCAGAGGGTAGGTAAAGACATATTTCATATTTCTGACTTTGGGAGTCACAGTGCTGACATGTAAGTCCCGAGCCATATCCTCATTTCTCTATATTTTGCTAGGAAAATGGGGAATAGTTGCACTGATTTATTGAAGCATGTACAAACATACATGGAAGAACAGTAAACCCTACTTTTGTCCACTGCCTTATTCACAAGGGGCCAAACTGTATAATATATTTGGCATTTTTTGACAGATTCAACTAAAGAAGTGGGAAGCATTTGTATTTTAGTGAAACAACCTTTGCTCATCGTACTTTATAAATTCAGAAGAAGATCTGGCTCTTTGAAAGCAGAATATAATGAACTAAGGGGTGGCTCAAGACTTCATGTTTTCCTAGGTAAAAAACGACCGCCACTGAATAGTTACATGCAGAGATAAGGTGTATTTATGTCATTTAATGGTCGGGCATTGTACAGCTACAAGCATTTCACCCCCATGTCATACTGTGTATGGTTGTGTGTGACAAATAAAATTTGAATTTGAATTTGAATATAAGTATTTCTCCATGAGTGTTTAAGAAAGTACTGTCATTGCTTCACATTGTATATTTCAGCTGTGACATAAACATTTTTTTTTCAGCAAAACTTTGAGTTCAGTGTTTGTCTTTTTTAGTTTGTAGGACTTCTTTCTTCTCATAAAGATTACCCTGTAAAGTAGAGCAGATGTAACACACCGGGCACTTTGGTATTTGTTTTTCACATTTTCCTTCTGATCTAAATCCTCTTTGTTTTTTTTAAGATCAAAACAGCTTTTTCTTGGATCCTGTCTTAGCTCTATCATCCTGACTGAGGTCATCTATCTGTTTTTTGTTTTTGTTTTTTCACAGAGAGTTAATCTGTCCTTCGATTTTCCTTTTTACGGACATTACCTGCGTGAAATCACAGTGGCGACCGGTGGTAAGTGAACACTGCTTTTGCCCTCTGTTCTCAGTCATATTTATTAGTGTTATTATTGGATATACTGCCTGTGCTTGGTATATTATACTGTACACAGACAGATTTTTATTGCTGTGGGGTTTAGCAGGGAATGTGGTGAGATTTATGAAATGAGTCTGGAGTACAGAGGCATTTATGAAATGGGGAAGAAAACCACAGTCTGTGTGCATGCATGTGTTCATGTCTGAATGTGTTTCTAGTACTTGGTGAACCTGTGGGTGTGGTGTGGCTACTGTACAAAGAGATCTCCCCCCTAAATACAGAAAAGGGGACCAAACAATGAGTTATTTCTGCAAAAGATGCTTCTTGGAAACAAAATCAGGGAGATTCAGGGTTTAAAAACCTTGTCTGGCACAAACCACAGTACAAAACCACCAACAACAATCTTCCAGCCAAACAGGCAGCCTGATACAAGACATTTACAGCTCTTACCTCCGTGGGATAGTCTGCTAGAGTAGGGGATAAAACAACAAACCACTCCCAACACTCTGCACACCAGACTTAACTGGAGGAGAAACCAGACCAGTAGGTTTGGATGGGAGACAGGAGTCGTTCTGCCGACTGACCCAGCGCACCCTGATAGACGTGGATAAAGAGGTTGGGGTATCAGAGGATGTGTATCTGGGGGCGAGACACATGACGCAGCAGACGTGTTTGCCAGAGTGTGCAAAGCAATTTTCCACTTGAGTCTTGATGGCGAAACCGCAACACCCCAACCGTCTATTATCACATCAAAGACTAAAGCCCTGCACTTACTCAACTATTTCAGAGATGTTGTGCAGCGTTTAACTGTCGGTGGAATAATAAAGAAATAATCAGTTGTGTCTCTTATCTTCATTCTCGTCACTGTCTCGTGTCCCCACTTGATCCTCGATCGCTGGGGAAAGTTCAGCGGGCTTTAGAGACGTTCTGGATGATGGTGAGGAGGAACGGATGGGCAGAGGCGCTACTAGCCCGAAAGAGATAACAGGAATTTGCATTTCTCCAGACAGAGATGGAGGGACAAGGCCGCGAAGAAGAGGAGGAGGAGGCAGCTATCTGCCTCTCACAGGCCTCGGGGACTTTGTTTCCGAGACACCCTCCTCATATCCCTCCATTTCAGGACCTATCAGTCAGCTCGCCCTCCTCTCACCACTGTAACATCTTTGCAGCCTGCCTTCATTTCTGTCAGCAGGTCACACTTTTTACTTAAGCAGATATTTTTCTTTCTTGCTTCCTACGCGGAAAAACTCTGCTGGAAAAGATAATTTCTTAACAGAGGGTGACAAAACGGCAGCGGAGTTGCATTCGGATTTCATTACTTTCCAAACAGTAAAGCAGCCAATCCTCAAACACATTAATGATCCAGGCACCAAGACTGGGTTGGCATGTATCCTGAATACACATCTAAGGTCCAAGTGTACTTTTCAACTTTTTTGATACAGTGACTGTAGATTTAAACATCAAAAAGGCCTCATTCTAAGAACTTAAGGTGCATTTCCTCTTTAAACTACCTACATTGATGGACTCTCATGTTAAACATGGCCAAAGTTTCAAATAATGAGGTTAGCATATCCCAGTAAGCCAGAAGCCTGAGGCTTCAAGTAAAAACACCCTGTTTTAGACTTTTTGTTGTAATATTTGCTTTATATGATGTCAGTGAGAGCAGATATCCCTATTTTGTTCACATCAGTTGAACAGCTCAGGCTGTGAGCACAGAAGCTTCATGCACATTCTGTTAGCGAGGGGCATCCAATCAAAAGAAAGGTGGCTTAAAGGGAGGTTGGCGTCAACAGAGACAGTTCTGGTGAACTGAGGCACTGGACAAAGGCCCAGTATAATACACATAAAGATTATTCTAAACTACAGAGAGCCAACATTAAAGTACAGAGTGAGAAATTAACCGAGTAGGTTCCCATTGATGTTTTAACTTTCTGGAAAAGTAATGGTGGCTGTTTTAAAATGAAATAAGGCAGATTACTGTAGATACTAATACACAAGGACGTCAATTTATAGTGGAAACAGGTTCAAGGAATGTCTTTAACAATGAATAAAAATAATGAATACAAATATTAATAATAGAATTAAGACTTTTCTACTTTTCTTCAAAGTAAACTAAAAGAAAAAAGTGACGCATGCACATTTGAATAATTCTGCTTACAACATACTGCAGTCAGCTGAGAGCCAGAGTAGAGAGGCTGAGTGTGAATATAAGTGATGAAATATGATCTGACCGCTGCCAGCTGTGTGGACAGTTATCCAGCTGTGCACTGATTTCAGTGGTTGGTCTGTCACTTGTTAGAGGAAGAATGCATGCATCGGCTTACAGGAAACACAGGACAACTGCATGAATCAGCTTGGTTTTTTTTTCATGTTTTGCAGTCATTAATGTTTAAGGTGCCAAATGCATAACATTCGTGAGGTGTGAGGTACTTAAACTCTTGGGAACAAAAGCTCATATGAAATGTTATTAGAAGAAGACATGAGGAAGACAACAAACAGCAAGATTTTCATTAGAAAGAGTCGCCCCTCGATCTGGACTAACAGCACTGCTCTGTTTTGTGTTGTTTTAAGAAAATCACTCTGTGCATCAGACTGCCACACTATGTAAAAATGTACTATATGAGAGCAATGTTATACTGTTCCTTCAGTCTCGTCTTTGTGTTAGTGTCTCCCACCAGTTTCCCTTAGCCTCAGTACCTTGTTTAGAAATTGTCTGAGTCTCTTCTTGCCCTTTGTCATGTTATCCGCCAGTGCTGCGTGTCCCTGGCTCTGTGGTTACCAGTATTTCGTTTTTAGTGTTTAGTTTAGTTTTTGGACTTTGTTTATTTTATAAATTTGAGTTTACACTGTCTCCTTCGATCCTTAGCCTTCCTACCACACAGCTGTCCTGTGACACCCACTCCCTCCCTAATTTTTTTCTTATCAAATCTCTGTGTGAATCCTCTTCTTGGCTCAGAACTGAGCTGTGATGAAGAGAAAAATCCTGTAAATTAAAGACAGCTCAGTACGAAGGAACAAAGATTGTCTAAACACAACGTCAGTAAAGTGAAGCTTTGACCTGGTGGGACTGCTAATTCCTGCTCATGTTTTTGGACAGCAGCACACACAGACACAGCTCCTGAAATAAAGAAGTGTCTTCCGCTGTCCCTCCTTTCTGAACGCTCCCTCTTTCCATTACTTCTATTTCTCTGTTGTTCCCTCGTGTATGCCTCCTGTTCTGTCCAGTCTCCTACTGCTGTAAGTGACGGCCATAATGAATGAATTGCCTCTCTATTGAGCGCCCCGCAGCTCTCACCTCTTTAGTGTATTGAGAGGCTGTCTGATTTTCTTTAGACTGTCAAATAAGTGGGATTATGTATTCAGGGGGTTGCTGGTGGTAGAAAGCAAAGGCATCAAGGCTAAGAAATAAAACATTTCAACCCTGGGCTTTATGTTTTCAGAGAAGTGTGTATTTGGTTGGGTATTTTTTTTATTTCTTTATTTCTTTAGCTTTTAAGGGTTGAAAGTGGAGCCCAGAGGCAGAAGGTGAGCTACAAGCACAGGCTTAGGTAGAATGATGGGTGTCAGGTTTGTTTCTGTAATGCAGATTTGTTCACTCCTCTGCAGTGTCTTTTATTTTGAAAAATTTGCAGACTCACTGTTCAGTTCCTTTGTCTTGACTTCCTCAGCAATAATGGTGCCCTTGCATATGTTGCATATGTGGCTAATGCCCTTGTCCCTTCTATAGTTTTATATTAAAAGATTCAAATTATTGAGTTAAATTATTAAGTCTAATGATTATTTGGCTACACAATGTGAAACAGTCACAAACCCCATGCCATTTCTACTTCTAGAGGACTGAACTGAATTGCTTGAAGTATTCAGCTAGTTGTTTTTCATACTGCTTATTTTCTCAAGCACAACTTGTATCCTTTCTTATCCTAATGAAATACTTCTTTAAAATTGTCCCTGGCATCAAACTTCAAGGAAATACCCTCTGAAGTACCTACCTGTCAGGCATCATAGCAGCTAGGATGACAAGACATAAGGCTCAATACATGAGTGGGGCACAAGTGCCTTGGGAATCCCACAGGCAAATGGGAACCACAAAGAAGCCACCAGGAAAGTTGCAACCACCAAATACCTGCAGAGGGTAAGGCAAGTCCTGAGGAGTGAGCTGAATGGAAAAACCAAGATCAGGGTAATCAACACCTGTGCCCTGCCAGTGATCAGATACCATGCTGGGATAATAAGCTGGCCAAAGAAGGAGATAGAAGCCATTGACATCAAGACAAGGAAGCACCTTGTCTAGAAATCCTACCAGTGGCTGGACAATGCTGGACTGAAAGAAAGCGCAGAGGCACTAATCATGGCAGCACAGAAACAAGCTCTGAGGACAAGATCTATAGAGGCAGGGTCTACCACACAAGGCAAGATCCCAGGTGCAGGCTGTGTACAGATGCAATCCAGTACATAACTGCAGATGGCAAGATGCTTGCAGGCTGGGGAAACATTGAATGCCATAACCAAGTGGCCGGCATAGTATACAGGAACATCTAAGTCAAGTGTGGCCTTGAAATCTCGAGGTCAAGATGGGACATGGTCCCTAGGGTCTTTCAGGTACAGACAGAAACTGGTGATGGCTAACCAACCGGACATAGTAGTGGTGAACAAGCAGGGGAGGATAACGATATCAAATGAGAGCAACATCAGGAAGAAGGAACACAAGAAGCTGGTGAAATACCAAGGGCTCAGAGAAGAACCTGAGAAGATGTGAAGAGTAAAGGTAACAGTGGTCCCAGTGGTAATCGGAGCGCTAGTTGCAGTGACTCCCCAGCTAGGCGAGCGGCTCCAGCAGATCCCAGGAATAACATCGGAGATCTCTGTCCAGAAGAGCGTAGCTCTAGTAATTGCAAAAAACAGTGCAGGACCCTTAAGCTCCCAGGCCTCTGGTAGAGGACCCAAGCTTGAAGGATAAAGACCGCCCGCAGGGGTGAGAGGGGAATTTATATATACATATATAAGCAGTCCTTCAGTGAGTCAAAAGGACTGCTTTATTCACTCTAAGTTCACTCTGCATTCAAGACTTTACACAAGAAATATAGTCAGATCCATATTTCTTGTCTCCTGCTTTCAGTGCTGACAGCACTTTATACGGAGGAAATTCTGAGCATGGAGATCTTTGGGGAAAGATTGATTCCCCTCATAGTATGCTCTGCCTGTGATTTCCACAGTGATAGATGTGTTTTATAGCACGCCCACCATATCAGACATACGGTGACATGAAATGAGGTTTTATACTCTGGCCTCAATGACATTTTTCCCAAAAATTGTTTCTCAGCAGAGTTTTTTATGCCTATATGCCTTAGGCAGCCACCTTATATACAGTATATCTCTTGAACCTGAGAAGAAAAGAAAGAGATTAAATTCGTATTCTGAACTGTTGAGTGATTTTACTGTGAAGCACCGCATAACTAAAAGACCGGCTGTCCTAAAATCAAGTGAGGACCAGATGTTTTCATGTACAGCATGTGATTTACGGTGTTAGGGTTATGTTAAGATTTCTGATTTAGATTTTTTTTTAAGGATACACATGGCTGTATGTAAATGTCTAGTTTTGACTGTTTAACACTTCCATCTTCATCTCCAGTAGACTTATGTATATGTACAATCAGGACACAGCTATCTAGCTTGAAAAGCAGTGACTTTGTGTCAATGTACTGTTGCTTAAATACTTTGAACACCAAAGTTGCTTTGAAAATAGCAACTGACTGTGAAATGAAACCTGTTGGCCTATCACAGTATTATGCCATGTCTTGAGGCATTGCTTCTCTTCGCTGCTTTCATTAATTAAATAATTTACACAGACTGCCTGTTTCCAGTGTTTGTGCAAAGTTAGTAACATGCTGGCTTCATACTTTTATATATTGTTCTTAGGACACATTCAACAATTTGCTGCAGATTTGTTGACTACATTCATGACTAGGGGTGCAACGATACTCGTATCGATATTGAACCGTTCGATACAGTGCTTTCGGTTCGGTACGCATATGTATCGAACAATACAAAATTTGTAATTTATTTTATCAACTTTCCTTCTGACGATGCTGTCTGTGTTGAGCGCTCAGTGAATCTGCGTTCGACTACTCCGCCTAGGCTGCACTGTCGAGCGCAGATCCACTGAGCGTTCAACACAGACAGCATCGTCAGAAGGAAGAGCGCAGGGCAAGCTAGCGAGACAGAAGTTAAGCTCTTCTGGGGCGACCGTGGCTCAGGGGGTTGGGAAGCGCATCTGTAACTGGAAGGTCGCCGATTCGATCCCTGGGCTCTCTGTCCTGGTCGTTGTGTCCTTGGGCAAGACACTTTACCCTACTGCCTACTGGTGTTGGCCAGAGGGGCCGATGGCGCGATATGGCAGCCTCGCCTCTGTCAGTCTGCCCCAGGGCAGCTGTGGCTACAACTGTAGCTGCCTCCACCAGTGTGTGAATGTGAGAGTGAATGAATAGTGGTATTGTAAAGCGCTTTGGGTGCCTTGAAAAGCGCTATATAAATCCAATCCTTTATTATTATTATCTCCTTGCAACATGGCAAATTGAACCTCCCCCACCCTCATTCAGATCTGGCATTTGGAATTATTTTGGTTTTCATGTGACGTATGACCCTGAAGGTAAGCGCGTCATGGACTAAAGTAAAACAGTATGTTGGATGTGCCACGCAATGCTCAATTACATGGGTGGGAACTAGTGTGTTAGCGCAGTTAGCTCGTTAAGGTGTTGGCCGTCTAGCCCCATGCAGGGGTAGCTCGTTAATGGAGATTTGCCGTTTTGTGGCGTTAACGTCATTTCAACGAGATTAACGCTGACAGCACTAGTGGGAACACAACGAATATGACTGCACATTTACGCCGACATCATCCAGGTGCAAAGACAAGTGGAAGCAGACAAAAACAACAAGCATGCATGCTACAAACTTTACCCGAGTCATTTAGACAGCCGTTAGCACATGATTCTCCTTATGGGGACCTGATATGTTTAATATTGTGGCGAGCTCAGACAACGAGGAGACGGAGGTGTCGTTTGGTCTTGCTTCTCGTGAGCTAGCCAGGGAGCACAGCCGTTTATTGACATCTGCAGAAGAACACTGCCGCTAGCTAACTGCACAGCACGGCAACCGCACAGCAACAACAACACACAGGGCGCCCTCTGACCCCGGAAGGACACACCGTCGCAGCGAGAGGGCGTCACCCGTCACTATGGCAACATAAACAAAACATAACTGTACAAACAGAACCCCGAAAAGCCCTGACCCGCTACAATATGCTGCTGAGAATATAGCCCAGAAGAAGCGTATAGTATAGCTTTTATTTTGGAAAGAGCCATTTCTCTGTAATAAACTCTCTTTTCCAAAGATGAGTGATTCCTCAATCAGATACAGGTGTTACCGCGCCAGATCCGCGGCCCCGAACCGTAGTAAGGAAACCTCTGGCAGTTACTTGAAGGTTCCGTAACTGACTCGTAGCCGGCAACAGCTTACTATACAGGTCAACTCCGCTAGCAAAAAGATCGAAGGAGGCGAATCTGCTTCACCGAACTTTATTTCTTCTCTAAGGCACGAACACCGCGTACAGTGGGCTGAAACAGTTTACTCACAGCGAGCATCGCCGACACAACTCTGGCTGTCGAGGGAGTTATTATATTCCTTTTATTTATTTTCTTTTAGTCTCTTCTGTAGCTAACCGTTACTTTTTCCCCTTCTCCGCTCTCTCTCTTCACACACACACCAGGCAGTCCCGCTACACACATCCCGAATACATTTCCCATCAGGCTTCATCCTTAAAGGGCCATGCCTGTAACACAGGGCTTGCAAAATCGCTAGCCCGACGTCCCGGGCCTAGCGATTTTTCCAGTCGGGCTACCAAAATCTATCTCTGCCCTGCCCGTCGGGCTATCATAGGAAGGAAAAATATATGTCAATGCTTTTGCATTCTTTCGGAAATGTAGCTGGGTAATTATGTCATTGGCATCGGTGAGCCACTGTCAATATGTGACATATTGAAATCGCGTTTGAATTTGCGCTTGTTTTTTGCTTTCACTTTGCAAATGTCCAGGTGCCTTCTTTTGGCGCACCGGCCGGTCACGACCGGCGGGGGAAAAGTCACTCGGGTCAGAACATGGGGTGCCACCATCATCCCACTTCTGACACCAATGTGGCGAGCTCAACGAGGAGACGGAGGTGTCGTTTGGTCTTGCTTCCCGTGAGCTAGCCAGGGAGCACAGCCGTTTATTGACATCTGCAGAAGAACACTGCCGCTAGCTAACTGCTCAGCACGGCAACCGCACAGCAACAACAACAACAACACACAGGGCGCCCTCTGACCCCGGAAGGACACACCGTCGCAGCGAGAGGGCGTCACCCGTCACTATGGCAACATAAACAAAACATAACTGTACAAACAGAACCCCGAACAGCCCTGACCCGCTACAATATGCTGCTGAGAATATAGCCCAGAAGAAGCGTATAGTATAGCTTTTATTTTGGAAAGAGCCATTTCTCTGTAATAAACTCTCTTTTCCAAAGATGAGTGATTCCTCAATCAGATACAGAGCTCGCAAAATCGCTAGCCCGACGTCCCGGGCCTAGCGATTTTTCCAGTCGGGCTACCAAAATCTATCTCTGCCCTGCCCGTCGGGCTATCATAGGAAGAAAAAATATATGTCAATGCTTTTGCATTCTTTCGGAAATGTAGCTGGGTAATCATGTCATTGGCATCGGTGAGCCACTGTCAATATGTGACATATTGAAATCGCGTTTGAATTTGCGCTTGTTTTTTGCTTTCACTTTGCAATCGCGCGAACTGTGTATAGAGAGCAACAGTACTGATTGGTGAGTGATGATAATTTGCCACCAATTCCTCTGACATCGTCTTATCAATCGTTAGCTTACTATGCAAACATGACAAGTGACCTCTCCTGCAGCAAGCTTAAACATGTGAGAGGTTGATCGCACAGAGAATCGCTGACCGTTATGTGTGTGTTCTGCTGAGCCAAATAAGACAGGTCAGGGTGAAGAAGTGACAGCCAAAGAAAAGCTTACCACAAAACGGAAAAGTTATGACAAATCAGACTATAAGGCAAAAAGAAAGTGCAGCTTTAATGGTTTCATGGACAAAAGAATTTCTGTGACAGCAATATGACGAGCTATATAACCGGGGCTGCACATAAGTGGTCCGCAGGTGCACATAAGTGGTCCGCAGGTGCGCATTCGCTGTCAAAAAACAAAACAAAACGCGCACAAGATATGAAGTTGCAACGCGTGTTTGCATACATAAGATTTTCTGGGGGAGGACAGACATTTGTTTAAAACTCTTAAAGATGTCGAAGAAGCTCCTTTAAGCAATTACTTTGGTGTTCCTCTACCTCCAAAGAAATGTCAGAAGGAGTCCGAACCACAAAAGAAGCGCGTATTCTCGGAAAAGTGGTTGCAGGAGGTGAGCTGGCTTCAAACAAATGATGAACGCACAGAGATGTGGTGCGGAATGTGCCGTGAAAATCCCACTCTAGCGGACAAAAACAGTGCTTTTTATATGGACGCAAACGCGCGTTGCAACTTCTTATCTGGTGCGCGTCTTTTATTTTGACAGCGAATGCGCACTTATGTGCACCCGTGTAAATAACATAATGTTCTGCCGGGTGTGTTGTTGGTTTTCTCTTGATTTCTGAGTCGACAAGCGCCTTTGTTACTGGGACCAGTCATTTTAAGAAAGGCCCCCATTAGAACCCATGAGAAATGCAAGAAATGCATTATTGCTCAGTCTGCAATATCTTTCCCAGAACAAACACCAATTGCAAATAACATACTAAAAATAAACCTGAAAAATCTGTTTAGAACAGCGTACTATGTTGCAAAGAGTGAACTACCACTGGCAAAATTTAGCAGTCTTTGCAAACTTCAAAAAGCAAATGGCCTAGATCTTGGTTCCACTTGTCTCTTACCCGTGACTTCTGTTTTTCAACAATTTTTTGATTGATGTTTTGTTTCCTTTACAATATTATACTTTAATGTATAATATTGTAAAGGAAACAAAACATCAATCAAAAAATTGCTCTCTTTTTTTATCCGGGCTACTTACATTTATTTTGGGCTACCAAAAACTGAAGAGTCCCTGCCCGAAGGGCTACCAGGGATTTTGAAATTTTGAGAGCCCTGAGATATATTTATTTTTTTAATTACTTTTGTTTCAGCAACATTAAATTTAAAAACTGTACTTTTGAGTTAAAATATATATTTATAATTTTAATAAATGACAAATTAAAAAGGCATGAACATTTTTTTTGTATCAAAAAAATATCGAACCGTGACACCAAAGTATCGAACCGAACCGAACCGTGAATTTTGTGTATCGTTGCACCCCTATTCATGACGTGACTCTTCAATTCCACCACACCCCAAAGGTGCTCGGATAGATGGAGATCTGCTGACAGTAGAAGCCATTTGAGTACTTCTCATTGTCATGTTCAAAAATCCAGTTTGAGATCATTTGAGGTTTGTGACGTGGCACGCTATCCTGCTGGAAGCAGCCGTCAAAAGATGGTACACTGCAGTCATAAAGTGGTTGACGTGGTCAGCAGCAGCAATACTGAAGTAGGCTGTGGTGTTTAAACTACACTGGTTGGCATTAAGGGACCTAAATGTGCCAAAAAAATACGCCCCCACCATTACACCCCTAGTAGCCTGAAACATTGACACAAGGTTGGATGGAGCCACATTTTCATACTGTTTACACCAATTCTGATCGTAGCATCTGAATTTTGCAGCAGAAATAGAGACTCATCAGACCAGAAAACATTTTTCTACTTTTGGTGAGCCCTTGCAAATTGTAGCCTCTATATTCTGGTCTTAGCTGACAGAAGTGGCACCTGGTGTGGTCCTCTGCTGTGGCCCTTGTTTAGAGATGCTCTTCTGCAGTCTGGCCATTCTGCCCTGACCGTTGACATAAACAAGGCATTGTCACCTAAAGAACTGCTGCTCACTGGATATTTTCTGTCTTTTCAGACAATTTGGAAAAATCCCAACAGGTTAGCAGTTTCTGAAATACATGGCACCAACAACCATGCCACGTTCAAAGTCACTTAAATTACCTTTATTCCCCAATCTCCCACTCGGATTGAAATTATGCATGTCGTCGTGTCTGCATACTTAAATGCATAGAGTTGTTAAAACGTGATTGTGTGATTACAAATTTGTGGTTTAAAGGGTGTATCTAATGAAATTTGTGTGTGTGTGTGTGTGTGTGTGTGTGTGTGTGTGTGTGTGTGTAAAATCATCAAATGAATGCTACAGACTGTCAGACTGGCTCTGTCTCCTCAGATCGGCATCCAACTCAACACCTTTGGGATGTTACTGAATGGGAGATACGCAGCATGAATGTGGAGCTAACAAATTAGCAGCAATTATGAAACACAACGATGCCAGCGTAAATCATAATCTCAAATCTTATTTCCAACATCTTGGGGAATTGGGAAGAATCAGAAAATTTAGTTTCTCAGTCTTTAACAGGGCAAAAGTGATGAGGTTTTAAAAACATAAATACCTTGAAGTGAAGAAGAAGAATCATTTGACAAGTAGCTGCTTAAAGCATGTAGTTATCTGAAGATACTGTCACTGTACGTTTATTATTCATTCTTCAAACTGTTCTTCAAAGGTGAACTACTTTGGATATGTAACACAGTTTCACCCAAATGCCAGGTTTTCCTTTTGTAATGAGTAAAAGATGATATCTAAGGCCGTGAGTGGGATCCTTTTTATTGCTTTATTTTTTCTATTTTTGCAATCCAGGCAAAGTCAGAGTGAGAACAAAAGCTTTTACCTTGAATAAATCTTGAAATAGAAGCTGACTTTGCTAAACATTGTTGTCAGCAGGTAAATTAAGATGAAGTTTGATTCTGTTGTCATAAGTGCAAATTCTTTATGCAAAGACTGCTCCCTTGTGATGAATAGTGAGCGTTTTCCCCCTTTTCCTGGAGTCCATTAATAACCACGTTTATGGGCTGTTGAATGATCCAGCTCTAGCTTGTGTTGCCTGGGCACGTCTCTGTCTCCCCGTCTTTCCCTCTATAGAGCAATCTATTTGTGCCTTGTTGAGGAAAAGTTAACAAAACCCCTTTTTCGTTGTCATCGACTCTTCATTAGCATTCATGATTGATAATGACAAGAGAGGAGAAAGTGCAGCAGTGGAGGAACAGGAGCATATCCTCCCTTAAAGTCATTCTGATTTGCCCTTCTGTTTTTTTGATAAAAGATATTAGGGCTAATTAATCGCTATTCCTTGGTGAAGGTACCTAGAGCGCAAGCCCATAGACTGAGACAAGAGATGGTTGTCTGTTAATGAGAAGCTGTTAACTGTGGAGTGAAGGGCAGCGATGTTGTCTCCTGGGTAGACAGTGTATCAGATTACAGCTTTATTAAGGGAGGAAAGGTAGAAATGGGGGAGACAAGAAGGATATCTGCATTATAAGTGACACTTCACATAGTCATAATTTAAGTGTTAAATTAGAAGTCAGAATTTGAATTTAGAGTTCAACAAAGAGTAATATGTGGTCTTCTGTCCTTTTTCTCCTTCAGGGTTCATCTACACTGGTGACGTGGTCCACCGGATGCTAACAGCTACACAGTACATTGCTCCGCTAATGGCTAACTTTGACCCAAGTCTCTCCAGAAACTCTACCGTCATCTACTCTGACAACGGTAACAGCACTAGCATCTTAGTTCTGCACGATTGTGTAACACTTGTGTACTCCTTCCCATGCACTACAAAATAAATGTGGCACAAAAAAGCATTTCAGTGAGCTAATTTGTGAAGAAACAGCGGGTTTGCTTTAAGTTTCCTGCAGCCAAATCTGTGGTTCATTTTGCTGAGGTTGAGTTTGCAACATCTTCTACACCTTGATAACCACTTTTGATGGGAAGGTGATCAACCTGTCTACAGACAACTGAAGTCCAATTTAGACCGACCTCGATCACTCTCAGAGAGATTTGTGAAAATTTGTAAATAACTGCAAACCAGTTTATGAGTTGCCAACACATTGCAATTCATCTGAGTCATTCTGAGCGAGTGAGCATAACTTGTCTCCAACACAGACATGTTGTCTCTTTGTCTGTTCTGGCTCGATTCAGCTGGTTACCAATGTCGTCACGTGCTTGTTCACAGAGGGTGGTGTTGTTGCTAAGGTTCTCCTTCTAATATGGTTGGTCTTTACCTTACCATATCAGGGTGGTTAATATTGTAGGCGAATATTAGCCCATGGGTTTCATTTAATTGACATCCAACTAAACAAAACTCATGGTCTACTTTTTTAAAGTGGCCTCATCTCATTTTTTATTTTATTTTATTTTTTTAAAAGCATCACCACATCTAGACAAGAAAGTATAACTAATGAGTTATCAGCATAAGTTAGCACTGGCTAGCTAGCTTGGTTAGCGAGTAGCACCCATAGTTCACTGTGATAATTATTAGCATCCTAATTTTAAGGAGTAAACAACAGAAGCAAAGCATACATGCAGAAAAGTCAATTAAAGGCATGAGCTATTTTGAAAATAATTCCAATGCATATATTATGAACACAGAATTAGCTTCAGACACTAAAACTATATATTATACTGTAAACATGGTTATTTCTACTATAAGGTTGTGCATTTTAACACGAGACTTTATAGTTTCTCTATAGCCTGTAGCCTGTGTAAGAGTTTTGCTCATATATAAAAAGTACCTTGCTTTATCAAGGCTTTCATTTGATGAAAATGACCCAGAAATATATTACTGTTGTTTTATCCCTCAAGACATTTTATTGCATTGTATATATCAAAATACAAATTGCTTACAACACTGCAATATGTATTTATGTCTGCTTCCAAAAAAAAAGTATTTATTATATAAAGCCAGGTAATCTTAAAGTTAAAGAATAGATTTTATGGCTAACAGTGTTTCACAGAATCCTCCAAGATCTTCTTAAGACCTCCTTAAATTCTGCTTACTGCCTTTAAACTAAAACATCGCCCTTCCTCCGTATCTTTTCTTTGCTATCTGTGATGGTTGTTATCCGTCCTGTCTGTCACTGCTCTGTGATCCGTGTGCAGCAGTGTGACTGACCAACTGTGTGACCTTCTGCAGTGGAGCTCATCAGACTTTAACCAAACTGGCAGCCAATCGATTCTCAGCCTGCCTGCTTCTCAGCGCTGCGTCCATCAGTCAATGTCCTGCCAATACAACATAAGAACTGCACGGTCTGCCGTGCTGTGGAGGAGGCAGCGCCTCCATTAAAAAATGATAAAAACAAGTTTTGAAGCTGCTTGATGAGGCGTTCGCCGCAGAACCATATTGTTTGTTCCACACAAACTAGACTGTGGAGGGTGTGTGAAAACTTTGCTGTCAAATGTTCAAGTTTCACAACTTTCACTTGATGTTGTTAATTGAAATCTGCTAAATAAAGAACGCATGTGATAGGACTGTGAAACTGAAGAGCTGAAGTTTATTTACAGAGGAGTTTAATGTTTCTGCACCTCAGCTGACTCTTGTGTCCGGCGGGACCACAATGACATCACTGTGATAAAAATAAGGCTGATTGATGCAACAGACGGGCACGTATTAATCCACCGTTCAGTGATTAACTTCACAGCACCGTCAGCTGCTGTTCAATTATTACATTTTTTATTATATTAAAAAAGGAACAATAGTACCAACCCAGGATCAGAGTCACCAAATACACCACCCTGACATATATTGTTAAATATTTTACATTCCTGTTGCTGTTTTTTTTAATAGTCTAATCCTGAATGACTCCCTTACGCTTCTCATGTTTCAGGTGGTTGATATGGCTGTCCAGTCTTGAAAAAGTATATCTAGAATAGCAACATGTCCAAGAATACACACATCTGTCACTCACAATTAGTGCAGTCCCGTAGCATTTCCTCTTATTGATCAGATTAACGTCTTTGTCCATTCAAAACATCCTAAATCCAGCAAATGTGAGTGTTGCAATGCTGTAACGCTCCGGGAAGCACGTCAGACTACACTCGCTGTTATAGAAGAGTCCGCGTGGGTTTTCTCATCAATACGCTGACAGACAGATGAGGCAAACACTCGGTGAGCTGCAGCTGAGAGAGCATCAACATATGGATAATGAAGTGGCCCTGAGTGACATCGCCTGGTGAAGTCTTTATTGATATTATCTCACTGGATAAGCTAAAGAGTGTATTACAGTCTAGATAAACTGCTTAAGTGGAGATCTTCATCAAGGTTTTCTGGTTTTATCAGATACCAAGAAGCTTCTCTGCGGCATGGCTTCCATCTGAGCTGGAGTTCGGGTTACTCGTACTTGTAGCAAACTAAGGCAGATTGCATCAAATTTGTGATATGGCCAGTTTATGTTGCTTTATGGAAACAAAAGTGCATATAAAATGTTTTTAACTGGATAGTAGAATCTGGAAATTGCTTCTTCACATGTTTACCTTCAATAATTCTGTCATCTTGACTGTCTTGTTATTCTGCCATTGCATTCCTGACAACATCTGTTGAACATCTGTGCATCACTCCTCAGATGTATTCATTTTTTTTTCCCTAAGCCAAAAAATGACCTAATCGTTCTGGTGTTACAGACTGGATTTGTTTCTTTTTTTGCTTCTTTGTTCATACAGCGGGTTAAACTTGTAACTGAAAATGGAAACAAGGCCAGTGTGTACTCCCTCCACACCTCCTCACACACTCTATATTTTTAGAAAGGCAGCCCCAGATAGCACGTCAGCCTCCCCTCCTGAACTCAATGCATTTTAAGCAGACTTATATTAAGCGTAACTCGTGCTGACTGAGTAATCCCGCTGTGCCAAAAGTTAATAGCAATTTAGTGCACTGGCTTCTTACTGTATATTTAATGCCTTTCTCCTCGAGGTTGTTAAAATATTAGTCACATGTTGTTGTCTAACCCCCCTCCCCTTCCTTTAACACAAGACGCATCCATGTCCAGTGCCAGAGGCCATGCAGTAAACCACATGTGATTTATGATGGGGTTTCCTTTCCGACCAGTCACCAACTGCCAGCAGGGAAGCTAAAGCTCGCCTTTACTTTGGATGGACTTGCTCTCTCTGTGTGACGGAAAAATTGATTGGTCGCATTAACAAACCTTTATTGCCCTGGCATCAAGCCAAATGACTAACTCTGAGGGGACGAATGGCTTTCACATCAGCGGGTTCTCCAAAGTCCACAGTAAATTAAAATAGTGTTAAAAGTAATGCAAGGCTGGTTCTCTGGAGGGCAGAGCTGTGAGTCTGGTGCTAATTTAGTACTTCCCCGAATGAAACCGATGCATCATGGTGGTGGCTCCTGGTAATGAACTTCAGTTCACTTCAATTCAATTGTCTCACGGCGCTTCATACTGTAAGGTAAAGACCCTACACTGATACAGAGAAAACCCCACCAGTCAGGTGACCCCCTATGAACCAGCACTTTGTCGACAGTGGGAAGGAAAGAAGCTTGTCCTGTCTGGCAGCTTTTGTAAGATTTGAAGTTACAGAATTAAGTTATAGTGTAATATATGTTCCCTTGTTTATGCATTTATTCAAACGCTATGCATTCTGTTTACCTGGTAGAGGTGTCAATGATGTTCACCAGTGTTTATACATTAAAAGCTGCACCTGGATCAGTTCAGTAGTCTTGTCGTTGCTACTTCACTGCTTCCATCTCATTTTTCTGTACTACTACACGTTGGCGATTGCTCTGAGCCTTTTCAGTTGGCAGCTTTCATTCTGTAACTTTAGGAAAGAGTCATTTATGAAAAACTCTCATTCTGGTGAAAACTGCCCGACTCACACTGTCTGTCACAGTAACGGGCACGCCTTCATTTGGTTCTGTCAAAAGCTTCAGTATCGTTGCCGTTTCTTTTTTCTCCAGCGAAGCTTTTCAACATCACCGCTTCAGTGTCAGTCACCTCACAGAAACCCCGGGGGGAGATGATTCCAGGAAAAAATGCCTCAAACTCATATCTCTTTACACAAACCGACATTGCAATGATGTCTTTTCTATTCTCAGTCTTTGCTCAGTCAGCAGTTCATTTCACGCTAGATCTGAGAAAGCAACAGAGTAAAACAAGTACATGCTATATGCAGACAGTTACATTCACTGGTACTGTGTTCCACTTTAATCTAGCCGATGCTGTTTAGCAAAAGCTGTGAAAATGTTTTCACTCTTTCTTTTCTCTCTTCTTTCTCCTTTAAGGAACTGCTCTGGTTGTGCAGTGGGACCACGTCCACCTGCAGGACAACTACAGCCTGGGAAGTTTCACCTTCCAGGCCACATTGCACAAGACTGGTAGGATCGTCTTCGCCTACAAAGAGGTGGGGACAGCGAGATCTCACAAAAGCTCGGCTTCTTACCGCGCTCATTTCTGTTTGTTTCTTTTTCTGACAGCATCGTCAGATAGTGGTTTACCTCACTGTTTCTAGAGTCAGAACTAAACATTAAAAAAATAGCATTCGGTTTTCATTACACCCCCTACTTGGACCAGTCCCTGAATTTAAGTTCTCTTTTCCACTTAATGTATCTCTCTCCAACACATAGCATCACGCCGGTTATTTCTTACCATTCTGCTAATGGTTTTTTGTACTTTTTTGGGGTTTGTTTTCAACTAAAAGTCTTGACAAAATTGCCAGTAAATTTAAATTTTTCAAAATTGCACACCAATTTTTATTTACCAGATACTTTCAAGTAGCTATTTTCAGAAAAACTGACACACAATCATCAAGAAAAAGATAATATTACTTACATTTAAGTGGCCTATTTCTACCTATTTTCTGTCACACATATATTTTCAGATGAATCTATTTATAGATGTTCAATCGGCAGAAGCTCATCATACATCTTATACGAGATAACGCCTCCAAGCACGCTCCTGGTTCTCAACTATATATGTTCCCCCAGTTCTACAAGCTGTTCGTTCTCATTTACATGCCCCACCCTGCTTCCCCTTTTTAATTCTTGAACTTCTTAACTTCTATTTAGTACATGGGGATCTGCCAGGCCCGGGAGCCGCCGCCAGTCCTCTTCAAGGCCTTCCCCAAACCGCAGCTCAATTCATGTCCAAGCATTCACCTTTATCTACTAAAACGCTGTCAAACCTCATACGAGGATGTGAGCCCAGCGAGTGAAATGTTTTTATACTCTTGGATTTGTATGAGGTCATAGATAACAGCAGCCCCACACTCCTGCTATTCAAACCTCCTGCTTACGAGGGGCAGCCAATCAGAAGACAGTTTGCTTAAAGGAGAAGCTTAAATGTTTCAGACAGAGGATGAACTCAAGGTCTGCTCCGCGTCCCAGTATAAGATAGATACAGATTATTTTGAACTGTAAATCGTACAAAGCCTGTTGTAGAGTCTAAGAATAAAACTAATGATCTGATAGTGGCCACAAAAGGTCTCCTTAAAACCGTAAACACACACAATCTGTTTCCCTGATGTTTCTTTTAACAGTATTACTCATTTCTAACATTTGGCCCTGCCCTGTTGTTTTAGTTCAGTGAACAAATACCCAGTGTTGATGTGTTTTGACTAAAGGAGCGATGCCAAAGTGACCGACAAAACGAGTTTCTCAAGTTTAATGGCAGCTTCTCAAGAAAAAAACCAGTTAACGCCTTACCAGCTTTTTCCATATGCTTGATTAGGTTTTGGCATAATCTCCACTAATGTTACAAACTCTGGGTCACTGCGCGCCCTAACCGTGTCCGTTAATATCCACATTTCAAAAATGTCTTGAAAAACAACCTAATTGAAGAGAGAGAAAAGAAAGGTCATGAAAAACCTGAAGAGCCCGCTGTTGGAGTGTGAAATTTCCTAAGCCATGATAAGATAATTGCAGTGGTTATAACAGCGGTGCTGCTTCTTTTATGCTCGAGCTCGCTTATGTAATTTGTTATTTTTATCTATTAGAGGATCTGATCTGAAGGCTGCTGAACTTTTTTCTCCTGTTGTTTCACATTAGGCTGGCATTATTATGGGTCTGAAAAGAGCAGTGTGACTATTAGTCGTGATCTGTGTGCACATAACCTCTATGATTACGAGTTAATGTTGAGTACAGCTGAGCTACTATGTACTTTATGTCACTTTAAATTCCTCCTCCATACAAACTTTTGTTGCGTTTAGCTGCTTTTCTGAATTAGTGTGTACGATCAAAATACTACATTTTACCTTATATAGACTTCTGTTTTTCTATTTGTAAGTCTTCACAAAGCTGTTGCTCATTTCTGTCCCATCTGTGCCTGAAATGTTTATTCTATGCTCCAAAGATAGCCATATGCTTATTGAAGTAGCATGTTGCCTCAGCAGATTCCTAAAGGAGATTGTCAGCACTTCTACACTGCTGTGGCCTGTTTGCATTTCTCAGCCTGTCTCAGACTGATCTTCGTGGTCATGGTAATGATTTCCCTTTTTCTATTTCAGATCCCCGTTGAGGTGTCACAGATCAGCTCTGTCAATCACCCGGTGAAAGTTGGCCTGTCTGACGCCTTTGTGTTGGTCCACAAGATCCAGCAGATACCCAGTGAGTCTCAAAATCAATTCAATGCCCTAAAATTTCTTGTGCATATTAAAATATCTGGATAAATCCACATGCTGTCTTTGTGCCATGTTTGAAGTTCACATTGTAGAGTGGCTCTGAAAAATGGGATTCTGACTAGCTCATGAGCTACGTAGAGGTATAAAAAAACAATTCAGGACTGGATCAATGTCTGTGTAGCATCTGTGGCAAGCGAAATGCTATTATATCAGATTTCAGGGTTTTTGTAGCAGCTCATTATAGCTCTTTATTTCTTTTAAAGCCTCTTTTTCTTAGTACTCAAAGTCGTTCATGAGGAAAAGTGAGAAAAACAAACTACAAAGCATAAATAAAACTGCAAATAAAAACAGGAACTTAGCCAAAGGTTACATTTCAGTTAGTGTAATAAGAGTTTAACTTTCACAGCTCTCAGTTCAGCCTCGTCCGTTTGGCTTTAGCTCCAGCTTGTCACCACCTTTTCTCCCCACTGCTCTTCAGCCTCAGTGGGCACAGCTCCACATCTGCCTGTTTCTTTCTTTCTTTTTATTTCCAGTTACTGTAATTTAAGCCCATTACATTTAAAGCAAATGCAGGAGAAACACTTCAAACCTTTTCATTCAGAGTCAGACTCTCTCGCTCTCACCGGCTCCGATTCAAAGTCTGCTGCAATAATGAGTTGTCAAAGGTGATTTATTCAGTAATTTAAATGGTGTTGTGATTACATCTGTGAAACTTGGATAGCGTTTATTTGTCAAAGTTAATATCTCGGGGCTTTTTTCATCCTTTCAGTGGCAGCTTTAAGTTCTCCGCAGTATTTAGTGAGAGTGGTTGTTTTGTAAGTTTAGTTTGAGTAAAATAAGTCTCACAAAAAAACACATCCTCTTGGCATGGTAAGAGTTTCCAACTTTGTTTTCTGGCATGTCCCAGGGTCTTTCATAGAGGATCTCTTTGCAGAAGGCTGCGGTTGGCACTGAGAGATTTGAATATCAAACCAGTTAGCACAGTCCTCCTAGACTTTATAAACCAAACTGTCTTTGATGCCTCTGACACAGCATGATGAAACCAATGTGTGCAACTGCTGGGCTGTGGAGTGATGAAATCTTGAATGGAAGCATATTGAGACTGAGGTGTTGTGCCGAACATAACTCGTGTCTCAGAGGAGTGTGTGTTCTTGTCTTTATGGCAGATACTTCATTTCTATCAGGAAAACCAGAATCCTAAAACAGTTTCGGTGGTGGCATCAAAATGAGGAAACTGTACTTCTTTTCGACACAGACGTATGTTTTTCTTGCCCATATTTAAATCATACAAAGCTGTCGTTGCACGGATCATATGTAGCTCTACTACTTGAAATTCGTCACGAGTTTCCAAACATTAAAGGACAAAGACAGAACCAAATCCTATTTCAAGCAATAAACTAAACCACAGCTATCCCTGACAGATTTTATCATCTATCATTAAATTCATTCCTCACTTTATATTTTGTTTTGAAACCTAAATCCTGCAAATGGGTTGTAAATAAAAAACATTTTTAAAAACTTTCCTAGCAGAAAGGAGACAAACACACATTTCTGCTGCTGTACTTTAGATTTTGACCAAAACAAAAAAGAAATATTGTTAGATTCATAAAGACACAGCTTAAATTTTGATAAATTCACCACAGTGAATTTTAAGTCAAACAGATGTGATGGTTAAAATGCAGATTTTGCAAGTCAGTCACCTGATCTCGACCCAATGGAGCATGCTTTTCAGTTATTAAATACAAAACAGATGCAGAGAGACGCACAAGCAGCAACTGAAGGTAGCACAGGTAAACACAGTCATGCACATTGACATTGACATTGCAAAATTTGGATTGTGAATAAAAATTCCTAAACTGTTCATGCAAAATTTTTGTAAAAACTCCTTGAATTAAAACTGAAAGTCAAGACTTAAATCATATTTTTATTGTTTGATTTAAAATCCACTGTGGTTGTGTACAGAGGTAAAACTGCATCTTTGTCTGAAAAATTATGAACCTCTTTAGTTTTAGTCCATGACTATTCAATAGCCATAGGAGGGCTTTTGTGAATATCACCCATCTGCAGTCACTGTAAAGAAAATCAAACTCTTCCATTAGCTGAAACAAACAAGGCTTTGTTTTCTCACAGATGGTATTTGCAGAGTGCACTGACTCATGTCCATGTTTGAAGGAAAAGGGCAGTATTTGCATCCTGCACCTGTCAGTCCAAAGGGCCTGATGTGCTTTATAAACTGCACAGCAAGACTCTGTGGAGAAATTGAACGATATTGCCTGTACAATCAGAGATTTTTCATAATAATAAAGAAAACTATTGGAAATGACCTTTAATAGGGAAAAGGAACTAACCTTTAGAAAAAGAACAAATCAGCAGTAGTCATGAAAAAATTAGGATGATGTATGGGAATAGTTTATATGTTACATCAAGTCTCCCTTTGTTCTTGCACATACAATCGAAGTGCAGGCTGCAAAATATACTGCTGATAGAGCAGTTTTTAAAGTGAAATCCAAAAAAATATTAGACTTTTGAGCAATCTGTACTCCAGATCACACAACATGAGCCATGTGCCAACATTTTATATTCTGCGGTGACTATTTTTAGCTGATAATGCCATTCGAACCCATCACCAGCTATCAGGAGGGAACAACAGCTAACAACAACACCTAATAGCAACTATGTGGCGTGATCTACTGGCAGTTAAACCCTGTAATCTTACAACTTAAAACCTTAAGAAGAGATGAGCTCTCGCTTGTCCCTTCCATTAAAAGGAAAGGACAAGAAAATTTGGAGAAATTCCTAAAAAAAAAAAAACATACAATGAATTGCTACCAGAAGTCATAGCATGCTATTCCAATCAAGCTGAACGTCCTGGTAATACATTTTGACATATTTTCACAACCTTGTCATGACAAATAAATAAATGTATTCTAATGGATGCTCCATAAAGTGCATTAAGTCATAATAATATAGGGGGAAAATGTAAAAAAAAAGTTTGCCTGCAGCCAGTTAGATTATACAACATTATTGCATTTTTTAAGCTCAATGAATTTTTACCCATGGGCAGACCAACCCACAGCCCATCCAGTAAAGGAAGCGATGAGTGAATATATTTGTGGGTGTCCTGTGTAATTAACAGGTCAGATACAAGCACTTATTACAACACAGACTGTAATATGCTTTTAATGCTAGCTTAGACTTTATCATTAGTCACTCTTAAAATGAAGCCAAAACCACCTCAGCCATTTTCAGATCTTTGTTTCTGTACCTGGATTATTTAATCCGTGTAAACTAGAGAAATCTGTGGTATTCTGTTTGCATTCATTAATGCTCAATAAAAAGTCTTCTAACTATTAAATCAGGTTTATAAAATGTGCAATTGAAAAAAGAATTACAGTCCAGGTTAGCAACACTGTTTACTGTCTTTTCAGGATGTTTGAAGATAATTTAACTAAGCTTTTTTTTTACATAATTGATGACGCATTTATGCAAACTGGGCTTTGTCTGATAGTATCACTGAAGGTAGCTAAATTCTCATTAGGTGTTATTTATGTTGTTGTTGAGACCAGGCTATAATTGATTTAATTTGTAGCTTCTTATCACCTTAAACCACAGATCGGAGAAGCTATACAGTCGGCCCAGACATCAGCAGCCTCAGGCTGTGGAAATGACCTCTCTCTGGCCCACACCACACCATTAGGCACCTGATAATCCTTTAGCTGTAGGCAAAAGGAAGTCAATCACCAGGGGAGCAGAGGAGGGGAAAGGAAGGGCGGTTGTATTCTCAGGTTGGGCTGAGCTGGCTCACATTTTGCTGCTTTGATCAGCCGTCCTGTCTGTAATCAAAATAAGCAGTCTGCAAGGAAACAGTGTCGTACCACATGAGGGGCACAACAATTTCCACACCAAGAGTCTCTCAGTCAAGTGGAAAAAAAGGAACCTAGTGCAGAGAAGTTATTCAAATGTGTCAAATGCAAGGGTGTTGTAAAAGTTTAAAGGACTTTTGTGGTGCTATGTAACTGACTTAATCTAAAGAAGCAACAAGGGTTGGATTCAATTTCTTTGGATTACAAATCAGGATTTATCATACACAATGATAACAGGAAATAATGTGACAATCTTTGCCATACGAGCAATCAAAATTTGACATAAAGAATTTACTTTTTATTTAAGTTGCTTTTCCTGCCCCCTCTTCTTTCTAATGTACTGTGTGTTAACGTTGGCTGTGTTTTGAATATAACTAATAAGCTGGGCAAAACCAGTAATGTAAAATGTATCTAATTAGTTAGCTTAGCCTAGCTTAGCTTAGCTTAGCAAAAGCCCAGCACATTAAAACCATAACTTTTTTGTGGGGATTAAACAATCATGTTACTAAGTAAGCTCTAGAGGTGCTGGTAGGCAGCAGGTTTTGGTAGCTTCACACAGAGTTGGGCTAACTGCTTTCGGTGTTCTTGCTAAGTTAAACTGAGCTAGGCTACGCAAACTATCTGGACTCTGTCCATGTTTAATAGGCAGACACGAGAGTAGCATCAGTCTTCACACCTCAATAACTTAATAAGCTTAAGCTGAATAGCTTTAACTTTAACACAGTTTTACCAGTTGGAAATATATTAGATTTTAAGGGATTTACTTGCTATATATATTCCACAGCCACAGTTTTATGTATTGAATTTCATTTTGTAGCTCATCGCCCAAGCAAATACAAGTGCGATAAAGAATGTCATGCATTGTGCATTGTCTCTGTACGCACTGCAGTGCACCTCAGTGCGATCCAGTACAGATTTACTGCTTTATTCCTGGGGCGCCTGCACAGAAAAGTCATATAAAAATCTAATTAGAGTTTGAAATAATCCATGCATTAACAGCAGGAAGGCACAATCATTATATTTGTCAAGCTACTGCTCTGGTCTTTTTTCCACTTATGGTAGCAAAGACGCATGGCCCAGACAGCCCATTGTACTCCAGCCGATATGAGTTATAGGGGCCAGAATGCAATGAGAGTCAATGATGTATCTAATCAATTGCTCCATCATGCCCTGGCTGATGGCTCGCTGTTACAGATGACTGGGAAGGCAGCCTTTCAACAGGGTCTGATTGATATCAGCTCCCAGGGGAAATTGCTACCGTCCATTGCCAAGTCGTGGTCTGACACTTTGGGCACAACGAGAGGGGAGAAATAAAGTGCTGTGGTAGCATCCCATATGACCCGATTCTGCCTCCCACTCTCTTTCCTCTTTCTATAGGGATAACTTGTCCCAGTTTTTATCTCGGGGTTTGGAGGATTTGCGATGGTGGCTTTGCTGCTTTCTCACTCAGTCCCTCTTTTTTTTTTTTTTTCCTTCAAAATCTAGATGTGAGGCGGAGGACGATCTATGAGTACCACCGTGTGGAGCTGACTAAGACAAAGATCACCAACTCTACAGCTGTGGAAATGATGCCTTTACCCAGTAAGCAGAATTAATAGTAACAGTTTTTGGTTTGATATAGACTGCTGAGCAAATTCTTTATTTTTGTATAGGCTGTAGACCTTTTCCTTGGCCATGTGTCTAATTGGCTATTGACTGCATAAACTGTTTCCTCTTTTTTAACCTTTCTCCACTGCAGCCTGCTTGCAGTTCACCAGCTGTAGCTCCTGCATCTCCTCACAGATCAGCTTCAACTGTAGCTGGTGCCATCGGCTCAACAGGTTGGATATAAGAACATTTTTACTCTTACAAAAGACATCTTTTATTGTCCTTTTCACATTTCCACCTAGTATGTTCTCACAGGCAATTATTGTAGCATCTTTACCTTACAATATAAAGCACCTCGAGGTGAATTTTGTTTGTGAATTAGCACTAAATTGAATTGAACTGAACCATTAAAACTTGCCTGGCACATAGGCAAAGTGCACATACTTTTTGCCTGAGTAAATAAGCGAGAATGCAGCAGCTAATCTTTTGACTAGGCCTTCAAAGGGGTCTCGTGATATCACCACTCTTCTTCTCTTTATGTTGGCTTCAGCAGTTTTAAGCTACACGGGATAATTTTTAGGGCTCCACATGGTCGAGCACATGGGGGCATTAAAAATGCACTGCAAATTTATGAGATTGTCCCTCCCTCCAGACTCAAACTAAAGGCAGGATGTGCCCTTAGCTGTGCCTTTGTTGGCTCCTAAACTGAAGCTGTCTCCTGTTAAACTAAAAACCTGTGGACACTCTGGATGCCTTTAAAAAGCAGCAGACCCATTCATCTTTTAAGACTTGCTTTTGAGGAGTTTTCATTGTATTTGTAATGTTTTTTCTCCATTTATTATATCCTTTATTTTTTTTACATCGTCATTTATCATAAAGCAGCCTAGCCCTAAAATACAATTCAATTTTCAATATAATTTTATTTATATAGCGCCAAATCACAACAGTTGGATTTGCATTGTAACCCTACAATGATACACAGAAAACAGAGAAAACCCCAGTACTAAATACTAATACTAATAAATATGTAGAAGTTGTATAAAATATTTGTGCCTGCTGTGTAATTTTTGGCACTCACAGTGCCATAGGCAAGGTTTATACAAAGTTTCCTCAAGAATGGCCCATTTGTCTAGGAGGAGATGGTGAACAAACAAACGCTATGATCATTACATGATGATTGGTCAGTTAGGAATGATGCCCATGTCCAAACAATAACTAGACATTAGAAGCATATTTAAAGCGGAGCAGAACCCCACATGCCAGTATAAGAAGCAGCTGGTTGTGGTTGTTGAAGGCGAGTGCTGTCAGGTAGCCACTTTAAATTGTCTTCTGCTCCTCACTTCATGCCTGAAATCCAAAGTGACATCCCTTATACTCACAAAAAGGCATTTTACTACAATTGAAACTGGTACGTAAAAGCTAAAAATGGAGGTGTACACTGTATATACAACACTGTCTGTTGTTCAACACCTTTTATCATGAACGTGCTGAAGAAAGTTTTAATCTGACTTTTTTGGGTGGACCACAGTTCCATACATTAAATTGCTGAGTTTAACTCATTTGATTACATGTAAAATTTCTGTTTAATTGTATTATGTAAGCACAGTGTAGAACATTAAATGTAATGAAATCTGATCAAGTGAAAGTTACTTGATTGGTTTACATTCAGTTATATCAGATCAGGTCAACTAGTAATTGGAAGATTGAATGTTAGATTCCCAGCTGCTTCAGTCTGCTTGCCAAAAATCCTTGGTCAAGATAGTGAATCCCAATCATCTGTGCTGTCAAAGAACAGTTTCCAACTTTTTAGCTCGCTGTCTCAACAAATTTGCAAAAGCTCTCTGGTTCTAGACCATCAGGACACACAAATCGCTGGGAGGGTTTTGTCAGGCAGCATTATTATATTTTATTATATTTTTGTATTTTCTAATTATTTTTATAATTTTCTTTAGTTTTAGGTAAGTCACTATGGCCATTACAATAGAAACACAGACAGAGATTCACAGTCTTGTAGACATCCATCCAGTGCCTCATCAGGCATGGGTCCAGGGAGAGGGAAGTCTGGGTGTCTGCTTAAAGTGCTGCCCCCCAGGACTGAAGCCTTAGTGAAAAGCAAGAAGTGGATGGAAGGACAGACGATGGAAGTTATTTAATTTATTGGCACTATTATCAAATATAGCCGTGAGTCTAATTGTACTTTTTATTTCAGCCCTTCTTTTTCAGCTTTCTTTGACCTTTTCTCTTTTAATATTTTTAATTTATACAATACTTTTAGAGGTCTGTTTATCCATTACGGTTAATGAACTGTTAATTTTCCACTTAAATGTGCATTTATTGTTCCACATATCCACTGACTACTGCAGAATCCCCCACGTGTACACTTCAAGTGGGTCTAGAGGGACTTGTTGGTAAAATTTTATCCAAACATATATATTTGGATCACAGATTTACATATAGTAATATAATGTGATTATTCTGAAAAACTTGTGTGTTAGGTTTTAATTTAATCAGGCAGCTTCACATTTATGCTACGCAGCAGTGGTTGTAGTCTTTGGAAGAGAAAGCGACTCACTCCGACATTCATTCAGTTCACACCTGTTCTGCCAACCTTTGCTCTACTTTTTATCATTTCAAACAAAAGTAAATATTTGAGCTGCTAAAGAAGTGTTGGCGTTCCTCCCCAGAATTTCCTGACAGCTGAAATGTGAGCTGTGGTGGGTTTTATTTTATCAAATAGAAAAGTCTGAGCTAAACAGACACCGAGGATAGATGGTGGAGGAGTTTATCTTCCCTGCAAGTTAAGGAAGCTTGGACCTGACTGTCAATGGGTGTCTGCTTTTCTGCACTTTTATTTTGTTGAAAATATTTTCGGAGATTGTCGTCAGTGTTTCGGGGGGTTTGCCGTTTGACCTTTCGAGCTACAATCGCTTCTTTTCCTGCGGCGCTGCATTTTAAACTCCTTGATTAGTGAGCGTTCATCTGCCAATCTTTTCCTTTGGACTAATTATTTATTTGGAGTACTTAATGAAATGTGTAGCTCTTCTGCTCTGTCCGCTGGGAATTGTTATTTTGGACTTCGAAGGGGTATTGGGAGTTGACTTCCCCTCTGTTTTGCATTTTGAATGCCCTCCCCTTTGACAAAGACAATCTAATTTACAGTTCAATGATATGAAAAAGTGCTTTTCTGTTCAGCAGTTTATGGATGCGGTGGAGAGATACTGTACGCCTGTAGCAGGGATCTCATTAAGCAGCATTTTAATTAGCTTTCCTACTGTGTTAATATCTAACTGTTCAGCATCACTCTGCCCTTTGTATCCTTCAGCCATTTCTTTTGAAAAAGGCAAACATGCTTTAAACACGCACTAATTAAAAACTATGGCAGCCTCGCTGGCTCTGGGGGTTAATGAAAGAAGCTGAAATTTAAAGGGAACGTCCCTAACAGACTGATCGCACCGTGGAGTGCTGTGAAGGTGAGAGCCTGGCGCCTCTTTCATGCTAAGTTACAAGGTGAATCAGTTTGCTGTGGCTGATGTGGACTAAAGCGGGTTAATAAAGCATGACAGACATTGCTGTGGACTCACAGTGGGCCGTATGTGCCAGAGCCTCTGAATGCTGATGTGCTTAGAGGTGCAGGGATTTGTTTACCTAAAAAAACACAGCTGGTGTGCATCACAAATGGGTGTTAAGGAGACGAATGTTGAATTTTAATTTGTGGTAGCCTCACACCAAATTGTTCCTCTATAGTTTTTACGTGAAACGGCACACAGGCTCACCAGTCTGAGATTTTAGATCTCAAAAGTCCTGTTTTACTTAAAAGTAAATTCTAAGCAAAGTTTACTAATGAAGCAAAACCAAAAAGTAATAAACTACAGGTGTGTTTTCATTAATCTAAGAGTAGCACACACGTTTTTATTTGCACCTGTTCAGCTGCTCATTAACCCAAATATCTAATCAGCCAATCACATGGCAGGAACTCACTGCATGTAGGCATGTAGACGCCAGAGGATAGCATCCACTGCTTTGAGCTGACAGGAAGGCAACAGCAACCAAGGTGGGCCGCCACGCTGGGTTCCACTCCTGTCAG